>NC_062282.1:162999193-163619816 GCF_902655055.1 Lutra lutra
TTGTATGCTGAAAATTGCCCAATGTCATTGAAAAGAGCCTAAATACATGGAAAGACATCCCATGTTCATGGATTGGGTGGCTTAAGATCATAATGGCGGGCGCCTGGGTGGCTCAGTGGGTTAAAGCCTCTGCCTTCGGCTCAGGTCATGTTCCCAGGGTCCTGGGATCGAGCCCCACATCGGGCTCTATGCTCAGCGGGGAGCCTGCTTCCTCCTCTCTCTCTGCCTGCCTCTCTGCCTACTTGTGATCTCTGTCTGTCAAATAAATAAATAAAATCTTTAAAAAAAAAAAAGATCATAATGGCAATATTCCCCAAGGTGATCTGCAGATTCAACACTCTCTAAACATGAGAGCTTTTGTTTTTGCAGAAACTGATGAGCTGATCCTAAAATCCATACAGAATGGCAAGGGGTTCTGGATAGCGAAGACAGTCTTGCAAAAGCAGAACAAAGTTGGAGGACTCACACCTCCTGATTTCCAGCTGTACAGCAGAACAGGCAGAGAACAGACATGTAGACCATGGGCAGAATAGAGCCTAGAAGTAAGCCCACGCTTCCTTCCCTGGCTTCCAGGTGGGGCAGACCCTGCCTGACACTGCCTTCCTCCACCACCCTGCTGGCAGCCTCTTCAGGTAGGTCAGGCTTCTGTGTCCTTCCTGAAGTCCCTGACACTTCTCACCTGGGGGAGCAGGAAGCCTTCAGGAGTGTCTAGGGGCCTGATGGACATGCCTCCTCAGGCCACAACACCACTGGCACAGCAGAGGACCTATGTGGATGGCAACCACACCACACGAGTGTGTTCACATGTGTGCACACACACCTGTGCAGATAATTGTGTTTATTCGCTCACATACACTTATGCACACATATGCATATACCACACATGTACACCTACCCACCACACAGATGCACACACTCATGCACACCATACCACACACACTCATAAACACACATACACACATGCAGGCCCTCACACAGCTGATGTACCACAGTGTCCTGTGACCCTAACTCTTCCCACACATGGCAGCAGCTGTTCTTGTGGGGACTACCATGTAATTACCCCAACCAGCAGCTCTGTGAAGTCAGCTGAGTGGCAATTAGTCTCCCACTTTATAGACAGGGACGCTGACACTCCAGGAAGTCAACTGACTCACTAGCCAAGGTCACATGGTGTGATCCCCTTCCCTTCCCTACATGGCCTGTGGGCATGGCTATGACCACCTTAAGTGGGGAAGCCTCAGGCATTTGAACAAATGTAATCTGGCACCGCTAACTCTGCATGCAATGCTTGGTTTCACTCTCAGAACCCCTCCTCAGCTCTCTTCCCCTCCATGCATACCACCAGTCCCAGGGGCCAGTGTCTCTTCCTGCCAGACATCTCTTGCCCCTTCTTCTGCATTCCAGAGACAGCTGAACCAGTGAGTGTTCTATCCTTCATGTTTGTCTCCCTAGGGTACCTCGGTATGCCCTGAGGGGTGGGGTCTGGGTCCCCTACCTTAGAACCCAAGTGGGCCTTTGTAACTGCCTCATCTAACAGAATGTGGCACTGCATGGCCTCTGAGGCCAGTTTGGAGAAGGTGGTATGGAGTGGCATTGGCAAAATGGCCAAATGAGGAGCTCCAAGGGCCCATTCCACCACAGAAACATGGAAAGAATGGAGCAGAAACTGTCAGAGCCCTGGAAGGGAGTTCAAGGTTTTTAGAAACCAAGCAAACGCTGAATCAAGAAAGGGTGTCTCTGACAAGTTCTAAGATCTTGGAGGCATTTTCACTTGGTCACACCACCCTCCCTGGCCTGGAGAAGTCTTGAGGTGGCAGTGTGCATCTTTCCCATGTGGGTGGATAGTTCCAGAGGGAGCAGAGTAGATGTTGCTCCTCAGGAAATTGTCTGTTTGACTTGGAAAACTGATGCCTATCTCAGAACTCTCTCAGGATGGAACAGTGGCTAACCGAAAGTGACACTGAAAATCAAATGAGCAAGTGCTGCCAGGTGGAACAAAAAATTATAGTGGCCATGTGGGGGAAAAGTGTTGGGGAGAGTTGCTTTGTGGGATTAAGGGTTTGAAAAGCTGCTGTGTGTACCAGGAGACTTAAAGTCATGTTCATGCCAAGGGCAGAGAGCATGCTCAGGAGAGACTGTAAGCTTCCGTCCACAGCTGATCATCAGGCCCAGTGCAGGCAGGAAGTGAAGGCTAAGGTAGGGCTGTGGGCAGACTAGCTGATGCTGGAAGCCTTCACTTCACTACACAGCCAATCTGCAAAGACCAGAGGAGTTTTCTTTCTTTCCTTTGTTTCCTTTCCCCCCGCCTCCAAGACATTAAGGAAATTTTTGCCAAATCATTGGCTGACCACAAGCTAAAGACAAGTCACTAAACAAACAAGCAACTACCACTCACAGTAAGCACACCAAACTCTGAGGAGGGGAAAGATTTTGATTTCTTGTGTGACCATCTTATAATGATCAAAAGGCATAGATATCAACAAAAAATTACAAGGTATACAAAGACACAAAGAAGTACAGGCCGTTCACAAAAGAAGGAAATTAACAGAAAGTATCCCAGTGAAGCACAAATATTGGATGTACCAGAAAAAGACTAAATCACCCATCCTAAATTTGGTCAAAAATGATAAAAGAAACCAGGAGAACAAAGTCTCAATGAAGAGAGACTATCAGTAAAGAGATAGAAATTACAAAAAGTAGCCAAATAGAAATTGTGGTGCTGACAAGTTTGATAACTGAAACAAAATATTTGATAAAGGTTCTCAACAGCAAAGCTGAGCAGCAGAAGAAAGAATTGGTGACCCTGAAGATAGTTCAATTGCAATTATGCAGTCTGAGTAGCAGAAAGAAAAAGGAATGAAGAAAAATGAACAGACCTGTGGGACACCATCAAGTGTAGCAACAAACACCACACTGTAGATGTCCCAGGAGAGGATAGAGGAGAGAGAGGCAGAAAGAATATTTGAAGAAATAATGGCCAAAAGGGTTAAAATTTGATAAAGCACTTGAATCATTATTTCCAGGAAGCTCAATAAACTTCAAGTTGGATAAACATAGAGAGATCCACACTGAGACATATTTTAATTAACTCTCAAAAGACAGAGAAAGTGCTCGCTTTGGCAGCACATATACTTAAAAAAAAAAAAGACAGAGAAAAAGAGAATCTTTAAAGCAGTGAGAGAGGCAATTTGTCATGTACAAAAGGTTCTGCATGAGATTAACAGACAATTTCTCATCAGAAACCAGAATCAGATGGCAGTGGGATGATATATTCCGGGTACTGAAGGAAAACACTCTCAACCAAGAATTCTACATTTGGCAAGACTATCCTTCCAAAATGTAACATTGACCTGGATGAAATGGATACATTCCTACACACACACACACACACACACACACACACACACACACACACATATCAGAACTGACTTAAGAAGAAATAGAACATCTGAACAGACCTATAACAAGTAATGAGATCATACCGGTAATTTAAAACCTCCAAAGAAACCAAAGCTTCACTGGTAGATCCTACCAAACAATTAAAGAAGAATCAACACCAATCCTTCTCAAGCTCTTACAAAAAGCAGAAGAGCAAGAAATATTTCCTAACTCATTCTCTGAGGCCAGTGTTGCCCTGATACCAAAGTGAGACAAAGACTCAACAGGGAAAGAGAACTACAAACCAATGTCCCTTGTAAATATCGATGCAGAAATCCTCAACAAAATGCTTGCAAACCAAATCCTCCAGCATGTTAAAGGGATTATTGACCATGACCAATGGGGATTTATCCCAAGAATGCAAGGGTGCTTCAGTGTAAGAAAATCAACCAATAATAACACATCAAGTTTAGAGAATGAAGGAATAAAACTGCATGGGCACCTTAATTGGAGCAGAAAAAGCATTTGATATAATCCAGCATCCTTTCAGGATACAAAAATTCAACAGATGAGTTATAGAAATGAATTTCCTCAACCTGATAAAAGGCAGTTTTGGAAGACCCACAGCAACCCACTTAGTTGATGGTGAAAGACTGAAATGTTTCTCCCTAGGATCAGGAACAAGACAAGGGTGACCTCTTTCACCACTGCTACTTAACATAGTGCTGGAAGCAGTAGAACAATCAGGCAAGAAGAAGATATCAGGGGTATACAAATTGGACAGGAAGAAGTAAAACTGTCACCATTCATAGATGACATGATCCTCTATATAGAAAACCCGAAGGAACCTACAAAAAACCTCTTGGAGCTACCCCAAAATTAAGCAAAATTGAAGGACACAGGATCAAAACAAAAATTATTTGTATTTTATATAGTAGCAA
This sequence comes from Lutra lutra, assembly GCF_902655055.1. Classification (NCBI taxonomy): domain Eukaryota; kingdom Metazoa; phylum Chordata; class Mammalia; order Carnivora; family Mustelidae; genus Lutra; species Lutra lutra. Next base: position 163,003,513 of record NC_062282.1, read on the forward strand.
TGAATAGTCCAAAAAAGAAAATAAGAGAACAATTCCATTTACAATAGTATCAAGAAGGAAAAAAAAACTTAGAAATGCATTAGTGAGGGAAGTACAAGACTTATATGCTGAAAACTACAAAAACATTGCTGGAAGAAACCAAGGAGGACTTTAATAAACAGAAAGTCATCCCATGTTCATAGATTAAATGAATGTAATGCCCATGACAATCCCAAAAGCCTTCCTCCCCGCAAAAGCCCTTTTCACAGACATGGAGAAATTGATTCTAAAATTCATACGGAATTACAAGGGTCCCAAATTGCCAAAACAATCTTGTAAAGGAAACCCAGAATGGAGGATTTGATTGGCACTTCCTGAGTTCAAAACATAGTATAGAGCCATCAAAATAGTGTGGAATTAGCAAGACGATGGTCATATAGACCAATGACTGGCACTGAGTCAAGAAACAAATCCACACATCCATGGCCAGTTGATTTTGGACAAGGGCACAAAGACCATTCAATGGGGAAAAAAATAATCTGTTCAACAACAGATGGTGTTGAAATAACTGGATTTCCACATGCAAAGGAATAAAGTTGGACCCTGACCTCACACCATACACAAAAATTTATTCCCTATAAATCAAAGATTAAATGTAAAAGATTAAAGTATAAAACTCTTAGAAGAAAACATAGGTTCAAGTCTTTGTAACCTTAGATTAGGCAGTGCTTACTTTAATATGATGTTTCAGTAGATAAGTTGGACTCTAACAAAATTTAAAACTTTTGTGCATTCTAGGACACTGTCACAACAATGAAAAGACCACCTATACAATGGGAGAAATTACTTGAAGATCATGGATCTGATAGAAAATGCAGCATCTAGAACATATAAAGAGCTCTAACAATTCAACAACAAAAAGACAAGCACCCCAATTAAGAACTGGGTAGGGGTGCCTGGGTAGCACAGTTATCGGGCATCCATTGCCCAGGTTTGGGCTCAGGTCATGATTTCAGGGTCCTGGGATTGAGCCCAAATTGGGCTCTGTGTTTAGTGTAGAGTCTGTTTAAGATTCTATCTCCCTCTGCCTTTCCCTTCCATGTGCGCTCTCTCTCAAATGCATAAATACATCCTTTAGAAAAAATTGGGCAAAGAATATGAATAGGTGTTTCTCCAGAGAAGACATACGGGTGACCAACAAGCCCACGAAAAGATGCTCACCATTATCAGTCACCAGGGACACATGAATAAAAACCACGAGATCCCCTCATACCCACTGGATGGATAAGGAAACAGGCAGAAATTACATGGTGGTGAGGATGTGGAGAAACTGGAACCCTCAAGCATTGCTTGTGGGAATGTAAGACGATGCAGCCCCTGTGGAAAACTGTGGTGTTTTCCCCAGATCTTACACAGAGCAATTGCACTCCTAGGAATATATGCCAAAGGTTTGAGAACAGGTATTCAAACAGATACTTGTACAAAAATGTCCACAGCAGCTCTGTTCACAGCAGCCACAAGGTGGACATAAGCCAAATGTCTGTCAGCGACGAATGAATACATCATAAAATGCAGCGGGTCTACACAGAGGAATACTATTCCCCCCATGGGAAGGCAGGAGGAGCTGATACCTGCAGCATGTGGACCAACCCTGAAACCATCCTGCTGAGAGTAAGGAGCCTTTGCAGCCACCATATTGCAGAGGCCACCTTCAGGTGTTCCCACTGAGTGGGAGAGAGCGGGGACCAGCCGGGCACATGGCCCTGATGCCCTCTGATTTGCAAACGTTGTGTTTCACTCTGGTGAAAATCTGCTCTTCACCCCAAGTTCACCCACGCCCAACCCTCACCTTCTAGCTCTTCCTAAAGTAAAGCCCTGCCCCCAACACCCCGGGCAATTCCTGAGGTGTGCATCTACCCTCCCCTACCCCGTGTTTTTTTTTTTTTTTTTTAATTGTATTTTCTCTGCAAGATGCCCTGAAGGTCTGGTTCCTGTGGGAAGCCTGTCCCCCTGGAACGGCACAATTTCTCCTGGGGAAGGGGACACAGGAGGACTCTTTCCATGAAACTACGGCATTCCCAGCTCCAGGAGACCCCCAGGACGGGTGAGCATAGGAGATAGCCAGAGAATGAGGTCTGCACAGCTGGCGGAGCTCCCCGTGATGCTGTTCCCAGGCAGAGCATTGGGGACACAGCGCCGCGGACCCAGGTGGAGCGGCCCCTGATCCTGAAGGGTACTGCTTGCACCTGCAGCACCCATGTCCGGCTTGCCACCTGCCCCCGAAGGCTGGCGAGTGCGCCCACATACCTCTGTCCAGCACAGGGCCAAAGATGGCCAGGCTGTTGTCCACAGTGGTACAGTTCCAGCGGCGGCCACGGAACTGGTGCTGGCACTCCTGGATGCTGATCTTCACGCCCTCCGCCACACTGGGCATGATCTCCACGTAGTTCCGGCAGAAGCGCAGCTGCTTGGGGACCAGGCCAGGGATGCTGGCACACAGGATGGGCTGAGTGCCCAGGGACGAGTACTGCGGCCCTACGGCCAGCGACCTGGGGAGGAGGAGACCGGTCAGCTGGGTGGCCGCTTGGCGGAGGGAGTGACCGTGACCCGACGGCCTGGGCAGCAGTCAACCCATCGGGGGGCGACCACAGCACGGGGATCAGGAAGCCACCAGCCATGTCCGCACCCACAGGAGCAAGGGTGGACAGCTGTGTCCCCCGTCTCCCCCCGCCAACCCCACTGACTGCATTGCAGGTGCGGGAGCCAGAGATGGGGCAGAAGCCAGGGCGCAGGGTCCTCCTGAGCTCAGGCTGGAGACTGCCTGAGGGGAAGGCACGGGAGGGAACCTCTCCCGTCACGGTTCCCACTCACTGCACGTGCCTGTGACATTTAAATTACATGGAACAGCAAACAAGAGAGAGAAATTTGGTTTTTCAGTCCGTCAGCCAACAAGGCCACGGCTACCGAGGTGGCTGGTTAGAAATAGGACTTTCCGGTCCCTGTGGAAGGTTCTCCGGGCCACTCGGGGTGGGGTGATGGGAGTGCTCTGTGATGCATGGGGCTGGTAGTCACGCACGTGTTTATGTGTCTGGAGTGACCAAACCATGTTCATTTAACTGTATGTAATTCCACCTTGATTTCAAGGAAGAGGTGCCAGGTCCTTTTGTGGACCTACAAGAAAGAGCTTCCACAACAAGACGGGTGACAAGCTGTAACTCCAGCCGGCTCCCCTGGTGATGGTGGGTCCCACTGCTGTGGACCCCCCACCCGCCTCCCAGTTCACCCCAGATCCTGCCCCCTGTGGACGCCCCCGCCCGCTCCCCCAGGGTACCCTGGATATCGCTGCCTGTGGATGCCCCCCGCCCTCTCCCCTGGGTAATGGTGGATCCCACCACCCATGGACACCCCCACCACCCCCACCTGCCCCTTAGGTTATCTCATATACAGCCGCCGTGGACAACCTCCCCCGCTCCCCACGTGACCCCGAGTCCTGCCCCTGTGGACGCCCTGTCCAGTGCCACCTGTAGCCTGTCTCCCTGGCACTCTCCTCTTCCAGCCTGGGGAGCCCATTTGTCTTCTCAGCCACGGCTGCTGGGTGTGCTGCATCCCAGGCCCTGGGTGGAGATGCAGAGCAGCCCCTCAGCCCCTGAAGAAGGTCTCCGTGTGGTCGGTACTTGGCATGGTGGCCTCCAGGCGGAAGGCCTGTGTCTCCTTTGTTTGTGGGGAGAAACCAAGTCCATGCCAGCTGTGTTAGCCTCTGCTGGACCCCCAGAGGCTCTTCTGGTGGCCTTAGGAGGTTAAACCCCCAGTGAGAAGAAGGGACAGAGGCTTCTGGGTTCTTCAGCAGCCCTGCCTCTGTGTTTCCACGGTGACCTTAGGTAAGTCCTACCCAGAGTCTAACCCAGTTTCATCCAGCTGTGGTCAGAGCTGCTGGACATGGGGATTCACCGTCAGAGAAACCAGCCTACCCTCTGGACGTCCAGAGGAAGGAGATGCTATCATTCTTCCGCCCTCCTTCCCCAAAATCTTCCAGGCCAGCCTGCCTGGAGGCTCCCAGCCCAGCCCTGCAGCACCTGGAGCCTCCCAGCCCAGCCCTGCAGCACCTGGAGCTTCCTCATTGCTGTCCTTCTAGAATCTGGCTCTGTGGCTTTCCCTGCACACCCTGCAGGTCCCGGGCCGCTGCCCCACCTCCCTGCACCTTCATCCCCATCAGCGGTCTCTCCACCGACACAGGCTTCAACTCCCCATCCCCCTGCAGCCCCCTGCCCCTGGGCAGGTCACCCTCCTGGCCTTCCCTCTGCGGCAGCTCTGCCTTGCTGCAGAAGCCAGCTGGGGCATGGGCGGTTCCCCGCTCTGTGCATGCTCTCCTGGCCAAACCCCCCAACAGTGTGTGGTTCCCCACATTCCTGGGCATGCCACCACGTCCCCTGTCTCCTCACCTTCCCCTCCTCCTGCTCAAGAACATCTCTTAAGAATTAAAGCCCGTCTTTCCCCAGGAATACACCGCGCCTTGCAGCCAGGTGTGTGAGTCAGGCCGCCTTCCTGGAGGCAGCGGGCCCGCGTCCCTGATCATCCACACCCTTAGACCATGCTCCTGACATCATGGGTCTCTCCCACACAGGCCCCAGTATCTAACCTCCCAGCCCTCTGAGCGGTCCCCATGAGTCCCATCTGTCTGCACTCCTGTGCCTTGACGAGCCGCCCCGGCCAGACCTGACCTCGTGTAGGACACTGGAGGCCTCCCCACTCCCAAGTGAGTGTGTGTCCCCGGCATGGCCTGGGTTGGTGGGGCTGGTTCCTCCTTTACGGGGTTGTTCCCTGGCTGATTCCTTTCCTACTTGCAGACCCTGATGAGTGCTGGGTGCCAGGCCAGACTGATACTCCCCACATTTCCTCCATACCTGCTCCACCATCCTGTGACCGCCGCAGTTTCCAGAAAGACCAGGTCCCCACCTCACCCACCAGTGGGGCCTCACTTCTCTACAAAAGGTCCTGTGGTCTGGGCCTTGCTCCCCTCCCCTGGCCTACAGGGACAACTCTGAGTGGAGACCACAGGGGCTGCCCCCTCGGGGATCCCTGCGCCTCTCCGAGGACCAGCAGAGCAGGAGGGTGGCAGGATGAGAGGGAAGCCGGGCTGTGGGCTACGCGTGGGTGGGGAGGTGGCAGGAGTGCAGGCCCGCATCAGGGTTCTCTAACCTTCGGGGCCAGTGGGCTGATGTGAGGCATCCAGGTTGAGCAGATGGGCCCCCCTGGGCTGGAGCATAGGGAGGGGCAGAGGGGTCTGGGGAGGCAGTGGGACAGCGTGGGGGGCGACTGGCCTCATCAACTCTGTGGGACCTGCTGTGACTCTGGCTGGAGCTCCTGCAGAGAGCCTGTACACACAGGGCAATCCCCCAGCCCCACTGTCCTTCAGAATGTCCAGAGCGCCCCGCCAGGTGAAAGGCCTGCACCCCCCAAACCGCCCCTGTCATGGCCCCAGGAACCATGGTCTAATGCATGGGCCACATGTGGAAGGCTCTGCCCACAGCAGGCCAACACCAGGCATCTGCCTCCCCCATGAGGTCTCCCTGGAACTGAACCCTGCTAGCCCCACCTCGGACATCCGCCCAGCACAGACCAATGCTGAGGACTCCTGACCCAGTGCTCCGGGGGCACACACCAACCCAGGCCACGCACCCCCTCCCCACACTACATGACCAGCTGTGACCTGGAACAGGTGGCAGGAGCAGTTGGAGCGACACCCCTCTAATGAATGCAGGGACCCAGGGGGAGGGTCCCCGAGAAGCGCTAGCTGGGTGGCCTAGAGAGGGCCAGCACTGGGCAGGGGCTGGAGGTGGTGGGGTTCGGATCCTTCTGCAGCTTCTATGGCCTTTCCAGATAAGAGTCCATGCCTGCCTCCCTCCAGGTGGCCTGGATGGTCACTCGCCATACTCCTTTCTGCCTCTGACAGAGATAGGGCTGCCATGGCCGGTCCTGGAGGCCACACCAGGCCAGGGAGGTGACTATGGGGCCAGGCCAATGCAACTTCGAGCATCCAGAAGCCCCAGGACAGGGGATTTGGGGGATGGCTGGTGGGGCGAGGCTGGGGGCCAACGGTTCCAATTTGCATGGGAGTATGAGCTGGGTCACTCCCGTGAGCCTTCCCCGGGCTTCTTGGGCTCCTCCGCTCTGTGAGCCAAGAGGCCTCATTGGGGTCCCGCAACGCGGAACTCTCTTTCCTGACGAGCCAGCCCGCGTACTCAGGGGCATGAGACTGGGAGATGCAAGGGTGGGTGGTTGGCTGTGGGACGACTGGGCAAGGAGAGGTGGGCCCACAGATGTTCCTGGCCAGGCCCTGTGTCTGGCAGCAGGACATTTCGGGATGGCGCAGGGTTGGGGGGGGGGGTCTCCTGTCACGGTTTCCCGGGGGCCTGGCTCCTGAGGAGCTCCCTGCATGCCTCCCTCCTCTTGTCTCGCCCCGTTCCACCCCTGAGGGGATGGAGAGCTGACCCAGAAGGAAGTCCACGCAATGTGATCATTTCTCTCTTGGCTGACGGTGCTTGTTGACTTGGAGACTCAAAGGGATGGGAAAGAAAGATCACGTCGTCAGTGCAGAGGGGCTGGCTCCCTGGCTCCAGACTTGTCCTGGGCAGGGGCTGGCAGGGGAGCAGGTGAGCCCCAGAGCCCCACACCTGCAGCAGGGAGCGCAGAGCCCGGCTTGGGGGGGCCCTCAGGGTCCAGGTCACAGCAGGGAAGAGCAGGCTGGTTTCCTTCGTGGCCCCAGCCATCCACCAGGCGGGGACTTCTAGGCACGCAGCCCCTGTTCCCGTGCTGAGTCAGCTCCTGCATGCCCCGCCCCCCAGCACCTCCACCTGGCCTGCCCTCCTCCTGGGCAGGCCCCAGCTCGCCACCACCCCACCTCCTGGAGCCAGCAGCCAGGCCGCCCCAGCTGTTCCTGTCCCCACCAACCCTGGCTGGGCTCTTCTCACACCCACTCCAGCCCTGACGCCTGACCCCCCAGCCCCATGAGTGGCTTCGGAGACGTTCCCGTGTCCCAGAGCCGGGTGCCCAAGGGCGCCTGGGTGCTGCAGACCCTGCCTGAGGAGGGAGGAGAGCCCGAGGCTAGGGGGCCAGTGTTGTGGGCCAGAAGAGGTCGAGGGGGCTGGTCGGGACACTGGGTGTGGCTTGGCCTCAAAGGCACAACGGAGCCAGTAAAGAAGAATGACACAAAAAAGTCCAGCTGGTGCTCACCAGCCTTACCATGGGGATCACGGATAACATACACGTATCAGGTCATCACGACATGCACCTTCACATGCTGTCATGTGTCAACACAGCTGGGGAAAATCCAAACGGTGCACTATTCCCCCACACTCCCAGGACCCAGATTCCTAAACAGAAGGTAGATACCCCGGCCTGACAGGGAAAACCACAGTCTGCAGCTCCCTCCTCCCACAGCCCTATGGGAGCAAGTGGGGGCCCTTGGGGAGAGGCCAGGCGCTGGACAGGATGGCAGGGAGGGGCTCCAAGCAGAGGAGCCGCGGCTGGGGGCCATCTCTGGGGGATGGTGATGCACAGGCCCATCCACAGGTCTTGGCAGGGGCCAGAGGCATGGAGGAGGGGAGGGGTGCCATTGCACCCGTGTCCTGAGTGCTGTCTGGGCTCGAGTCGTGTGCCGGAGGAAAGAACATCACCGCAGGGACGGTCCCTGGCCTACAGCAGGTACCACCCTACGATGTGAGCCCCACAGGCTGGGGACAGGTGGAGAGCGGACAAGACTTCCCTGGCCAAGCCCAACCATTGGAGGCAATGGGACCGACACAGACACGCAGCAAAGAGCCAAGGAGGGAGGGCACACCATGGCTACGCAGGGTCCCAGCCATGCCCCGAGACGTGAGCTCTCTGCCTTCTGTGGGTGACTGTGCCCTTGGTCATCATTGCTCCAGCTGCTGCTTCGGGGGTGCCAACAAGGGCCATCTCTCCCTGTCCCGGGGGCCCCCAGAGCGTCAAGCCTGCTCAGGACCTTCCAGGAGGGGACACATGGTGCTGAACCCTGGGAAGGAGGCCCCCACAGCCCGGACTCTGCCTAGCCCCGGGACTGTCTGGGATGACAGGACATGCTTACAGACTGGAATCCGGGTCACCGAAGCCTATCACGCTACCACACGTGTGCCTTCCTAGCACCGCCCGTGCTGGGCGCCCAAGTCAGAGACGTGGGGGCGTACTGGTCCTGAGCTGCCCAGAGGTGCGAGCACAACCAGCGGTGGGCATGAGCCGCCGGAAGCCGTCCAGCGTGGCCACTAGTCAGGCAGTCCAGACCCCATTCCGGCCACTACTGGCCCTCCTGGCCGCTGCCCCGGGGATGGGCCTCCCTGCTGGGCTCAGGGTCCGGCCCCTGACCCCACAGTACCCTGCTGCCTCTGTGCGCCTCTCCTATGCTCCTCCTGGGCCCTGGTGATGAACCCCGCCTGCCCCCACCGCTCCTCCCCTGACCCCACCCCACCCCGAGGCCCCGCCCCCACCGCCACTCCTTCTGGTGCTGCCTCCCACCCCTCCCCTGCCTCCCATCCCTCTCCTGCCCGCCCTCCTTGTGCCGCACCTCCCCCCCGCCCCCCCCCTCCCCATGCCGTGTCCCCCCACCACTCCCCTCCCCTGTCTGAGGCCTGTCCCTTGTACAGCTGGAGGCTTCCCTGTCCAGGCTCCTGCCTCTGCCTACAATCAGTCACTGCCAGCTTCCCCGCCCTGCCCCGCTGTGTCACCTGTGTGGCCGTGGGCTCAGCTGGCCACTCCCTGACTTGCTCCAACCCACATGGCCTTGTGGACGGAGCCCTGGGACATTCTGTACCGGGCTTCTGGGCTCACTTGAGGACACACGGCTGGCGTTCTTGTTGTTCATAGAGCAGGGGTCTTGTTCTCCTTCTAGGGATACCACTCCTGTTGCGGGACCCCCTCCTAACACTGTCACTGTGGGGGTCAGGGTGCTGTACACAAGTCTGGGGACATGAACGTGGGTCTGTGACAAGTCCCTGGTGTGTCCTGTGGCCAGCACCAGCAACCCCAAGCTCCACAAGTCTCCCAGGCCCCATACAGCCCCAGGTCCATTATCGACGGGTCTTGGGGGTCAATGTGAGTGGCGGCCTACGCCTGCCCCTGGCCGGCTGCATTAGGGCCCTTTGTGTCCCATGACCCCACTGACACCCCCAGAGTCCCTCCAGAGGTGGCCAGAAGGGTGACGCTGCATGGTGGCTGCTCGCTCCCAGGCCTCATGGAGGCGGATGCAGAGCCTCTTGCCCTGTACCGGCAGGGAGGCCACTGGAGGGTGTCCCAGCACGGACCAAGCCTCACAAACCCTTGGGAGCCCACACTGAGCTTCGGGTCAGTCCCTCCGGCACCCACTCTGCCTCACAGGCTTCCCAGGTGTCCCATGGTCCCAGAGAGGGACAGGAGGCCCTGGCTTTGGGCCACTCCCTCGAGGGGACGTGGGACTGGGGCTTTGGGCCACTCCCTCGAGGGGACGTGGGACTGGGGCTTGTAGCCATCATCCATCTGCCTGGGTCACAGTGAGGTCTGACCCTTCTTGATGGCTGCAGGGAGAGCATGGCAGGCGCCTGTAGTCTCCAGGGCGGGGGTCCTGCGGGTCTGGGGGAGCAGGCCCGCCCCACCCTTGCTGCACCCACTTCCTAACCCTGCACCTGGCGTGGTGACTCAGCCGGTGAGGAATCCAGTGCACTTCTCCACAGAGCAGAGTGCTGTCCCAGAAGGCGCTTGCACTGGCACCCTCCGCCCACGCTGGGCTGGACGCCTCGCAGGGCACCCCACGAGCCCAGAGCACCCTAGCCCTCCAGACATACCCCCCCCCATCGCCCTCTGAGCCCCAGCCCCAGAGTCCCAACCCAGAGAGACCCAAGAGTCCACACAGCAGGGGGGCCCACATCCCGGAGCTGGGGCTGTGGTCTCACCTGGGGCCTGGGAGGAGGCCCGACTTGCCGACCACGTGCAGCCGGGAGGCGAGGCAGGCAGGATCGACCTCTGTGCATGGAAGGCACTGCTATCACTCCAGGATACGTGTGGGGGATGCAGGCCATCACCTTCCACCCAGAGCATGCACATCCGCAGCCCGGAGAGTGGTCCCGACTCCAGCCCCAGCCTGTGGCTGTGTCCATGTGAGCCACACCCTCCGCCTGCTGGTTCTAATGGTTTTCTCCCTCCCCGGGATCACCCTGCAGGCGGAGGGCCAGGCATAGTGCCAGGCTGTCTCACTCAAGGTGGAGTGGAGGTGCCGGCTGAAACACGCAGGGGAAGGAGGTGCCCAGGACCCAGGCTGGTAGCCGTCACCCCGGGGCTTTGCAGTGACTGTGCGGCAGGGGGCTGGGGGTGGCCCTCTGGCCTGGCTCCTGGGCACAGAGCCGCAGACGGAGGGGATACCTGGGCACTGTTCCCCCAGGTCTCAACGGGGCGGCCGGCTCTTAGGTGTCTGTGGACCTGGTTCGGTTTCCGTGGCAGCAATTCTCAGCAGGTGTGGGGCTCCCGTGGGCTGTGGGCACCACTCTGCCTTCCCCGTGGCCACACCAGGGTGACTTCAGGCCGTTCTCACAGGGAGAGGGGTTCTGTGGGTGGGACCTTGGCTGGCAGGGGCAGGTGGGCAGGAGGCTGGGCCGCAGGCCTGCTCCACTTGGCGCCTAGAGCCCACAGCCCTGCTAGCTGCCTGCTCTAGGCCCCACAGAAGCTTGCCCCCTCTTCCTGTGTGTCCTCTTACTCCTAGGCCACGAGGAGCTGCACCCATGGGGCAAGACCCTCATCTTGTCCTTCAGGGACACAGAGTGGGCACAGAGCTGCATGCAGGCCCCAGGGGAGCAGGGAGGTCAGGGTCCACCCACCCCCCGGGGTCTTGGCAGAGGAGGACCCGGGCTGGTCCCCCTGGGGGACAAGGTCTGAGGTCTCACAGAGACATGGGGCTCCTGTCCCCAGACTGGCGCCCTGAGCGCGGGGCTGGCCAGTGGTCCTGTGGGTGGAGGGCTGCCCAGCAGGATGGGTGGGCTCTGTCCTTCCAGACGGGGCTGAGGGTTCCAGAAAGGGTGCCGACCTGCCTGTCCCCTGCCCTCCCAGGGCTCTTTCTCTCTCCAGCCTCCGATGGGGGGCCCAAAGGGAGGGCCTGGGCCTCCAGCCTCCTGCCCCCCGTGGCCTGAAAGAACCCTCCTGGGATCTGGTGCACCCTGGGCCCCAGAGGGCACGTGCTGGCCCCCCACCCCACCCCCGCGCAGCCCCCTTACGCCCGTGCTGCCCCACCGGCTGAGCTGGGATTACTGACACATACTTCAAGCGAGTCCTGGCAGGTGGGCAGAGGCTCCTGTGCCCGCGGCCATGCATTTGCCCGGTTCCCTGGGCGGCAGCGGCACGTTTTGTTGGGGAAGGAATGTGGACGCGCCAAAGCGCGAGACACCTCCAGGGTGTCAGCTGGGGAGGCCGGGAGGGAGACCAAGGCCCTGCTGCCCCACGTGCCGTGGGGACCTGGCCCCGGACCGGGGAGCTCAGCCCGGGGAGCAGGCACGCTCCGCTGTATCCTCCTGTCCCTCCCATCAGGCTCTGTGTTTCATAGGACAGACGCCATCATTCATTCCTCACTCACTCCTTCCTCACTCATTCCTTTGCTGGGGGGGGGTGTCTCGCTGAGTAGCTGCAGGGCTGACAGGAGGACCAGGGGCAGGACGGACCCCTCATAGGCACCAGCCTCCTCCTGGCTCTGCAAAGGGAGGGTCAGGGCCTGGGGCCTCTGCAGCCTGTGCCTTCTTGGGGCTCCGCTCCTGCCCCCGGCCATGACGGGGTACTCACCACCTCTCAGCATCATGTGGGTTTCCTGTCACCCTCAGGAAGCCTACCCAGAGCCCACATCCGCCTCCCGAGTCTTCTAGGTCCTTCTACTGAGCTTACAAGGGGCAGATGCAAACCCTCCATGTGGCCAGCCCGTGGAGGATTGGTGGTCCGAGGGGAGGTCCCTGCTCAGGCCGGCTGGCTGACGTAAAGGTGTGTCTTGATCTCACAACAAGGGTTTTGGGGTTTATAAGTTCCCAATCCAGTATGACAAAGTATGTAAAGAGGTTGCATGATAAAACACAGAACACCACGTCACACCCAAGTGTCCCCTGTCTTCCGCTCCTGTTCCTATTTCTTCATGGACAATGGTCCCAGGACGGCTCTGGCTCGGGGGCCATGTCCAGTGTGACTGGGACTTTCATAGCCAGTGTGGTTTTCATGCTCTGCTTTCCCATGCTGGGACAGGGACAGGGCGCCTGCCGCCGTGCAGGCCTGGTCTGCACGCAGGACCCACCATGGGAAGTGTGCCTTTACAGTCCTTTGCTAAGGGAGACTGTTTCTTCCCCGATTGTGTTAGCTGCCTGGTCCTCCCGCCTGCCACAAAGGACTCTAGCAGGGTTGTGCAGATGCCACAGAAAATCATCTTACGAATGAGCGAGTCCAGTGAGAAGCAGGGACCCTGGGGGCTGGGAGACACGGTCTTGAGAGTCTGGGCAGCCAGGCCAGGGGGACCCGGAGTGGTGGGGGAGACAGGTGCGCTGTGCTCTGGAGGGATGAAGATGAAGCCTGCCTGCCTGGTGGTTCTGGGAAGCCGGTGTTCTGACCATGTCCCTGATACAAGGGTGGCCATGGGTGGCTCTGTGGGGGTACGCGGCTGCCAGCACCCAGAGCTCCGTCAGCACCGGAAGGGTCACCTGCAGTCTGGAGTTCTCTGGTCCCGTGACCTAACTGCTGTCCCCACCAGCCTCCGAGCTGCAGAGAGACACAGGGAGACAGAGACATGGAGACAGAGACAGACACAGACAGGCAGGCAGAGAGAGCAGGGCTGCCCTGAGGAGGGGCATAGGGGTGTAGACTCACTGAGGGCAGGGCAGCTGGGCGGGGGTGGGGTGGGGAGTCTCATGCATGGGCCCCTGCTCTCTGAGAAGATCAGGTCAGAGTCACCTGACACAGGTAAGCCCTCATCGCAGCAGCTCTCCCTTCCCCCTTGCCCCCTTGGGGCTGGGGCCACAAGGGCACACCCCCACCCCGTGAACTCGAGGTGCACCTGCACCCCACAAACAGTGGGGGGCAGAGGGGTGGCATGGTTGGGGGGAGGGCCAGGCAGAGAGGAGGTTCTGGGAGGTGGGAGCAAGGAGGGCCTGGGGCCAGGCCCTGTCTCTTAGCTGGGAGTCCTCTGCTAGTGAGGACCTGTGCAGAAGGTGGTGGGAAGGGCAAGAACAGGGAGCAGTGCATGGGGAGCATGGCCCAGGCTGCAGATCTGACCTGGGGTGACCTTGCAGGGGTAGGTCTTGGGCCAGCCCAGGCAACATCTACATTCTGTGCTGGGGAGCCTGGGGTCTGGCTGCAACTGGCAAGGGGACAGGCAGCTGTAAGTCCAGAGCAGTGAGGGTGTGGGGCTGAGGGCCAGAGGGGCAGGAAAAGGTGGGAATGGGGCAGAGCTGCCGGGTGGGGGGAGCAAGGGGGAGTGGGCAGGACAGAAGTCAGCTTGGCCTGCAGGGCCCAGGCAAGGCCCAGGGGGTTACTAGGTGCTCTCAGTCCAGACTCAGACACAGGAGGAGGGGCTCAGAGCACCCCACAGGAGCCCTGGAGCCTACCGGGTTCTGTTCCCAGTGCTCAGTGTGTCCCCTTGACCCTGCTGCCATCCTGTGTTCCCAGGGTCCTTCCTCTGTGGCCTGCCTTCCTGGGGGACAGGGGAGGGACCCACCGCACGCCTATCTGTGGCCTCTCTGGTCCCTTCTCTGGGGACCCCCTCATCTGCCGCAGGAAGGGCCCCTAAGTTTCACTGTCTACACAGGGGTCTTGGGACTGTGTGTATATCTCTCTGAGGCTTGGCTGGGACCTGCCCTGGCAGGGCGAGGGACGTTTCTGTAGGCACGGGGGAGCGGGGGAGCAGGGGAGAGGGGGAGCGGGTGGCCCTTGGAATTCCCGACGGGCAGCTGCCAGCAGCGCCAACCCCTCCCCCCTCCCCCCTCCCACTGGGAGACGCACCAACTTCAAGAGCCTAATTACTCCCGATTTGGGCTGTTTCCTCACTGTTGCCAGCGGCGGTCCCGCAGGTGAGAAGGCCCCCGTTACTTTCACTTTTATATGCAAGGTGTGGGGAGAAGCCCCCCCCTCCCCCGCAGCTTTGTCTAGGGGAGGGAGGATGAAACAGAACAGCCAATTAGGGAGGCTGGGCGTGAAGGTGAGAAGTTATAAAGAGAGGGTCCTTGGCCCCAAGGGGGGAAGGGAGGGCAGTGGAAGGAGGAGCAGCGGTGGTTAGGCTCCACCAGGTAGGGCTTGAGGATGGAGAGGCCTTCCCCTGCTAGGAAACAGGTAGGCTTCTCTGTGAGCCCTCCTGTGTACTCTGCCTGCATGAGCCGTGGGGACATGGCTCCTTTCCCTATCCAGCTGGTCTGCGGGAACGGAGGAGGGCAAACCGCCCTCCCCAGACAGAGGTCCTGTCTGCTAGACACCCTTCCCGAAGGAAACAGAATCACTGAGTGGGGGTTCCATGGCACCTCTTCTCCATGGGGCCAAGGGGCTGCTCTAGACTCTTACTTGGGTGGATTGCAGAGCCGAAGGGCCCTTCCCAACGGACCTGGAAAATGAGGGGTTACCTCGGAGCATGTGCGGGTCCATTCACACGGACACAAGTGGCCCAGGTGCATACCTGTGTGTGTGTGTCAGGGGAGGTCAAGGCCAGCCAGGGAGCCTCAGGGCCAACAGGACAGAGATCCCGAGGTCTGGGGTAGCCAGGAGGCTGGTGGCAGGGCCCTTCCTTTCGGGAGCAGCGCGGGGGCGAAGGGCGCTTCCTCTTGCGCCCAGGAACGCGGCGGCGGCGGGTTCTAATTAGAAGCCTGCGCGGAAGCCCGCGGCTGATGCGCTCTTTCCGACATGCCTCCCGGCTCCCCGCGGCCGGCCGGCCGGGCGTCAGTGTCCTCGCGGCCGCAGGCACTGTGGCCCTGCCCCGCGCCCCAAGGCGACAGGGCGCTGCAGGTGCGGCGCGCGCCGGTCGCCCGGGGCGGCCGGGGTCCCCGAGGTGCGGCCCAACCGCCTCTCCAGGTCCCTGGACCAGCCCCGGCCTCCCCTCCCGCCCCGCCCCGCCTGGCTGCGCCTGGACCTGCGTCCCCACCCGGGCGCCCATGCTCCTGAACCATGTCGACGAGAAAAATTATTATCGGATTAGATGTACTTTAGCTCGCTCGGTTCCCCCCCCCCCCTTTCCCCTTGGCGTAATTATTATGATTCCCGGCAAGCCGTCGGAGAAGGTTCCTGTGTGTGCGTGTACGCGCGCGCGCGCCCGCAAGCATGTGTGTGGGGAGCCTGCTCTTTGACTCCGGGTCTTCTGGCCTCATCCCCCCGACTATGTTGGTCCGATCGTGGGCTTCTCAGAACTCAACCCCGCACACCGACTCCCCCGCTTCCCCCTGTCCCCCAGCCGGGTGACTTTCGCCGGTGGGGGCTCGGCCACATTAGACCCACAATGGAGGGTAGCCCTGACTGCCCCCCACTCCCCCAGCCCCCTGATATTTGTGTAGTGGCTCCCTGGGCCCCTCCGTTCGGTTTATCTGCGTTCCCATCGTCAGATTTCCAAGGGTCTCACTGAACCCGGCCTCCTCTGCGGAGAGGAGGCAGCCCCCAGTCTTCTCAAACGTGGGCCTCACCCAAGAGCCTTCCAACTGGATGCCTTGTCTCTGTTTCGCGGCAGCCCCCCTTTGCCTCCCGCTGCAGAGAGGGGCCGCGGAGAGGGCTCCCCGGACACCCACCCACACGGAGTCAGCCGGAGAGGCAGCAGGGACTTGGGGCGGCGGTCCCGCTGTCCTTACATAACTGCGCTGCCCCAAGCTGTTTGGTCTTGTCTCACCGACTTTGTTTTAAGGTGTGCGTGTGCGTAACATACGGTACTCAAGGAACGTCTCCCTCTCCCCCGAGCTGCACCCGCTGGCCCTCCCCTCGTCCTTTGGCCGTAGGCACCCTGGCCCTTGGTGCCATCTGTGCGTACCGTGTTCCCACCTCTCCCCAGCCGCTGCACCCCTTCAGAGCCGGGGGACCCTCTAGGCCCGGGACGCCAATGTCCCCGGAAGCTCCGACACCCGCGTCCCAGCCCTGGCCCCAACAGGTCGAAAGTGGCCGCCAAAGAAATCAGCCCGCCCGCGCCCTCGGGGCCAAAGGGGCAGGGCGCGGGCTCCGGGCCACCGTGGGGCCCTGCCCGAGGGGACGGCGGCTGGCGGCCTCTCGGAGCGAGACCAAGGCGAACGCGAGGGAGACTCACCACCAGATCGGGTAGCTGCCCAGCGCCTGCTCCAGGCCGTAGAGGAATAAGAAGTATCCGAGCAGGGCCATCGCCAGGCGGGAGAGCGCCGAGGTCCGGGAGTGCGCCCCGAGAGCACGGGCGCCGGGGCGGGCCGGGCCCTGGGAGTGGGCAGGCGGCGGCGCTGGGCCCTCCTGCAGCCGCGAGGTGCGCGGGGTGCGCGGGTGTGCGCCGGTGCGCGGGCTCCGAGGGCGGCGCTGCGCCAGGTGGGCCGGCGGCCGCGCGGCGGGCCGGGGCCCGGGGCGGCGCGGGCCGGCGGGGGCGGGGCAGCGCCGCGGGGGGCGCCCGCCGGGGCTGGGGCTAGGGCCAGGGCCGGGCCGGGCCGGGGCGGGGCGGGCCGGGGGCGGGCGGGGCCCTGGAGCTGGGGAGGCGGCGGCGGTGGCGGCAGCGGCCGCGGCGGCGGCGCCGGCCCCTCCCGTGGCTGCGGGGCGCACGGGGTGCGCAAGGATGCGCCCGCTCCAAGGGCCGCGCTGTGCCAGATGGGCGGCTGCTCCGGCTGCTGGGGGGGCGCGCGGCTTGGGGCAGCGTGGTCCTCAGGCGCCCCCTCCGAGGTCCAGGGCCGCGCTGCCCCGAACTCCTGGGCCGCGCGGCGGTGTGGAACCCCGCGCGCCCTGCGCTCGCCGTGGGACGCAATGTCCCGCTCTCGCTCCCGCGGCTGCTCTGTCCTGCGCTCGTTCTCTTGCTCGCACCGCGGCGGGGCTGCTCGCCCTTTCTTCCATCTCTTTGCTTGGGAGGTCCGCTCGTCTGGTGCCAATCCCTCGAGCCGCTCCTCGCTGGTCCGGTGGGAACCGAGTTGTCGGATCCGCTCCTCTGCGGAGCGCGGCGGTGGTGGAGGCGACCTGCGGTGCGGACAGTGGCTGGGTGGGCGGCTAGGCTGCGGCCCCTTACCTGAAGGTCTGCATTGGATGTGGGCTGTCTGGAGCGCCGGTGTGGACGCCTCCACTTTCTCCCGCACACCCCTCCAGGAAAGACGGGCCCCAGTCCCTGGCGCTTCCTAGCCAAGGCGGTGCAGCCTGCATCCCTCGCTCTGGCACCTCCGACCTCTGGGTATGCCCAGCGCCGCTAGTGTCTTCATCCAAAAGGGATTTCTGACCGTTTAGGTAAGCCTTAGGATTTAGTCGATGGGGAAAGGGCAGACCCGAGAGGGAAGGTGACTTATCCAAAGTCTCAAGGAGCAGCTAGCCAGTACCCACCCTGGGGTCCACCTTGAAGCCCTGCTTGCACCTTCTGGGGGTGGGCGAGTGGGACACCAAGGGAGTTTGACTGGGGAAAGGAAGACCAAACCCTGAAATCTCCCCAGCTTCCCCATGGCACATGATAACAGGTGAGAGAGTCTGTGCCTGCCTTGACGGTGGTGGGAGACCAGTCAGTCTCAATGGTGCCTTGTGATAAACACAGCAGGAATTCATGACATGGTTTTGGAATTGAGGGAGCAGAGCTGCAGCTAGAAATCCCAACTCCGGGTTCTTCTCTAATGTCTCTCATCTTGTGGACCACCTGCTCCCCCCACGGGTCCCCTTTAGCCAGGCATCACCACCTGGTCTGCAGTGTGAGGGGCCCCATGGAGAGGCCGTGAGGTAGGCATGTGACCCCTTCTCTGGACAGGGGTGGCGAGCCTTCAGGCTTGGTGCTGAGAACCAGAGGCAGAGCGCACTCATGGCATGCCACCCCTGCCTGCCGTGGTTTCCTGGTCTACCAAGGGAGCCAGCCTCACGGGTGGGTGACCTGTCAGGATCTCTTCCTGGATCAGGAGCAACAGCCCTTCCCTTTCAAGGAAACTTTCCTCCACACCTCCTTGGGATCCAGTTAAGTCTATGCATGCCCGGACCCTCTACCCACCCCCCTCCCCCAGTCCCCACAAGCCCCCCACCTGCATCGGGAAGGAGGGAAGGTTCTGGAATGAAGTGGGGTGGGCTGGTGGAGGGCTGGCTCATCCTCCTCTGGGCTTCCCCTCTCTCTCTCAGCAAAAATCCCACCCAATTATCGCATTACCAGGGCCCTGGGCTGTGTGTGTTTGGGGGGGGTGTGAGCTGAGGCAGCAGGCTCCCACCCCCTCCTCCCCAGCTGTGGGGCCAGGGGTTAGGGCCTTTATGGGGAGCCCCAGAGGCTGGTGGCTCTGTGCACACAAAGGGGCTAGCTACCCAGCCGGCCGGGCTCTGCACAGAATGGAGTCAGTGGGCACAGTCTTCTCATCTGCCAGGAGCCTTGGGGCTCCCTCTGCTCCTGCCTCTGCTGCACAGGGGATGGGGAGGAGGGACTGAGCTAGGCAGCCTCCTGTGCTGCAGGGGGAGAGAGAGGGGGAGAGTTCCCTGAGGATGTGCATCTCAACATGTCCTTGTGGTGGTCCTGGGCTGGGAGCTTCCAGAGCCTTTCCTTCCCCTGCTGTGGTCTTGGTGAGAGTCTTGGCCCCTCTCTTTGAATGCAGAGACGAGGGGAGCAGGACCTTGGAGGGAAGGCTGGCTTGCAGGGGCATCCTGGGTCCGGATGGCAGTGACCACTGGCCCTCCAGGGATCCTGGGAAGCTCACATAGAGGGGGAATGGGGTCCTGCCCTATTTTTTTGGGCGTCGTCGAAACCCGGGAGTCTGTTTCCAGAGACCCCAGAGCATGGGGTTGGGTGCTGTTCTTTCTGGGTTCCTGCTTTTCAGCTGGAAATTCTGCCTCCTGGCATGAGGGTAGAGGGCAGCCTCGTGCGAGTCTTTGCTGGGTGACCTGCTCCAGCAGTTGCCGCCTGGGGTCTGGCTCCCTTGCGCCTGGCAGCGCCCCCTGCTGTCATGCAGGGCAAGCTTCCTTGGCAGACTGCAAAGCAGGTCTGCCAAAGTACTCCCTATTTATGGATGACCTGGAGGGAAGGGGCCCACAGGGAGCTCCCAGAGGCCCCAGAACAGGTCCCCGAGGGAAGAAGGCACAGGCCCAGGAGGTCTGGGAGGCCCGATGGGAGGGCAGTTTGCTTGTGAGGTAGTGAGTTCCCTGTCGGTGTCAGGTACTCAGGGGCTCGTCCTTCCTATCCTGGGGAGCGGGCGTCAGAACTTCAGACCCCTTCCAATCTACTCAGTTGCTTCCTGGCAGGGGAAAGACTGGGCAGCCTGTAGGGCTGTGAGCTCAGAGGGGCTGCAGGCAGGGCAGGAGGAGGGCCTGGGGTCCTGCTCTACCCAGGGATTGCTCAAGGACAGCTGCTTGTCACAGTGGGGGGCTGGGCCTCAGAGCCAGACCTTCTGTCCATCACCAGCTTCCGCAGAGCCCAGGCCCAGAGGAACACCTCACTGCTTGGCTTAGCCAGCGACTCAGGCCACACAACAAATGTGGTCATCAGCAGGTCTTTGAAAAAGTCTGATTTGTAACTCATTCTCCTGTCACTTCAGGAGCACCTCTGGGGTGTCGCTGCTGGGGACCATGGGTTTCTGTCCCGCAGATGACACGAACTGCTGTGTCAGGAGAACAGGAAATATCCCCTACCACCTAGGGATTTGCTGGTGCAACCCAGGGTGCCTTGGCACACTGTTTGGGAACCATGGCTCTAAGGACTGCGGTGGGGGCTGGAGGAGATTGAGGTCTGCCGTCCCTGCTGGCCAGGACAGGGGTGAGGGTCCCTGTGGGTTACGTGTGCCACAAAGGCAAGTCCCTCCAGATCTGAGTGGGGGGCAGAGAGGGTGTACATGGGGTGTGCTCCCACGGGGAGCACGCAGGATCCGTGTGGTTTGTCTGTGCTGGGGTTCTCTGGGATAGGGAGCTCACAGGTGTTGGGGGCAGTCCTTCCAAGAACCAACCTATCCATCTCAAGCTCTCCCCCACAGTGGGGTCTCCCCCACCCCTGGCCCAGGCTAGAGGTCTCGATCAGCCCTCCATGCATGGAGGAACCTGGTGCAGGGTGGGGATAGGGAGCCAGGGGTATCTGGACCCCTCCTCCAGGGTCTCCATGCCCTTCTGCTGGGGGATCATCAGCTACACAGCCTGCACCTTTAGGTGTCCCATGGGAGGCTGCCATCAAAGGCCTGGAGAATGAACATCCCCCACCACCCAGACTCCTGTGTGAATTCTGGGGTGTGCAGCCCTTGCTCATGTGGCTCCCTGACCTCCTGCCCTGGCTCCAGTTAGGGCATGGCCACCTAGCAGGTGTGGCTGACCCCATGCCCTTCGCAGCTTGCATTATTCTTGAACCCACTGTCCCAGGTCAGTCGGATGGACAGAAGTGGGCTGGTGATGTGGGAATTTGGGGGCAAAAGGGTGGAACCCCAGAATCATGGAGGGGGCACCAAGTTCTAGCTCCCCAAGTAAGAAGGTGTGCATTGTCCATGAAGGAGCAAGCTGGTGTCACCCAGCCACAGAGTCATGGGACCCAGAGCAGCTGGGAAGAAGAGCCACTGGGTCTTGGCATCGTCTGATTCCTGACACAGGAAGCCACGGATGGAGAGTCTTAGAACCATAAAGAAACAGAATGTGGGGGTAAACAGAAGCACTGTGGAGTTCTGTCATCCTGTCCCCACCACCGTGGGGACAATAAATTAGCTGTTCTGGAGTTTTGGCCTCCCCTGGGGAGGCACGCATTCACCTGTAAAATGACTTCGGAAGCCCAGCATTTCTGCCCATCATGTTGATTGTGACAGCTGTGATTCTGGGCCAATAGTGCCACCACGTGGAGAGGCTGAGGGAGGTGTTGTGGATGAGGCCCCAGGGGTAACTTCTAGGTCTCCCACCTGAAGGTGTCCGGGATCAGCTGTGGGTAGAGCATGCCCAGCCCCTTATCAGACCTCAGCTTGCCTTCCCCCAAGTGCAATGACTCCTCCTGGAACAGTGGTCCCCACAGCCCTGGCCAGTCTGCATTAGGTGCAGAGGGCAACCTGCTTGATCCCGAGATGACTCGAGATGGTGGTATCACTACCCTCAGTGCGTGAATCACAGCTCAGGCCCCTCAGGGGCCAAGACTGAGGTTAATGGGGTGGGTGTTCAGAGCGTCCAGTTAGGATATGGCCTGGGTGGTGGCGTCCTTCCTGCACTGCCCATGACCTGCCCACAATCTCCAACTCCTTCCACACCAAGAACCTCACTCCTTCTGTGCACCCCCAGTGCCACCTGTGGGCTCCATCAGTGAAGGCAGAGGAAGCATACATCCCTCGCCACCCCTCCCCAGACTGAAGAAATGAGGTGTCAGCTCCCCACATCTTCTGCTCAGCTTCCCTCCTGCCCAGGAGGACAGTGTTTCCACCAGTGCCGCTGGTCCAGAAGACTCAGGAAAGCATGTGTTCCCATGTCCCAACTCAGTTGCCATTCCCTGTCTCTGAATCTTCCACTGCTTTACAGTCCAGTTCCTTCCTCATAGTCTAGAAACTAGGTGTTACTTTAAATGGACTTAGTTTTTCTCATTTCCAGTTCCATTACTTGTTGCTGCTATGAAGAAATACCATTGATTTTAGCACATTGAATATGTATTGTTCCTAAACTCTCTTTTTAGTTCTAGTGTTGTTTTCTTTCCTTTTTTTTTTCATAAATTCTGTAGGATTTTTCTACGCAGACATGGTGTCATCTGTGAATAGAAACACTTTTACATTTCACTTTCAATTCTGGATACTTTTCATTTCTTTTTCTTGCCTTATTACATTGGCTAGAAATGCCAGGACAATGCTGAATAACAGTGGCGAGAGTCAATAACCTGGTTCTCTTCTTGGTTTGGAGGCACCAGCATGGGCTGTTTCATTTAGTATGATGTCAGTGGCAGGTTTTCCATAGATGTCCTTTATCAGGTTGAGGAAGTTCTTCCTAATGAGCTGAGTTTTTTTATCCAAATGTCAGAATATTCCCACTGATTTTCTTCATCTATTGAGACAATTGATGATTTTTATTTTTTTAGTCTGTTAATATATCTAATTGTACTAACTGATGGTCAAAATATCAAACTAACCTTGCATTCCTGGGATACATCCCATTTCGTCATGAAGCACTGTCATCCATTGGATATGCTAAAACTTGGTTAAGAACTTTTGCATTCTACGTTCATGAGGAATATTGGTTTGCTATTTTCTCTTCTTATAATATCTGTCTGCTTTTGGCATCAGGATAATTCTGGCTACATGGACCCCTTAGGAACATTACAACCTCTTTAATGTTCTAGAAGAGTTTGTGGAGAATTGTTAGTATTTTTCCTGAATGATTAGTAGAACATGGGCTGATCAGCCCTCAGGGATGACTTGAGGAAGCACACTGCAGATCTTAGGAGTGCCGTCCGTGTAGTTCTGTCCTCTCTGGTGCTCTGTCTTGTGAGTTCCAGCCAACCTGGATTCCTAGACTCCCAATGCTGTCTCCCTAGCTCCAGGAAAGCTGCAGCTCTTTCTGTGTCCTCTTCCCTATAGCAGTGGGGACTCTCCCCAGTTGGCCTGGCAGTTGTAGGGCTCACCTTGCTTGTTTTCCCTCTTTTAGGGATCACTGTCCTGCATTGTTTGACACTCACTCTCTGTGGTTTCATCTATTTTCCCTATTCCTTTTTTGTTCTTTGTTGTTGTTTTATATAAGAAGGTAAATCTATTCCCTATTACTCTGCCTTGGAAGGAAGCAAAATTCTCGATGTCAGTATTGATTTTAGTTCTGCCAGTGGATGTGAAGTGGTAGCTCATTTTGGTTTTCAGTTGCACTTTTCCTAATGACACTTGTGTATTTTCTTACTTTGAAGTATCCATAGTGTTTTACATATTGTTTTATTGAGATTTTTACCTATTTTTTTTTATTTGTAGGAGTTCTTTATACATCCTGGATGTCAGTCCTCTGTGTGTATGTGTGTTTTCATGAAATCTTACCACAGGTGTAGAACCACCACTATAATCTTATGAAACTACTCCATCACCTCAAAAAACTCCCTATGTGGCTCCATCACTGATGTGTTCTCCATTCTCAATAATGTCCTTTTTTAAAAAAGATTTTATTTATTTATTTGAGAGAGAGAGATGAGAGAGAGTGAGCAAGAGAGGGGGAAGGTGAGAAGGAGAAGGAGACCCCGTACTGAGCAGGGAGCCTGATGCGAGACTCAATCCCAGGACTCCAGCAGCATGACTTCATGCTGAAGGCAGACGCTCAACCAACTGAGCCTCCCAGGCATCCCCATTCTCAATAATGTCCTTTTAAGAACATCAGTAAGCGGAGTCATGTGGTATGTGACCCTTTGAGGCTGTCTTCTGTCCTGCAGCACAAGGCCTTTGAGCTTCATTCACATTATTGGATTTATCAATAGTTCATTCCTTTTTGTTGCAGGAAATATTCCACCGTATGGAAGCACCATGTTTGTTTACCCATTACCTAGTTTGTTTACCTGTTGAAGGAATTTGGGTTTTTACCTGTTTGGCAGTCATGAATAGAGCTGCTATAAACTTTAGTGTACATGTTTTCTGTGTGAACAAAAGTTTTTTTTTTCTCCCAGGAATAAATATCTAGGAGTGGGATTGGTGAGTCACATGCTAAGTGTGTCTTTAACTTTCTAAAGTCTGCTAAACCGTTTCCCAGAGTGGCTGCGCCGTTTTGCATTCCCACCAGCACATATGAGTTCCAGTTGCTCTACATTCTTGTTAACACCTTGCATTTCATTGTCAGGGTTTGTTTGTTTTTATTCTTTTTTTTTTAAGATTTTATTTATTTATTTGACAGACAGAGATCACAAGTAGGCAGAGAGGCAGGCAGAGAGAGAGAGAGAGGAGGAAGCAGGCTCCCTGCAGAGCAGAGAGCCCGATGTGGGGCTTGATCCCAGGACCCTGGGATCATGACCTGAGCCGAAGGCAGAGGCTTTAACCCACTGAGCCACCCAGGCGCCCCTGCTTGTTTTTATTCTTCACTGTTTTAATAGATGTGTGGTCATTGTTCCTTGTGGTCTTCATGTCCATTTCCCAATGGTTAATGCTGGTGAGCATCTTTTCATGGACCAATTTCCCTTCTGGGTATCCTCTTTGGTGATGTATATTTTCAAATATCTTACCCATTAAAAAAATTTTTATTTAAAAATAAACATAGATCAGGGTGCCTGAGTGGGTCAGTCTGTTAAATGTCAAACACTTGGTTTCAGCTCAGATCCTGATCTCAGAGTTTTGGGATTGAGCCCTGCATCAGGCTCCTCACTCAGTCTGCTTTCACTCTCTCCCTCTCTCTGCCCCTCCCCCACTCATACACATGCACACACACACACACACACACGCGCGCATGCACACACAGAAGCACATGCATGCACACACACACACACACACACACACACACACACTCTGTCTCTCTCAAATAAATAAATAACTCTTTAAGAGTAAATAAGTTAAAAAAACCCCATAGATCCACAAAAAATAGTACATGAGGTTTCCCCATGCCCTTCATTTACTTTCCTTCCATGACTACATTTTACATAATTAGAAAACTGTGTCAAAATCAGGGAATTGCCATTGGTATGATGTCTGTTAGATTTTCTCATTTCATCACCACCATCACAACGAAGATATGGACCTCGTCCACCACCACAAAGCTCCCCTTCAGGTTACTCATTTATAGACCCACCCACCCCTCCCCTCAAATCCCTACTCTGGCTCCACAAGTCTATTTTTCATCTCTATAATTTTGTCATTTCACAAAATGTGCACGTGGAATCATATGGTATGTGGCTCGTTCAGATCGGCTTTTCCACTCAGCATAATGTTCCTGAAATCCATTAAAGCTGTTGTGTGAATCAATAGTTATTTTTTTTTTTTGTATTGGTAAGTAGTACGTTAATGGGTATACTAGAGTTTGATTAACCATTCACCTACTTAGGGATTTTTTGTTGTTGTTTGCATTGTTTTAGCTATTACAAATAAATTAGGCCATTTACATTTAATGTAATTGTTGATATGTTGTGGCTTATGTCTGCCACTTTGTTTTCTTTTCTGTTTGTTCCCTCTGGTTCTCTGTTTTCTTTTTCATAAATTCTTGTGGGTTACTTGAACACTTTTTAAAATTCCATTTTAGGGGCGCCTGGGTGGCTCAGGGGGTTAAAGCCTCTGCCTTTGGCTCAGGTCATGATCTCAGGGTCCTGGGATCGAGCCCTGCATTGGGCTCTCTGTTCCACAGAGAGCCTGCTTCCTCCTTTCTCTCTCTGCCTGCCTCTCTGCCTACTTGTGATCTCTGTCAAATAAGTAAATAAAATCTTTAAAAAAATAAAATAAAATAAAATAAAATTCCATTTTAGTTTAGCTACTGTGCTTTTGAGAGTATGACTTTGTAAAGCGTTTTTACTGGTTGGTCTAGGTATCACTTTTTTTTTTTTTTTTTTGTATATAACATCACATTCTACTGGAGTAGACATCTTTCCAGTTTGCATACAATGTAGAAAACTTACATTCCTTTACCAGATATTGTACTGGTTCAAGAACATCCTTTTGCCATCCTTCATTTATGATATAATTTTCTTAAATATTTCCTCTTCAAACTTTGAGAATCACACCACACAATCTTCTAATTTTTGCTCAAACGATCAAACACAATTTAGAAAACTCAAGAGGGGTTGGAAATCCTATTGTATTTGCCAAATTTTTACTCTTTCTTCTTTCACAATATTCCTTGATTCCTTCCATTATTTCCTTTATGTTCCATGAACTTCTTTTAACTATCTTTCAGAGTGGGTCTACTGGGGACACATTCTTTTCATTTTCCTTCCCCTGCAATGTCTTCATTTCCTCTTCATTACAGAAGAATTTTTTTTGGCTGACTAGAGAATTATAGGTTGACAATTATTTTCTCTCAGGGCTTGGAAAATGTGCCACTTCCTTTGGCTTCTGTGGTTTCTAATGAGAGATACACCACAACGTGAATGGTTTTCCTTGGTTGGTAAGATGTCTATTTCCTCTTGATGCTTTTGAGACTTCTTCTTTGCCTTTAGCTTTCCAAGTTTGACGTTGATGGGTCCTGGTGGGCATTCTTCCTATTGATCTGGTCAGGGTTTGCTCAGCCTACAAATCTGTAGGTTTTTGTCTGTCACCAATTTTCTCAGTCTGGACCTCTTTTCTCTTGTCTTTCCAGGATCCCAGTGACACAGGAGACCTTCTGCTGTCCACAGGTCCCTTGGTGGCTCTGCTCTTTCCTTTTCTGTCTGTTTTCTTTCTGCTGTTCAGATTGGGTGGTTTCCATTCGTCTTCACATTCCCTGATCCCTTTCTCTGTTCTCTCTGTTCAGCTGTCAAGCCCATGCTTTGAGATTTTTTATTTAGTTGCATTTTTCAGTTCTAAAATTTCTTTTCAGTTCTTATTTATATCTCCTATTTCTTGGCTGAAAATCCCCCCCCCCATTTATTTCAAGTGCATTTGTAATTGCTTGTGAAGCACTTTTCTGACGGCTTTATTAAACTCCTTGTCAGATAAGTTCAACGTCTCTGTCATTTCAGCATCTGCTGATTGTCATTCAGGTTGAGGATTTCCTGCCTCTTGGCAGCATGAGCGTAGTGTGCTACATTCAAGTCTCTTGGCCCATTGTAACACCAGCCAGTGGGGATGGGGAGGTGCTGCCTCACTGTTGCCAGGGGGTACACAAGGCTCCTCACCACACACCCTCTGCTCTCCACAGGATCTCTGCATGCACCGAAGGGATGTGGTGGGGCCTCAGAAGCTCTGGACACTGATCTCTTGTTCCTGTTCTGTGTCATCATATCCTTAAGCAGCATGTCATGCTCCTTCTGCCTCAGATGGTGATGGTGTCCAGTGGCTTTTATTCTGACACAGCTGGTACTTCAGGTCTGAGGGCTCCAGCCCTGTCAGGTAGTGTGAGCTGGGAAGGCAAGAGCCAAACCCAGTCTGGGTCAATCCATGAGTCTAAGAGGATGGCACAGGCTAATCCCCGGAGCATCAAGCCCAAAGCCAAAACCACATGAGCCACTGTGTCTGCTGTCACTCCACAGTCTGGTATGGCAGGAACAGACACTCAGAGAAACACAAGGCCAGGAGCATCTGTCTCCACCTGCCAAGGGCCCCGGGTTGCCCACACCTGTTCATGTTCTCCCCACCCAGAGCTCTCAGGTGGGCCTGAGATAGGTTTACCTATGTACACCAGAAGCAGGGGTCAGGGTCCACAACTGGTGTCTGTGCTCCAGGGGCAGGTTTGGACGATGGAAGTGTTCCTCCTACCTGATGATGAACCCAGTTGGTAAGAGTGCTGAGAGCACCCCCATTGCAGGACCTCACTGGGGTCACTTGCTGCCTGCTGCAGAGCACGCAAGGGGCACCAGGGCCTGGTGCTCTGCTGGGTGATCCCGAGAGCATCTGAGAGGCAGAGGTCAGCTCTGGGTCATGGGCCATCAATAACTGGGGCCCTGGTGGTCTTTGCGGAGGTGGGGGAAGAGTGAGGGCTGGAGGATGGAGTGCTCAGGGCAGCCTGGGGAGAAATGCTGCTCCCATGACCTCTGCCTGCTGGAATGCTACACAAAAATCAACATGGATAGTCAAGTGTGGAGCCTCTTGACTGAAGCTCAGCACAGATGTGCCAGTTTTCTGTCGACATGCCACAAATCAGCACAGCAAAGCTGGTGCATCACACCAGTCTCTGCCCTGGGTCTCATCAGGCAGAACCAAGGGGGCAGGCAGGCTGTGTCCTCTTCTGGGAGCTGGACTGGGGAAGGACCTGCCCCGATTCCCCCTGCGTCACTGGCAGAGCCGGCGTCCTTGTAGTTCAACCCTGAGGTGCCTGTTGTCTCACTGCTCTCAGCAGTGAAGAACGGTCCTCATGTCCTGGCCCTCCTGGCCACTCACATGCCTCCACTCTCTGTGACCTCTCGGAGGACTAGTCCCAGCTACTGGATCACCTGATTGAATGAGACCCACTTGGACACTCAGCCTTCTCAAAGTCTGCTGGTCAGTAACCTCAACCCATTGCACTCACAGGTTCACCTCCTCCACGTACTGGGGCTTTGGCAAGGCATGCACAGCTGGGGTTGGGGATCTGAGGGCACACTGGACTTGGAAACCGATGCTGCTTGTCTATGTCAGAGTGATGCACGGGGCTTGGACCTTTCAGGCAAGAATGGGTTGTGCCACTGGGTGGTTTCTGACAACGATGTCCCTGGTTCTAAGAATCTGAGGACAAGGTTTCTCAGAGCAGGTGCTTCTGCAGATGGACATACAAGGCTCCTGTGGCCTCTCCCTGCCACCTTGGGGTGGCTAGGTGCAGGCCTCTTGGGTGCTGGCTGGGTTCTGTGGCTGTGGTGGGTTGCACTGTCTGTCTCACTGGCTGGGTTCTGTGGCTACGGTGGGGTGCATGGCCTGTCTTGCTGGTTGGGTTCTGTGGCTGTGGTGGGGTGCACTGTCTATCTTGTTGCTGGTGTCCTTGGTCTCTGGAATCCAGGGCTGACTTTGTGATATGGGGACTGCTGCTGGTTCTAATTTGCCATGCCAATGTCTGTCCTTCCTCACCCCCCAACCTTGATGTGGATGATCAATGCTGCACCTCACACATCCCCTCGCTGGAGCTCCCGTCTGAGCCAAGCAAGGGCAGCCCAGCCTCAGGCCACCTGGCTCGCAGCCTCTCGTGCATGTACGTGTAGTCCATGCTGGGAGGCCTGCCGGCAATTCCTGCAGGGCTGGCTGGGGCCTCCCCAGCTTCCTGCTCCTGTGCTGGCTCTGTGGTCTGATCTCAGGGCTGTAGCCCGAGCGACCCCACTGGGGGGCCCTGACGCGTGTGTCCACTCTGCGTCCCTGCGGTCCGGCACAGCCCTCCCCCAGGCCTCGCTCATCACACTGCTGACCTCCTGACATGCCCCACGCCAAGCCTGCACAGAGCTTGCCCCTCACCACCTTCTGGGCTGGAGCAGGTGCCACTGTCCCAGAGACACTCACTCTGACCCCTGACCACTCTTCCCAGGTCTAAGTGTTCTGTGACAGAGGTTCTCCATGTCCCCCATCTATAGTCTATTGATCTTCCTAGCTACTGATTGATCCATCGGAATCATCTATCCTCTATCTATCTAATCATCTATGGGTCTATCTATCTATCATTGATCTATCAATCTATTATCTATCATGTATTGATCTATCATCTGACTCATTATCTGCCTCACCATAGTAGAGTAGAAGAGGGTGATCCCTGCTGGATTGCCAGCACCTGGCACAGGCCTCAGCCCTTGGCATGGGATCCATCCTTGTTGATCAAATGAGCAAACGCATGCAGAGCATGCAGAGCAGCACTGACCAGCCGGACTGCCCGCTGCAGTCCGCTCTGAGCCTGGACTTCTCACTGCCGTAGCCACTGGCCACATTCCCTCCCATGCCCCTGACATGCGGCCAGTGCAGCTGAGGACCTCAGCCTTTAGTTTTAGCTAATGTTCATGAGTTTTAACTTTCATATAAGTAGCCTCAGGCAGCAGGCGGCTCTAAGGTGCTTGGCCAGGGCCTGGCATGCCAGCAGTTCCTGCTGAAGGTCTGCTGTCCCAGCATGAAGGGTACAGTCAGCACTTCATTTGCTGTGACCCCTGGAGATTCGGCCCCACCCCACAGGCTTCAGGGCTGCTCTCCAGTCCTGCAGGGGGGCCCTTTGTCTACTGTGTTCTCCCATGCATGCCCAAGAGGAACCCTCAGCTTTGTGGGAGCTGTACACTGGAGCACACATCAGCTTGCTGGGACTCATCTGTGACCTGTGATGGGTGCACAGGGAGCTGCCAGCTGTGGGGTTGTCGAGCTCCACCAGGAAAGGGGACCAGCTCTTCCCCTGGGACATCTCCCCCCGAGGTCTGAGGCCCCAGGTCCCCGATCCAGCACAGGCTCCCTTAGCTGGCTTTGGTCAGCCCATCTGTGCTCACTGGTGGGCCTCCCGGGTCTGGTTGAGGTGCCAAGCACACAGCAGGGATATGCCTGGTGGGACCTGGGCTCAAGGATGTTTCTGTCAGAGGACGGTCTCCACCCGCTGCCGATGCTGCTGGGGTGCGATGGGGAGCACAGACACCACTGCCACATCCTGGCAGAGTCTTACCCTCCAAGGTCTGCCCTGTAATAGAGAACCATGGAATGTCAGCTCTGACACCTGGGCTTCACCCTTGCAGGTGGAGGCTTGCAAGGCTTGCTGACAGAGGCAGCAGAGTGTGTGGCCTGGGCCGTGCCGCCTCCTCCTTCCTCCCCTGGATCAGTGCCCTCCGGTGGCCTCAGTTTACCCAGATCACCTCTTTCCTGGCTGTGTCTCCAAACATGGTCACAGTCTGAGGTGCTGCAGGTGATGAATTTTGAGGGTCACAATCCATTCCCTCTGTGGACTCCAGCTGTCTCCTCAGCCTGGGGGTCTGCTGGGTCCCGCCCTGCTCAACTCTCTGGAACCCCCAGCTCACCCGTCTGTTTTCTTTCTTCCCAAAGTCCACTATAATCTCTGCCCAGCTTCTCCTGATGACTCTGTCCCATGGGCCTTGTATCTTCTCATTCATTTAGGACCCTTTTTGTGAGGCCTGGGAAGAGGAAGAAATCAGTGTGTGAGCTCCAGAGCCATTTTCAACCAGAAGTTTTCTTGTATCTTCAAACAGTTTAATGTTCCTGGAAATCTTTGAAAACGGATTTCCTCTGGGGGACATTTATAATGCATGTAATTTTGTAATATTACAAACAATGCTTTGGTCACGATCCCTGTCCAGAATATTTGTGCATCTCTGTTGTTTTGTAGCATAAGTGCCTAGAAACTGGGCCAGCGGTTTGACAAGGCTGAAACTGCCAAGGCATGTTGCCAGATGGCCTACCAAAAATGTAGGCCTGTTGATGTTGCCCTGCCACCACCGACATTTCCTTCTTACGCTTAAGAAGGGCTTTCTCATCCTGACATCAACAGAAAGTTCTGCATTTCATCCTCATTTTATTAAGGTTTCTGACACCCTCTGAGGATTCCTTTAGAATCTTCCCTTTAGATTGGTTTTCATCCAGCACAGCCCTGCTGGACATTTGTGGGTCCTCCCCTCTCCAAGGGGCTCACTGCAGGACTGCATATGGGAGGGATGAAGATTTATAGCACTGAGTGTTTTTACATTAGAAAGGAGGGTAGGCCTCCGGCAATGCTCTCTGTTCTTGCTTCAATGAACTAGAAAAGAAAGAGCAAAATAAAACCACAGCAAGAGGCAGGAAGGAAAAAAAAGTTAAGAGCAGAAATGGATGAAATTGTAAACAGGAAAATAGAGAAATCAATTAAACAAAAGCTGGCTCTTCAAAAAACTCAATCATGTTTATAAACCTCTAGAGACTCTGAAGAAGTTAAAAAGGAAGAAGACACAAGTCACCAAGATCAGTATGAAATAGGAGGCATCACTACAGATCCCAGGACATCACAATGACCATGAGCTAATGCTATGAACAACTTTATGCTCAAAAATTCAACAAGTTAGAAGCAACAGACCAATTCCTTTCAAACTATAGATACTCAACCAGGATGAAAGGAACCACCTGGATAGTCTTATAACTATTTAAAAAACTTGTGTACATAAAAAGCTCCTAAAAAAAGAAATCTCCAAGCCCAGTGGATTCACTGAAGACTTCTATCAAACATTTAAGGATAAAATAACACCAATTTTATACAATTTCTTCTAGGAAGTAGAAGAGATGGAAATAACTCCAACTCATGTTAGGAAGCTAGAATTACCCTCCTGATGCCCAAACCAGACAAAGACAGTACAGGGAGGGAGAGAGTGAGAAAGAGAAACTGGCAGACTAATTTCCTTATGAACTTAGAAGAAAAATTCTCAGCAAAATATTGGCAAATTGAATTTAGCAATGTGTAAAAAGAATTGCATACTATAACAAGAGGGATTCACTTCAGATGTGTGAGTCTGGGTCCACATTTGAAAACCAACCACTGTAATCCATCACATCCACAAGCCAAGGGAGAAAAATTATATGATTATATTGATTGATGAAGAAAAAGCACTTGAAAAAATCCAACACTTGTTCATGACAAAAACTCTCAGAAAACTAGGCATTCAGGAGAACTTCTTCTACTGATATAGACCATTAAAAAAAGAACACAAATCAAACTTACTTTGATTAATAGTAACATACTTAAGTATGTTAGGTAACATAACATTAACATACTTAATGGTGAAAAACAAAAGATTTCCCCCTAAGATGAAGTACATGGCAAGGATATCTGGTCTCTTATTCAACATAGAATTGGAAATTCTGTCAGTGTAGTGAAACAGAAAAATAATATTGACATATGACATGATTATCTACATAGTACATTCCAATGAATTAAAAAAACCCCTCAAAAACCTTCTAGAACTGAGTGAGCTCTGCGGGGTTGCAGGTTACAAGAGCAACATACCAAGTCAATCTCAAGTCTGTATACTTACAACGAACATATGGAAAGTGAAATATGATTTTAGGGGCACCTGGGTGGCTCAGTAGGTTAAGCATCTGCCTTTGGCTCAGATCATGATATCGGGGTCCTGGGACTGAGCCCCATGTTAGGGAACCTGCAATTCCCTCTCCCTCTGCCTCTCTCCACTGCTCGTGCTCTCTCTCAAATAAATAAAATCTTAAAAAAAAAAAGAAATATGATTTTAATCACCCTAAGAAAAGAAATGCTCATTGACTAACTTAACAAAACATGTATGAGATCTGTGTGCTGAAATTACAAAACAATGATAAAAGAATTCAAAGAAAAGCTCAATAGAGACATGTTCATGTTCATGAGTTGAAAGACTCAACATAGCAAAGATTACAGTTCTCCCCAAATTGATCTATAGGTTTAATGTAATCCCTATAAAATCTTAGTGATGTTTCTCTGCCCCACAAGGCACAGACAAGCTTATTCTAAACTTTATACAGAAAGGCGCAGATCCTAAACTACCCCAAAAAATCTTGAAAAAGAAGAATGAAGTGGAAAAAATAGTCTCCCAGTGTAAACGCTTGTTATATACCTGAAGAAATGAAGGTGCTGTCGTGTCCGTGAAGGCACACTACAGACCCTGGGACGTTACGTTTGCAAACCAGGCATCTGACAAAACAATCATGCCTATGATAGATTAAGAGCTTTCAACAGTTTGGCAGTTTCTCACAAAACCAAACATGCAACCACCATATGACCTAGCTTTGGCTCTCCTGGGCATGCATCCCAGAGAAATAAAACTTTTGTTCGCATGAAACCTTTCCAAGAATGTTTACAGCAGTTTTTACGCATAATAGTCAGAAACTGGATGCAGCCCAGGTGTCCTTCAATGGGTGTGTGCTTAACAGGCCGCGGTCCATCTGTAGAGTGGAATCTTATGCAGCATAGAAAAGAAGGAATGTACAACCTGGATGGATCTCCAGGGAATCCATCAATGCTGGGTGGATTGATTGGATGGATCCATCCAGTCAATCCACTGAATGCTGGCTCAGTGCAAAAGCCAGTCCTCAAAGGTCACACACTATATGCTTCTATGCGTGTAGCATTCTTGTACTGAAAGTGATGGGTGGACTGAACACAGCATGTGATGAGGGCATGCACCATGGTCGATGGATTGTGTCAATGACAGTTTTCTGGTGTCATATTATCCTAGAGTTTTGCAACAGTTTCTTCACCAGGGGTATCCAAGTGAAGGATACAAGAATCACCTTCATTATTTCTTACAATTATATGTGAACCTTCAGTTTTCTCTAAACAACAAATTTTAAAACCTTGAAACATGTTAAGAAATGTTCATTATGCACCCAAGTTTCCCAACACACCTCTCACAGGTGGTAAGGTGGTGTGAACAGATGGAGTCCTACTATGAGGAAAAAGCTCCTTGTCCACTGGCATCTGTCTGAGGACAGGTGTTGTGCTGGGCAATGCCTAGAGGGTGTGTGCACTGGCCAGGATGCTGGCTGGGATGCTGGACCAGGATGCTGGTTGGGATACTGAACTGAGCACTGGCTGGGATACTGAACAAGGATGCTTGGCTGGGGTGATGGACTGGGTACTGGCCGGGACACTGGACCAGGGTGTGGGCTGGGATACTGAACAAGGATGCTGGCTGGGACGCTGAACTGGGTACTGACTGGAATACTGACTGGACCAGAACTGGTTGCTGGCTGGGATGTTGGACCAGGTACTGGCCAGGACGCTGGATCAGGATATTGGCTGGGATACTGGACAAGGATGCTTGGCCTGGATGCTGAACTGGGTGCTGCCTGGAATGCTGGATTAGGATGCTTGGCCAGAGTACTGAACTGGGTGCTGGCTGAGATGTTGTGCAAAGATGCTGGACCAGGATTCTGGCCAGAATACTTAACAAGGATGCTTGGCTGGGATGGTGGACTGGGCACTGACTATTTTGCTGGATTGGGATGCTTAGTTGAGATGTTGGATTAGGCACTGTCTGGGATGCTGGACTGGGCTCTGGCTGGGACACTGGGTCAGGGTGTTGGCTGGGATAGTGGACTGGGTGCTGGCTGGGACACTGGGCCAGCTGATCTGCAGGGGGCAACCTGGCCACATAGGGATGGGCTGTGGTAGAGGCTCCACTCGGCTCAGCTTCCCAGTGCCAGCTGTGAGAACACCAGCTTTCTCTTCCTTCCTCTCTCTCGCATGAGTGTGAACACACACACACATGAACATGAGCACACATACACGTGCCCCACAGCCCATGAGCTCATTCTGCCCATGGCTGGCAGGCTGGGTGGGATCATTTCTCCTTGAGCTCTTTGTCCAGCTCAGTTTCAAATGACTCATGAGTGGCTTTCACCATCTCTCCTAGGGAGACCCCCTGCTTGGCCCCATAAACCTTCCCAATTAGGCAATGTTTCCTGATAAGCAGCTGCTTGCTGGCTTCTTCCAGACCACCCGGAGAACTGTACGCCTTCCCAGTCCAGGCAGTGGCTGGCAATCCCTCCCCAGGCTGGCCTTCCCAGAGTCTCCCAGAACTCCACCCTCATTGCTGTTGACCGGGAAACTGAGGCTCACAGTGGGGGTAAAGATTGGCCTGGTAGAGCTGGGCAAGCAGGCTTCCTGCTGTTCTCTGTCCCCTCCATTGCTCCGTCTCTCATCTCCTAGGGAGGAGGGGAATAAGACTGTCGTGCATAGACTGATGAGACTCTGCCACCACATCCAGATGGGGCCTTGGAGATGTCGAGTTGGCCTGCCCTCGCCCAGCCTGGGGTCATGGCGGGACCCTGACTTTGCAGGTGTCTGCTACTCTGTGAGTCCTGGCCAGCCCCCTCTGCATGGCTGGGGACTGGCTCAGGGTCTGTGGCTGTGTAGGATTCCAGCAGTTCCTGGGGCTGGGCTCCCCATGAAGCTAGATGTTTGTGAAAGCAGTGGGATCCAGTGAGCACTGAGGCCCATTGCCTTTGATTTTCCCTTCCCAAGGTAGGCTTCCTTTTGGACCACAAGCCTTTCTGTGGCATGGATGCAGCCCTCTTGGGCCTGGGCCCCTTTCCCTCATGGACAGCACCACTGTGTTTCCCAATCCTGACCCATGTTAGGGATGTGTTCAGGGCAGAGACCATCCAGTTGAGTCTGGACCATTCCTCTATCTCCCTCAAGGACACAGGCCAGCTGCAGCCTCTGGGCCAGTGGAGGAAGCTTGTCCTGCTGCCGGCTCTGCATATCCTGCCCTGGCAAGTTGACCTGTGCCCAGGCAGGCCTAGGTGGCCGTGATGGGGGACAAGGGGCTTTCAGCCAGAGAAGCCCCAAGCCCAGTATTCTGCAACAGATGTGGAGTGACTCTGCCGTTGGCCAGAGGCCAGAGGCCATGGCCAAGAATGCTGAAGAGATGCACCTGCCCTCCCTGGACAGCATTCCTTCCTCACGTTGTACTCAGGCCCGTGAGATTACCTGCTGGGTAATTTGTGCCCCTAGCCTTTATGGTGGTTTTCTGGGCCTCAGTTTACCCTCCAGGGTCAACGGAGCTGATGCTGGTCTGTTGGCAGCTGTTCCACACAGCATGGCTGGCCTATCCGGGACCAGCCAGGGCAGGTGCTGCAGGTGTTGCAGGCCCACAGGGTCTGCTACGGTGGGTGGGGCTGTGTGTGGGTAGAGGCAGGGGAACCGGTGCCCACTGGGGAGCCTGGAGGGCCCAAGAGCAAGTCTGCGAAGGCCCATCAGTCACTGGGGAGGTGGGCATGTAGGCAGAGGCGTGAAGCTTGAGACTGGGGACAGGGAGCCTGCCTCCAAGGTCTAGCTGGGGTGGGGTGTCTCCCCAAGGTGCAGGGGGTGGGGGCAGGCACAGCCCAGACCCTGAGTTACAGGGACTGGACCCTCCCACTTCCCAGAGGGCAAAGCCTGGTGTCCCTGCTCGCTCTGCAGGCTGGAAGGGTCTCTCGGAACCCCAGCCCTGCTGATATCTGGGGCAGCTTAGTGGGGGCTTCAGCCGGGCTAGGTGGGTTGGCACAGGACTGGCCTGGGCTCCTTCCAGACCCCAGACGGCCTTCCCCTTCCGGAGCTCACAGACGGCGTTCACCTTGTCCTCCTCCCTCTCCCCACGGCAGCCCGAGCTGCTGCAGGTCCAGGCTGCTGGGACCTCCACCCGCCTCTTTCGGCGGGACTCACTGGGCGGCCAATGGGAGAACCCTCCCCGCGGAAGAGCTCGGTAATGCCTGCAACGCCTTCCAGACACACGTTTACAATCTCACACTTCATTTTTCTTGGACGCAATCTGTGCCTTTAAACATGTCATCACTCCATGTCCCCCCCACCCGCCATCTAGCACTTCCCGGGTGTGGGAGGCAGGCTTCAGGGGGAGGCCCCGCAGGCTGCGCAAGGCCATAGCCGTGGGGTCGGGACAAGGCGCCCCCTCTCGCCCCCCACCCCTCCCCCAGGGCCCTGCAGCCTGGGTGGGCTGGGGCTGCCTTTGGTCAGCCTTCTCCGTGTGGAGCCAGCCCCACCGGTGAGCTGGCTGAGCAGGGTGTGAGCAGATGAGGGTAGCGGAGAGATACCCCTCCCATAGGAGGGGTCCGGGAAGAGGGGAATGACGTGAGGCCAGTCACACCCACGGAGAGGGCTAATCATGGGTGGGTGCTTCCACAACATGGCATCACAACTTAGAAAAGGCCACAGGTCCTTGGCACGAGATGGCTCTCAGATAGGGAAATTGAGTCCCTGAGAGGACGTGATTTGTCCCGCCCCGTCTGCTCCCCACCCACCCCTCACTCACTCATGCACCAGGAGCTCCGGCAGCAAGACCGGGGAGTGCTCACCTGGGCGCCTTCCCGGAGACGCAGGCTCCCCGGAGCTGTCCTTTTCCCAGGGGCCACCGTGAGGTGCATCTTCTAGCACTGCTCCAAGACAGGTCACTGAGTGCTAAATTCTCAAAGCCCACCAGCCTGCCTTTGGAGGTGCTCAGACCCCCAGATCCAGGGCCACTGTACCCCAGATCCAGGGCTCCTCCGGGTTCAGAGAAGCTGGTGGGGAGGTGGGGTCTCCCTTGAGGCTCAAGGCCTGGCTAGTCCGAGGGGTCTTCGATGTTACCTGGAGGCTGGCCCTTCGTAGGACCCTACACCGCAGCCTGCGCCCTACAGGTGACCCAGGGGCCTTTTAGCTGGTTCTCCTCGAACCCAATCGTGTGTCTGTTTCATTCGATTTTGGGTTCTCTGACACCATCTTGTTTCAGCAGCGGATTCTGTGCCTTCTCTCCTCCGCGTCCCCCACTGCTCCTCCCGCCTCTGGCCACGCCAGGCCCCTTTGGTCTCCCGAGCCCGCTTCTCCCAGCCGCCCCTGTGCAGAGGCCCTGAGAACGGGGGTCGCTCGAGCGTCGGCGCTGGCAGTGACCTCAGCCTCTACCTCACCTCCCTCGATTTAATAAGGATGGGGAGACAGAGGTCCCAAAAGGTCAAGCGAATCAGCCTTTGCCCTCCGCTGGCCAGGTCGCCTCAGTCCCGGGAAGGAGTGGCCCTCCGGCCGGTTTCCCGAGCGATCTGGCTTCACTAAGAGCGCGGGTATCACCTGTTGCGGGGTCTCCCTGTCCACGCCAACTCCCAGGGGAGCGGGCCAGCGCGCTTCCGCTGAGGCTGACCCTGGGTCCTCCAGGGCTCACCGCCGCTCGTCCCGGCCTCGAGCTCCGCCCCGGCCCCGCCCCCGGGCCCCACGGGCCCCTGGCTCCGCCCCCGCGGCCGCCCCGGGTCCCCCCAACCCGGCGGGCAGCTGGGAGCCAACGCTCCGCCCCGGCCCCGCCCCAGCCCTCCGTGAGCCCCCAGCCCGCCTCCAGCCCCGCCCCCGTGGCCGCCCCGCGTCCCTCCCACCCCGGCCGCCCCGGCTCGGGACCAGCGCTCCGCCCCTGCCCCGTCCCTACTCCCCCTACTCCCCACTCCTCCCGCCCCCAACGCGCCCCGCCTCCAGGCGCGGGGCGCGCCCCGACACCCGAAGGGCCGGGAGGCTGCGCGGCCCGGCGGCGCGCTCGGCTCGGGTTTCGGCCCGCCCCCGGCGCCGGCGTGACCCCTCCTTGGGCGCGGGCGGGCCGGGCCCAGCTGGCCGGCGCCCCGCCCCCGGCCCGGGGCTCCGGGCGCTATAAGAGGGCGGCGGCCGCGGGGCACCCTGCGCGGGGCCGGGAGCGCGATGGTCAGCCGCCGAGGCGCGGCAAGATGCTGGATGGGCCCCTGCTGGCGCGCTGGCTGGCCGCGGCCTTCGCGCTGACGCTGCTGCTCGCCGCGCTGCGCCCCTCGGCCGCCTACTTCGGGTAGGTGCCTCGGCGGCCCGGCGGGCGGGCGGGCGGGCGGGCGGCGCGGAGATGGGACGCGGGGCGGGCGGCCCAGGTGCGCGGGCCGCGGGGTGCCGGGCGCTGTTGGCGGCATGCGCGTCGCTCCGTCCACGGGTCAGTGTCCTCGCGGCGCTGCGTGGGGAGAGGGACCGGCGTCCCCGACGGGCTGGCACGGGGCCGTGGTCCTCCGTGACCCCGGAGTCGTCGTCGTCGCGACGCGCCCGTGAGCGGAGCTCCCTGGAGCTCGGGGACCAAGTCTGGTCCGGGAGCTCTGTTAGGCCGCCGAGTTCTAGGGGAACGGCTGGAGCCTCCCCCCGTCCCTACCCACCCTTGCAGCTTACCCCTCCTTTCTCTCCTCGAGAAGTTAATTTAACAACAACAAAAAAATACGTACAAAATCCAGATGTTCCTTGCACTGAGCCCCAAAGGGGGGGGGGAACCCAAGCTGGAGGAATTTATTTTTCTTGAGCTTTGCTTCTTATGCCCGCTCTGGCTCCGGCCCGCGGGAGCGCTTCTGTGAGACCAGGCCTAGAGCGCAGGGCCCGGCGGGGGCTGTGAACGCGGTCCCCCGCGGTCTCAGGGGTAGCTGCCCCGCGTGCTCTCCGCTCTCTGTAGTAGCAGTTTGCGTGGTTTCGGCGCGTCGCTCCCCGCCGTTCTTTTCTGGCCTTCCTCGTCCCTGTCTCCTAGATCTGGGATGTCCAGCCCAGAGCCCTTGGGAGACCCTCTCTGGCTGTGTCACGCAGATGGGCACCCCGAAGTCTGGGCTGGCTCCGCGCAAACAGTCCTCTAGGCCCCTCAGCCTCCGCTCCCGCCGCCCAGGCGCCGCCCCGGGGAGCCAAGGCCCAGCCCCGAGCCCTGGCCCCTGCCCTGGGCTCCCCGGGGCCGCTCCTGGCCGCGGCCCTCTGCCCGTCACCTGTTCCC
Organism: Lutra lutra; assembly: GCF_902655055.1. Taxonomy (NCBI): domain Eukaryota; kingdom Metazoa; phylum Chordata; class Mammalia; order Carnivora; family Mustelidae; genus Lutra; species Lutra lutra. The sequence continues at coordinate 163,043,309 of NC_062282.1, forward strand.
TCACCCCTGGCCCCGGCGCCGTCGCGCAGCGGCTGGCCGGCAGAGGGCCCCGTTGGTCCAGAAATATGCCACCGCCAGGGCGGGGAGAGGCCACTGGGCGAGGAGCCCTGCAGGTGTATCCTGTTCTCAAAGAAAATAAAATATTTTCATGGGAAACTTTCCCTTTGTGTTTTTCTTTCCCCCCTTTCTCCTTCTGTTCCTTTCTCCTGGGTCGTCTTCCAGGGTCAGCTCCGTGTCTCCTTTCCCTGGAGACCCCACCCGGCTGCCCTCTCCTGGCTCCGGCTGTGGGCCCAGCCCTGCCTGGGGCCTGGGCTGTGCTGAGGCTGGCACGCCCCTGTACGCCATCTGTGCAGGCTTCGCCTCGCCCTCGCGGGCAGAGGGAGGGTCAGAGGATGGCCGTCTGGCCGCAGGTCCACGGTGAGTCACGGCAGCCTGTCAGCCAGCTGTGCCTTCCTGCTCTGCCGGCCCAGCCTCGGGTCTGCTCACCAGGCCTCAGACACACCCTGGCTTGTCTGCTCTGTGGGTCTGCCTGCTGCCAGCCCACAGAGGGGAGGTAGAGGTCGTGGGTCCTGGCTCCTTGGCTGCTAACACCCCACCCCCACCCTCACCTCGGGCAGCAGAGGGGCTTTGCCCCTCTGGGGAAGTCGTCGAGGTCTGTCCTGCAACTAGTGGGCGTGCAGGGGAATGCAGGGAGGGCTTGGTGCTCCTGGGACCTCTTTGGCCAGCTCTCTGGCCCAGCACTTTGGCCCCAAAGGCTGTCCTGTGCAGAGCACAGGAGGCAGACCTGCTGCCCCAGGGACCAGTCCACTGCCGGCACCAGGCAGGGGAGCTGGGATCCGTGTGATGGACAGAGATCCTGGAGCAGGGGCTGGCCTGGTGCCAGCTGGCCGGGTGAAGGGCAGGAACCCGGTGCTGGAGGGGTCCTTACCCAGCAAACGCCTTGGGAGGGGATCCCCAAGGTGGAACCAGACCCAGAAATAGAGGAGGGGACAAGATGTGCTCGGAACCGGTCTGTGTGTGGAGGTCCAGCCCTTCTGGTCTGGGGCCCTTCCTCCTGGCCTAGCAAAGTGGCAGGAGCTGGAGGGCTGGGGGAAGGAGATGGCCAAGGTGGGCAGGGCAGGGCTGGGACTGGGGGCTTCCCTCCCAACCTGGAGTGCAGAAGGAGCAGGAGGAAGGAGCTGGGACCTGGGATTCAGGCCCTCCTTCTCCCTTCCCCCTCTCCGAAAGCTCTGCCTGGCACGGAGGCTCCCCAGCAGGCCGAGCAGCTCCTGTTACAACCCAGAAACCGAGAGAGGCTGGCCTGGGCTTGTGGGGGGCGGTGTCACGTGGGCGGTGGGAGCCCTCCCTGCCCCCTCACAGAGGCTGCAACTCAAGCCGCCCTGCTCCTGTTGCCCTCTCAGCCTCTGGCCACTAGGCAAGACCCTCTAGGCCGCTGCCTGGCCATGGGGAAGGGGCTCTTCCCTCTTCCTCCAGGGCCTGGCCCTGCTTCTTGGCGGTGTGATTAGCAGGTGGCGTTTCCATCTGGTTCTCCAGGGGCCTAGACAGCTTGGCCTGATGCCCTCCTGGAAGGAGGGGTTGCCTGGCTCCCTGCAGCAAGGGGCTGGCCCGAGGTCTGGCGAGTTTGGGAAACAGACTCAGGCCCCCACCTCCCCATGCCCTGTGGACCTGGGTGGGCTGAAAGCTTGGCCTGCACCCGCCCTGCCTCTGGTATTAGAGGGGAGCAAAAGCAGCCAAGGGAGGGAGGGGTGTCTGTGGAGGCTGAATGTCTGCTCAGGAAGGGGGTCCCTGAACCCAGGGAGAGGTGCCCTGCAACTCGCCCAAGCATGGAGCCAGAGGCTGGGTCCCGCAGAGTGGGTCCCACAGGTCCCTTTGCTTAGAGATCCCACTTGTGCCAAGCCAGCCCCAGCAGAGGCACCCAAGCCGCTACACTTGCCTCCAGGGGCTGCCTGCAGGGGGTGGGGATGGGGGGGCAGAGGCCTCAGTCTTCCAACATCAGTCACCGCCCGAGAACTAGGAAAGGCTATCATGAGCCCTGAGACCCTTTCTTGGGATTGGTCCCAGCACCCCACCTTCTATGGGAAACTTTGCGGGCTGGATTGGGGAAGAGGTCTGTCTGGAGGAGGCTGCAGCAGGCGTGGCCACGGAGGGACCCCCCAGCCAGGCCAGATATCAGTGCGGGGTTGGGGGGGCACTCGGAGTCAGTCTGAAAGGCAGCTCTGGTGCTCCAGGCCCCCGTTCTGTCTGTGATTGAAACAGAACTCCTATCCCATCAGTGCACCCTGTTAGGGAATGCAGTTGTGGTTTCTGGTCCCTCTGCAAGGGGTGTGGCCAGCACCACTATCTCATTCCAGAGTGTTCCATCACCCCAGAAACCTCACATCCTGCCCCCACCCTGCCCCCGGCAACCGCTAAGCCACTTTCTGTCTCTGTGGGTTTGCCTGTTCTGGACATGGTGCATAAGCGGAGTCCTACAGCCTGTGGCATTCGTGGCTGGCTCATGTCAGCCAGCACCCGTCCATGTCATAGCGTGCGCCCGTGTGCCTTTCCCTTTGTGCCTGGGTGTCCGACTGTGTGGGCGCAGAACCATCTCTTTCTTCCGGGCCTCTGTTGACGGATGCCTGGCTGAGTCCCACGGTCAGGTCCTTGTCATGCTGCCATGAGCATTGGTGGACATGCTTTCCTGTGTGGTGATCCTGAGAGGTGGAATTCCGGGTCTGGTGGTGACTGTCTCTGTTTCCAAGAACCCAGGACACAGTTTGGCTGCCGTCATGCATGCCCACCAGCCCTGCAGCAGCGGTCCAGTTTCTCTACAAAGCCGTCAGCTCTCGTTGTCTCTGGCTTTGGGTTTGTTTTTGCTTTTTATTCTAGCTGTTCTGTGGGCATAGGGTGGCATCTCACCGTGCCCTTCCATGATGGGTTTGCCCTTCCCTGCTGACTGGCGACATGTTCATCTGTAGCTCTTCTCTGCAGAAATCTCTGCTCCATTTCTGGGCCCAGCTTTTGGCTGGGTTGTGGGTCTTTGTGCTGATTTGTAAGAGCTCTTTATTTATGTGGATCTATTCTCGGACAGCGGACAGGCTGAGCCACAAGCTGGAAGTGTGTCTCCCAGGGCTGCGTGCACAGGCGACTAGTGTGAGCCTTCCCAGTGCATCATCCTCCGACTTGGGCCTCAGCATGACTGTGTGGAGCAGGAGGCCATCTGCTTGCTGGGGCCCGGTCTGGAGGCCTGGTCAGGGGCTCTAGGGCACTTGCACAGGAGGCATCCCTGGCCCTGCCCTCAGGCACTGCTGTCTAATGGGGGTGGCTGTGCATGTGGGGTCAGTTCCGGGGTGTGGGGAGCCCGCTGTATAAGCCTGGGGCCTGGCTGCACGTCCTTTGTGGCCCGGAGTGGAGGGGAGCCTGCTGGTCCCTGGAGGAGAAGGGGGGAGGGGCTCCAGGGCTGGAGGAGGCAGCCTGGGCATGGTGGCCTGTGGGGGGCTGGGGGCTCAGGCTCCCAGTGAGGGAGGTAAGACTCTTGCAGTGGGGCTGGGGAGGCACCAGCAGAAGGGAAGGTGTCCCCAGGGACCCCCTGGTGGGTGGTGGAACAGTGAGCTGAGGGAGCCTTAGCAGTCTGGGCAGATGCTGTCCTCAGCACACACGTGCTGCTGGGAGCAGCCCTGTGAGGCCTCAGGTCCAGTGTTTGCTGGGGACACTGTGGAGAGCTCCTGGGGCTCTGGAGGAGTGTGGGCCTGCAGCAGGAGCTGAGGGGGAGTGCAGGTCCAGGCGAGGGCCTTCTCCTTCTCCGCAGTGTTCAGGGCAGCTGGGTGGCCAGCAGGGAGAGTGGCCCTGTGGGGAGCCCTCAGAGTGGTGCAAGGGGGAATGTGAGGTAGGGAGGGAGAGCATGGAGAGGCCTGGACCTGAGCCCTGACAGACGTGGGGAGGCGGGTGGAGGGAGCAGGTAGGCAAGGATGGAGACGTGCCCCCTCTCTCTGCTTGGTAGAGACTGTCCCTCCTCCCTGTCCTCCTGGCTGGTGCCCCACCCCCCACCAGCACAGAAGCAAGTAGGAGCAGGTGCTCGGCCGCAGCCTAGACCAGGCCCCTGGGCTGGAGGCCTCCTGAGGCTTCATGGAGAGCCTGAGGTGAGGAGGAAGCCACGGCCACCTGGCCCCCCTCAGCTGTGGGAGCAGATGTCCTACCACAGCCGGCAGCTGTCTGGACGGGGGGACAGCTGGCCTAATCTCGCCCCAGTCCTTGCCACTGTGGCTGGGACCCAACTCCAGAGCTCAGAGCACCGGCAGGACCCTGTCTGGGCTCCCAGGGTGGCCCTGGCCCAGGGCGCCACTTGCTGACTGCCCCAGGGCGCCCCCCCCCCCCCCCCGCCCATGTAGAGGACAAAAGGAGAAGTGTGTGGGTAGCTTTTCTCCTGGAAAAGAATGCACGCACGCGATTCCTCCCGTGGGACTGAGATGAGCCGATAAGGGGCCTGGCTTGGTTTTCCTGGCCGCAGAAACATGACACCTGTCAGCAGGGCCAGCATCAGGCCCACTTAATCCTGGAGGGCATGGGCTCCCTTTGTGCATTGTCCCAGTGGGCAGTGCGGGTGCCCTTGTAGGGCCCTGCCTGGCTCAGCAGGATGGCTGGGTTTCTGGGAGGCCTGGTTGTCTGGTACGTGGGTGAGGCTGGACCCATGGCTGTCAGCATGCCTCTGGTGGGCTGTCAGCCTCCCCCCTGGTCCAGGGTTGGTCCCAGCTGACCCCTCCTCCAGAAAGCCAGCCGTGGCCTACCTGCCGTCTACCTCTAGTGAGCCCAGAGCTCTCCTCCAAGCTGCCCTGGGCTGGTGTGTCTAAGGCCCATGGGGGATCCTGTTGTTCCTCTGCTCCCTCACTCTGGACTCGGGAGCCCTGTGTGGGGTCTGCTGGCTCCTTTGCCAAGCTGGCTAGCCCCCTTCTCACCCCAGGCCCTTACTTGCCCAGCTGCACCCGCCCCACCCTGCCGTCTGGCCTGTCAGACGGGGGTTTTGAGGGCGTGTGTTGAGGGGTAGAGGACCCCTCTGGAGCTCCCAGGGCAGGGATATGGGTGGAGGGCTTGGGGGCACATCTGGTATGGGTGCAGGAGGTGGGGGCCTGTGGCCCCAGCTGGGTGTGAACAGCAGTGTCTTCCTGCAGGGGCCTCCCAGGGTGGGCTGGGTGGGGGGGCAGGTGGGCTCGGCAGGGGTCCCCCAGGAAAGAACATTGTAAGCTAGGCAGGGGGCGGGTGGGCTGGGCAGGGGCCCCCCAGGAAGGAGCACCGTGGGCTGGGTGGGAGGCAGGTGGGCTGGGCAGGGGCCTGCCCGGGACGGCAGCGCCGACCTGGGTGGCGTGCTGGCCGCCCAGCTCCGTGACCCATGGGCCTGGCCCACCGTCCTCCCCTGCCCCTCCCAGCGAGGTTCCTGGCTGGCCTGGTGCCCCTGGCCGCAGGAGGAAACCCGGCTGCCCAGCTGGCAGGCCCGGCTCCTCGGGACCAGCAGCCGGACGAGGGAATGGAAAACGGCAAGCCTCAAGCTGCGTTTGTTTTTCTTAGCGATACCTGAGGTAGACGCAGCCAGGGAAGTGGTCTGGCCCAGGACGAGAGGCCGCCGGGGGCTCCCAGATCAGAGCACGTCAGAGCCAGCTTCCTCCTGGACAGAGGGAGTCGCTGCAGCTGCCCCAGGCCACCCCGGGGCGGGACGTCCGTCTGGGCTGTCCCAGTGTCTGTCCTGGGATCCCTGTCCAAGCTGGGTGTGTGAGAGGTGGTCATGGGGTGACACTCCTGGCGGCTTCTCCAGCTCCCGCCTGCCCCACATCCTGCCTGTCCCTCCCCATGACAACTCGCAGGGACCTGTGCTGTCGGTGAGACATTGGGGCCATGCAGTCCACTGCTCCTGTTCCTCTGTGAGGCCACAGCTCCCCGTCTTCTCCCCTCACTGTCCGTGAATCTGGGGTCCCATTCAGCTCCCCTGGGTGCCCATGGCATCCCACCCCCTGCTTCAGAAAGAGGCCTATTGGCCAGCAGCCTCCAGGGCCTGGGATCCCAGGGTGTTTGCTGGCCCTGGGGTCCCAGGGTGTTTGCTGGGTCTGGGGTCCGGGGGTTTGCTGGGCCTGGGGTTGGACTCGCAGACATCAGGCCTTGTGCGTTGGATTTTGTTGGGTGTGGCTGAGTCCTGTGTCTGCCGGCTGACCCCCGAGCTGGCCCAGCCTGAGCCAGGAGCTCCCCAGAAACACTCAATCTGGAGGTTTGCTACAGCTGCATGGACACAGCCCGTCCATGAGGGAGCAGGGAGGGGGTACCCTGGAATGTCGGGGCCCGGGCTCTCCCAGCTGACGGAGGTGACAGCTGTCACAGACACAGGGTTGCTTGGCCTGTCGTTGCCACTGGGTCGCCCTCTCACCTTGCTCGCCATGGCCCGTGGTCCCTGCATCCTCCTCGGCGTGTCTGGGCCCCCGCTGACTGTGGAGCCCACAGGGAGGGCCCAGCCTCTGGTGGTGTCTGCAGCTCCGCATCCTGCATGCTTGGTGAGGAGATCGGCCAGCACTCAGGAGGATGGAGGGTTAATCTCACAACCAGTTTCTCTGCACTGGAATTTGTTTTGAATTAGATTCACACAGAAATTAAATGCCGTCTGGTGGGGCTGAGGTTTCCTTGGCAGGGTGCTGTGGCTTCTGGAACTCTGGCCTCTACTCCCTCCACCCAGCCCAGGGAGCTGGCTTTGTGGGCAGGATGGCCCTTGGGGTAGCCGGGTCTGTTGGCAGGAGGAAGGGCTCTTGGAATCTGTCCCTGCTGCAGAGTGGGAAGGAGCAAGAGCTCTGGGGCCTAGGCCGTCTGGGCCTGAGGACAAGGACATCTCCATCCCCAGGCCGCCACGCATGGCGGTCTCTGGCCTGGCTCACGGAGGGACACGGGCTCCTCGACGTGGCTGTGCCTCTCCTGCCTGGGTTCTTTTCACTCCCGGGGAGACCGGGGTGGGGTCTCCTCAGAGGTGCTGTGGGCTGGTCACAGAACCTAGTCTGGGGCGGCTGTGCCCAGGATCCTTACCTTAATGACACCCACAAACAGGGTGCATTCCATACTCCCAGAGGGTATGAATTTGGGGGCCTTCACTTCTGCCTCTTGCATTCAGTGACCAGCCCGATTCAGGGGTCGTGGGTGGGTGGGCATGCATGGAGATGCCCCTGTGGGCCTCAGGAATGGCCGCACACCTGTGAGCTGAGTGTCACAGGCCAAATGCAGGTTCTTGCTGTGCTGTTCTTTCTGGAGTTGAGATAAGCCTGTAATTTCTGCAAGGAGTAAGAGACCGCAAAACTGACCCAGCAGGTTTGGAAAAACCGAGTGGAACTGCGGGCAATGAGTGAGTTGTTGGTCCATTTGAAAGCAGATTAGAAATAGCTGAAGAGCACAAGTGAGGTTGGAAGATGGGGCAGCAGAGGGTTACCCCAAGCGTGGCCCGTGGGGTGCCTCCACGCCTCCACGGAGGCTAGGGGCCAGACTTGGGGACGCATGGACAGGGCTCCCATCTGAAGACAATGGCCGAGCTGAGCATTTTCTGCAATTCTCAGAATTGATCAGCGGCACCTACAGGATTCGGGAGGCCCCGAGGAGCCCCGAGCAGAAAACGCAGAAATCATACCAGAACATCCAGAACCAGACTGGTGAGACCCTGAAACGAAGCACTGTAAGAGCAGAGGCTGGGCAAACACACACAGATGATCTCTCAGGACGGGGCTGCCTGGCCACGGGCTACAGCATGGCTGGCTGGGGACCTGCTAGGGGATGCCTCCCAGACGCGTTCCTGTGAGGCAGCCATGGAGGATGTGGAAACATGCCACTTCAGACTGTGGGGCAGAGGTGGGATAGCAAGAAACAATCCAACATGAGGCAGGACGGGAGGGACAGAAACAGAGCGGGCAGGCCCAGCAGACAGTGGAGGGCACACCCCCGCTGTGTGGCTGAGTGCATCTGGGTTGCAGTGGGGTTGTAGGTCTAATCACTGGGTCCAGGAGAGACAGACAAGACATCAGCATAGAGAACGCAGGAGGATGGAGACACAACACACCAACTCAGTGGACTGTAAGGCAGAGAGCAAAGCTAGAGAAAGGATGCAGAAAGATGCGCCATGATCCAGGCCCTGCATGGCCACCTGGTCGGTGACCTGGGCTCTGCACGTGACCTGACTGTGACCGGGGTCTCCACAGTGAACTGACCATGACCCAGGCTCTGCACCGTGACCTGACTGTGACCCAAACTCTGCACGATGACCTGGTCTGTGACCTGGGCTCTACACGGTGACCTGACCATGACCCGGGCTCTGCACGGCAACCTGACTGTGACCTGGGGTCTGCACGGTGACCTGACCATGACCCGGGCTCTGCATGGTGTCCTGAGCCATGACCTGGGCTCTGCACAGTGACCTGAGCTGTGACCTGGGCTCTGCACGGTGACCTGACTGTGACCTGGGGTCTGCATGGTGATCTGACTGTGACCTGACCATGACCCAGGCTCTGCACGACCACCTGGTCTGTGACTTGGGCTCTACACGGTGACCTGACCATGACCCAGGCTCTGCACGGCAATCTGACCGTGACCTGGGGTCTGCACGGTGACCTGACCATGACCCGGGCTCTGCACGGTGACCTGAGCCATGACCTGGGCTCTGCACGATGACCTCTGACTGTGACGGACACAATGCACAGTGACCCCTGAGCCGTGCCCCAGGGTCTGCACGGTGACCTGAGCCATGACCTGGGGACTGCATGGCAACCTGACCATGACCTGGGGTCTGCACGGTGACCTGAGCCATGACCAGGACTCTGCATGGTGACCTGAGCTGTGACCCGGGGCCTGCATGGTGACCCCTGACTGTGACCAACATGCTGCATGGTGACGCCTGAGTCATGCCCCAGGGTCTGCATGGTAACCTGAGCCATGACCTGGGCTCTGCATGGTGACCTGAGTTGTGACTCGGGCTCTGCGTGGTGACCCCTGCGCTGTGCCCCAGGGTCTGCACGATGACCTGAGCTTGGCACGGTGGCCCGTGCTGTGACCTAGGCTCTGCACAGTGACCTGAGCTGTGACCCGGGCTCTGCATGGTGACCCCTGGGCTGTGACCTGAGCTCTGCATGGTGACCTGAGGTCTGCACGGCAACCTGAGCTGTGACCCACGCTCTGCATGGTAACCCCTGGGCTGTGACCTGGGCTCTGACCCCGACCAGCACAGTGACCTGAGCTGTAACCTGGGCTCTGCATTGTGACCCCTGGGCTGTGACCTGGACTCTGCAAGGTGACCCCTGCACTGTGACCTGGGCTCTGCATGGTAACCCCTGGGCTCTGACCCCGGGTCTGCATGGTGACCTGAGCTGTGACCCGGACTCTGCACGGTGACCCCTGGGCTGTGACCCAGGCTCCACACAGTGATCTGATTTTGAGGCAGGTGCCGTAGGAGTATATTTGAGGAATTTGAGGAAATGCATATTTGAGAAGTGCAGAGGAGCCTGGAAGCCCTCAGCAACTGTAGGTCACAGATTGAGGCAAAGAGCAGGGAGCTAAACCCAGAGAAAGCAGAAGGAAGGACGGAGAAGTGAGGAAACAACCCCCTTGTGTTAGAGACGAAGGGGTCCCCTCATGGGCAGACCTGACGAGCTGGATGGGGCGATCGCCCATGGGAGCTGCAGACGTGCCTGCACAGAGGTGTGTGGATGACTTCAGGGCAGGCCTGGAGCATGGCTGAGCGTCACACAGTGTGCCCACGCACTGGGGTAGCATCTGATGTGCAAGGGAGTGAGGCACCCACATTCAGCAGACGGGTGCTCTCCGAAAACAGGGTGTTCTCGGTTTGAGGGCGCTGTCACAGAAGACCACACTCCATCTCGTTCCCTGGGTGCGGAATGTGCAGGGCAGGCAGACCTCAGAGACAAAGTGGATTAGTGCTGGCCAGGGGCTGGGACCAGGAGCTAAAGGGGTGCATGTCATTTTGAGACCATGAAATGCCCTAAAATCGGCCATGGCCATGTTTGCACATATCTGAGAATATACGGCAAACCCCTGAACTGTAGACCTTAAATGGGTGATTTTACGCCATGGGAATTATATCTCAATAAAGCTGCTTGGAAAAGAGAAGGAAAAAGAAAAGAAAGAAGAGTAATCAGATCAGAAGGGAGATCTTTTCCAGAAAAGGTCAGGCTTCATGCCGAGTTCTACCGAGAAGTTAAGAAGATGTGATTCTAATCTGACCAGTCTTCTAGGCGGTTTAACAAACGAATTCTCTCTGAGGCACTGACCCCCGGCAGGATGAGCACGGAAGAGAAAATTACAAACACAGATGCGAAAGGCCGAGACACGACATTCTGGGGTTATGGCTAGCTGCACAGAGGAAGGCCAAGCCCCTCCCGGCTGAGGCACACGGGTATCTGGCCTCGGGAAGGCAAGGGAATGGAATTCCTTGTTTTAGCAGATTAAAGTGGAAAAATCCCGTGCCAGTAGAGGCAGGGACCCCATCTAATGACCTTCGACATCGGCTTGTATGTTTTGGAAAGCTCATAGCGAACAGAAAGCAGAGGCGGCTCCTTTAACCTGCTGTGGGGTGGCCCAGAAGATAGCCAGCCAACCTCAGTCTTGTTGGTGAGTGGACCAGAGCTTCCCTTTTTTTTTTTTTTAAGATTTTATTTATTTATTTGACAGACAGAGATCACAAGTAGGCAGAGAGGCAGGCAGAGAGAGAGAGGGAAGCAGGCTCCCTGCTGAGCAGAGAGCCCGATGCGGGACTTGATCCCAGGACCCTGAGATCATGACCCGAACCGAAGGCAGCGGCTTAACCCACTGAGCCACCCAGGTGCCCCAGAGCTTCCCTTTTAAGACCAGGAGTCAGACAGGGATGCCCGCTGCCACACTAATCTGAACCCACATGATGCCACGTGATCCCTCAGGCAGGATGGGAGTGGGTCTGTCCTATGACAATAGGGCACATTCCCCGGCTCTGGCCTCTGGTGTTTCGCCCACCTGCAGGGTGTCCGTGTCTCCCTCTGGCTGGGTCTGGGAGGCAGAGACGTGAGTTTGGGCAGTGGGGGTGAGGGAGGGGGCAGGGTCCCTGCTCCCAGGACTGGCGCCCATGTTTCTGTCCCACATGGCTCCCACCTGCCCAGAAGCTCACTGGATGGCGCTGCAGGGCCAGGGACGGGGCACTGTTGGACCACTGCATTGTGGCTCACAAGGCCCTCACTGTGGCAGGAAGGCAAGTAGGACGGCCTGGGAAAGAAGAGGACGAAAGCAGCTCTGTGTCTCAGAAGACCACACAGCAGGTCACAGCACATCTGAAGACCATCGGAGGTGATCACGGCATGGGCGCAGCGCATGCGCGAAGGCCAGTCACCATCCGACTGGTCTCACTTCTGTGGGTGACACATCATCTCTCCTGGAATCTGGCACTGACTAGCATGGGGCGGACCACAGGTGCGGAATCGGCCCGAAGAGCCGGGAGAGTGGTAGGAGGGACTGCCATAGACTCACTGTAGCTCTGCAGAAAACCCGTGGTGGGTATGAGCCTTGACCTCTAGGGAGCGTGAGCCTTGGGCGGGCTCTGGGACCCCCGGCCAGCATGGGCCTTGGTGGGCGCCAGGACCTCTGAGCCAGTGCAGAGCCAGCTTGTGCCCTCAGGACAGGCCCCGGTCACACAGCAGGTTGTGAACCACCGGCCCAGGGCAAAGCCCAGAGTAGCTGCTGTGAGGCCGTGGTGACATTGCAGGGCAGTGTGGAGCCAGGACCCCCTGGGTGCTGCCCCACCTGGAATGTGGATGCTGGCTCCCATGGACAGAGTGCAGGTGTACTGTCGTTGAGGAGAAGGCAGCTGTATCACTTCAGCAGATGCAGGTTTCCAAGTGCAGTGGAAGAAGGGGCACGTGCAGAAGGAAGTTGTGCAGGACGGAACTTGCGTTTATGGGGACACGCTGCGAGGGGAACCCCAGGCTGTCTGGATAGGTTTGTGCCTGCGCGGTCACTGCAGGAATCCGAGCACTGTCCTCGGAGCTCGCAGGAAGGTTCGCAGGTACTGGAGGGAGGGCTGCGTTACCAGCCCTGCTGCCCGGCTCCCCCTCCATCACTCTGTCTTTGGTTTTTCTTTACTTCTGATATAGCCAAATTTATTAATCTTTTCTCTTTTTTATCATTCTGTCCCGCTCGCCCCTGGAGTACATCATTAGTCCTTGATGCAGCATTCAGCCATTCATGAGTGACGTGTAACACCGGGTCTTTTAAAAATACCTGTCCCAAGCCGCTGGGCTGCCTCTTAGACCTGCTTGGGATGCCATCCTGGGAATGGCCCCACACTGGCCGAGGGCAGCTGGATGGGGCGGGGACGGGAGGGTCCTGCTGCCCGTCCACTGAGGGGCTGTTGTCTGTGGGTGGCCTACCCAGGCTGTGCTCCTCTGCATGCTACCTGTGTGCCTGTCTTCCTGCCCGTCCTGGGCCAGATGGCCAGGGGCGGGGAAGCATCTGTTTTGGATGGGGTCAGGTGTGCTGGTGTGGGGTGGGCAGCTGGGCAGGGGCGTTCTCCGGGCTGGAAGGTGCAGCCTCCAGACGTGGGCCCGCGGTCAGACAATGGCCGCCACAGTCTGACATGTGGGGCCGAGGGGTTGTATGCGAAGCGCTGCTGTTTGGAACAGGCCACATGGTCCTACGTACCCGTGACAAGCTCACAGGCCTTGGGAACAGGAGGGTGCCTCTTCTGCCTCAGGCTTCCTGGGTCCAGGGCTGACCCGTGCCCACAAGCCCCCGGGGCAGCCGGCTGGGACTTTCTGGCCCCTGCAAGGACTCCACGGAACAGAGGGCCCATCTGTTTCGCCAGGCCCTAAGCTCCCGCCTCCGGGGATCTCATGTAATGGCCAGCGGCGGGCACTGTGGAAGCGACATGGGTTTCTGTGGGTTACAGAGATCTGTCTGTAGCCTGTAATTCCAGAAAGAGCATTGGTAGGTGAGCTTTGGAAACGTTTAGTCCAGAATTTTGGCCGTGGGGGAATATCTCTTCTCGTGCGCACAACAGTCCCAATCTGTACTCCTATGAGGAGGGAAAAATCCCACTGGCTTGACGTTGTGTTTCTGAGGTGGGGGGAGGCTTGCAATCCCTTCTGGGAAGCCACTGTGTGTACCCCATGGGCAGGTGCACCACCCCTTGGAAATGCACACTCACACACAGGAAGGAAGTTGGCTCCGGGTCTGGGATCCCAGTTGCAGCATTTCCCTGAATCCCCTGCTCTTGGAGAAGGTCAGGTGTACTGCCGGAGCCTCCCTCACAGAGCATACCCTGCTCTGAGCGCTCTGTGAACCTCTTTCCTTCCCCTACACTCCTGTAGGCTCCCGTCTGCGTTTGGGTTTTGGTCCTGGGCGCCACCCCATTCCCCGTACCCTGTGTACCGTCTGCCTGCTTACCACCACCACCTCCATGTGGTTCTGTCCTCTGTCACTGTAGCCCGGGGGTACCCTTGGTGGAGCACACCGCAGGAGTGAGGGGGGCCTGGGGCAGAGGCCGGCCTCAGTGTGGATGCCGGCTGTCCCTGGGCATGTGGTGTGGACGTGGGCTATCCCCGGGCTTGTGGTGTGGACGTGGGCTGTCCCCAGGCGTGTGGTATGGACTCAGGCTGTCCCTGGGCTTGCGGTGTGGATGCGGGCTGTCCCTGGGCATGGGGTATGGACACGGGCCATGAGGTTGGGTGCGGTTGGGGCACAGGGTCACCCCCTCCACTTGTCCACACCCACCCTGCCTTAACCAGCACAGCCCCAGGTGCCCCCGGGGGGGCCTTGCAGGACTGTCTTGCTGCCAGCCTAGGGCTGGCTAACCTCGGAGAGTTAGTCTGGGGGACGGGCAGCTTGTAGGCTAGGGCTCTCCCGATGCACAGCGGCAGTGGTCTGAGCACAGCTGTTGACATTCCTGTCTGAGGACGAGTCTCACCCATGTGAGCTGCCTTTGTGTGGGGAGAGTGGCTCTTCCAGCCTCTGTTGCGGGTCCTCAGGCCTCTGCCTGCCCCTGGCCCAGCTCAGCAGCTGTCCCTGTCTTTGAGGCTGTCTGAGCTCCAGCGGGCCTGAAGGCCTACCATGCTGCCTGATGTGGACCCCTCCTGCATCCCTGTGCCCTTGGGCATGAAGCCCAAACCCTGGGATGGGAACTGGGGGTGCAGGTCACTGCCTCCTCCCTTACCAGCTGCTTTCCAGCCCAGTGTCCTAGCTCTGAGCTCACAGACACGTTCTTCCCGAAGGCCTTGCTGCCCACATGAGGCCTGCCCATGCCTTGGGGACTTTTGGAGCTTTTCCTTCAGCCCACACCCATGCTGGTCATGGTGCAGCAGCTGGACCTCCAAGCCATGTGTTCTGCAGGGTCTGCAGGAACCCGTCTTGGGTTCTTCTCACCAACACTCTAGTCTCCAGGGCCAGCTGGAACTCCGCTCCCCTGCAGCTTTCTGCTCAACCCCTCAGAGCTCACTGGTGCCACAATGTGGTGCTCACATTGGCTCAGAGCACCCCTGGGGAGCAGGGCCAAAGCCTGGGGTGGGTCTTCTCAGGGTGCACACTGCATCTGAGTGTGAAGAGGGTGGGAGACATTGGCCTTTCCCTCTGTGTCCATCACTGCCTTCAGGCCTGCCTTTGTGGCTTCCACCTTCACGGTGTGTGTGTCTCTCCCACCTGCCTCCCTGCTCCTGACTCCAAACCCTAGGCCTAGCCCAGAATGGAGGGGCTTTGGAAGCCAGGAGCCCAGCCTGCAGGGTTGCTGCTGTGGTGTGCCACAGGCCCTGGTCTGCTGCAGGCTGGGGTTGGAGGGAGCTGTAGAAAGCCTTTGGGAGCCTGCCCAGTGGCAACCATGCCCCTGAGGGGCTTTAGAGGTGCAGCAGGAGGAGGGATGGAGCACCGTGTGGGGTTAAGTGTCAGGGAATGCCTGGCACCCCTGGCTGCTCCAGGTTGACCGGCTGGGATGGGGGGGCTTGTTTCCTGTGATGCTCATGTTGGGGGAGGGTCTAGCTGGGCACCCATCCCTCCTGAGGGTTAAGGGTCTGGCCGGGGCTGGGCAGGGGTGTGCCTGGAGCCCAGATGTGGTGTCACCTGTGGGGGACCACTGAGATCTGTGGGTCAGAGCACCAATGGGAGGTCAGGATCAGTCCATCCCTGGATGAAGCACAAGGCTTGGAGGAGCCTGAGAGCATGTGACTGGCTCACAGGAGAGAGGCGGGGCTGCAGGAGAACCAGGAGATGGCCTGGGTTCCACTGGGAGGTGCTCAGTGGCCCAGGAGTTCCGGGAGGCCCCACTGGGACCTGCAGGGGCCTCTGAACAGGCTGCCAGAGACCCTCTCCAAGAGGCTTCAGGGCTGTGATGGGTCTGGGCCATTGCATCTGGGGTCGGCAGAGGGTGGGGGTCCTGGAGCGTGCACAGTCCAACTGGGTAAGCAGGCAGAAGAGCAGGTGGGTGTGTTGGATGTGGTTCCCTTGTGGCCTGGGCTGCTGCACCCCTCCTGGCCCTTGGAGCACATCCTGTGTGTGTGTGTGTGTGTGTGTGTGTGTGTGCGCGTGGCGGCCCTCACCCTAGCTTCTCTGTGCCCAGGCTGACAGGCAGTGAGCCCCTGACCATTCTCCCACTGACCTTGGAGCCTGAGGCCGCCGCCCAGGCACACTACAAGGCGTGTGACCGGCTGAAGCTGGAGCGCAAGCAGAGACGCATGTGCCGCAGAGACCCAGGCGTGGCTGAGACGCTGGTGGAGGCGGTCAGCATGAGCGCGCTGGAGTGCCAGTACCAGTTCCGGTTCGAGCGCTGGAACTGTACATTGGAGGGCCGCTACCGGGCCAGCCTGCTCAAGCGGGGTGAGTGCGCGAAAGGCGCTCCGTAGCAGGATGTCCCCGGGGCCTCTGTGCCTCTGGCTGGCCCCAGGGAACCTGGGGGTGTGGTGAGGACATGGCAGGGCTTGACTGTCCTCCTGCCCCGCTCCCTAACGGCTGCTCCTCCACTTGATTCGCCCTTCCATCCTGACCCATCCCTCCCTCCTCCTGACCCCATGTACCTGCCGCTAGGCCCTCTTCTGCCCTGCTCCTCCGGTCTGGCTCCTCTGTCCTGCTCCGCCCTGCTTCCAGATGTGCGGAGTCCATCTCCTACCCCGCCCCTCCTGCCTGCCCACGCCCCTTTTCCCCACCACACCCCACCTAGCCCCCCCCCCCCCCCCCGCCCCCCGCCTCCCCCTCCCTACCCCCTTTAGCCTCCTTCACCTGCCCAGCCCCTTCCTCCTGGCCCCGCTCTGCCCCGCCCCCTCTAGCCTCCTCCCCCGCCTCCCTGCCCCGCCCCCTTCAGCCTCCTCCACCTGCCCCGCCCCTCCCGCCTGGCCCCACTCCTTCCCCAAACGGCCCCCTCTAGCCTTCTCCACCTGGCCTGCCCCTCCCGCCTGGCCAACCCCTAACCCTACCCTGCCCGGTTCCTACCCCGCCTCTAGCCGAGCCCCTTCTCGGGGACCAGTTGCTGGCAGCAGGAGGCCTTTGGGCAGCTTTGGCAGCTTTGATGACTCTTGCCACTTGGTGGTGACTGACGCCCAGCGGCTGGGCAGGAGGGGCAGAGGTCCAGCTGGTGACCTGAGGATAGAGCCTTCTTTCTCCTGTGTCCTTGGGATTCTGATTGGAGCTTCTCAACAGCCTCATTTAAAAACTGGGGACCTGAGGCCCAGGGCAGGCAGGACGGGGCTCTCCAAGGCCCGCAGCCAGTCTGGTGGGTGGGAGACCCAGAAGGACGAGGTCGCTGGTCCCTGCGTAGAGCCTAGGTCTCCACGTGCTTTGAATCCTCTCTCCACCCCACTCTGGGCCGGGGCACATGGGAGTGCCTCCTCCCTGCAGGTGTGCAAGGCAGTCCAGGCAGGTACGCCCCCAGCCAAGGTGAACGCCAGCGAGGACCCTTTCCATGCACCCTGCTTGTGCTCAGGGTTCAGGGCTCCAGCTGACCTGCTGCGGTTCGGCCACACCTGGGTCAGGTGGGGGTGCTCCCATGACCTCACAGGCCCTAAGGTCCCTGCGTCCCCACCCGCCCCCCAGGCTTCAAGGAGACCGCCTTCCTCTATG
Source organism: Lutra lutra (assembly GCF_902655055.1). Classification (NCBI taxonomy): domain Eukaryota; kingdom Metazoa; phylum Chordata; class Mammalia; order Carnivora; family Mustelidae; genus Lutra; species Lutra lutra. The sequence continues at coordinate 163,060,367 of NC_062282.1, forward strand.
CCATCTCCTCGGCGGGCCTGACGCACGCCCTGGCGAAGGCGTGCAGCGCCGGCCGCATGGAGCGCTGCACCTGTGACGAGGCTCCAGACCTGGAGAACCGTGAGGCCTGGCAGTGGGGGGGCTGTGGGGACAACCTCAAGTACAGCAGCAAGTTCGTCAAGGAGTTCCTGGGCCGGCGGTCGAGCAAAGATCTGAGAGCCCGCGTGGACTTCCACAACAACCTCGTGGGTGTGAAGGCAAGCGGGGTGGGGCGCGGAGGGGTGTGGAGGGGGGTTTGGGGCGCGGGACTGCGGCCTCGGGGGCTCTCAAGTGTTCCTGCCCAGGAGGCTTCTGGTCTTACAGGGATGACTAGCTGCAGCTGCGTTCTTAACTGGGATGGGGGTTGGGCTGTAAGGTCGGGTTGGGCCCTTCTGGGGGCTGTGGGCAGCCAGCCGGCAGCCAGCAGGCTGGGTCTGGGGGTGCCTGGCTCCCACGATCCTCTGCCCTCCCTATAGCCCCTCAGCCCCCAGGGGCCCACAGCAGCGGAGGAGGCCTGGGGACAGAATGCCCATCCCCGTAGTCCCGTACAGCCTGGCCTTGAGGCTCCACGTGCTCACCAGGCAGCCCCTGGGATGTGAAGCCCTAGCCTGGGAGGGGTGAGGTAATTAGAGCCAGCCCGGCTCTGAGCCTCTCTTTATTGAGAAACCAGAGGTCTGAGTCCTGCGCTCATTAAAGAATCAATTTCCCCCTTTTTCTTCAGAGCCCTTGTTCCTCCTTCTGCCCTCCGGAGAGGGGTGGGAGCAGATTAAATCCCTAAGGCGAGGCTACTTCTTTCTTTGGAGTTCTCTCCTTTGTAAGCTATTAATGAAAAGTCAGGATATGGAAAGTGCTCCATTAGCTCTGCGGGGCCTGGGTAAGCAGCGTTTTAATTAAATTTGTCCGGGTTTCTCAGCAAAGTGTCATTAAATGTGACTCTTGCATTGCCTGGCCAGAGGGCAGCTACGTTCCTAATCCCCCTCAAGCCCACCAGCCCTCCCTGGGGGTAGCGTGGGAGCTCTGGCCTGTCTCAGGATAGGCCCCACTGGGGAGGGCCTCCCCTCTCTGCTGCCAGAGACCCCAGTGTGGGTGGTCAGGCAGGAGGCCACTCCGGGCAACCGTGCGTGCGTGTGTGTGTGTGTGTGCGCACACGCGTGTGCACATGTGGAGGTAGGGGTGCTGCTCCTCCTCTCTGGGGCCAACCCAGAGGATCTAGTGGCCAGTTCTACCAGGTGGGCAAGCTAACTCATGTGTCCTCCCTTCTGCAGGAAGCAGGCTGCTGACACCAGACTGGGAGGTTCTGGGGCGGTGTTGCTATCAGGGTGACAGGGGTGGCATGCTCAGCCCCTGCAGAGGGCAGCCCTGGATGCAGGGAGGGACTGTCTGCACAGGAGGCCTCCACTCTGGAGGTCATAGCACAGGATGGAGGACTTCTGTCCTGGGCCACCTGTGGCTTGGAGAGAGAGGGACAGACAGACACATGAGCTGGGGAGCCTGGTGGTCCCCCAGGTGGGGTTGGGTCTAGGGGAGCTGGTCATCTGCAGGGGCTGTTCCTGGCTTCACAGTGTGGCCCTCATGCCCAGCTCCCTTCCCGCCCCCCCCCCCCCAGGTAATCAAGGCTGGGGTGGAGACCACATGCAAGTGCCACGGAGTATCGGGCTCCTGCACCGTGCGGACATGCTGGCGGCAGCTGGCGCCTTTCCACGAGGTGGGCAAACGCCTAAAACACAAGTACGAGACGGCACTCAAGGTGGGCAGCACCACCAATGAAGCCACCGGTGAAGCCGGTGCCATCTCTCCACCTCGGGGCCGGGCGGCAGGGACAGGCGGCAGCGACCCGCTGCCCCGCACGCCGGAGCTCGTGCACCTGGATGACTCGCCCAGCTTCTGCCTGGCCAGCCGCTTCTCTCCGGGGACCGCAGGTCGCAGGTGCCACAGGGAGAAGAACTGTGAGAGCATCTGCTGTGGGCGTGGCCACAATACACAGAGTCGGGTGGTGACACGGCCCTGCCAGTGCCAGGTTCGCTGGTGCTGCTACGTGGAGTGTAGGCAGTGCACACAGCGTGAGGAGGTCTACACCTGCAAGGGCTGAGCTCCCGGTCCGGCCGGCCTGGCTGGTGCAGGGTAGAGGCTGTGCGTGCAGCACTGGGGGTCTGCACTTGCAGGGGCTGAGCCCCCGTCAGGCCCAGCCCGGCTGCTGTAGCGTAGAGGCTGTGTGTGCAGCACGGGGGTGTCTACACCTGCAGGGGCTGAGCCCCCGGTCTGGCCGGGCCCAGCTGCTGCAGGGTGGAGGTTGTGCGTGCCGGGTGAGGGGTCTGCAACTGCAGGGGCAGAGCCCATGGGTTGCAGCCCTCAACACACTTGGCACATGGTGGCGGGAGCCCAGACATTGGCTGACTTGGCTGTCTCTGCCCTTTGTCCCCCCTCCAGAGACCCAGAGGTGGGGAGTGGCCCTGGTCTGGCCCCTGCATCCCCTTTGTCCGCCCCCACCCCCTGACCTGAGAGCGTTGTACAATGCTTTCCAAACTCTGTCCATCCCTAAGAGGCCAGTTCCTGCAGAGCGAAGACCCTCCCTGCTCTGGGCTCCCTCGGAGGATCAGCAGGTGCACCTTTGTGACCACACAGGGTCCCTGTGCGGCTGCCTGTGGGCTGTCCTGCTCCAGCACTGGCTTAGAGAGTCAAACCACTAGGAGAGAGACAGCCCAGCCACCCAGGTGTGCGGGGGCGGAGGGGTTCCCTGCGGTCCCTTCTTACATGGAGCGCTTCTCTCGGGAGTGATAGCGGTGACTTTTAAATTATTTTTATTTAACTAATATATAATTATTACTTGTCCATCCCTGCCCTGTCTCAGGCTGTGGCTCCCCCTACTCCTGGCAGAGCCCGGTCTGGAAGGCCCCTTTCCTCCCTCCCCTCGGTGTCCCCTGCTAACCTCTTTGCCTGATCTGCTTTGTTGTTTGAAACCACTAAATCAAGAGGGATGTTGCTGTTGTTGTTTTTCAAGTAGTAAAGCAGGTTGTGTCTGGCCACTGCCTTCAAGGCTTCTGGGAGCCAGGTGTCTGTAGCCAGGCTTGCTGCCCCTGGTGAGACTGTCCTGGGAGTTGGGCGGACCCTGCTCTGGGCGACTTCGGGCATTCAGCCCTGCACTCCAGGCCTTCCTATGTAGGTTTGGAGGCCACGGGTGGCCAAGGATGGTCTGCCCTCCCTGCAGAGGTGGGCATGGCAGAGGGGAAAGGATAGCCCCTGGGAGGGGTCCTTTCATAGCTTGCTTTGTGTTACTGCAGGAGAAGGCAGTGGATGGTGACAATCCGGGGCTAGGATTTGGCAAGCCGCAGGCTGTTCTCCTTGGCCATGCTATTGTCTTTGCAGGAAAGGAAAACAGATGGACTACACTGATCTGGTTTGGTTTGAGTGTGTGTGCATGTGGGCACGAATGTATATATGTGCATGAATGCGCACGTGCATGTGAAGTGTACGTGTGCATGAAGGCACCTGCATGTCTGTGTGTGTGTTGTGTGCACGTGTGTGACACATGTTATGTGTGTGCATGAGTGTGCCTGTGAGCACATGGGTGCATATGTGCTGGTGTGCATGCATGTGTGTGTTGTGTGAGTACATGTGCGTGTATGATGCATATGTGGTTGTGTGTGCATGCACATGGGTGAGCATGTGTGTGTGCAAATGTGTGCATGTGTGTGTGTGGTTATGTGTGCATTTGTGTGGGCGTGTGAACATGTGGGTGGTTCATGTGTGGCTGTGTGTTCACGCATGTGTGAGAGTGTGTTATGTGTGTACATGAAGATGTGCATGTGTGGTACATATGTGGTGTGTGTCCATGTGCGTGGGAGCGAGTGTTGTATGTAAATGTGTGTATGTATGGTTGTATGTGCATGTGTGTGTGAACATGTGCACGTGTGGTGTGTATGGTTATGTCTGCATGCACATGTGTGAACGTGTGTTTGAAGTGTGCATGTGTGGTGTGTATGTGGTTGTGCATGCATGTGTGTGAGCATGTTGTGTATGTGCAAATGTGTGCACTATGGTTGTCTGTGGATGTGCATGGGTGAGTGTGTTGTGCGTGTGAACGTGTGCATGTGTGGTTGTGTGTGCATGTGTGTGTATGAGCATGTTGTGGTGCATGAACGTGTGGATTTCTGGTTGTGTGTGCATGCACGTGGGTGAGTGTTGTGCGTGTGATCGTGTGCACGTTGTGGTTGTGTGTGCATGCGTGTGTGTGAGAGCGTGTTGTATGTGCATGAACACGTGGATTTGTGGTTGTGTGTGAACATGTGCATGTGTGATTGTGCGTACGTGTGTGTGAGTGTGTTGTGTGTGCAAATGGGTGCATTTGCAGTTTTGTGTATATGCATATGGGTAAATGTGTTGTGTGTGAACTTGTGCATGTGTGGTGCGTGTGGCTGTGTGTGCCTGCACGTGGGTGAGTGTGTTGTGTGTGCGTGCAAACGTGTGGGTTTGTGGTTGTGTGTGCATGTGCATGTGTGGGTGTGCATGCGCATGTGTGAGCGTGTTGTATGTGCGCAAACGTGTGGATTTGCGGTTGTGTGTGCCTGTGCGTGGATGAGCAGGTGTCCCTGCGTGTGTGGGCACTGTCAGTGCTCAGCTGGGGCATGGCCTCCACCCAGGGTCCCTCCTCCACCTGAGACTGTCCTTCCCACACTGGTGTGAGCAGCAGCTGAGGCTCCTGGGTTCTCTGGCTCCAGGCCTGTCCCTCAGGGCTCTGTGGCTGTGCTCTGGGAGGGGCCCAGAGCTGGGTGGCAGTGCAAACACAGGAACTACTGAGTGAGGGGGTTCCTTGGGATCCCATGGGCTCCAGGAACCCTGGGGACTGTGTTTTTCGAGGAAAACCTATTTATGTCAATATGGGTCTCTTGGTCCCTCTTTTATAGTGTAAATAGGAAAGTCTATTCTGTGGTTCCAAGAACACCCGTGAATAACTAGGTACTGACAGGGTGGGCGGGGCCAGAGCAGGTGGGTCCAGCCACAGCCCCAGGACAAGACTGCAGCTCAGTTGCTTCTGGGTCTGCGAAGGCATCGCGTCGGAGGAAAGACCTCGTTGTAACCAGATACCACATTTAGCTCCATGTCATAAATATAAAGGAAAGTATTTTTTGAAACAAGGCAGACTAGAAACGTCTGCTGGCTGGTGTGTTTATATATAAATATATATCAGAATATCTTGCTAAGCAAAGAAGCAACTCCTCCTGACAGAGCCTCTCACTGGCCTGCTTCCCTTCCATGCAGGGAGAGCCTCTAGAAGAATCTGTGCTCTGTGGCAGGGCATGGGGCCCCCTGGGCTCAGCCTCCCTGGCAAGGGGAGCAGGCGCAGGGAGGAGCCGCGCTGAGCGCTGAGGGCCAGGTGGGTCCCAGCCACCTGCTCCCTGCCGGCCACGCGTGCGTGCACACACACACACACACACACAGATATACACACACATACACATGCGAGGACTCCTGGCTGGGTTCAGCCAGGTCCACGCGGGGCGGGGCGGGGAGAGGGGCATTCACACCCGAGAACCGTCATCTCTGTGCGGAGTCTCGTGCGAGCCTATCTATTTCTCTACCTCATCTGTATAGCGAGTAGGTGTGTACTCGAATGACTTGGAGAATGTATTTATTTAACGGCTTTGTGTAACAGAACAGAAACAAAATGGACACTAAATAAATGTATTTTAAATTATAGCCCCTTCTGAGTCTGCTGCCTTCAGAGGGGTTCTGAATGGCCGGAAGGAGGAGAGCATTTGGAGGAGGGCCTGAGGGAGGAGTGTGTGAGGGAGGAGGGGCTGAGGGCGGAGAGCATGGGGAGGAGGGCCTGAAGGAGGAGGGGCTGAGGGAGGAGGGCCTGAGGAAGGAGGGGTCTGAGGGAGGAGAGCCTGAGGGGGGCGGGGAGGAGGGGCAGGCTTTGGGAGCAGGAAGTCCCTGCAGACCAAGCACCACCCAGCCCACTACAGAGGTGGGATGGTGCTCTCTCCCTGGTTACACGTGAAGAGGCTGCTCCTCCCCTGTGCAGAGGCTCCTCTCAGAGGTACGGTGGAGCAGGAGACAGGCCCCTGGGGCCCCTTTGTGCCCCACCACTTCCAGGTCAGCCTCTGGTCCCAGCACAGCCCGCGCAGGCTGTCTAGTCTGCAGGGCGGGTCAGACAAGGCCCCACGTGTCCCTGGAGCCCCTGTGTTCGTGTCCAGGGGCAAAATGCCTCAAGTGAGGGGTTCCCGAAAGGGGAATTTCCCTCAACAAGCTGTGGGCGGGGCCTCACTCTGTCCAGAGGCTCCAGGGAAAAGGCCTTCCTGCCTCTCCCAGTGACTGGAGCCCCAGGCAACCCTGGGGTCATGGGCACGCCACCCAACCCCCACCTCCAGCTCCACCTCTCCAGTCCCTTGCTGGACACCTGTCCCCAGAGGCAGGACTGGGCAGACTCTCCAGGATGCTTTCATCTTGGCCTTTCCAAATAAGGTTACATCCTGTGGGTAAGATGGGTGTGAACTTGGTGGCTTGGGGGTGGGTGGGTGGGATGCAGGACCTAGGCCTGCACTGGTGGGGGATAGAGTGTGCTTTCTGCCAGGCTGGGGCCAGACAGAGCATCCTTCTGTCTGTGGGGCCACTGTTCCCTCCTTAGCTCAAGGCCGTTAGTCCTTTGGAGGGCAGTGAGGAGAGCCCTTGGGCTGCTGGGGGACAGGCCTGTCTCTGCACACACTGGGCCCCTGCCTCAGCTGTCCTTTCCCTGCCCTGGGGGGAGGTGACCCTGCAGGCGATGACCCCAGCGTTCCCTCCCTTGCCCCAGGGCCTGGTGCCTTCTCTCCCAGGGCTGGGTCTCTGACATGGCCCGTCCATTTGTCCAGACACCTGCTGCGTCTGGGGACTTCCAGGCATAACAGGCCCTCCCTCCAAGAGTTGGTCCCCAGCGCCTTGCCCCTCTGCAGGCCTAGGTCTTCCTTTGAGCCCACTTTGTGTGACCCCCACTGCTGTGACATACCTTTCTGGACCCCTGGGGCCCCTTGGCTGGGAGCTTGCCTCCCTGCCTCCTTGGTTTTCCTCCACCCCTCAAAGCCCCAGGGACCTGGGCTGCCTGCCAGAGGAAGTGGGATAATCTGTTCAATCCTGGTGCTCAAGCAGAAAGGTCTGGGTGCCTGCCCTCTGGCCCCATGGCTCCCAGTAAGAAGAGGCAAGGGGCACCGGCCACTGTCAGATCCGTCAGGCTGCAGGTGCGGCCCCTCGGCTGGGCACTGAGCTCCGCAGGCTCGCTATGGGGAGGACAGCACGGTAGGCCTGGCGGGCCCCCAGGGGCAGCACACTGGGGAAACCAAGGTCCCCTTCCAAGCTCCTACACTGAGGTATGGACAGGGGGCTCGGCCTCTGCCTGGACGGGAGGGGACAGCAAGTGGCCGGGGCCAGGGAGCAGGAGGCCTGAATGAGGCCATTCTTCCTGTAGCTGAAACTGACCTGGTGAGGGCTGCAGGCTGGGGGGTGAGGCTTTGGGGAGAAGAGAGGGCTGGGGGGCAGGATAGGCTGGCCAGGCCACCATGCACAGCCCCCTGCACGGCTGCGCCTCTCCTTGCCTGGCTCACGCTCACAGCTCTGGACAGCTGGGTCTCTCGTCCCTCCTGGGCTCTGTGCATCTGGCTGGACTGGCATAGGCCTGTGTCTGGTGTGCGTGTGCAAGTGTGCACGCGTGTGTCAGCACTGTGATGGGGCCGTGCGGGGTGGCACTCTCCTCCTTTCCAGCCCCCTGCCTTGCTCAGTGACTGGCCACTGAGGTCTCTCCTACCCCAGCTCTGGCCCCCTCCGGCTGACAGGCTCCTGCTGGCTCAGCCCCTGGCCTGAGGTAGAAGGCTTGGCCGATCTGACCACATCAGCCAGGTGGGGAGACACCTCAGAGGCCGCAAGGTGCTTCCTGCCCGCTTGGGGCAGCGAGGAGGCCCAGGAAGTTCCAGAGGACAGGGCAGCATCCCTGTGGCTTGCCGGCAGGGCCAGCGAGGGCAAGGAGGGCCAGTGCAGAGCAGCCCCAGGGCTCACTCTGCTCGGCTTGGGGCTCAGGCCGGGACACAACTCAAGGCCACTCCCACTGGCCTGCCCTGGTGCTGGGGTGCTGTTCACAGGTGGTGCGGAGGAGGCAGTTCAGGACACACAGGTGGCCCGAGGCAAGTCAGGACTGCCGCCCCGTCTGGCCCTGCGGGGTGGGGGGTGGGAGCAGGAGGCAGGAGATGGCTGGGGGATTAGGTAAGAAGGCCCACTTAGGTAATGTCTCAGACAGGAAAGGTATTCAGCTGGACCCGCCTGCCTTCCAGGCTGACTTCAGAGACTGAAGATGAGGTGGAGAAGAGAAGAGGGAGGAGGGGAAGGGAGGAGAAGGAGGAGGGGAAGAAGGAGGAAAAGGAGGAGGGGAAGAAGGAGGAGAAGGAGGAGGGAGAAAGTGAAGAAGTGGGGAGGAGGCAGAAAAGGAGGAGGATGGGAAGGGGATGAGGAGGGAGGGGGAAGAAGAGGAGAGAGAGGGAGAAGAGGAGGCAGAAGAGGAGAGGAGGAGAGGAGTGGAGGGTGGAAAAGGAGGCTAGCTCCTGGATAGGCCACAGCAGGACTCCAAGTCACCTTGCTGTGGGACGAGGGGTGGGGGTGCCTTGGGGCCTGTGTCCTCTGAGCCCTGCCCAGTCACAGCCCAGGACTTTCTCTCCTCGGATGGTACCCTAGCAACCCACTGGCCAGCATGCAGGTCGTGGGGCTGACCCCCAGGCAGGACAGACACTGGGCAGAGGGGGATGGGACTCTGTGCTTGGGGTCCCCTGCCACCGGAGCTCCTAGGTTGAGGAAGGCCGCAGTCCGGGGACAAGTGTTCCAGGTCTGCATGGTGTTGCCTCTGCCCCATACCTGGCCCTCAGTTTCCCTGTGCATACCTTGGACATGGGACTAATGGTCATGGCTGCTTCCTGACAGCCTGGGACTCTGCATTGGGCCCAGCCCCGGGGCCAAGTGTGAGGTGGTGTGGGGGATTTCAGGGGCACCTTCCTATCCTGTATCAGCATTGCCCCTTGGACAGAGTGGAGGAGGGTCTAGAAGGTTGCCCCAGAAACAAGACCAAACAAATAGTCCCCCCGCCAGAACTATAGGGCCCCTGTGGCAGTGACCTCATCTGCCCGCCAACCCTGTGCTGTGGGGGGTCCTGGGCTGGCTGGGGAGCTGCAGCATCGCGTGTTTGTGTTGGGCCCTTGTCCATGGAAACGGCTGGGTTTGAGCGGGTAGCAGAGCTCAGGCTCCTGCTGTGGTTCTTAGCTGGGCAGGGCGAGAGGGGAGGGGGAGGAGGCAGGGAGAGAGGGGAGGGGGAGGGCAGAGGAATGGGAGGAGGAAGGGGGAGAAGGAGGAGGAGGCTGGGAAGGGGAAGAGAAGGGGGGCAGAGGAGGGAGAAGGAGGGAGGAGGAAGGGGAGGAGAAGGCAGAGGAGGAAGAAGGAGGGAGGAGGAAGAGAGGGAGAGGGCAGGGCAGAGGAAAGAGGAAGAAGGGGAGGAAGAGAGAGTGGAGGGAAGAGTAGATAGGAGGAGTGCAGAGGAGGGGGGGAGGGGAAAGAGAAGGGGAGGAGAAGAGAGGGGGAGGGGAAGGCAGAGGAAGGAGAAGGAGGGAAGGGGAAGAGAAGGGGAGGAGAAGGGGGGGAGGGCAGAGGAGGGAAAAGAAGAGGGGAGGAGGAGAGGAGGAGGTTGGAAGAGGGAGGGGGAGGGAAGAGAGGGCAAGGGGAAGGCAGAGGAAGGAGGAAGAAGGGGAGGAGGAGCGGAAGAGATACAGGAGGGGAGGGGGAAGGAGGGGGAGGGGAAGGTGGAGGAAGGGGAGAAGGAGGAAGAGGGAGAGGGAGAGAGAGGGCCAACAACCCTCACACCCTGAGTCTTTAACTGGATCTGCCAGTTGGTAACTTTGTTTTTATGCCTGAGAATGAAGGCTCCATCTTTGTCCTTGAGAGTCTGGTAGCAACACCCCAGCACAGTCCCTGGATGGGACCTGGGAGCCTTCCCATAATGCGGGCCACCCCAGCGCATCACCTGGGCAGGACTTGGGGGCCATCCTGTAACACAGGCCATCCCAGCAGGTCTCCTGGGTGGGACTGTCACAGGGGCACTCACTCACAGGAAGATCCTGGTGGTCTAGGAGCTGTGTGGGGGACTTCTTCCCTGCCCTGGGACTGGTGGGCCTATGGGGATGAGTAGGTGGGTGTTGGTGCAGGTCCTTGGTGCTGTGCAGGTGCGTCCTGTCTTGTCCTGGTGAGCGGACACCCTGTGGCCCCAGGTTCCGGCACTGACGCTCTGCCCGCCAGGGTCACCGTGGTGTAAGGTGGGTTAACCCTGTAATCTGCTGCGTCTTCCCTGCCTCAGCCCTGTGGAGAGCATTCCCTCCCCCCTCCCGCAGAGGCCTAGGTGAATCTCTGTAGGTCCAGGCCACGCAGCTCTCCCTTGTGGGCTCCCGGCCCCCACACTTCCAGATCTCTGGCATTTACAGAGGCAAGATTCCCGGTACCTGGGAGATGCTGCTGGAAGAAGTAGAATATGCCTCAGGGCCACAGAGAGCCCTTACAGGGACTGGGCTCTTCGTCCGGTAGGGTAGACCAGGGAAGGGATTAGGGGCAGCCAGCACCTACCGTGGAGAGAAGACAACGAAACCTGACAGGAACTGGGGGCAGTGAAAACAGGGCTAAGGAAAGAAGACCTCCCGTTGGACAAAAACTGGAAAGATAAAGCCTGGGAAAGGCAGCCATCTCCCAGCCCTGCTGGCCGTGGGCAGTTTTGGCCATGGGGTGCTGTGATCAGTGCACTTCTCTCCTAAGAAGCCAGACCTGGCTGGGAGAAGGTCATCTGCTGGGCACCGCCACCCATCTACCCAGTCCTGCCCAGAACAGACGCTCAGGGAGCAAGGGCCCAGAGGCCGCTGTGCGTGGACGCTGGAGCACGAGAGGAGGCTGGGCTTCCGTCCCGGGCTGTCTGATGGAGAACAAGGAGTGTGCATCCGCCTTGAGCCCAGCCACTTGGGTTCTGTTTTCCACCATGTGGAGCATTCCTGTCGGCAGGGGGGTACCTAGGATCAGACGAACACTAGACGTGGCAGTCAGCAGTGCGGATGTCCCAGGCCTGAAGGACGGATAGTCCTTTCCAACCCAAAGTCTACACCCAGCCAAGGGGCTGCAAAGCCAGAACGCAGGCATCAGGGGGTGGGCAAGTTCTAGAAAGTTCCCTCCCGTTCCATGCCCTCTCTGGAAAATTCCCCGAGGGATTCAGGGATGCAGAGGAAGCATGGGGTGGGGCACAGGGAGGGGCAAGTGCCAGGAATAAGGGAAGGAGGCAGCCCCGCGGGTCCTCCTGGAAGACCGCACTACCTCCTGGGATCGGATCCTGCTCCTGGCAAGATGAGTCCAAAACGAAGTGGGGAGGGCAGACATTTGGAATAGAAGGTCTGGGGGTGGGTGCAGGCAGACCAAGGCTAAGCCTAGCAGGGGCATGGGGCACCCCTCTGACACCTCCGCTAGCGGTTGGCCTGCCCAACCTCCTCATCCTCAGGCTCGCTTTCTTCCACCAGGATTGGGGATGGCTGGGGGACCCGGACCTCATGTGTGGGAATGTTCGTCCCATGTCCCCACGTCCAGTCCAGTCTGTGGATCCCTGGCTCCACCCCCTCCTTCCTTCCCTCTCCTGTATGCCCCCTCCTCCCCCTTCCCTTCCCATCCCCTTCTTCCCTCTCTCTTTCCCTCCCCCCTTTCCTTTCCTCCCTCCATCCCCCTCCCTCTCCTTCCCCATCTCTCTCCTGACCTCCTGCAACTTCCCCCTCCCCCTCCCCCCTTCCCCTGTCCTTCCTCCCCTTCTCCCTCTCCATCTCCCTCTCCCTCTCTCTCCCTTCCCCTTCCCCTCCCCTCCTTCCTCCTCCCTTCTTCCTTTCCCTGCAGGGTTCCAAGGTACCAGTGTTGATATAAAGCACTTTGTGATGAGACTCTGGAGCATCCTGCATCCCTGTCGATCCTGGGATGGCTGGAACACGTGTGGACGAGAAGCTACCTTCCTGCTTCCTAGCTTCTTGGGGAAGGAGTCTGGGGCACTATTTGACTCTCTTTCACGTGTATGTCCTGATTGATTTTCCCTATGTCTCAGCTCTTCAGTCCTTCTGAAGGTGAAGGAGGGTTGGCCAGTGCGCTGGGGTGCTGAGCTGGCCAGCCGCTGGGGACCCAGCCTGTCTTGGAGCGGGGGCCGGGGTGCACCCCCGGGCACAGGGCATGTGGGCACAGCCTGAAACTGGCAGCTTCTGGGAGGGAGACGTACTTGTGAAAAGCCGTGCATGCTCCATGAGACTAGAAGCCATAAGGAGAAAACAGACCACTGGCCTGGTTGTATCAGGGAGTTTTCTGCTGGCTGCCACGGCCACAGTAAGTGGACAGGGTGCCTCCCGTGTCCGCCCAGAGCTGTCCTCTGAGCCTGGACGTGAGGCCCGAGGGACCCACAGCTGTGCCATGGAAGCCACTCTTGACCTCCAGCTGAGGGACGATAGAGGTGGGGGTTCTCCCCATGAGGCTATGGGCAGGGATGCCTGGCTAGGGACCTGGTCCAGGTGGGTCAAGGGCTGTCTGTAGGAAGATGGGGAAGGGCAGTGGGACATTTGGGCTGACCCAAGGAGCAAGGGGAGGGGGACCCAGTGTGTGTGCACGTGTGTCACAGTGTGTATGTATGTGTAAGTGTGTGTGAGGGAGCTGCGATGGCTCAGAGGGGCATGATTGGGGACATAGGATGTGGGGAGGGGGAGGGCCTGTGTGTGTGTGTGTGTGTGTGAGTGTATGTGAGACAGTGTGTATGTGCGAGTGTGTGTGATAGAGCTATGTTGGCTCAGAGGGACATGACATGGGGACATGGGATGTGGTCATGGGTGCTGTCAAGCCAGTGGGTCCCTTGGGATCTGGGAATCTGCGTGTCCTGGGCAGCTGGACTGGGATCTGGAAGATGCGATTGGCTTCCCTGGACATGTGATGGGGAGGCCCAGTGCCATGAGCTTGGAAATCCTACCCCAGCTGAAGCACCTTCACCTTGCAAGGGAGGGCCAGTGACCCCAGCAGCGGGCGGGGGGGGGGCAAGTGGGGCCTCAGTGTCCCCAGGACTGTTTCTCGGGTGGCTATGACTCTGTGTTTGGACCCACAGTCCTGGGGCTTGGAGGCACCCAGCCCTGCAGCCCTCACTCCCCCAACCCCTGGAGTGTGGGCTGAAGCTGGGCCAGTGAGACGCTCAGGGAGCCCATCTCTGGGGGACCACCCAGACAGGGTTGGAGCTTCCCAATGGTCACCGGCAGGTGCGCAGGAGGAGTTGGAGCTCAGTGGACACTGGCGCTGCTGACAGTGTGATGTTTATGTGGCTCTGGGTGTGTAGGGGGAGTGGTTTGCACACTAAATAGCTCACTGGGGCCACATAGGACAAAGCTACACGCGTGAGGAAGGCCTGGGGGTTGTAAAGGTTTTATGATAGGGTGTCTGGCCGGCGCAGTCCTCCCCCTGGCTTCTGCCTGGGTTTGGTTTCTGCCAAGTATGTGACTTGTCATGCCGGTTATGTCTCCACGGCTGAGGCTGGGTTGGATTCCTATGTCCCTGCAGGGCACGGTGGGGGGTGGGAGGCTGACTTGGTGGGGCACACAGTGGTGCCCAATGCGTGCTCCTAGGTGGGGCACACAGTGGTGCTCAATATGTGCTCCTCGGTGGGCTAGACTCAGAGAAGACAGGCAGGGCCCAGGGAAGCCAGCCCTCCTGAAGGCTCCCCCGCCTGTTCATGGAGGGAAGGCTGAGTGTGGCCAGCAGCACCCAGGATGGGTGCCTCGTAAGGGTCCCCCAGGTGTCCCCGCTGCTCTGTCCATGAGGCTGGGTGGCAGTCTGTGCAGTGCAGTCTGTCCCCTCCCAGGCGGACTCTTGGTGAGGGTTAGCCAGGCCTGTCCCTCCAGCGCCCCATCTCCTACTGTGGGCCTGGACTGGCAGCTGCTGTGGTCGGGGGTATCGGGAGGGCCATTGCCAGCCTTGGGCAGAAGGTTCTTGAACAGCTGTGGCTTGGCCTGGCTTGGGGACATGCTCCAGTGGGCTCTGGGAATGCAGAGCCTGTCTTCTGTGTGCTGGTGGGGTCCTACTCCGCCCCTGGCCCTGAGGGTGGGAGCCGCCTGCCCAGCAGAGGTCACAGTCTGGAAAGGGCTTGGTTTCTGGCTCAGGCAAGTGTCTGGACCAGCCAACCCTTCTGACTACAGCCAGAACTTGAGACCGGACTGCAGGGCAGGGCCATGACCCTCAACCAGAGCCCAGGACAGGGCTGTGACCCCCAGACCAGATCCCAGGGCAGAGTCATGATCCCCAGACCAGATCCCAGAGCAAGGTCATGATCCCCAGACCAGATCCCAGAGCAAGGTCATGATCCCTAGACCAGACCCCATGGCAGGACCACAATCCCCCACCAGATCCCAAGGCAGGGCCATGATCCCCACACCAGGTCCTGAGGGAGGGCCACGATCCCCACACCATGTCCCAGGTTAGATCCATGACCCTCAGACCTGAACCCCCGCAGAGGACACAAGACAGGCTGCAGAGTCTCTGGGGTTAGCTTTTTGTGATTCCGTACCTCTTGCACGAGAGCCCGAGAGTTTGAGGCTTGGGGAGGTGGGAGATGGACAGGGTAGGAAGTGTGCCCTCAGGCCTGCTTGTGTTCAGCCTCAGCCTGGTGCAGCTGAGGCGGGGAGCCCCTTGTTCACCTGGGGCAGCCCTGGTCTCCTCTGCGTGCCCACAGCTGGGGGACTGCATCCCTGACTCAGCCCAGGCTGCTGCAGCAGAGAGGTGTGGGTCGGATCCAGGATAGCCCCTCCTGCGCAGAGCCTCTGCAGTGGGCCAGATTGCCAGTGAGCACCCCCGAGCCCCCTTGTTCCTGTCTGGGAGCTGGAGAGGAGACATCAGAAGGAGCAGCCACAGAACAGCAGCTTCCTCCCACCTGACTTCTTCCAGGGGTCAGCCAGCTTGGCCCGGAGGCAGCTGGCTGCCCTCATCGGTAGTCCTCGCTGGACCTCTCTCCTGGGCACCCCACCCTGCCACCTTGCAGGTCTCCACAATCTCTCCCCAAAGCTGGGGGCGGGGGGGGGGCTGCCTCTTCCACACTGGCTGGAACGTCAGGCCTGCCGTGCTGCTCCGGCCCAGTGACAGGTGTCCCCTCTTTTCCTGGGGCCCACGCCCCCTTCAAGGGCTCTGAACTCTGCTTGGACTGTCCTCAGTCACTCAGCTGCCTGGGTACATCCCATCGCTCAGGACTCAAGGCTGCCTGCTCTTTATGGAGGGACCCCTCTGCGTTCTCCGTGGGGCCTGTCTGTCCTGCTCGCCAGGGAGGGTGCCTTGTGGGGATCAGGTGGGCAGGCATGGAGAGAGCTGGGAAATGGGCTCCTGGCACTCTGCCTGTTGGGGGGCCTCCCAGCTGGGCTTGCACATGGCGGGAGGCCTAAATGCTGCACTTGCAGCCTGAGAAGCAGCCCCAGAGACAGACAGCCGTCTGGGCTGGTTGCCTGGAACGCAGGGGCTGGGAGGCTGAGCAGCCCCACAAGCCCACTGCCTCTCTGCCTTTCAGCATTCTGCTTCCAGGGGCAGGGGAGTATTCATGTAAACACCGTGGGCTGCTGGGTTCTGGATTCTGCCGGGGTGAAGTCATTCTCCTCTAGCTGGGGGTCCAGACGGGTCCAGCAGAGGAGGCCTCAGGGCAGCCAGATCAGGGAGGTGCATCCTGGTGGTGGGGGTCACTTGCTGGGGCTCCGTGTGAGCCTGGAGGGTTGGGCAGGTACACCACTAACACTCCATAAGTGCACAAGGGCGTGGAGACCCAGGCCTGACTCCCAGAGGGCAAGAGGCTGGTGAGGGGCCTGGAGTGACCGGGGCTGGGAGCCAGGGCGGGGGGCTTCTGTGTGTTGGAGCCCTGCACCCCTGCCTGCCACCCAGGACAGGGCCCTGCTGGCCTAGCATCAGCAGTTCAAGCAGGTCAGGGGCTCTGGGCTCCTTTCCCTCCTGCCCCACCCACGGGGTCCTAGTATAAGTGGAGCAGAGCCAAGGGGCAGGCCAGCGTGAGGGACGCTCCAGGAGATTCCTGGCCAGCAGCAGCCACAGGCAGAGAGGCTGTGTGTGTGCCTGAGTGTGGGTCAGGGACTGCTGACCTGGGGCCACAGGAGCCCCTGCCCATCTGCCCCCACTGGGAACTTTCAAGGGTCCCCATCTCTGTGCCCCCAACCCCACCCATGCTGGACTGCTCCCCTAGGGATGATCGGTCCCCCCTCCCACCCTGAGTGGTCTGATGTGTGTGCATAGGTGTGCCTTTGAGTGTGTGGTTGTGTGCACAGGTAAGGGCATGGTCATTTGTGGCCTCGCGGTCCCATGTGTGGCCTAGAATGCCCTATCCTCTTGCCCACTTCAGGAAGCCCGCCCCCCCCACAACCAACCCCTGCACCACCCAAAGCTGCCAGGTCTACGTCTGTGCAGGACGGGGCGAGTCCTGTTGGCCTCAGCACCTACTCTGTCCCCTCTCGAAGGTGATGTCTTCTCCAGTTCACTTTCCCAAACCCGGGCCTTCTTTAAGTCCCAGTCTTCCCTGGGCTCTGTCCTATTCCCCTCTCCTCAGGCCCTGAGGGAACCAGTAGAGCCCCCTTGGCCCAAAGGGATGCTAGCAGGGGCCGGGCACAGTGTCTGCTGGAGAAGGAAGGCTCAGTGGCCCATGGCCTTTGTCCTCCCTCCCTTCCTCTGGCCTGGGACAAGGACGTGAGACTGGATGGGCAGTAGCAGGAATGGGGCCTCGATCCCCTTGCTGGTAGAGACTCTGTGTCCGGGGTGCCCCCAGCCCAAGATGGGGAAGCTCCTCTGGAAACCCCCAGCAGCCCCTTCCTTCTAGGCCCATGGCATAAGGCAGATTTCCAGAATCATGTCTGGCATTTTCTAAGACAAAATGCTCACGGAACTCGTCTGCACTTGGGAATCGGCAGTTCTGCTCCAAGTGGGAATGGGAGCCCAGAGGCCAGAGATGGAGAGGAAATGTGAGCTCAGGACTCCTCCTTCTGGGCTTGGGCCTTGTGAGCGTAGGAAAGGGGGCGGCCCATGGGGTCCTGGGATCCTGTGAGGCTGAGGGGGCCCCAGAGCTCTCTCTGTTTGGCTTCCTTGTGGGTGGTGGAATCCCTAGGAGTGGCAGCGACTGGAGTGTCACCTGGACTCCCGGTGGTCCCGAGAAGGCCCGCCCCCAAGCAGAGGGCTTCTCCTCTTGAAGGGGCGATGGGCTGGGACCGATGGGCTGGGACCGCGGGGCCAAGACCCTAGGTGTCAGCTCTGTGTTCCCCAGGGGCTGTGGTAAGATGGTTCCCTGTGGTGAGTGTGGGTAGGCAGGTAGGGGTTGTGGCTTTGGAGGAGGAGGAGGAGTTGAGCAGGAGAAGGGGGTCTTTCTAATTGAGCCTCCACGGGCCTACCCTGCCCGTCTTGCCACCTCGGGAGCTGCCTGGGCCACTCTGACCATTGCCGTGCCCTCCTAGTCTGTCCTGGGCTCGGGCTTCAGCCATGGGACCCCAGGATCCCTGGCCCCTCAGTGCATCCTCCTTCATGCCCCTCTCACTGCCCAGAGCACCCTTCCTGCTCTGTGAACCTCTAGCCACACCTCAAAGTCCACCTCAAATGTCCCCTTGCCTGGGCTACCTGCCCTGACTCCAGTGCCCAGAGGGAGGACTGGATAGTTGCCCCTGGACGCTAACAGGTCCTTGGACATGGCTCTGTCCCAACCTGCTTGCATGCCTGATTGTGGGCCCTCCAGGGTGGGCCGGGGTCTGAGCCCTTGGGGCCTGGCATGGGGTCATGTGAATGAGTTGTTTAGTAAGTGAACCAATGACTGAGCAGATGGATGGCAGAAGGACACCCAGACAGGGATCCTGAGCCTGCGCATGCCTTCCCTCCACTCAGCACACAGACAGACATGCTTTGTCCTCTCACTGCTAGTGCATAGTCCAGGCCCTGCTCCTGGGGTCACGGTGGGTGGGGCTGCTGGACTCCAGGTACCTTGCCCAGTGAGACTCCCAGGGGGCCTGGGGTGGGTGGCTGGCCTCTGCACGCTCAGTGGGAAGAATCCTGCCTATCGGATCTGGCCCTGGGACAGCATGTAAGAAAGGAGGCCCCAGGGGTTGCAGCTGGACCGGGCCTCCCTGGCAGGCTGGGCTCTGGAGCCGAGGCGGCCCTGGGCACCAGAGGACCTGCGAGAGGGTGGGGGGAGTCTTCAGACTGGGAATGCCACACGCATGCTTGAACAGGGATCACCAGCGGGCCTCTGGGCCACCGAGCGCTCCCCACATACGTGATATGCTGCTGTGGGCCCCTGGACCTCAGTGCTCCAGTGTGTCTGTGAGCACAGGGATGTGCTCCTCTGCCCCTCAGTGACACGGAGAGGCCCCCATGTGTACGCACAGCAGGTGGGCCCTATGACCTGTGGGGGTGCGCATGGACTCTGTGGGCACCATGTATCCTGAGTGTGTCCTGGGAACCGTGCGTCCTGAGTATATCATGGGAGCCGTGCATCCTGGGTGTGTCGTGGGCGCCGTGTGTCCTCAGTGGATTGTGGGCACTGTGGATCCTGGGTGCATCCTGGGTGCATCCTGCCTGCATCCTGGGCACTGGCACAGGCATCTGTGCCCCGGGGTCCCCCTGGCTTGAGCCTTGTCTTCCACCCCAGGCTGCAGCTGCCCCACACTCTTTGCTTCCCTTCTCACATGGAGAAATTCCATGTCCCAAGCTGACTTTCCAAGGTTCAGGAGAAACTTGTCTAAGATGCTCCAGGAGATAAGTTGCTCCTTTCTACTTGTTTTTGTGCTTTATCCTTGCTCTATCCAGAGGCTGAGTGTTTGAGAACGGGGCTGGTGGGTGGATGGAGAGCTGGAGGAGGCCGACGCTGGTCGCCCCCCACATTGGGCGGTCCCCTCCACCTGCAATGCTCTCCCCACCCCTGGGTGTCCACTCAGGACAGGAAGTGGGCAGGAGGATCCTGCAGGAGATGCTGAATGGGCCAGGATGATGCCCATTGGGTCTGTGGAGGACAATGTGGCCAAGGGGAGGGAGCCCCTGAGAGCTCCCATGCCAGGCAGGGGATGCTCAGGGCTCAGCAGGGCCTCTGTGCTGGCTTCATGCCCCTCCCCAGCTCTTCCTTTGTGGAAGCGTCTGTGCTGAGGCCAGCAAGCTCACTCTTACTCTGGCTGGCTCACCCCTGCCCCCAGAGGGCTTTCAGACTGAGCCTGCACATGCTGTGGGCACTCGCTGGGTGGGGGGCCCAGGGGCCGCAGCAAGGGCCTTCTCCCTTCTCTCAGTGTGGGCTCACCTCCTGTCAGGGCCATGGCCAAACCATTGGGCACCAACCTGGGAGGACAGGACCACTGGGAGTCAGCCTATGGCCTGAGGGCTGGGGGGCGGGCGATGCCCCTTATCTTACTCTCTGGATATGAGCATGCCCTGCACACCCACCTCCTCTCCTGGCCTGGAACCCCAGATGGACCAGGGCTCTCCATGACAGCACGAGGGTGCTGAGCCCTGTAAGCACGTGGGCTTTGCAGGAATGCCCTGGCCACTGGCCACTCTGTCTCCTGGCCATCATGCCTTCGGTCCCGGGCCCCAAGGGTCCTGGGGCTGCACTGCCACTTGGCAGCCATCCTCAGGAGCTGGACTTGCAGAGGGCCTCCCTTGTCCAGGCACACAGCCCTGAGACCCCTGGTGGCCCTTGGGCTGCTGCCTTCCCAGACCCTCTGTAATCACGTGCTGTACTAGCCACAGGGAGCCCCCCCCCAGCTCTGGCTCTGGGTCCTGCAGGGGTCCTAGATGTGACTGGCTTCAGGCCCAGCCCTGTAGACTTGCCTTGGGGCTCGAAGCTGGAGCCTTGGGTGGCTGGTCCTGCCTCACTTTTGCCCTGGACGCTGGCCCCATGCCTCCCAGGCTCGGGGCTGGGGGAAGAGGGCCCTGGGCGAGGAAAGCCTGTAGGCTGTCTCCAGCTTTGTGAGGCAGAGCCCAAGTGTGGCCTCCACCTGAGAGCAGGGAACAGTTGTTTTTTCTGGTCAGAGAAGAAGAAGGAAGAAAAGTCTACCCTCCTCCCTCTCCTACTTTTCTTCCTTCCTTCTCCCTGTGAATTCCCGGAATTCCTTCTCAATCTCCTCTCCTGCTGGGTGTGATCCAGGGCAGAAACTGTCTGAGTCCTTGCCCTGTGGCATCCAGGCTTGGAACTCACTGCCTAACCCAACATCCCAGGTCCAGGGTGGGGCCTGCGGACGCCCAGCCAGGGATCTGGGCCAGTTCCCACTCCCTGCTGCGGCCATAGGCACTCAGAGCCCAGGCCAAGCCCTGGCAGTGTCCCTTTGACCCAGAGCCACTCCCACACGTCCCCGTGATCACAAAGCCCAGGCTCCAGTGGCTGGGCCCCCAGCGTTTCTGGTGTTTATGTGTGTGTGGTTGGGGGGTGGGGCAAGGCTCTGAACTACCGCCTCAGCCTTTGGGAAAAGGCATCCTGACCTGTCCTATCCCACTCTGTGGGCGGCTAGACCCTCCCACCTCGGCTGCAGTCTCAGGACCCCAGAGGCCTGGCGTGGATGGGGGTGCTGGGGAGCACCTGGAGGGCCCTCACCAGTGCCGATGGAGCCCAGGGTCCCTCCAGGATGGGCAGGACCTCACAGCCACTCCCTACAACCAGAAGACACCCTCTGGGGTCTCCCTGAGAGCTACTGTGGAACTTGCCTGTGGCATGCTGGTTCCAGGGCTGTGCCTGTCCCATCCCCAGTGCCCACTCCTGGCTCCCCTTGGAACCTTGGGCAGACACCCACATGAGGGTCTGCCCACAAGATCCAATGGGGCCTGGGGTGGACTGGCCTTAATTCCCACCTCAGCCTCCCTAATGTCCCTCAAGCCCAGATAGGCTTCCCCACCATGGGCCCCCTGATGGGCAAGGCTTGGGGGGCACAAGGGAGTTCCAGGGGTGGAGGCAGGCAGGGGCCTGGAAGTATGTACCAGGAAGGTACACCCAGGCTGCCATATCCCCAGGGACTGGACTCATGTCAGGCCATCTTGTGGAGGATGCCCTGGTCTCGGCCCCTAGGGCCGTGCCAGGCCAATACCCCGGGGCTGGAGACTGGAGCCTGGATCTGGCCTCTCTGCAGCCAGCCTGAGAGGCCCAGCTGGAGAGACATCCCCTGGAGCTCCATCTAACCCTGCTGGCCACCCTCTCCAGGCCTGGCCCTTCCTCTGTGCCCAGGCAGTGGGATTCCTCACACTCCTCCCCACCCAGACAAAGGATGTCTGCTGTATGGGGACAGGCGGGAGCCCTCCAGGTGTCCTGCCCAGTCATCACCCACCCTGGCCTCTTCCAGCCCCAGACAGGTGCCATCTGGCTGTCTGTGTCCCTGGGGCATTCTCTCCTTCCAGAGCCGGCTCCTACCTGGTCCAGGGGGCCCTGGCTGCAGTCCCAGCCCTTCCATGGCCTATGTCCCTCACTCTGTAGGAGCTCTTGCTGTCTAGGGGACCCAGAGGTGAGCTGCAACGCAAGTGCGGGTTCTGTGGGCCCAGAGGGGCTCAGGGCAGCCGGCAGGAGTTGACCAGAGACTCTACTGGTAGGCACAGAGGCTGAAGCCTGGCCTTGTCTCTAGGCCACCTCAGGAAGGTTTCAGAAAAGGGCCCCAGCCCAGAAGACTGCAGACGTGCGCTGCGTGCCAGTCTAGGCCTGCAGGCTCAACCACCCCCTGCCCAGCCCCCAGAGGGAATGGCATCTCCTCTCAGATGTAGGACCAGAGCCTGGGCCGGCCCCAAGCCCAGGACACATAGTGCTGTGAAATGGACCAGCTGCCTGGCAAGGCGTCACTCAGACTCTGCACCCATTGCCTCCCAGAGGAGAAAACCAGCCTGTGGCAATGCCTTGTCCCTTTTTGTGGGTATGATCCTCCCTCTATGTGGGGATGCTCCTCTCCGCAAGGATAGTCCTCTGTGTGGGGATGCTCCTCCCCATGAGATAGTCCTCTGTGTGGGGATGCTCCTCCTTGTGAGATAGTTCTTCCCCTGGGGACGCCCTCCATGTGGGGACCACCATCCCCCTGGGATACCCCCTACTGTGGGCAACACCGTCCCCCTGGGGATGCCTCCTTGTGGGTTGGCCCTGGGCAGAGGGACCCTGGTGGGCTGGATGTTGGTCTTGGAACCAGAGCTGAGGCTACATTTTCCTTGTCCCCGAAAGGATGGGGTCCTTACAGGCCCCATCTGCATGTCACCCCTCTCTGCTGCAGCCTGAGGTCATCGCCAACACGAGGGCCATGCTCCCTGTGACAAGTGCTCAGCCTGCTCTGGTTTCCACAGTGGCTGCTGGCCCAGCGGGCACTCCGAGCATATCCCTCTTTTGCAGTCCGCCTGCGGCATGCATATCCCCAGGAGCGAAGGGACAGTCGGTGGGGCGGCACCCTATTGCAGCCCAGGCGGAAGGGCCCCGGGTTCCAGGGTGTGTCCCTGCGCTGCCTCTCCATGCAGACCTGGTCCAGACACGGCGCCCCGGCAGACGCTGGGCTGTGTGTTATTTCACCTGCTCGCTCCTAGTGTTCCTGAACAGGGCTGGGGAGCGTCATAAAAACAGTGCGGTGACCTATATATTATTTTTATGCCAGCGCTTAACACAGCACCTTTGACACACGTGCGGGAGCCCCATCGTAAATCAGGCCTCGGGGTTCACCATGCGCACACGCAGGAGGCCGCCTGTGCCTCACACTTGCACTCTGGCCCAGCGGCGGCCTCTGGGGAGCCAGGCCTTGAGGGCTGGTGTTTGAGACCCTCCAGCTTGGGTCTGGGGTCCAGCTGCTGGCTGGCCCTCTCGTTTCCCACAAAGTTTCCCTGAGTGCAGGCGCAGGGAGGGGCTGGCCGGTGACAGCTTCCTCCAGCTCCAGGCCAGAAATGGGGGAGTAGCCACGCCCACCTGCACCTGCGGGAATGTGTTCTCCTGGGTGTGTGCGTGTGTGTGTCTGTGCACGTGTGTGCGCGCGTGTGTGTGCATTCCCTGGGTGGGTGTGCATGTGTGAGCATAAGTGTGTCTGTGTGCGAATGTGGCTGAGCAGAGGCCTGGCTCCTCTGCCCACTCCAGGCCGGCCTTCAGTCCTGCTCCACCTGCACCAGGCTCTCTAGCCTCTTAGGGTTGCGGCCATAGGCTTTCCCCTGGGAAATAGGCGGATGGCAGCTTCCCAGAGCTTGGGGCCATGACTGGTGCCACTTGGCCACAGTGAGTCAGGCTCTCTCCCCTCGCTGGCCGCTGGGCTTCCCCTTCATCTGCACATGGGGCTGGCTCTGGCATGGGGTGCTGGTGGGGAAGTGAGAGGCCACCAGGAAGGTGAGGCCTTGTTTCTGAACCAGGAATCGGGAGGGCCATCCTGCGGAGGTGGACAGGGCTGGGTGTGCAGGTCACCAGGGAAGGCTTCTTCACAGGTGGTCTGCATGCATACATGGCACGGGTCCCTTTCCAGGACCTGGAGGTCCCACCGACAGAGTCCTGGAAGGGACCCAGAAGAGGACTTCAGGACGGTGCTTTCTGGTGCATAAGGAACAGCCCCAAACCGCGGGCACCATAGCCCACGTTCGCTCACTGCCCGTTTGGGGCGTGGCCAGCAGTTCTGGCTGGGACCTCCCACAAGTAGCCCTCTGAGGAGGCTCCTGACTGACCCAGGCATGAGGGCTTGGCTTAGGGCCAGGCGAGCTGCAGTGCCCTTAAAATGTGTCCTGTCTTCCCTGTCTGACCCTGTCCCCTGCAGGATGACAGGGAGGCCATTTCTGCTAATAGGCTAGGAGTCTTGGAGTGGAGGTATTGGCCAGGACAGCTCCATCCCATGGCTACCTGCTCCAGCAGGGTCAGGTGGGGTCAGGGGTCCCCCCGACAGCCTCTCTGGACATCAGGAACAACCGATCCCCTCCACCCCACGCAGGAGCCAGTGGCGCAGTTGGAATGGGTGTGTGTGCACGGAAGCATGGGGCAGGACAGGGGCCCCCGGGGACTGAGCTGGGAGGTGGCCAGGACAGCTCTCCAGTGCCCTTACAGTTGGGCTGGCTCCTGTCTGCCAGGCTCAGCTGTCGGTATGTGCGAATGTCTGGGGGCCTTCAAAGCTGGGCCCTGAGATCCACGGGGACAAAGGTGGGGGTGATGCACAGGGCTGCTGGCCTGGCGGGGGAGCTGCCCGCCCACAGCACTCACACGTGTTCTATAAGGATACAGGACGTGGCTTCTGCTCTCTGCTCCACTGCATTTTATTTAAAAGGTGGAGGAAAGAAAGTCAAATAAACAGTGGTTCCCACAAGGACCACACACATGGCACAGGCCAGTGGGGGGTGCAGACTGCGTCCAGCTGGCACGGGTCTCCCCATGACGTCTGTTCCTGACCCACACAGGGGGCCAAGGGTCGGGGATTCTCAGCCTGGGTCCCCTGGCCTCAGCACAGGACTGCCCGCTCACTGCTCACCTGCTGCCCTGGTTTAGGGACTGGGCCCTGGGGGCGTAAGCAGGGAGGCTCATCCATCTCCTACCCCTTGGCATAGTTGTAGTGGGAACTAGCCTCGTCATCGTCTCTGAGTTCCCACATACCCCCAAAGGAGACCTTTGCTAAAGATGTCTGCAACCCTGGGGGGTTGTGCCAGTAGTGGAGCTGGGGTGGTGCTGATCCTGCAGGGACCCACTCCTGAATCCTCCTCTGCAGGTCAGCCCTGGGCACCCTCCTCCCCTGACCCCTCCTCCCTTGCAGGTCAGCCCTGAGCACCCCTCCCCCCTGATCCCTCCCCCGCAGGGTGGCCCTGGGCCCACTCTGCTCCTGGAGTTCAACTCTCTCTTGCCATCACCTTAGACAGACCCTCATTTGGTTTGCCCTGTCATTTACGGGCTGAAGCCCCCAGCCCACGGGGATGGGTTAGTGGCAGGGGAAGGTGGGGGCAGCCACAGTAAGGGCCAAGGGGGGCCACAGCCCCCAGACTGTGCACCTGGAGGACTGACAGCATCAGGGAAGGAAGGACTTCCCAGCCCCAGAAGAGGAGGAAATTTGTGATCCTCTGGGTGGGAGGGAGGGGCAGGCAGAGGTGGGAGGGAAGAGCTGGAGGGCCTGGCTTCCGGCTCCTGTCCCAGGGAGTGTCTGCTCCTGGGTGAGGGGTGGGCCCAGGCCAAGGAGATGTAGTGGCAGCCCAGAGCCCCCAGAGGGGCCCAGAGCAGGAGACAGGCTGAGGATCTGGAAAAAACGCTCTCATTGTGAGTGTAAACAGAGCTCCACCTCTGCCAGATGTTCCTGGAGAACATTTAGGATCCGCGTCAACATATGAAATTGCCATCAAACTTTTATTAATCAGAGGCGTTTGTTGTCAACCCCCACCTGACCCCTCTGGACGTTCCTGGGAGGGGCCTGGGTCTGGGGGTCAGTGGGAGAGCGTGTGGCAGGGCTGGGCAGCAGCTGTCCCTCCCATACCATCCAAGGACAGGCTGGCTGTGGTGACCAGACCACAGCAACCAGCCTGCCGAGTGACCGAGTCCCAGCAAGCACCCTGTTCCCACACTCAGAGCAGCCCCTCTCCCAGGCTGCTGGTAGGACGGTGCCAGCTGTTTCCAGAGGTTCTGGACTGCATATAGCGGTGATCCTTTTATGGGGTGGAAGACTCGTAAAGAACCAAAGCCCCACTTAGGAGCTGAGAGCTGGGCTGGCTCCCTGGCGGGGGAGAGGGAGGAGAGCACAGGACTTCTGGGAGAGGAGGTTCTAGGGGAAGGGATTCTGGGGGAGGGGGTTCTGGGGAAGGGGAGTAGTGGGGAAGGGGAGTAGTGGGGGAGGGAATTCTGGGGGAGGGGAGTTCTGGGAGAGGGGAGTTCTAGGGGATGGGGTCCTGGGGCAGGGGTTTCGTGGAAGGGGCTCTGTGGAGGGGATCCTGGAGGATGGTGTCCTAGGGGTATCCTGAAGGGGCTCCAGAAACGACCCCAGCAGCCCCTCCTCCTCAGGACTAAGCCCCTGTGGGTGGGACCCTTCAGACCAGGAGCCCCACCAGCCCAACTCTGATCCTGCCCTGTTCCCTGCAGCACACCCCTCCCCAGTTCCCTTCCCCCTACCCCTCAAGCCTGACACAGAGGTGGGAAGTTCTCAGTTCTCTCTGGGAGGGACAGCTGGGCTCCCAGCAGTCCTGGGAGAGCAACCCAGAGATCGTGGAGGTGAGGGGAGGCTGGGAGCTGACGCTGTAATTCCACCCAGAGATCCTGGCTGCTGGTATGTATATGCGTATGTTGGCAAGCTCTGGTCAGGGCTGGGGAGCTGGTGGAGTGTGAGAACCGTCCCTCACCCCATTGGGGCCACCCCAGCTGACCCGCTGGCCCTCTGAGATGGACATGGAGGGAGGGAGCTGTACACGATCTGCTCCTGGGTTCTGTCCTGGCCCCAGCCAGGGAGTTGAAGCCTGGGTCTCTTTTGGGCATTAAGCTCGGTGGAGAGGCACAGCAGGCAGGAGCATGCGGGCCCGGTGAAGGAAGGGCTATTTTTTTGATCAACGGGCCAGGGTCACTGGGGAGATGGAGCCTGTGAGGGTCCTGGGTGGGCAGGTGTAAGCCTTGCACAGCCCACCTCTTCCCTGATCCCAGCAGAGCCCGCCAGCTCCATCTCTGCTTTAGTTACGAGCTCTCTCGCCTGGCCTGAGGGTGGAGGGTGTGAGGTTGGGGCTGGGGTCTGGGGAATCTTGAGGTCCCTAGGCCTAGGGCTGTGCTGGGTCTGGGCTGGGTCTGAGGCACTTCCGATGGGCCTCTCTTGAAGGAGTTCTGGGACCATCAGAGTTTGAAGATGCACCCCCCACCCCCGACGGTGGTGGGGGCATTCAGGCCGCTGTCGGTGGGTGAGGGGGCCTCTACCCCTCTACCTATTTCCCTCCGGTGGGGTCTGGCTCCAGCCCTTCTGAAGATGGGGCAGTCCATCGCAGCCTCAAGCGCTGACTGTCCTTGGCAATGGCGGTGGTGGGCCGCAGCAGTCTTGGGGGATGGCTGGGGAGTGTCTAAGCCGGCTGCCAGGTGTGCATTCCCGCAGGCTACTCACCTGCAAACGGGCAGAGGGGCTTTGCTTGGGTGCGCAGGTGTCCTCAGACCCGGGCTGGCAGGACCGCGCGCCCGCCCCAACGAGCACCTGACCTGGGCTTTGCGCCCAGAACCAGCTACCCTGCATGCGCCGCTCGGGGGAACGCAGCTCCAGGCCCGCCTGGTCTGGCGTCCCAGTGTCAAGGAGCAAGTAGGTCAGGCTTGGGGCTGGGGGCTGCGAGGGGCGGGGCGAGAGCCCTTCCAGCGGGGAAGGGTCTCCGGAGGGGCGGGGCGGGGCAGGGGAGGGCTCCCGGGGGCCTGCGAGGGGGCGGGGCGAGGGCGGGACCTTCAAGGGGGGGGACCTGGGAGGCGCGTGGAGAGGGGTGGGGTCTCGGGCGGAACGGGGCGCCGGGGAGGGGCGCGGGTGGGGGGCGTGGGGACCGCTGGGGAAGCGGCGAGGGCAGGGGCGGAGGCTCCCGCAGGCCTGGGGGTGCTGGGAGCTGCGGCGTAGCCACAGCAGCAGGGTGGGGGCGGGGTCGCAGGGGGCTGCGGGCGTCCTGTGTTCTTCGCGACCCCTCGAGAGGCGGGGCCACGCCCGGCACGGTCTGCCCCTTCGGCCAGAGAGGCGGCCAGAGGCCCGCCCCTCTGGGCGAGGAGGGGCTTTCCACGGGACCGGGAAGGGGCTGTGTCTCCCGGCCCCAGGAACCGTCTGTCCTGCGTCTAGGAGCGGTTCCCGGAGCGGCGGCCGTCCCCATCCGCCAGGTCTCGGCTGGGTGGGGGGCCGAGACCTCCATTCTCGGCAGAGGCCCCGCTGAGCTGCCCAACACAAGTGTCTGCTCAGAAGCGCTGTGCCCTGCGGGAGATCCCAATGACATTTGTCGCAGGGGTGATTCCAGGAGCCACGTGGTGGAGTCCCAGGCAGGCATCACAACCCAGGGGACACACTGGAGTCGGGGCGTGGGCTGGCGTGGGCTGTGTGGCCCTCCTGTTCCCTCTCAGGGTCTCTCCCCCTTCAGGGTAGCAGCAGCTTCTGGCGTGGATGGGCCTTGGGCGGATGGGGTGGGGCGGGGTGAGGGTTCTTCCTCTGGAGACCACCGCCTCCGCTTCGCTGCGGGCTGCGCACAGCTTTCTCTGAGCAGTTGCAGGGGGCACGAGGGACCATGTCATTACTTAGTGTGCACGCCCAGGGGCCAGCTGGGTCTGGATTGGGGTGGGGACTGTCTGACTTCTGGCATTTGGGGCCGGAGAGTATCCCTTCTGTTGAGCCTTGAGACCTTCTGAGGAGTGGAAGTCTCCCGGACCCTCACCCCTGGACACCACTGTGTGAGTTGCAGAACTTGGTGGGGAGCAAGGGGGTCAGCAGGTGCATCCTCCCAGTGGCCTCCATGCATCCCCACCAAACGCACGCTCAGCTGCTTCTGGGAGAGGCCATCAGTCAGTCTGGGCCACAGGAGGTGAGGCTGGAGGGGAGCTGAGCCATTTGACAATGGGTGTCCACTGCCAGACAGACAGACAGCTGAACCGATGGACAGACGGAGCAGCAGGCCCCAGTTCTGTCTGGACTGTCAGCCGACCATCCACACACAGCTGTCCGTCCTCCTCCGCCTGGAGCAGCATGTCCTGGCTGAGTAGCCCTCCTTGGCAAGCCTGGTAGGGGAAACCCTGCGGCTCCTGAGGGCCGTCCTGGGGCCTAGGTCCCCGCTCCCTGGCTGGGCACTGCAGCAGGCAAACCTGGGGTGGGGTACCAAACCTTGGTGCAGAAGCCCATGGCTTCAGGCAACCTCAAGCCAGAACCGTGGGGCCGGGGTCTCCCAGGACTTGTGTACCTCTGCCCAGTGGGGGCTGGGAGTGCTCCTGGGCCTGTCTGCACCCCTCACCCTCCACCCCCCTCTGCTGGCACAGGACAGCTTTGCAGAGCCTCATCTATTCCGCAGGAAGCCTGTGTTGCCCCTGTCACCTGTGTGGTCATTGGACACTGTGGCAGGACGTGTCTGCTTGCAGCTGGATGAGCTCCTGCCCGCCTGCCCCCTGTGTGCCCCTTGCCTGGCCCCAGACCCAGCACTCCTCCAGCAGCACATCTGGCAGGTGGGCTGGGTAGGCCAGAGGTGCTCCTCCACCATGGGACCAAGGCCCTGGGCTTGCTTGGTGTCCTGGCAGGACAAAGGGCTTGATGTGGTCCCCTGGCTTGTCTACCTCCACAGGGGCTCAGATCCTAGATTTGAGGGGAAAGGGTGTCCTGGTATCCCCATTAGGACCGAAGAGGCCTGGTGGGACCTGTGCCCCTTCTCCCAGTGCTTCTTCCTCTCACCTGCCCCCTCCTCCCCTTCTCTCTCTAACTCTCCTTTTCCCTCCTCCCTTCCTCTCCCATGGCCCCCTCCTCCCCTTCTCACCTACCTCCCCCCTTCTTTCCCTGGCCCTCCTCCCCTGCTCCCTCCTTCCCTCCCTCTCCTGGTGCCCCCTCTCCCTCTTCTCTCCCCACCCTCCCGCTCCCTCCCTGTCACTTGGGGCTTCCTTCAGGCCACTCCCTGCCTGGTGCCTCTTGGCCCTTGTTCTTGCCCTTGACTTCAGCCACAACCAGCTGGGGCTGCAGCCCTCTCCTCCTTGCCCTCTACAGTGATTGGGTTATGCTTGGACTTGTTCCTGTCCTCTTACACTTCTATTCCACTTGGACCCATTTTCGTCTTCTCTACTTTCTTTCCTTGCTTTTCATGTTGTTTTATGTATTTATTCTTAAAGCTTGTATTTTTCAGTACGGTGGGGCTGGAACTCACCACCCTGAGATCAAGAGTCCCATGCCCTTCAGAGTTTGCTTTAATAGCCTTCTCTCCCTTACTGGGCCCCACGTGCCATCTATCTGTTCCGGGGCTGCCCCTGGAGCCCTTTCCCACCTGTTCCACCAAGACTGAGGTAACACTGACCAGTTCCAAGGCAGTAAAGGCCCCCAAGAGTGCTGGAGCTCCCATCACTCCGTTTAGTTCTGACTTCGGCTCACAGATCCGACGCTGGCTGACCGCCTCCTGGACAGTGTCTGTCTGCAGTTGGGTGCACAGCCCTTTCATGTCGCTCACCTTCCCTCTCACACGTGCCTGTCCCCCCAAGGATGGCCTCCTTGCCCCAGCCCTTCCTGACAGTGGGCCCTGGTGTTGTCACTCCATGTCTGTTCATCTCTGGAGGGTTCTGTTTTGTTTTTGTCCTGGACGAGCACATATGCTCCGTGCGCCATTCCAGGCTGGCTTCCGTGGTCTAACAACTTTGCAGTTGTTACTCTAAGATGGGGATTTGCTGCTGCCTAACAAATGATGCTAATACTTACTGGCCCAACACGGTTATTTTCCGCCCTTTCTGTGAGTGGGAATTGGGTGTGGTGCCTCAGTTGGTTTTGCCTCCGGGTGGATGCTGAGCCAACCGTTGGATGCCCGCAGGCTTCAGTGTCTGTCTCGAGGCTGACCCTCTCCCGTGGTCTCAGTTTCTCTCCACAAAGACCCCTCCAGGGCAGGACTGAGTTCTCTCCTTCGGGAGGGGGAGGTGGTTTTCTCCAGATCCTGCTGCCAGGAGACCAAGGTGACAGTGTGGACGCTGCTCCATGTCTGGCCCCCAGTGCACATATCTCCACTTCCCCACACGGGGCACATGAGCCACAGAAGGGCCACAAGAAGGCACAGGGAAGGTGCACCTGCTGATGGCAGGTCTGCACGGCTCTCCTGTGCTGCGGGTTTCTCCTCTCTGTCTGGTTCCTGCAAGGTAGTCTCTTTGCTGTTGAGGTTCCTCAACTGGCCTGCAGCATGTTTTGGTTAGTGATGGTGCACTTTCTGCACCTGTGGTTTTACCCTTCTCCTCTCCTTTGTTTTGCAGTGCAACGAACACATCGTGTTCTGTTAGATTCAGGCGTGCAATACAGCCATTCTGGTCTTCCACATGCCAACTGCTGCTCATCACGACAGGTGCCCTCCTTAGAGCCCATCACCTGTTTCACCTGACCACCCCCCCACCTTCCCTCTGGTCACCATGAGTGTGTTCTCTGTAGGCAACAGTCTTTCTGTGTTTGCCTCCCTGTTTCATTCTTTTTTCTGTTCGCTTGTTTGTTTTGTTTCCTAAATTATGCATACGAGTGAAATCATAAGGTATTTGTCTTTCTCTGACTTATTTCACTTAGCATAATACCGTAATACCCCCAGTTCCATCCACGTCATTGTATATGGTAAGATTTCATTAACTTTATGTCTGGGCACTATTCTGTTATATATATACATATTACCACATCTTCTTTATTCACTCACCTGTCGATGGATGTCTGGTCTTTTGCCACAGTTGGGCAACTGTGGCCATTGCTGCTATGAACATTGGGGTACAGATGACCCTTCTTTTCACTACATCTGTATCTTTGGGGTAAATACCCAGTAGTGCAATTTCAGGGTCATAGGGAAGATCTATTTTTATTTTTAAGGAATCTCCACACTGTTTTCCATAGTGGCTGCACCAACTTGCATTCCCACCAATGGTGTAAGAGGTTACCCTTTGGAGACATCTCTTGAAAGAAGTTACTGTGGCCAATGTAAAAAAGGTTGCTGCCTATGTTCTCCTCTAGGATTTTGATGGATTCTTGTCTCACATTTAGCTCTCTCATCCATTTTGAGTTTATTTTTGGGTATGGTGTAAGAATGTGGTCCGGTTTCATTCTTCTGCATGTGGTTGTCCAGTTGTCCCATGACATTTGTTGAAGAGATTGTCTTTTTTCCATTAGACATTATTTTCTGCTTTGTCATAGATTAATTGACCATAGAATTGTGGGTTTATTTCTAGGGATTTATATTTTTCAGTTCTGGAAAATTCTCTTAATATATAATTCTCTTAATGTATATGGCCATTCCTAAATAAATGCTCACCATTTTCTTCTTCAGAGTTTCTGGACAGATACAGATCAGGTCCTCTTTCTATAATACTTGTGTCTTTCAGTCTCTCCTATTCTCCATCTTCCCACCTCTGCTGCATTCTGGATAAGTTCACTTGGCATGCCTTCCACTTTACTACTTCTCTCTTCAACTGTGTCTAATCTGCTGCTGAACCCATCCACATGTTTTAAAATTTTTGTCCGTGATTACAGTTTACATTTTTAGAAATGATGTTAAAAGTCTGTTAATTCCTGAAGGTTTGTTTTTATATGCTAGCTGTGTAATTGCACTCTTCACTCTTCATTTCAAAAAATATTCCATTTGAAAAATAACACTGATACAGAAATTAAAAAAAAAAAAAGAAGATTGAGCCACTGAAAGTTGTTATAAAAGAATTTCTTTTATTATGGGAACTCCACCCAGATCAAGAATAAAAGGTGATTGGTACACCAGATGCATCTGGGCTCCTGATAATTCCCTCTTTTCTCCTCCTGGAGACTTCCTTCAGGCAACCACTATCCTGACTTTATACAAGCAATTTCTTTGCTTTTCTGTAAACCTGCATTCTTGTATACCATAGTTCAGTTTTGCATGCAACTATGTAGTTTATCATCTATTGTGTTCAGCTTTTTTTGCTCAATAGTAGAGTTGTGAGATTGCTGCATATTTTTTTTTTAAAGATTTTATTTATTCCTTTGTCAGAGAAAAAGATAGAGAGTGCACAAGCAGGGGGATGGCAGAATGAGAAGGAGAAGCAGCCTTCCCGCTGAGCAAAGAGCCTGATGTAGGACTTGATCCCAGGACTCTGGAATCATGACCTGAGCTAAAGGCAGACTCTCAGCCAACTGCTGCTACAACTGCTGTTGCTTGTTGTAGCCTTTTCATTGATGCATAGTATTCCATGGTATGAATCTACCACTATTTTTTTTTTTAAAGATTTTTGTTTACTTATTTGAGAGAGAGTGTGAGAGAGAGCACAAGCAGGGTGAAGGGCAGAGGGAGAAGCAGAATCCCTGATGAGCCGGGAGCCAGATACGAGGTTCAGTCCTAGGACTCTGGGGTCATGACCTGAGCCAAAGGCAGACACTTAGCTGACTGAACCACCAAGGTGCCAGGAAACTACCACTATTTTTAAAGACACTTTTCTGTTGCTGGTTATTTGTTTTTTTTTCCCCATGTTTGGGACAATTGAGAATAATGAGCCTATGAGCATACCTTCTTCATATTCCTTGGTGTATACCTGGATGCATTGTTTTTTTTTTTTTTTTTTTTTGGTGTATACCTAAACAGGTATTGCTAGATCAAAGGATGAAAACATATTTGACTTGAGTAGGTAATACCAAACCAGTTGAATCAATTTAAACTTCCCTGGAAGCGTATGAGAATTCTAGTTCTTCTACATGGCCAGGTTTTATTTTTTTTTAAATGTTAGGTATTATAGTGCATATGTAGTTGCATTTCATTACACTTTAATTTTGCCTTTTCCTGATGAGTAATGGTGGTGGCCATTGGGATAACCTCTTTTATAAGGTGTCCATTTAAGTCTCTTAGCTTTGGGTTGGATTGGATTGTCAGTCTTTTCTCAATTTTTTGGAATTCCTTACATTTGTCAGTTTTACGTGTTACGAATACTTTTTTAAACCCAATGGCTTTTCCCTATCTTATTAATGTCTTCTAATGAGGAGAAAGTTTTAATTATGTCAAATTTTCATATTTTCCCTCATAGTTTTTTATGTGTGATACACCTTTTAAAGAATTATTTGCCTACAACCAGGTTATGAAACCAGGTTATGAAATATTTTATGAATTATGATATGAAAATATTTTACATGATCTTCTAGAGGCTTTGTTTTGTCTTTCATAGTTGGATGTCCGTGCAATGGAGCTGGCAAGGTAGAAGCTGTGATTTGAGCTTCTCACTATGCAGGTGGTTATGGAAAGCACCAACACTCTTTCTCCTCCATCAGCATCAGGTGTCCATGTGCACATCTGCATGCTCCTCCACTATCTATTCCATTCCTGGCTCATTTGTTTACCGGCACACCAGCACCTCCCTCTCCTTGTCACTGTGGCCTTATTGTATTCAAGCAAATAAATATTCCCACTGCGCTTGGTGGCTGCAAGCATGTCAAAGCTGTTTGTGCCTTTGCACTTCTACATGAATTTTAGGAACAGCTTGTCAATTCACACAGCACGATGGGATTTTTAATGCAATAGCATTGACTTTCTTGTCCAGTCTAACCCCTTACAGTATTGGTGTTCCTATTCACGTACTCATGCCCATGACTTGGCTCTCTGTTTGTTTAGGGAATCTATCATTTCTCTCGGTACTGTCCCTGGGTTTTGAGGGTAGAGACCCTGTCCATATTTTGCTAGACTTTTTTCCTAAGCAGATATTTTCATTCTGTTGTGCATGGTAATGGGGCTTAGGTTGAACTGTTTGAATTTACAGAAGCAGACGCTCTCAGGAAGAGGGGCGTGGTTTAGCCACAGAAGCAGAAGAGGAAGCCCAGCCATGGTATGGTCCACATTGAAGCATGAGGGGAAGGCGGTGCTCAAGAGCTGGGGGCACAGTGGTTGCCACTTTGTGGCAAGGAACTGTCCATCCCTCCGGCCAGACCATGGTCCCTGGCTGAGGTATGCCCTGCAGGGGCAGAGCTATCCTCCCAGGCAGGCACTCCCACCGGAATAAGGGCAGCTCTCCTGAGCATGGCCAGTGGTGAGCTGCTCTGGCCAGCATGCCAGATGCCAGCTGCAGGGACCTTGGCTGCTATGGAGGGTCTGGCGGGGAAGCCAAGGGCATCCACCACATCCTCGCTTCTCTTATTAAAACACTCTGTCTGCCCACTTCCTTGGGATTCTTTTGGCCCTAATTCTGAGAGAATGTTGAAGACAGTCAGTGGGATAAGCCATGAGCCTGCTGCTGCTGTTGGTCCTGAGCCCTGGGATGTTTACCACCATTTCCTCCAGCCCCCATTCCACATCCTGCCACCTTCACCACCCTGGGCTGGAGGTAGCTTGGGGCCTTACCAATGAGCAGCCTGACACTTGCCCCTTCTGGCCACAGCTGGGCATGGAAGAGCCAGAGACGCCCAGGCACATCCTTTGTGTCCCTTCCTTCAGTTGTGCTCATCCCGAGTTCTCCTGTTGGTCAAGGCCCAGCAGACCTACAGCCCAGGGGCTCAACCAGGTACACACAGAGCCTGGTCTGGTACAATAGCCATAGTCCTCCATCCTGGCAGGGTTCTTCCTGCAGAACAGTGCCTTCCTGCCCCTTCCAGAGGTCAGTCAGAGGCAGCCTCCAGGTGGTGGGATGCTGGACCCCACGGTCATATTGTAAATGGGCCCCATGGTGAGGTTCTGTGGGGCCCCATGTGAGTAAACTGGACCTGGTGGGAAGCAAAGCCAAGCCCATCCTAGGGACACAGGCCAGCCTCAGTTGGAAGGAAACCCTGTCCAAGGCAGGCAGCAAGGCAGGCTGAGTTGTTGGGTCTCTTCGGGGGGTTGTGCCGGATAGGACTCAGCCTGGGTCTCTCTGGCCTGCAGTGGAGGTTCATGGATGAAGCAGGCCCACCCCCTTTCTGCCCTCAGGGCAGCTCCCCAGGGCCATGCCCTCTCCTACCCCTCCTGCAGTGGATGCCCTCAGGAGGGCTTCACAGGACTCTTCCCCTGATCCCCTCCTCCCTACTCTCCCAGCTGGCTCCCTCTAGTTCCCTGCCCAATCAGCCTTACCATTTACTGCTTGTCTGTAGCTGGATTCTTGTTCTTCTGCACCTTTCATACCCTAACCCTGGGCCACAGGGGCCCTACCAGGAGCTGCACCAACCGGGAGGCCCCTTACTGCTGTTTTCAGGGGCCCTCTAGGTGAAGTAGCAATACGCTGTGTGGGCCAACCATCTGGCATTGTCATCTTCCAACAGCTGCTTGTAGGGGTCCCAGGAGTTGGGGGCTGGGGGTGAGGCAAGGTGTTCATGCAATGATAGGGTAGGGTGGCACAATATTAGGTCTTCTGATCTATGAACCCAGGATGTCTTTCCATTTATTTAGGTCTTTAATTTTTCTCTTTTTAAAAATTATCTTCAGTTAGCCACTGTACGGTATATCCTTAGTTTTTGATGTGGTATTCAATGATTCATTAGTTATGTATGACAGTGCTCATGATAGCATATGCCCTCCTGAATACCCATCACCCTGTTACTCCCTCCCTCCCTCCCTCCTCCCCTTTGAACCTCCAGATTGTATCTTGGGGTCTATAGTCTCTCATGGTTCATCTCCCTTTCTGATTTCTCTCCCTTTGGATTTCCCTCTCTTCTCCTATGGTCCTTTGTGCTATTCCTTATGCTCCACATATAACTGAAACCATATAATAGTCTTTCTCTGCCTGACTTATTTTACTCAGCATAATCCTCTCTAGTTCCATCCATGTTCATACAAAAGTTGGGTATTCATCCTTTCTGATGGAGGCATAATACTCCATAGTATATATGGAGCACATCTTCTTAATCTATCCGTCCGTTGAGACATCTTGGTTCTTTCCACAGTTTGGCGATGGTGGCCATTGCTGCTATGAACATTGGGGTACAGATGGCCCTTCTTTTCACTACATCTATCTCTTTGGGGTAGATAACCAGTAGTGCAATTGCAGGGTCATAGGGTAGCTCTATTTTTAATTTCTTAAGGAATCTCCACACTGTTTTCCAAAGTGGCTGCACCAACTTGCATTCCCATCAACAGTGTAAGAGGGTTCCCCTTTCTCCACATCCTCTCCAACACTGTCTTGTTACTTTTGGCCATTTTAACTGATGTAAGGTGGTATCTCAATGTGGTTTTGATTTGAATCTCCCTGATGGCTAGTGGTGATGAACATTTTTTCATGTGTCTGATAGCCATTGGTATGTCTTCTTTGGAAAAGTGACTGTTCATTTCTTCTGCCCATTTTTTCACTTGATTATCTGTTTTGTGTGTGTTGAGTTTGAGGAGTTGGTTATAGATCTTGGATATCAGCCATTGTCTGTACTGTCCTTTGCAAATATCTTCTCCCATTTCGTGGGTTGTCTCTTTGTCTTGTTGACTCTTTCCTTTGTATGGGACCAGAAAAAACCCTGAATCACCAAGAGAATGATGAAAAAGAAAAACAAAACTGGGGGCATCACGTTGCCTGATTTCAAGCTTTACTACAAAGCTGTGATCACCAAGACAGCATGGTATTGGCACAAAAACAGACACACAGACCAGTGGAACAATGCAACACAGGCACACGTGCACACATTTATGCAATACACATGTGCACATGCACACACGTACACACACATGTGCACACAGATGCACACACATATACATGCACGTAATGCAGGCACGCGAACACACATGCATGCACAACACACACACACACACCACATAGACATGCATACATGCACACACACGCAGGCATACATGCATGAGCACACACTTGGGTTGATCTGCCTGAGAAACAGACTATGTTAACATTCATTCAAATGCTACTTTTTCTTTTTCTTCTGTCCCCCCAGGAGCATTCTAAAGGTTTCTTCATGTGGATTTTCACATTTCTTGTTGAGGCCATCAGCACCCTCTGTCTCTGGCTGCTACTGTAATGGGGTCTTCTCTTCCGTTGTCTGTCTTCCAGTAGGAATAGGTTCTGCTTTGGTCCTGTTTTGTCCAGTGGCTTTGCTGGATGTTCTGGGAGTTTCTCATATCATCTCGGTTTCTGAGATTTCTTCCACTGCCCCGTCCTGCTTCCCTGGATCATCCCTTGTGCAGCTATGGTGGCTACTCTTCCAACAGGCCCCACACAGGAGGAGCATCTAGTGACCCAGCCTCAGTAGGCAAGCACTCTGTCTCCCCACAAGGGAAGGGTGGTGTTCAGGCAAGGCGGGAGTGTGTCTTATTATCCACTGATTGCTATCTTTTCTCTCTCTCTTTTTTTTGGAAATGGGTTTTGAATTTGTTAAGAGCCTCTCCATCGGTATTACTCTCCTTAGTGAATGATTTACTAGGTGACTTGTGTCTCTGGGTTTCCTTGCATTATTGGAGTAGTGCCTGCTTGCTTACAGGCCATTGTAAAACCTGGCTGGATTCTGTCTGCTTGCCCTTCACCAGGGTTTCTGAACCATAAGCTGCTTGTGCATGGTCAGATGTGTTTGCGCACACGACGCCAGTGTGAGTCTGGAAGGCTCTCCCTGGGCCGCGTGTGGGCTGCATGGAAGCACAGGGGTGGCTCCATCATGGGAGGTTTAATGGGCTCCCAGGAAAACCATCTGAACAAGGGCTGCTACTGGGAGTGGAAGTTCTTCCTAAAATGCCCCCGTTTCTCCTCCAGACTCTGGTTTATGTACACCTTCCATCTCTATGGGCATTAGCTTTGGTATGTCACTGGTTTGCTAAAAAGTGAAACTTCTCATTTTACCTTTATTCACATAGGATCACACAAAACCTCTTATGATTTCTGAAATTGTCTGTGTTTAATATGTATTTTCCCCTTGCCATTTCTTGTTTTGTGTGTTTTTGATCTCATGTTATATCTTGATTAAGTTAGTGATTTTTTTAGTTTTTAATTTTTTTTCCAAAGCCAGACTTTTTTTTTTTAATAAAGATTTTATTTATTTATTTGACAGACAGAGATCACAAGTAGGCAGAGAGGAAGGCAGAGAGGGAGGGGGAAGCAGGCTCCCTGCTGAGCAGAGAGACCAATGTGGGGCTCGATCCCAGGACCCTGAGATCATGACCTGAGCTGAAGGCAGAGGCTTAACCCACTGGGCCACCCAGGTGCCCCCAAAGCCAGACTTTTAGAATGTTAGTATTTTTGTGGTGTTCGGCCCACTGATTTCCGGTTTCACCTTTTTTACTCCTTCTGTGTGCTTACTCTCAGCTCCTATCTTCCAATGTTCATATTGGAATTTTTGGTATAAAAAGTCTAAAGACTCTGATCTTGACGGGTCTGAGCATGTAAATCAATGACCCTCCATCTGTCTGGCTCTGGTTGAACCTGGACACTAGTGCTTGTGAGGCCGTCCTTTCTAGATGGCTGGGTCAGCAATTCTCACCCTGCTGCCTGTCACCCGACAAGGCCACTGAGCTTCAGCTGATGGACACACTCTGTCTTCGTGAGGGAACCTGTGCTCTGGGTGGACATATGATGCAGGACTTCTGGGATGCTCACTTGGTTAACATTTAATATCTTCCCAAATATCAGCCCAGAGCACTGAGCCAAGGTGCTTTGCCCTTCTGTGGTTGGATCTCGCCCCACATCTGGGCCTGCTGGTGGCCCTCACCTCACTCAGGTGTGAGGAGACACGAGGGGCTGAGCTGGACAGGGACAGAGGCATGCAGTCTGAGTAGGTCAGGATGGACCCTCAGCCCTCACAACATGGGCAGGACAGCCAGCAGGGCCACAGGGACGCTGACAGAGACCCCCAGCACGTGGGCGAGGGCGGGGAGTGGCTGAGAAGGCGGGGGTGTGTGCTCCATGTGGTAATGGATCCATTTGGAGAAGTAGGAGACGCGGGCATAGACTGCAGGGTACATAGGGTACATGCACCCACGGCCCCAGCTCACTATGCCAACCTGCAACCAGGTGTGGTTGAATTCACAGACGAGTGGACCCCCAGAGTCGCCCTGGAAGAGAAGAAGGATTTCCCATGAGTGGGGAGTCCGGGGCCTGCAGCCTCCTGCACAAGGGGGGCCCTGCACTGCCACGCCCTTGGCCCCACTCGCCAGGGCTGAGGCTCTGCTGCAGACAGGCTGAGCTCTTGCCACTGTCCTGCCTGCACGGGGTGGGTGGCACAGGGTGACGGGCAGTGGGTAAGGCCCCTGGGCCCATGTGGAACCTGGGCTGCTCCAGCAGCGCTGGGTTCCACAGGGCCCTGGGAGTGGACTGCAGTGCCCAAGCCACCGCAGGCTCCCCCACCCAGATGAAGGCCACATGGTGCTGTGCTTCTGAGGCCTGCAGGGGACCGGCCGTCTGGAACTGCCACCCACCCAGAAGTGCCCCTGGCTCAACGCAGGTGAGTGTCTGAAAGCCCAGGCTTGGCCTCGGCCCCTCTGTGGGATGCACCTCGCACACGGTCCTCATGTCCCTGATGTCCCCGGCACACAGCATGTCCAGCATGATGTACGACAGGTGTCCGTAGAGCAGCTGGCACAGGGGCAGTGAGATCAGAGGTATCTGTACCTCCTGCAGCTTGTTGGGGACATGGCCTGTCGGAAAGGGGTGCAGGCCCGGTGAGAGGCTGGCAGGCTCACCCTGTAGTCCCGTCTGCACGGGGGCATCAGACTTTGGTCAGCGAATGGCAGCACAAATGTCTCAGAACTCTGCCTGAAGGAGCAGCAGGAGCCCATCCCTCCCGCGGCAGCAGGTCCAGGTGACAGGGCCTCTGTCAGTCTGGTCCCTGAATGAGGGGCTGACCGTGATGCAAGATGGGCCTCCGGGTTTTGTGTGTCACCCCGTGTGCCCGGCTCTACCCTGATGGGCACAGCAATTGGTTCCGGAAACCTGTGCTCTCCAGGCCCATGTGCAAGTGGGTCCCGTGGCTCTGGCCTTGCTTCAGCTAAAGAGGAGCTGGTTTGCACATGCTGCAGACCCACATGACCCTGGTGTCAAAGGGGTGCAGGGTGCTTGTTTGGGGAAAGGCAGGGAGCACCCGGGGAATCAGTTTTGGACCTAATGAATGTGCACCTGGGGGGAAGAAGACAGAAAGTAGAAGTTAGTCATGTTTGTGGCTGCTGTCTGTGCTGGCTGGGTCACATCCAGCCACGCAAGAGGCAGACGGTGCAAATGGAAATGCACAGCCAGAGAGAGCCCACAAACCCAGGGTATGCAGTGCTGGGAGAGGTTGTCCAGGAAAGGCCATCAGGGAACCCTGCAGCCCACCATGTCAGCCAGCCACCCACCCGGACCTCCGCTGAGGCCCCCCAGGGTAATGGGAGTGCGGTTCCCTCCTGCCACAGAGGCACAGGGGTGACCACACACAGGGCCAGGCCTGGAGGACCCCTCGCCCTGCAGGGCCACTCCCCAGGCTGCGACATGCCGTGAGGCCCACAGGTGTCTGGAACCCCAAGGCGGACGCCAGAAGAAGGGCAAAGCAGACAGGAGGGGGCCCAGAGGGCACAGGGGGTCCTGGTGCCCTCAGCCTGCTGCCGGGCCCTGAGCCATGCCTACAGAGGGTACAGGGGGCATGGGGTGGGCAGAGGGTGGCAGCATGGACTCCGCAGCCCCTGGAGCTCACAGGGGCTTGGAATGCCGAGTTCTAGCCAGTCCAGGGCACACAGTCCTGCCAACTACCCAGGACAGTGGTGGAGAGAGAGGACAAGAGGTGCCCTGCTCCCCAAGCAGGACCGCATGGAGCCAGGCGGATGGAGGATCAGAGCAATGAGCCTGCATCAGAGCACGAAGGAGGACATGGAACGTAGAGGCAGGTGGGAAGAGCCAGCCATGAGTTCCATGCCTTCCTGAGGAGCGGCCTGGGGACCCAGATATGAGGTTTGTGTCCACTGCTAGGTCTGTCCCCTGGGTCTCCACTGGGTGCCCACAAGATAATGGTGGAGTCAGGGCAGGGCTTGGTGAGAGAGCACCTCGAGGTAGGTGTCCGGTGGGTGGCCAGCTGTCGTGGAGCTCCCTCTGTCCCCCAGAGCAAAAGCCTTCCACCAGCTGGGAGGGGACACCGAGTGGAGTGTGGCTGTCCCGATGTGGCAGCAGAGTGCACGGAGGCCCATCTCCAATGGGGCCATAGCATGGCCTGGGACCAGTTTGGACCAGTGAAGTCACGGCTCCTCCCCCTCAACACCAGCCTAGCCACGAGGGTCAGGTAAGGTGAGAGCGTGCTGTGGGTGTGCAGAGATGCTGGGGTGAAAGCTGGAGCAGGAACCCAGAAACACCCCAGGCCCCATAGCCAGCAGCCCCCACGGAGGGGCCTGAGCCTCTAGTGCACGAAAGACATGGCCACAGCAACAGCAGAGCCTTCGACCCAGCTCCAGTCCTCACTGGGCCAACTGGTCCCGCCCCAGGTCTATTTGGGGCGCAGAGAGTTCAGCCTAAACATTCTCTTGTAACACCTGGCCTTCAGCAAATGTGGCAAAGACACGCTCACACCCGAACTCACACCCACCACCCACACGCACGTGCACACACAGCTGAAATCACCCACCATCCACATGCACACATGTGCACACTCCCACCACCATGTATACCCATGTGCACACACCTGAACTCACACCTGCATGCATGCGCACACACGTGTGCACTCATGCAGGTCACACACGCACACTCACACACATACTTGTGTGCCCACGTGCACACACTCACGGCCACCCAACTCCCATGCACGTGCACACTCATGCATACACGCGCATGCATACCCGTACTCACACGTCTGTGCTAAAATCATGCTGTTTTGATCACTGTAACGTCGCAGTATGATTTGAAAGTGGGGGGCAGGACTCTGTCCAGCTTTGGTCTTTGTTAGGACTGTTGTGACTATTCTGGGGCCTTCCAATTCCATGCGAACTCAACGGTCGGTTTTTCCACTTCTGCGGAAGAGCCGTTCGAGCCCTGGTGCCAACTGCACAGGACACGCAGGTCACTTGGGCTGATGCCGACCTCTTGGCAGTATTAAGTCCAGCCCACATACACGGGCTGTCCATGTATTTACTGAGGTCTTTCAGAATCTCTCTTGGCAAGGTTTGTATGTTTGGTGCACCGGTCTTCCACCTCCGCGGACTAATTTGCTCATACATAGCGTTTCCTCTGGATGATGTAGGACTGCTTCTTCACTGTCTGTGATGGTTCACGGAAGGCACAAGACACCCAGCTGGTCTTTGTGCTGATCTCGTGCCCTGCAACTTTCCACTGAGACTGTTTGTCTGTAGTTGGTTTTGCGAATTTGTTTTTAGGGTTCCCTGGAATTTTCCATATGTATGATCATGTCATCAGAGAGATAGTTTTTATCTCATGTCCAGTGAGGGCGACTTCTAGTTCTCTTTCTTGCCTCGTTGAACTGTTGGAACTTCTGGCACAGCACAGAATCCTGAGGGGGAGAGGGGGCTTCCCATCATGCTCTGGTTTGAGGGATGAGCTGCTTGCCTTCCTGCACTGTCTTTGGTGTTAGTTGTGGGTTGTTCATGAACATCCTTGGTCGTGACAAGGAAGTACCTCTTCCTAGTTGTTTTGGGAGTGGAATTTCATCACGAAGGGACGGTGGGTCCTGTCACATGCTCCGTCTGCACCACCAGAGACGAATGTATGGGTTTACCCCTTCGTTCCCTTGTGTGCTGTGTT
The DNA here is from genome assembly GCF_902655055.1 of Lutra lutra. Taxonomy (NCBI): domain Eukaryota; kingdom Metazoa; phylum Chordata; class Mammalia; order Carnivora; family Mustelidae; genus Lutra; species Lutra lutra. Next base: position 163,103,607 of record NC_062282.1, read on the forward strand.
ACACTGGCTAATTTCTGTGTGTTGGCTACCCTTTGTATTCCTGGGACGAATACCACTTCGTTGGCGTGCACAACCCTTTTAATGTGCTGTTGGAGTCAGTTTGCTGGTGTTTTATTGAGGGTTTATATGTGCATTTTCATGAGGGACAGTCTCTGTAATCATCTTTGCTTGTGCTTTCCTGTCTGGCTTTGGTATCAGTGTCATGTTGGCTCCACAGAATGAGGGAAGTGTTTCCTCCTCTCTTTTTTTTCAGAGTTGGAGAAGAATTGATGTTAATTTTTCTTTAAATGTTTGGTATTCATCAGGGAAGCCACCTTGTCCTGGACTTTTATTGTTGAGGTTTTTAAAAACTGATTCACTTACTCATTCAGCGTTGTAACATTTTCTGGAATCAGTTTTGGTAATTTGAGTGTTTCTAGGAATTTTTCCATTTCATGGGGGTTATCGAATTTGTTGGCCTAGAGTTATTTTAGAAATCTCTTGTGATCCTTTTATTTCTGTGATGACAGTAGTGATGTTTCCAGTTTCATTTCTGAAGTCAGTCTAGCTGTAGGTTTGTTACTTTTGTTGCTCTTTTCAAAAACTTAACTAACATTTGACTCATTGACTATTTTCTATTCTGTATTTCATTTTCTGTGCTCTAATTTTTATTATTCTCTTCCTTCTGCTAGCTTTGGGCTTAGTTTGTTCTTTTTATAGTTCCTTAGGTCATAAAGTGAAGTTATTTATTCAAGGTCTTTCTTCTTTTATAAATGTAGGTATTAATAAAACAATAAATGTTACAGCCTTAATTTTCCCCCTTAGCACTGCTTTTGCTGCATCCCTTAAAAATTTTGGTAAGTTGTCTTTTCTTTCTCGTTCTTTTTCCCTTTCCTTTTCTTTCATCTCCAAATACTTTATAACTTCCCTGGTGATTTTTTTTCTTTGATCCATTGGTTATTTAAATGTGTGTTTTTTACTTTCCACAATTTTGTGAATTTTTCTATTTTCTTCATATTATTGATTTCTGTTTCATCCTGTTGTGGTCAGAGAAGTTACTTTGTATGACATTTACCTTTTAAACTCCACTGAGACTTCGCCTGTGTACTAACATAGGGTCTGCCTGACAAAACATCCCAAGGGCACCTGAGAACGTGTGTGGGGCTGGAGCAGGGTGATGTCTGTGTCTGTCTGATCTGGTTGGGGTACCGTGCTGTTTAAGTCCTCAGTTTCCTTATGTACCTTCTGTCTGGTTGTTAAGCCCATTACTGAGAGAGGCGTATCGGTCCCACAACTGGTACTGGAGAGCTGCTGATACCTCCTTTCAGTTCTGTCCTTTGTTGCTTTATACATGTTGATGCTTTGTCATTAGGTATGTAAGTGTGGATAATTTTTGTATCTTCTTGCTGTATGGAAATTTTATTCATTTGTAATGTCCTTTCTTGTCACTTGTAGCCTTCTTTGTTTTAGGGTCTATTTTCTCTGATATTATTAGTATACCCACTCTGTTCTCCTTTGGCCACTATTTGCAAAGGTATCTTTTTCTGTCCTCTAACCTTCCACTTGTTTGTGCCTTTGAATCTCAAGTGCATCTCAAAAGACAGCACACAGCTTATTTTTATCCATTCTTTTAATCTGTCCTTCCATTGGAGAGTTTAATCCATTTACATTTAAAGCAATCTCTGATAAGGAGAGACTTACTTCCATCACTGTGCTTTTCGTTTTCTTTAGGCTTTATAGATTTTTGTCCCTCATTTCCTGCATTTCTATCTTCTTTGGGGTTAAAAATGATTTTTTTTTGTAGTGAAATGTTTAAATTCCTTCTTAATTTCTTTTTCTGTAAATTCTATAGCTATTTTCTTTGTTACCATGGGATTACTTCGAACATCCTAAAGTTATAACTTTTCAATTTGAATTTATAGCACCCTAATCTCAATAAAATTTTTAATTAAGTAAAGCAGACATTAAACTTTCTTAATCTGGTATAAGATATCAAGCTAAAGTCTCCAGGCCAGGCCACAAGCTTATAGTAAATCATTAGAAGCATTTTCATTAACATCAAAAACAGGAAAAGGAGACCTAGCATCATTTCTAATTGGAGGTTCAGCCACTACAATAAGGCCGATAAAACATATATAAAGGAAAAAATATGGGAAAGGAAGTGATGAAACAGTCTTTATTTGAAGGAAATATGATTTTTTTTAAATCAAGTAATCGACTGATAAGCTATTAAAAGTGAATTCCGTAAGGTGGCTGAAAGTTAGTTTGCAAAAATCAACAGGTGTGACTGATCAGCAAATATAATAAAAAAGAATGTTTTCAATAACTGTAAATATCCTGGGGCACCTGGGTGGCTCAGTGGGTTAATCCTCTGCCTTCGGATCAGGTCTCAGGGTCCTGGGATCGAGCCCCGCTTCGGGATCTCTGCTTGGTGGGGAGGTTGCTTCCCCCTCTCTCTGCCTGTCTTTCTGTCTACTTGTGATCTCTCTGTCAAATAAATAAATAAAATCTTAAAAAAATCCTGTAAATATCCTAAGGTACTAGGTATACACCTAGAAAGAAAATATGAGGTCATTATGGAGAAAACCAGAAAAATTAACAGATTTGTTTTAAATATACTTAAAAAGATGGTTTCCCAGATGGATTTTGAATCTTAAAACTCTGTTTGGAAGTCTGTGTGTTAGGGTCCTCACAGCAGCTGTCAGTGCTTCTCTGTGCACAACAGAGATAGCCGGGGTGAAACAGCATACAGAGTGCCGGGTGGGTGGGTGCTCCAGGCTCCAGACACCTGCAGCCCCATAACCGATGGGATTCTCTCTTCCCTATAACAACACAGAGCCGTGGTCCTCTGCAGGTCCGGCAAAGGGCCTGACCCTCCGTGCTCTTACCTTGTGGGGAGACGAGTCCCCACCCTGTAGACCAGCAAGTGGCATTGTGAAGGTTCACATCTGGGGATGCGATGCACACTGGGAGCACAGAGTCAGAAAACACGATGCGGGACTTCAGCTGCACCAGGGCCACGTCACCTCCCACAGGGTGGTACACTTCGTAGGTGGGGTGTACAATCACCTTGTTGACCTCAAACCACTGGGTGTGACTGCCCGCAAGCCTGAGGTCCACCAGCCCCACGTATATGTCAAATGCCTCCATGTTCTTGTCCCTGTGGGGACAGAGAACAAGGGCATGGTGACTCGAGTGTCATGCCCCTGGGAAGCAAGGGCACTGTGTGTTCCCAGGCCCCGGGAGGCCTGGAGCAGGCTGGCCTTGGCCTCCAGGTGCGCAGCCAGGACACTGAAAAGCACGCTTCCAGCAAGCTGAGAGCCTGGCCGTGCGGTGGAACTGTCCCCAGAGAAGTCCTGACATGGGCCACTGGAGGACTCGGGGGATTCAGGTCACCCGGGGTGGTGACCTGGTCGGGCGCATGGGGAGCCGCCTGTGAGGGCAGGTCTTTCCTAATCTATCTCCCGGGGATGCCTCTTGCCCTGCTGGGTCATGCCACCTTGCCTCTTGTCCTAGGATATGGCTCCCCCCTGCCTCAGAGAACCCGGGGCCCTAAGGAGCCCTCGGCTCTGTGCAAGGAGAGGCTTCAGCCGATGAGCTGTATGCTGGGCCCTGCTGTCTCCCACCCCTTCCTCAGAGAACCTGGGGCCTCAAGGAACCCCCGGCCCCATGTAAGGAGAGGCTGCAGAGGATGAGCTGTGTGCTGGGACCCTCTGTCCCACCCCTTCCTCAGAGAACCTGAGGCCTCAAGGAACCCCCGGCCCCATGTAAGGAGAGGCTGCAGAGGATCAGCTGTGTGCTGGGACCCTCTGTCCCACCCCTGCCTCAGAGAACCTGAGGCCTCAAGGAACCCCCGGCCCCGTGTAAGGGAGGCTACAGAGGATGAGCTATGTGCTGGGACCTGCTGTCCCCCACCCGTGCCTCAGAGAACCTGGGGCCCTAAGGAGCCCTCGGCCCTGTGCAAGGAGGGGCCGCAGCCGATGAGGTGAGTGCTGGGCCCCGCGCCCCCCATCCTTACCTCAGAGAACCCGGGCCCTAAGGAGCCCTGGCCCTGTACAAGGAGAGGCCGCACTGATGAGCTGAGTGCTGGGCCCCGCGGCCCCCATCCTGACCAGTCCCAGCAGCCGCTGCCCACCTGCTCAATCCTGCTACCCTGGACCCCCAGGGGAATGGCTCCCGGCACTGCCTGCTCACCTGTCGAAGCAATGGGCAGCTGAGAGGACCCAGTACTCATCAATGATGGACCCTCCGCAGACATGGAAGCCTCTGTAGTGCACGCTGACCTGCCATGGCCACCTCCGCTCCAGGGCATCCGCGCCCCCCAAAATCTTCCCCTGTATGTAACGATGGCCACAGGCTGAGGAGAAATGGACAGAGCCTGCGAGTGGCTGCAGCGCAGGGCGGGCTGGGCGCAGACAGGGCATGGTGGGAGGCCTGGGGAAGGGAGGGCCCGGAAAGGGCGGGGGGCGCAGAAGGGAAGCCAGGGCAGCGCAGGACAGGTTCCACCCTTGAGTGGGGGGAAGGACTCCGAACCGCGCACTAGGACCACAGCCATGTCTGGCGCGGAGGGGTCCTACCCACGTCGGGGCTCCAGGCGCCGCCCTGGCTCCGGGGGCGTCTGTGGGCCATGGCTGCAGCCGGGGCGGGGGGCAGGAGGAGCAGGAGCAGGAGCAGGCGCGGGGCCGCGGGCGGGGATGCTCCAGGCGCGGCGCGTGAGTCCGACGGGGGGGCGGCCATGAGGGGGACAGTGCTGCGAAGCGAGCCCGCAAGCCTTGTGGCGGCGTGCGGCTCCACCACGAGTGACGTCAGCAGAGTGCGCCGTGGGGAGCACGTGACGGCGCAGGGGCGTGACACCTGGAAGGCGCGACGGCGCAGGGACGTGATACCCGCAAGGCTTGGTGGAGCAGGGCACGTGGCCCTCGCTGGCTTCCCTGGGGCTCTGGTCGCACACCTGCTTTGCCCTTCGGGCACACCGTGGCTGCTGACCTGGTGGGAGGCTGCATCCTCCTGCCTGCCGGCCCCGATCTCCCGCCTGGATGCCACTGTCTCGCGGAGCTGCCCTGGAGGTGTCCTGCAGGCCCCTGGGCGCCGGGCTGCTGTCCCACCATCGGTAGAGCGACGGTTAGCCCCTTCTGCCCGCCCTTGCTCCAGGCCCCGCGGGCTTCCTCTCCCGTGGGGGCTGTGGGCGATGGCGCCGCTGTGTTGCCAGAGCGGCCGGCTGTGGCCAGCTCCGCTGAAGCGCGCTCACTCCGGGTCACCCGTGCAGCTCCTCGGGGACGTCCTGCCCGACACCGGTGGCGCCGGTGGCCCGGGGCTAGCGGCTTCGCAGGAGGTGCAGGCGGGAAGACGCGTGTCTGTGCGGTAGTGAGCAGTGAGCTTCCGGAAACCTTGCTGCTAAGCGTGCTCATGGGAAGGGTCAGGTGGTGCCCTGCACATGTAACGTGTGTGACCGCTCTCTGTTGCATGTGCAGGGCATCTGATGGCTCTCTGTTACACGTGTAGCGTGGTGTGTGTCACCCTCAATGCCCCATGGATGCGAGGTTGATGCTCCTTTTGTGGCTTCCCTGGTCTTTTGTCAAACCAGGAAGGATGTCCCTGCGGCCATTCTGCGGCACTTGTGGTCTTGTCTGGAAGGCTTGGGCCAGGGGCGCCAGGGGGACTCAGTCCTTAAGCATCTGCCTTCAGCTCAGGTCATGATCCTGGGATTGAGCCCCACACTGGGCTCCCTGCTCAGTGGGAAGCCTGCCTCTCCCTCTCCCACTCCCCCTGCTTGTGTCCCTCTCTCGCTGTGTCTCTGTCAAATAAATAAAGTATTTTTGAAAAAGTAAAAGGCTTGGGGAAATGTGCATAGTTCCCCATTCTTGTTTTAAGCTGCATGTCTCCATTCTCATGTGGTTCCTGGGGTTGCCAGTACAGACTCTGTCCAGTTGTACAAAGGAACCAGAGTCCTGGGGACACAGGGCCACATGAAGAAACCTCATGGGGGGCCTCCCGTCTTTTCAGCTTTTCAAGGAACCTGTCAATATCTCAGAGGTAAGACTGTTCTGTTGCATCTGATCCCTGGAAATGTTCACTCCATTCGTTGTCCTTTAGGACCACTGCCCTTCAAGGCCCTTCCTGTCAGTGCCCTTCCTTCAGGGGGTCAGACTCCCAGAACGCCTCCTCAGCTCCCCCCCGACCGCAGTCTGGTGCCTTGCCCCTTGGACCTTCCATGTAGTTGGCAGAAGGTAAAGAGCACTTGGAGGAGAAAGCCACCCAATTTGAAAAGGCAAGAGCATGGGGGGAAGGGAATTGGGAAGTGGCCTTGGAGGAAAGTCTTGAGGAAGAGGATGAGCAAAACTTTCAGTTCATAGTGAAGGGAAGAGCATGGTGGCCAGGTGTGAGTTGAGCCCAGAGGGCTGAGCCGGCATTCCTGTTGGGTTGGGTGCAGGAGGTGGGTGGGCACCTGCTCTCCAGAGGCACAATGACCCATTTCGTGTGGCTAGCAACATCAATGAAACATGCAGACACAGCATGTTCTCATTTATCCTGGAACAGTTTACAACAGATCACCATTCCAATTTATGGTTGTAATTATGACACCCTGGGAAGAAGGGTGGAGTTTGCTCCAAGCTGGGCGGCCTGTGTCCTGCAATCACAACTCAGTCCCCAGGTGTGCAGGTGGCTATACTAGACACAACGAAGGTCTGGGCCTGGCCAGCTCCTGCAAGTATGGCAAGCAGTGGTGCTTGCTGCTCCCAGACCCTCTGCCCTGGAGATAGGCCATAGCCCTCCTTCTGCTCACAGAATGCTCACAGTCAAGGTAATGCCCCTCTGCTGCTGGGGTCACCAACACTGCACTACAGAGCCAGAAGCCCTGAAGGGCAAAGGAGAGCTGATAAGAGAGGACACATGGAATACCACCTGTCCATGCCCCAGCAGGCCAGGGGTGCCCATGGCCACATTCTGTCTTCCTTTATACCATTCTGATCTAGTAAACTTGTGGTCCTGGGCTCCTCTCACCACTGCTGGACACCCCTGGTGGGCAGGGGGGCCTGCCTTTTCTGCCTGCCCTTCCTTGTTCCAGGTGAGTCTCTGCATGTGTGTCCTCATCATCCAGGCCAGAGTGTGGAATATTCCTTACTTAGACTCCAATGTAGCCTCCTGTTGGGAAAAGCAGTCCCCTAAAAGCAAAAACATTGCAGAACCATTAGCTTTCCCCTCTCATTTCTGCCACGACACCCACACTCATGGAGGCATGGCTTCACCAGACACCCTTGTTCTGTCTTCTTTACACATGGGATGTCATCTTCAACTCTTCCAGGGGAAGACTATAAAGTAAGCACCAGGACACATACATATCAGTTTCCCGTGGAAACTCTGACTTAAATCTGGAGGAAGAGCTTAGGGCTAGCGGCTAGAGGAACACCTCTCCTTCAATTAAGACCCAAGGCAACTATCAAGTATGAACAACAAGCCAAGAGCATGAGTTATGGACAGGGACAGGATGTAAAGCATGTTATGGTAACATGCAGCATGGACCAGGGTTTTCTCATGCACCTGCTCTCATGGAGACGCTCAAGGAGCTTACCTTCTCATTTCTGCACATGAGGGCTCCAGGATTCATGGAAATGATCAGGACTGAGATAGACAGTGAACACTGCTCACCCAGAGAGTGAGGAACATATATCAATAGAACAGGTCAACAAGAATGATGAAGCAACCTTTTCTAGTCCAGATTGTACAATGAGTGCCTCTAGTTCTCCCTGGGGTCATACAGAACACTGATAGCACCTGTCCTAGTCTTGATTTTATAGTGAGTGACCTAGGTGCTCCCCGGGGACATACAGAGCAGGGAGAGCACCTGTCCTAGTCCTGATTGTACAGTGAGTGCCACTAGGTTTTCTTCATTCATGGTAATGTTTTCCATGTCTTTTTTTTTATCAGTTTTTAAAAATTTGTTTGACAGAGAGAGAGAAAGAGCACACAAACAGCCAGAACAGCAGGCAGAGGAAGAAGAAGAAGCAGGCTTTCTGCTCAGAGCCTGACATGGGGCTTGATCCCAGGACCCTGGGATTATGAGCCAAGCTGAAGGCAGACACTTAACTAACTGATGTTAACTGATGACAACGCCTGTTGTCAGTTTTTAAAACATCTCTTCTTCAAGTTAGAGAAGTTTTGTCTTTTAGCCTTGGTAATGTGTTTTAATCATGTATTTTTTAATGACCATTATGAAATACTTTCGTACTCTCTTGAAATGAGCTTGTCTTTTTTATTGTATTAATGTATGTTTTATACATATATATTAGTGTCATTGCCTTATTACATTCCTGTATTATGAAACTAAGAAAATTAAATGCTGAGAATGGAAGAGGGGAAAGCAGCATGTTAAAACGATCTGATTGTCTATGTGGATAATTCAGAAGAATTTACAAATTATTCTAGTCATAGGAGAGTTTCGCAAGTTTCCTCAATTTTAGTTAAAATATAAGCCATCATATATGTATATGCAAGCAACAAAATCTGAGACACATGCTTAAAAATATGACATTTACATACAACTGAATGTTTAAGTATTTAGGATTATCTAACACAATGTCAGAAAAATTATAAAATTTTATTGAGATGTTAAGGACAAATGAATGGAGAGATATCCAATGTTCATGGATACAAAAGCTTAATGTGATAATGTACCTGTATCTAAATCAGTCTATAGGACTACTGTGATTCTAGTCAAAATATGACATAGCAATTACTTGGGTGGCATGGCAGGCAGGAATGGGTCCCCAAAGTCATCAACATCCTCATCCCCATGTCCTATGAAAATGTACCTCCCAGGTAAAAGGACTTTGCTGGTGTGATTAAGCATTGAGGTGGGGAGATTTTCCTGTATTATCCATATTGGCCCAGTGTGAAAACACAAGGGTCCTTATACAGGAGAGGCAGGAGGGTTCTTGTAAGAGAAGGCAATGGAACCATAAAGTAGAGGTTGAGTGATGTGGTCATCAGCCAAGGCATTTGGTAGGCTCTGGAAGTTGTAAGCAGCAAGGAATGTGTTCTCTTCCAAAAAGAATCAACCCTGCAGACACGATTGTTGATTGCAGCCCCATCAGACTCACTTCAGACTCTTGACCTCAGAACTGTCAGAGAATAAATATGTGTTGTTTTAAGCCACACACAGACACAGCCACACGGCCACACACACACACACACACACACACACACACACACACACACAAGTGTCTGGAATAGTTTTTAAATGTACACTAAAGACTGGTTTTAAAAGTTATGATTAATGTGGAAGAGTAAGAGCCAGTAAGAATAAGACATCTTAGAAAAGTAACTATCACTTGGGGATAAAAGAATTAACAATGCCACCTCACACTATACAAAATTAAACAATAAGAACACTTTAAAACATTTAGTTTAATATATGAAAAGGTTTCCAATAATGGCAAACAGTGTAGTAAGGGCTTTCCCATGAAGACAACACATAGACATCATAGAAGCTGGAAACATCTAAATCTTGGTGTTGAATCACCAGACCCAGTGGATCAAGGAGGTGGAGAGGTGAGTCAAGCAGTCAAGGCTGCTCTTGCTTTTTCAGAAACAGCAGCTTCATGGCTGTGTCACTTTTGGCAGTCTTTGGGGTTCGGGAAACAACAGTAGGAGGCCAGGTTTTCTGAGGGTGTGGACCACGGTAAACCACACCTGCCCTGGGCTGCAGACGAGATGGGATGCCTCCTTGGAGGGAGTGTGCAGTGAGTGAGCCAGCTCTCCCATGGACTACAGCCCAGCCTTAAATCACATGGGTGGCTTGGAAAATCTCAAACCCGAGCTTAGTGTAAGGGAGCTCCAGATTGCTAGTGCACCCTGCCCCCAGAGAAGCAAGCAGATATCCTCTTAGGATAGCAGTCACATCACCCTTGACCTGAGATTATTTCTACAAATGGCATTTAAATATCATTTCAGCACACAAACAAAGATGAACAGAAACATGAGATGACATGCCATGACTGAGAACCAGCAGAAAAACAGATTTGAAGAAACCCAGATATGTGAGTTATAAGCCAAAAACTGTAAAACAAATGTGCTTACTATGTTCAAGGGGATAAAATCAGGCCTGTAAACTTCAGCAACAACTGGAAACTATAAATTTGACAGAGTAGGTTTGAAAAGGAACCAAATAGAACTTCCAGAAATGAAAACCACAAAAATCAAGATTCAGAACTCGTTGAATGGAATTAATAACAGCTTAGACCCAGGTGAAGAGGGACTCCATGGATCAGAATGCAAGTCGGAAGAAACCACCCAGAATGGGAAGGGAAAAGGGAAATTGAGAAAAGAAGGGTGAATGTACCTCAGTGCTATTGGTGTGTATATTTTTTAAGGAAAAAGTGCGATTTTTAAATTTTTTAATTTTAGTTTGAATAAAATAATAAGAAACTCTGATTCTGACCAAGATGGAGTAACTGGGACAGACTTACCTTCCATCTGAAATCACCAAAAACTATAAAAAGAATAAATACGGTAAACTGATTTTCAGGGCCTGGACAACAGGCAGTGTGTGACTGTAATCCCTGAGAGACAGAAAATACTTGGAAGTAGCCCTTGAATTGTCTCAGCTTCCAGGCCACAGCACAGGAAGAAGGATTGGGGATGAGGCCTGGAAAAGAACCTGCCTGAGCCACAGTTCACCACAGTGGCCCAAGGTCTCCACACAGAGAGCCAGAGGCATGAGCACTACACAGAGGTGAACTGTGGAGTATTGAGGAGGAATCCTGAGGGTGCTCAGCTGAGAACTGATCAGGACGAATGTATCCAAAAACTGCCTGAAGCCAGGTAAAAAATCTGCCAGAAGAATGAGAGGGAACAGTCCCCAGTGCTCACAAAGGGCTGGGAATAGTGGTCCCACCAGCCAGCCATGAAGAGCTCATAATTCACAAAGCACAGGATAGAGTGCTCCGTGAGTTCTCACTGCAGATGTGTGGAATAATTAGCCCCATACTGAACACCACAGAGACCCCCCCAAACAATCCCAAAAGCAAGACTGGAAAGACCTGTCTATATCCAAGTAACTTCAATACATCTCAGATCAGAGCTGAACAAGATGTGCAAAAATATCCTGCTCCAGCCACTTTGGAAAACAGTGTGGAGATACCTCAAGAAATTAAAAATAGAGCTTCCCTATGGCCCTGAAATTGCACTACTGGGTATTTACCCCAAAGATACAGATGTAGTGAAAAGAAGGGCCATCTGTACCCCAATGTTTATAGCAGCAATGGCCACTGTCGCTAAACTGTGGAAAGAACCAAGATGCCCTTCAACGGACGAATGGATAAGGAAGATGTGGTCCATATACACTATGGAGTATTATGCCTCCATCAGAAAGGATGAATAGCCAACTTTTGTAGCAACATGGACGGGACAGGAAGAGATTATGCTGAGTGAAATAAGTCAAGCAGAGAGAGCCAATTATCATATGGTTTCACTTATTTGTGGAGCATAACAAATAACATGGAGGACAAGGGGAGATGGAGAGGAAGAGGGAGTTGAGGGAAATTGGAAGGGGAGGTGAACCATGAGAGACTATGGACTCTGAAGAACAATCAGAGGGTTTTGAAGGGGCGGGGGGTGGGAGGTTGGGGGAACCAGGTGGTGGGTATTGGAGAGGGCACGGATTGCATGGAGCACTGGGTGTGGTACAAAAACAATGAATACTGTTACACTGAAAAGAAATAAAAAATTAAAAAAATATATCCTGCACCAGCAAGGTACAACTCACAGTATCTGGCATCCACTCAAAGAATGCTGGACATACAAAGTGAGAAAACAGAACTCACAATGAAGAGAATAAAAAAAAAATCAAAGCAGAAACTAACAAGTGTTGGTGCAGATGTGGAGATATTGGAATGCTCATCCACTGTCAGTGGGAATATAAAATGGTGTAGCCACAGTGGAAAGTAGTACAGCCATTCTCAAAAAATTACACATAGAATTACCACATGACCTATCAATTCCACTGCTGGGTACATACCTGGAAGCAGGATGTTGAAGAGGTGTTTAGACACCCATAAGTCATAGCAGCATTATTCGCAGTAGTTAAAATATGGAAGCAACCCCACGTACCCATCAGTGGATGAATGTGGTCTATACATAGAATGGAATGTTGTTCTGCCTTAAAAAGGAAGGAACTTCTGACACATGGTACAACCTAGATGAGCCTTCAGGACATTGTGCTATGTGAAATAAGTAGTCACAAAATGACAAATATGGTAGGATTCCACTTACACAAGGACCCTAGAGTGGTCAAATAGACACAGAAAGTACAGTGGTGGCTGCCAGGGCCTGGGGATGCGAGGATGGGGTGGTATTATTTAATGGGTATAAAGTCTTTTTTTTTTTTTAAGATTTTATTTATTTATTTGGAAGAGAGACAGTGAGAGAGAGCATGAGCGAGGAGAAGGTCAGAGAGAGAAGCAGACTCCCTGTGGAGCTGGGAGCCCGATGCGGGACTCGATCCCGGGACTCCGGGATCATGACCTGAGCCGAAGGCAGTCGTCCAACCAACTGAGCCACCCAGGCGTCCCTAATGGGTATAAAGTCTTAATTTTGCGAGATAACAAGGTTCCTGGTGGTGATGGTTGTGCAATTATGAGAATGTAATTAATGGCACTGAACTGTATGCTTTAAAATGGTTAGGATGGTAAATTTTATGTTATGTGTATTTTACCACAATAAAATAATTAGGGATGCCACAAGGAGTCTGTCCTCAGGCCCATAGTTGTTGCAAACTGTGAACACAGCCCAGCAACCAAAGCCCAAACTAAAGGCCCTTTACCCAAACATCACCTCAGTTTTGACAATAGTTACAAGGCATACTGAAGGACCAAACACAGTTTGAAGAGACAGAGCAGCACCAGGACCAGACCCGGAGGTGGTAAAGGTGCTGGAATTACCAGACCAGGCATGTAAACTCTGATGCATACACTAAGGGCTCTGATGGATAAAGCAGACAGCATTGGAAATAGATGGGCAGTGTCAGCAGAGAGATGAAAGTGCTAAAGAGGGGGGTTAAAAGGAAGTGTTAGAAATTAAAATTCTGTCACAGAAATGAAGACTGCTGGGCTCATCAGCAGACTGGTCCAGCCAAGGGGACAATCACAGATATTGAAGATGTGTCTGAACCAATAGTCAAAGAGGAAAAAGAAATGAAAAAGAACAGAATGCCCCCAAACTATGGGACAATCACAAGAGATGTAACACACACAGAATGTGAATATCAGGAGGAGAGGAAGAAAGAAAGGAATAGAAAAAATATTTGAAGACATATTGACTGAGAATTTCCCAAAACTAATGGTAGACACCAAACCACAGATCCAGGAACCTCACAGAACATCAAATAAGATGAAGTAAAAAAATAAAATATACACTTAGAGATATCATAGTCAATGCAGCGGAAAACTAGAGACAGAAGGAATTTGAAAGAAATCAGAGGGAGAATTCTTGCTGATAGAGGAGCAATGTCAAGAACTACATCCAACTTTTCCTCAGAAACTATGCATGCAAGAAGAGACTGCAGTGGAATATTAAAATGTCGAGAAAGGAAAATCCCCACTGACATAGAATTTTGTATTTAGTGAAATTATCCTTCAAAAGTGAAATGGAAGTAAAGATTTCCTCAGGGGACACCTGGCTGGCTTAGATGGTGGAATGAGTGACTATTAATCTTGGGGTTGTGAGTTCAAGCCCCACATTGGATGTAGAGATTACTTTAAAAAAATCTTAAAAAAAAAAAGAAGTAAAGCCCGCCTCAGGCAAAAACAAGGAGGCATTTCATCACCACAGATATTTTAAACAGTATTCACAAGCCGACAATTGTAGCCAGAAGGCAGCGAATAACATACTCAAGTTGCTGGTGAGGAGAAAAAAAACTAGCAACAAAGAATTTTATATTCAGCAAAACTATCTTTTAAAAAAATGAAGGCATAATAAAAATATTCCCAGATTAATAAGAGCTGAATTTGGTGCTAGCAGACCTGCTTCACAAGACTTATTAAGAAAAATTCTTTGTGTTGAAAGCATGTGACAACAGATGGCAACCAGGGTGCACATGAAGAAATGAAACACTCTGGGACAAGTATTTATATAGGTTGTCCTAGGATACCACATAATGGGGGCACCTGGCTGGCACAGTTGGTCAAGTGTCTGGTTCTTGGTTTCAGCCCAGGTCATAGTCTGAAGGTTGTGAGATCAAGCCCTGTGTCAGGCTCTGTGCTCAGCACAGAGTCTGCAGGAGATTCTCTCTCCCTCTTGCTAGGTCTCTTTCTTTCAAAGAAATCAATCTTGGGGGGCGGGGAAGAGACTATGTAATGCATATATCTTCTCTTCTGACCCTTTAACTTGCTTTAAAAGTAGTTGCGTAAGGTAATACACACATACTTGTAATTGGTGTCAGTAACAAAGAAATGTAATATTTCTGAGGACAACAGCACAGAGGATGTGAGTGGGTAAGGAAATTACACAAGAAGATGTGCACAGAGCACCACATTGATGTGACCAAGGACTCTTGTAGAGTGTAAAGAGGAGAGTGCTGATAAAGCAGCATGGAGGGGAATGTCCAGAATCATGACGCCCTGGGGTTTTTGTTCCACACATCTTCCCTCTGGTTATCTTTCCTCTTTCATTTCCCTGTAGAGCAAGAAGAAACCCAGCCTCCCTGTGAAACGAGCTTTCCTCAGCCTTCTCGCACTCTACAGTGAGGGGCCTCCTTCCCCCAGTTCCCAACAGCATCCTCATCTATAACATCACCAGCATCCACATTCCCACCGCATTCCCATCAACCCAATCTAGGCTCTCCCTATCACACCCCCAGAGTCCTTCCAGCCACCATCCTCTGCCTAATTCCAAGGCCACACACACTTAGGTATTTGTTAAGGCAACAGCTCGAACTTGGTACTGAAATCCTTATTCATTTCCTATTGGTGTGTAACAAACGATCACAAACCTATCAGCTTGCATAAAAACAGGTATTTAATCATCTCACGCTTCTGTAGGTCAGAAGTCTGGAATGGTGTGGCTGGATTCTCTGTCAGGACATCACAGAGGCTTCAAAACCAATGATATTACTAGAGGCAAAAAATGACATTTGAAAAGTATAAAAGGGTCAATTTACCATGAATTGTGTCATGTATCATGAAGAAGAAATAACTATAATATATAATAAATATATAAACACATATATATTTCTATATGTATATAATTTGTATATGTATATATGTATATACATATATAAATATATATTATACTATAAATAAATATATATTATATAGATATAATATATATTATATTATTATTGTATAATATGTATTATAATATGTATATAACATAATATAATTATATTATTTATTATATTGTATAATATATAATATATAAATTTTATTTATTATTATTTATTTATTATTATATATTATTTATATATTATATAATATTATATAATATTATATAATTTATATTATATAATATTATATATTATATAATTTATATTATATAATATTATATTATATTATATTATATTACATTATATTATATAATATAATATATATTATTTATTATTATATATATTTATTATATTATATTATATATTTCTATTAATATATATGTTATTATATGTAATATCATATATATTATATATTATATACATATTACTTATATATACTATGTATATATACATGTTATATACCTATACATATATAATATATAATCCATAATGTATTATATATACAAAATATATATTATAATATACATATTATATATACATATACATATATGCATATCATATGTGTATATATAAAAATAAAAATATTTATATATTATACATAAATATATATAATGTATATTATATATAAATATATGATAATATAATAATTATATATAATATAATAGTATAATATAATAATATATATGATAATATGTAATAATATATAACATGATATAATATAATAGATAATATGTATTATCTATTATATTATTAATTTTATTAATATAATATATAATATGTAATATATTATATATAATAGAAATATATGGAAATATATAAACATGCATATTTATATTTGGTATATATATTTAATATATATCAAATATATATATTTGATATATATGATAAAATAATGATATAATATAATTATAAAAATATAATATATTATTATTTATAATAATATAATAATATAATAATTATATATTTATTAATATATTAATATAATATTACATAACATATACAATATATTATATTTTATATATTAATATAATATATAATATATTATATTTATATATTAATATAATGATAAAATTATTGTATATAATAATATAATTTAATAATTACATATGATATAATAATATATAATATAATATAATATAATAATATATGATAACATGTAATAATATATAATATAATATTATATATAATATATAAATAAATTATCTATTATATTATTACGTTTATTAATATAATATATTATATATTATATATAATAGAAATATATAGAAATATATAAACACATATATATTTATATTATATATATATTAAAATATATATATATATATTATATATGTTTTTATGGAAATATATAACCATCTAACAACAGAGTCCCAAAATTCATGTTGCTAGAACTGACAGAACTGAAGGGAGAACCAGACAAGCAATAATGAGCCGGATACTTTAACAGCCCACTTTCAACAGTGGATCCAAGTGACTAAGCTGAACCTCAGCCATGTTGAACAAGCCAGAAACAACACCGTAAGCCAACCGGACCGGGCAGGTCTGTACAACACTTCACCCAACAACTGCAGAATACACATCCTCTCCAGAACTCATGGAATATTCTCCAGAATAGAGCATATTCTAGGTCAAAAAATAAACCTTATGAATTTAAAGGGCTGAAATCATACAAATTGTGTCCTCTAGTCAAAATGAGATGAAACTGAAATGAATAATAGAATAAAATCTGGAAATTCTCAAATATGAGGAGCTTAAAGAACACACTCGTCAGTAGCCAGTGGGTCAAAGAAAATATCACGAGATAAGTTAGAAAATACTTTCAGATGAATTAAAATGAAAGCCCAATATCACAGTCTGTCAAAGAGTACGAGACGTAGCTCAAACAGTTCTTAGAAGTCAGTAGAGCTTTAAATGCCCACATGAAAACAAGACAGTTCTCAAACCAATACCTAACCTTCCACCTTCAGCAGCAGGAACAAGCAGAAACAGACCCACAGCAAACAAAAGTAAGGGGATAATAAAGTGGAGAGCGAATCAATGAAGTATGAAATAAAGAAAAATCGACAAAACTGAAGTTCTTCAACAAGATCAACAAAACTGACAAACTTTATCTAGGCTGACAATGGAAAAAAAGGAAGACTCACATAACAAAACCAGTAATAATTTACACAAAAAGGTTTGTGAGGGAATGCTATTGACAACTGCTTGCCAGCTATTGAGAAATTGAGATGAAATGGACAGATTCATAGAAAGGCACGAACTATCTAAAGTGACCCCAGTAGAAATAGAATGTCTGAATAGACCCATTACAAGAGATTGAATTAGTAATTTTAAGATATTCCAGAAAGAAAAACCCAAGACCAGATGCTTTTGGGGGTGAATTCTACCAAGCATTTAAAGAAGTAATACTCATTCTCAAACTCTTCCAAGATAGAAAATAAGGGAGTGCTTTCAATTCATTCCTTAAGGCTAGTAGTTCCTAGACCAGACAAAGACACCCCAGAACAGAGACCTACTGAACACTATCTCTTATGATACAGAAACAAAAGTCCTCAATAACATGCTATCACCTGAATCCAGAGACAGAATAAAAGCATTTGACACCAGGAACAAGTGGTATTTGTTGGGTTAAGATGCAAAGATCAATGTAATAAACTGTATTAAATAGACTAAGGACAAATTCCACATGATCATCTCAATAGGGGCAGAAAAAGCATCTGAAAAAGTCAACACCCTTTTACAATAAAATACTCCACAGACTGTGAATGGGAGGGATTTCCTTGACCTGACAAGGAGAATATACAAAAACCCCATAGCTCGCATCACACTTAAGGGTGGAAAACAGTGTTTTTTCTGTAAGATGAGGAATAAGACAAGGATATCTGGCCGCACCAGTTCTATTCTACTCAGCATTCTGCTGGAGGCTCCAGTCAGAGAAATCAGAGGAGAATAGAAATAAAAGGCATCCAGATTGGAAAGTAAGTGGTCAGATGATCTCCACTTGCAGGTGACATGATCTTGTGTATAGAAAGCCCTCAGGAATTCCGCTAAAAATGGTTAGAATTTCTAACTGTTATAAGATACAACAACAATATGTAGAATCAATCAATTTCTGTATACTAGCAATTTGAAAATGCAATTAAGAAAACAATTCCATTTACAATAATACCAAAAAGGATAAGACATTGAGGGATAAATTAAACAGAAGATGTGGAAGATTTGTACACTGAAAACTACAAAGCCTTGTGGAAAAAAATTAAAGAACTTCTAAAGAATAGAAAGATGTTCAATGTACATCGGTCAGAGGCTTAAAATTGTTAGGATGACAAGTTGATCTGTAGAGTCAGTGCGGTCCCTAAGGAAATGCCAGGTGCACTCCTCTGCAGAAATCAAGAAACTGATCCTAAAATTCATATGGAAATTCAAGGAATCCAGAACTGCTAAACCATTCCTGAGAAAAAACAAGGGAGACTTGTATTCCAGATTTCAAAGCTACTAAGTTACACCATGACAGTATGGTGTTGGCATAAGGATATACACAGAGATCAATGGAAAACAAACTCAGTTATCTGTGGTCAAGACAGTTTAATGGGAACAGAATAATTTCTTCAATAAATGGTGCTGGGACAATGAATATCCACCTGCAAAAGGTTAATTGGACCCCTACCTCACACCATGATTAAAAATTAATTCATGGATCATTGGGGTGCTTGGCAGGCTCAGTTGGTAGAGTGAGTGACTCTTGATCTTGAGGTCATGAATTTGAGCCCCATATTGGATGTACAGATTATTTAAATAAATAAACTTAAAAAAAAGGACCATAAACTTAAATGTAAGGGCTAAAACTGTAAAACTCTTAGAAGAAAACATAAGGGCAAATCTTCATGATTTGAGATTAGGCAATGTTTTCTTAGATTTGGTATAAATCCCATTTCATCATGGTATATAATCTTTTTCACGTTTCTATTTATTATATGCTCCTTGAACGCAAACTGGTGCAGCCACTTTGGAGAACAGTGTGGAGATTCCTCAAAAAGTTAAAAATAGTGCTACCCTATGACCCGGCAATTGAACTACTAGGTATTTACCCCCAAAATACAGATGTAGTGAAAATAAGGGCCGTCTGCACCCCAATGTTCATAGCAGCAATGGCCACAGTTGCCAAACTGTGGAAAGAACCAAAACGCCCTTCAAAGGACACATGGATAAAGAAGATATGGTCCATATGTACTATGGAATACTATGCAGTCATCAAAAGAAACAAAATCTTGCCATTTGCAACGACGTGGATGGAACTAGAGGGTATTACACTGAGTGAAATAATTCATTCAGAGGAAGATAATTATCATATGAGGAATTTAAGAAACAAAACAGGTGAACATACAGGAGGGGGAGAAAAGAGAAGAGGGCAAGAAACCCTAGAGACTCAACGATTGAGAAGAGGACAGGGGCTGTTGGAGGGAAGCCGGTGGGCGATGGATACCAAGGGGGCAGTCGTTATGGTGAACATTACATGTTGTGTGGAAGTGATGGATCACTGGATTCTACCCCTGCATGCTAACTAACTAGAATTTAAATAAAATTTTGAAAAAGAAAAAAAAATGCTCCTTGTGTCACAATTTTGATTGATTTCCAATGTTCTGAGAGTGGGTTTGGACAGCTTTTGAAGCTGTTGACTGGCAGAGTGAACTTTCAGGGCAGTGTGATTCTAAAGGGGTGGGCGATGGAGGGGCTCCACGCCATTTTGGGACCCACTGCCCAGAGCTGCACACACGTGGGTTTGTGAAGGTGAGACCTTGCCAAGGACCAAGGGGACATGGGACCCTCCGTGCTTTATCGTTTGCGGCTTCTTGCACATTCATAATCCTTTCATCCTGAGCCCGGCCCCTCCCCAGCCGACTCCTGGACCTGACTCTGACATGCTCCAGGCAACACGAGCACCATCTCAGCTCTAGTCCCAGCCTCACCACCCCTCTCCTCACCCGGCTGAACCGTGCTTTCTGAAGGGTCTCTTGTCTGTGCCATCCACACCTGGGCTATGCCACCCCTGAGGGGCTCGGGCAGACCTCTCGGCCCCTGGCCACTCTGGGTCTCCCTCCCACACCCCAGCCTTACCTCTGAGTTCCCATCCTGGTCTGCCCTTTGCTGCCCCCATAGAGGGTCCCTGCCTTGCTCCTGGGATAGCCCATGCAGCACAACCAGCCTGGGGATGGAATGGGCAGGTGGTTTGCCGCTAACCCACAAAGGGAAAAGCCCAACCACGGTGCCCCGTCTGAACCATGGCATGTCACCTAGAAGGCTTCCAGAAAGGTGACTGCAAGTAGCCTTTGTATGCAACTGCTGCAGAATTGGGCACAATCTCCTGATAGGACTTGGGAACACTCCTCCACCTGACCTGCAGCCCCTCCACTCTATCACCAGCCCCTAACAGAAAGCCTCCCTCCTGGCCATCCACAGACTCCACGCAGTCCGGGCACAGAGCTGGAGGACCTCAAAGAGCAGCACACCCTGAGCACAGGCTCTGGGGTCAGAAACCAGGTTCAAATCTCAGAACCTAGGGGTCTGGAAGAATCACATAGCCTTTGAATTCAAAGGGAAAGCTCAGCTCCTACCACAAGGAAGGAAGGCAGTGCAGCTGCCCAAGGCCCCCTGCTGTGCAAGGGTCTGTCATTAGTGACTGGGGGTGACCACTCTCCATTGGCCATCAGGACAGGGTCCTGCTGTCAAACCTGACCACATTAATGAAGACCCGTGATGGCAATGGGACAGCCTTCTCCTGTGTCTGATTTACAGAAGAAAACATTGCACCCAGAGGGCCTGGGCCCATGCAATCAGCAATGCATTATGGAAGAGAAAGAGGAGTCAGGAGTCTCTAGGCCTGGGAAGACAAGGACATCCAGGGCAGACTGGGGAACAGGGAGATCTAGGACAGACTTCAGGGACAAGAACATCTAGGACATGTTTGGGCGACAGGGAGATCTCAGACAGGCCAGGAGACTGGGATGTGTAGGATATGTCTGGGGACAGAGATATCCAGGCCATGTCTGTGGACAGGGAGATCCAGGACAGACCTGGAGAATAGGGAGATCTAGGACAGACATGGGGACAGAGACAACTATGACATGTCTGGAGATAGAGACATCCAAGATATGTCTGTGGACAGGGAGATATAGGACGGACCAGGGGATGGGGACAAGTAGGACAGATCTTGGGGACAGGGACATCCAGAACATGATTAGGGGACAGGGAGATCTCGGACAGGCCAGGGAACTGGGATGTCTAGGATATGTCTGGGGACAGAGAGATCCAGGACATGTCTGTGACAGGGAGATCTACGACAAGCCTGAGGACAGGGATATCTAGGACATTCTGGGGACACGGAGATCTGGGACAGATCATGGGGACAGGGACCTCTAGGACAGGCTGGGGGACAATGACATCTAGGACAGAGTGTGGGTCAGGGTCATTCAGAATAGATCTCAGGGACAGGGAGATCTAGGATATACTTGGGGGACAGGGAGATTTAGGATATGTCTGGGGACAGGGAGATCTAAGATATGTGTGGGGACAAAGAGATCCAGGACAGACCAGAGGACAGGGAGAACCTAGGACAGATCTCGGACAGAGACAACCAGGACATGTCTGTGGAGAGGGAGAGCAAGGACAGGCCAGGGGCATGGAGATCTAGGACAGAACTGAGGACAGAGACATCCAGGACATGTTTGGGGACAGGGACATCCAGGTCAGGCCTCAGTGGCAGCAAGGGCTGATGTTTGGTTGGAACTGACAGAGCAGCAGGAGAGCTTGGCACCTAGCACCCTCCACCCTGTCATCCTTCCCATCCCTGTCCCTGTCAGGGGACTTGATAAAGTGTGGGGTTTGGGGCAGGCTGTGGGC
This sequence comes from Lutra lutra, assembly GCF_902655055.1. NCBI lineage: Eukaryota > Metazoa > Chordata > Mammalia > Carnivora > Mustelidae > Lutra > Lutra lutra. Next base: position 163,125,742 of record NC_062282.1, read on the forward strand.
AGGACTCTGGAGGCTGGACATCTGAACCCTAGATTACCTGGCAAGTTAGGGAACTTTCTCCAGCCAGAGCCACAGGAGAAGGCCCCCAATGCGGGTCAGGCAAGGGCCGAGTCTGCACAGACCAAGATGTCCTGCGGTCCAGCTGAGACCAGGCCACTCCAACCACCTTGGCACTCACATCACGTCTCTGTGGAGGTCCCATGAGTGCAGGCCTGGAGGAGGGTCCCTGGGACCCAGGAGCCAGAAGCACCAGGGGAGAACAGGGGAAAGTGCCTGCTGGTGGGGGGGCCACTCACCTCCATCGCATGGGGTGGGGAGTGGGACCAGAGGAGAGGGGAACACTCCCCACCAGCACATTGTGATTGCAAGGACAGCGTCCCACTGGCCTCTGTTCCCATGCACTGTGCATCCCCCTCACCCAGGACACTCTCCAGCTGCTCAGGGTCCCCTGGGGGCCACATGGTGACATAGGCAAGGCCTGCCCCTCTGGAGCTCCTACCTGGGCCCTGAAGCCATTCCCCCGACATTGTGATGAGAAGGAGCAGGGCCAGCCAGTGGCCTCCCCCAGGAAGGGGGCAGTAGCAGCCAAGGAACATTCTCCGAATACAGCTGCCCCCAGCAGGGGCACCCACATATAGCCCTACACCCAGCTCTGGTGCATGGTAGTGGGGGCCTCCCCCTGACAGTGCCCTTCCAGCAACACTACCTGGTAGCTGCGACTGTCCCTTCGCCTCCAGGTAGGTCCCACTGCTCACGCCCACCACTCCTCACAGATGTTCGTTATCTCAGTCACCCCACGAAAATCATCATTGTCAACCTTGACCAACAATGCCCCATTCTGCAGCCCCAACTGCTGTTCCTGTGGGTTTAACTGTCCCCTACAGGCCTGGTCCTTCACCCCCATGCCCTCCTGCGTCCCTTGGGCTGTTCCCACTGACCTCCTTCACCCCCACTTTGTCCTGCGTCCCCGGGGTTGTCTCCCTGCACTAGGGACCCACTACACCCACACCTTGGTCTTTGCTCTGGTGCCCCCTAACCCAAAAATTGCTCTGGGGAGCTCCAAAATGGACAAAGCCAGGCCACACCTGTGAGACCAGGAATGGAGGGCCTGGCCCTCACATGGGTCTAGGGTGTCAGCAGCAGACCATGGAGTCCTAAGGGCAGGCTCAGCCCAGGCATGGTCATCACCATGCCCCATGCCTGATCTGGGTCTCACCCATGGCCCTCCCCACCCTCTTGTCTAAAGCCCCCCATGAGGCCCCCCCCTTAGACCCTGGGCCGCCTCCCTGTGCCTCTCATCCCCAGGTTTCCCCAACCCGACCCCCTGGGGGGCTCAGCCCCAGCCGAAGCACCCTGAGCTGCAGCTCCCTCCTTACCCGCACCCCAGGCCCTGCAGACAGCTGGCAGGGCCACCCTAGCACCCAAGCTCAGACCTGGGAGTCATGAGAAACGAGACTTACGTGTGGTTCCACCCCAAGTAGGGGCCTGGGTCAGGCAGCCAGTGACTGATGGGAGTTGGTGTCAGCAGCAGGCGCTGTGGTCAAGTGGGATCGGGTGGCTCCAAAGCTGTGCTTCATGGCCCACAGCATGGCTGCTGTCCTTCCCCAGCAGCCCCGTGCTGATGGTCTGAGAAAAATCCCCAGTGACCCGGGATGGGGAGAAATGCATGTGCCTGGGGGAGGCTGGGGGCACCCAGGAATAGGGAGGCGAAGAGGGGCACACCTGCATGTAGGCCTCACCACAGGGTATGTGGGGAACACATGGTGGGCCTGGGGACTCAGAGCCCACTCAGCCTGCCTGGAGGGGCCCCATATAGGGGGCTGCCCTGGGCCTCAGCTTCCCCAGCTGTGAAAAGACGGTCTCACTGGATCTGCCCTGGGAGGCGGTATGAACAGGGAGTACCTGGCCTGTTCTTCCAGACGCGCACCCCCTCCCACAGCTGGTTCCCGTTAGAGCAAGCCTTGCTCCCCCAGCTTGTCAGGCAAATGGGGAAACAGGATCGCCCCAGGCTCATCCCACATTCCAGCCTTGGAAGCAGGCGAGCAGCTCCTCCTGCCTCCTCAGGCCCGCTGGCACCCCACTCTCAAGCGGCTCTAGAAGGTGGACAGGGGCTCCTGGGAAGAGGCGGCCGTTCCATCAGGAGAATCCTTTACAGAGACCCCATTGCAGGGCTTGGCTTCCAGGCTGCTGGGACTTTGAGGGGCGCCAGGGAGCTCTACCCCTTTCCAAGCCCAAACACCAACCCTTCTCGCATCCCCCATGGAGGATGGGTGGGATTCCCAGGACGTTGAAGGTCCCCATCCCTGGCCCTTCAAGGACCTAGCCAGCCAGAAGGAAGGCGGAAGAAGCCCCAAGACTTCCATCAGCCCACCCTGCCTGTGTGCACAGGGCCAGCCCTGACTGCTAGGACCCCAGGGGGCCTCCCCACAGTGGGTCAGCCTCTGGCCTGGCCAAGCCCTGGGGTCCCATCTCCTGACCTCCTCTCCCCACGGGCTTCACTGTGTCCTCCCCAGGCCATGCTGCAGGTTCCTTGGCCTTAGACAGACAGAGGTTAAAGGGACAGAGAAGGGGTGATCCTTGCGATGTGTACGTGTGTGTGTACATGTGCGTGTGTGCGCCATGTGTGTGCCCGCGGGCGGCATGCACCGTGTGCACACTATGTGCCCTCCCTGTGGGCACCTCAGATGGCCCAGGAGCGCTGGGGCCCTCGTTCTCACCCCTGAGCTGACCTTGAGGACAGCGAAGCTGACATGGTCTTGTCTGTCCTGGAGGCAGAGGCCTCCTCCTGCTCCTGCTGGGGTCAGTGGGAGAAGCTGCCACGAGTCTTCACTCCGGAGAGAAGCCTGTGCCACTGGCTGAACACGGACCTGGCCTGGCTCCTGACTCTGGGCTCTCTTGCTGGGCCTGCCAGGAGAAGGGCAGCCAGGGGAGGGGGCGCTGAGTTCTGTTGCAGACCCAGACTCACACCAGGCTCTGTTCCCCATGCCCCCCTGCCCAAGGGTGCATGCCCAGGGACTTCCTGAGCTGGTGGGGCTGGCTGGTGTGGCAGCCTCCTCTTTCTGCTCCCTGGAATCCTGGGATTAGAGGGGTTCCGAGGCAGCAGAGGCAGGGGCCTGGTGGGCCTGGCACCGGTGCCAGCCAGGCAGTGTGGGCAGAGTGGTCAACGCCAGCCAAGACCAGCAGGGACCCTGGAGGCTGCCCTGCTCTCGGCCCCACCGGCTTTGTGCTCTGAATGCTGCAGGACTGTCCTGCTCGGGTCCAGCCCATCCCTGGGTCCTGTGACTGCAGGATTCTTGGAAACTGGCAGACAAGGTCTCCACAGCAGGTCCTGCTGCTTCCCGACCCTCCGTGGAGGCTCACCACTGCCCAGGGATTCTGCCCAAACACCCACCCCTCCCCAGGTGTCCACCTCCCTGTCCATTCCCTCTGTGCCTGGGGCCTGTCCTCGCCACTGCCCAGACCTTAGCCCTCCAGCCAGCACTCAGGCTCTGCACTTTTGTGCAATCTTGCTCCCCGCCAGGAGGCCTCAGTCCCACCTTGCCCTTTGTCAGCCACTGAGGGAAACAATGATCCACACTGGGCATTGAGACAGGGCCATGGGAACATGCACACGCATGCACACACACATACACACCTGTGTATGCACTTGTATGCACACACGCACCTGTATACACACATGCATGCACACACTCACGATGACACATGCACACACATGTGCACGCACACATGCATGCAGACACATGTGCGTGTACACACAGGAAAACACAGCCACACACAAACCCTGTGCACATGCATACAAGATGCTCACATACACCAACACTTACACACATGGGATGACACTCACAAGCACTCACGTCCACGCGGGCTCTGGCCACACCAGCTGTGACTACCTGCACCCACACAACCATGTGTTTTCTTCCGAGGACTTTGAGCTGTGGCTGCCCCCACACCTACCCCCTCTCTGGGGGTCCAGTCCATGAGCTTCCTCTGTGCAACAGCGGGCCCCTCAGGGCAGCTCCTGTGGTCACTGTCCCCATAGGGAGGGCAGGACAGTCCCACACACACCCCTGTGTCCAACGGATGCCAGCCTAGTTTAACCGGCAGCGACTCACTCTGGCTCTAGCCGTCTAGGCGACTCTGAGGTCCTGGGCCCAGGAGTGGGGCAGCAGGAATGATGGGGCTCAGCCCCTCGAGGCAGTACGTCACCCACCGCTACAAGGACAGCTAGCCCAGGTCACCCCACAGAAGCTGGGGGACTGGGATCTGTGCCCAGTGCTGGGGGTGTCCAAGCTGGGCCTTAGCAGGTGCATACACAAGCCCACCAAGGGATGCGTGCCCAGACCTGGGGCCACCCCACGGCCCCAGGGCTCTGATGCATCCCCACTCCTGACCGGGAGGCCCGGGGACAAGGTGTGGTGCACCTGGGCTCTGGGCATGCAGTGGAGGCTCAGGCCCAGTGCCTCCGGAAAGGACGGGTTGCATGGAGGTAGGAGGAGGACAGGAGGAGAAGGACCCAGGGCTCCACATCCTCAGGGAGAGCGCCCAGGACAGACACAGGTGGCTCCCGGCACGTATGTCTTTAGAGGGAGGCACGGTAAGCCTCTATTCTGCAGATGAGAGACTAAGGCCCAAGAGGGACAGGGAGTGAGAAGGAAAGCTGAGCGGGGCTTGGACCCAGGCACCCAAGGGGAAACGGGGATCAAGGTGAAGCCAAGGGAACAGCCTGGCGGAGCTGTGGTCCGGGGACACACACAGTCATCTGGAACTTTCAGCGGAAGGAACCATCTCCCCCAAACAGTGCTGGGTTGACTGCGTAGACCCCCTTCCTCCGATAAACCCCTAAATGAACCAAAATGCATCAGAGACTTAAAACCATACAACTCTTAGAAGAAAATCAAGGCCCAAATCTTTAAGACCTGGGATTTGTCAATAGATTCTTGGATGTGACACCAAAAGCACAATAATAAGAGAAAAATGGGCCAGTTTGACTTCATCAAAATGAAAGCTTTGTCCATCAGAAGACACAATCAAGGGAGCGATAAGACGACACACAGAATGGAAGAAAATGTGTGCACATCACATACCTAAGAATCTAGTTGCAGAAAACACAGAATTCTTACAGAGCAACCACAAGAAAACCATCTAGTGACAAACTGGCCAAGGAAGGTGGAATGGCCCTCGAGGGCACGAAAGGATGCCCGTCACGATGGGTCAGCAGGGAAATGTAGGTCAGAACCATTTCATACCTGCTGATGTGGCTGGGATTAAACAAGCCGGGGGTTGTGCAGAGATGGGAATGTATGCTCACTGGTAGGACGGTGCGTCCATGGTGGATGCAGGGACTGTTTCCCAGGTTAGTCACAGAATGATCTGAGGACCCAGCAATCCAATGCCTTGGACTGAACAGAGACTCAAGCAAGTACGGGCATCCGACATGCACACAGCCCTGTCCACAGGCGCCAGAGAGTGGAACGCCTGTCCTGTCGTGCATGAGTGGAGCAGCTCCCAGTCATCAAAGGGCACAAGGCACTGTCACATGCTGAGCAAAGGAAGCCAGACGCGCAGGGCCGCACTGACATGGCATGTCCAGAGCAGACGTGTCCATGGCCAGCCAGCAGGCTGGTGGTTGCCAGGGGCTAGCGAAGGGGCCAAGATATGAGGTTTTGTTCCAGGGAAACGGGATGCTTCTGAACTAGACAGATATGGTGATGCGAATGCCCCAAATATCGCTTTGGAGAAGAGACCAGGGGTCTTCTCTAAGGCTGCTGGCAGCCCGCCCGGTGGGGGCTGGGGGTCTGGAAGGGATGTGACTGGAGCCCTTGGTCTCCTGCACAGCCACCTGCAGCCTCCTATACACCTCTGTACCCAGGCCTCCATGCTGGTCCCAGGTCAGTCTAGAAGCTGGGGGAGTCAGACAGGGCCAGGGCCCATGGCCATGGGAGTGGGTCGAGTGGGCCTGGGGTGTTGGTTTCCTCTGATGTATGTCAGGCTGCTGCCTCATGGGGGGGGCCTGGGACCTGGCAGACCTTGTGGACAGGGTGTGTGCCCAGTGCCCTAGCCCAACCCAGGCCTGCCCTGCCCCACCCCCACCCTAGGTGTGCCCAGCCCCATCCCCCACCCAGCCTGTCCAGCCCCATCCCCACCCCAGGCCCCTATGAGCTCTATGATGCTACCTCAGTGCCTCTGACTGCCCCTCCAGCCTCAGAGATGTCCACATAGGCCAGCACCCTGAGCTGCTCCACCTCTCCAGGCTACTCCATCTCCCCAGGCTGCTCCATCTCTCCTGGGCTTCTCCATCTTCCCTGAGCTGCTCCACCTTCCCTGCACCTGAGGCAGACTCTGCAGCTCACTCCTCAAATGCTTCTGGATAAAGTCCTGAGGCCTACAGGTTTTGCATTCTATTTTTCATGTGGGGAAGACAGGATGTAAAGAAACCTCAGCTGTTATAAGCTCTATACAGACTCAGAAGGATCCTGACTGTGCACCAGCCCTGAGAGCATCCTGGGCCCTGGGTGGGGTATTCTCCTGAGTTTTTGCTTCCCTTCCTCTTCAACTTTCCCAGCTGCCTGCTGGCATCTGTCAGGTTAGCATTTGCCCTTGTCCTAGTCTGAGGTCCCAGCCGTGGTTTGCCTCCCACCCTGTGAATGCGGAGGCTGGCCTGAGCAGCACAACACTCACGTATAAGGGCTTCCCCTTCACAGGCCAGATGGCCAAGCTGGGAAGAGCCTGAAAAGTCAGGAAAATGCCTGAGGCCCCATGTCCACACAGTTGTGACTGTGTCTTGACTGCCAACCCTTCTTCCATCCTAGCAAAGGGCCAAGATGGTGACACAGGGGGGTCCAAACGTGACCTCCGCCCCTTCTCAGAGTACTCTGTCTAATCCCCAAACCACGTGTGACCCCAAAACAACACCCCCCATGGCCCAATGATGATCCTGGTAAATGCCAGAGCCACAGCATTCACCTGGGGCATGAGAGACGAACAGGCTGTGGGGGCAGTGTACACCCTCAGAGGCCTCAGAGGAGCCCGTCCAGTCCCCCAGAGGCACGACCGCATCATTCTGTGCACTCACAAATGTGGCTCAGAAGGTCCTGCGCTCCGCACGGTGATGCCGTCCAAAGATCGGTGGAAGCCTATGCCTGCAGGGTAACCTCACGTCCTGCAGCCCAGGCACGTCGCGAGGGACTGGGAGCATCGCTGTGTTCCCTGTTAGCTCTCCTCCTACTGCCACCTGCTGTCACTGTCCTTAGCTTGGCTTTCTTGCAGTTCATTCTCAGAGCTAGTTTCTATAGACTAAGAACATGATGCACTGAGCAAATCCTGTGTGTGCGTGCTTGTCTGCATGTTTCCACATGTCTGTGTTTCTGCATGGGTCTGTGTGCCTCTGCATACACACACACACACACGAAGAACTTAACTGCATAATTCCTTCTAAGCCAGTGAGATGGAGAAGTCTTAGGGTGGCCTTCTCACTGGTCTGAGTGGGTTGGCGTGTGTCCTGGGAGACCGTGGGACGGAGGGCATGCTTCCACGATGTGGCCGCAGAGGAAACGGGGAACACAATCTTGTTCAGGCCCAGCTCCATGGGAAAGGGGTTTGTGTGGAAACATTGCATACATTCCAAATGCACCTGACCCCACAGGAAGATACAACACTGACTGGCCACCCCCATGGAGACTGGTAGCCCAGGCCATGCCATGGCTCTCGGTATGTGAACTTCTGGACTCACATTCTGTCTGCAAGTCACCATTTTGCCTGAAAACAAGCTCTGTTTCCTTATGTGGGTGAAAAAGTAACTGGAGGGGCACGTGGCGAAGTCAGGCGGCTGACGTCCGTCTGCACTGGACCTTGGCTCGGGTCTTAATCTCAGGGTCATGACTTCAAGCTGCAGGCTGGGCTCCTGGTTGGGTGTGGAGCCTACTTAGAAAGACATGTAACTAGAGAAGAAAACTACTTTCTGACATGAATCCCCGTTCCCCTGTCTTGTAAATATGTTGGCTAACGTAGTTTTGGGAGTGCCACCCCAAGTGGACAGCAGACATCTGCTCTGGAGGGGAGGATGGACCTTGGGCTTGGGGAGAATGTGTCTGCACCATGGCTCTTCAGTTACTCTGAGCAGAGATCAAAGTTGAACCATAGACCCATCCATCAATCCAACATGCGGAGCAGTCCCCAAGAGATCTGGATTTCACATGTGTCTACGCGGCCAGGGCAGGAAGGGGACACCTCATGGCCCAGTCTTGGCTCTGTTCCCCTGGAAGTTCACACAGCCCATTCAGCATCTGGGCCCTTCACCTCGCCAGGCCACATCATGTCCCATCATAACCAAACTCACCTGCCAGCCCCAGAGAATGGGTACCTCCTCTCTCCTCAGAGGATTGGGGGCAGCGGCTGCTTTCCTTCCAGGAGAAACCCTCAGGGGTCCCATAAGGGTCTGGGCCCTTGGGCCCGTCAGGGGGTCAGGCACCTTGTCAGCCCTGGTGTCCCCAGCCCGTCCCACCCGTCACATGCATCACATGGTGTCGTGTACCCCTGGGGGCTGAACCTTGCAGGGTGCTGATGAGTACACGGTCCTCGTCCTGTGGGGTCTAGTGCGAGATGCTCCCCCAAGGGAGGGTGTGGCCGAGCTTGACACTCGCCAGTGGGGGTCTGACCACTCACAAGGCCCACGCATTGCTTCTTTAGGGCTCCCTGCAGACCCCGCTTCCACTACAGGTCCTTTACAGTGGGCTGGGCGCCGGCTAGGGCCAGGTTGCTGGCCTCCCACAGGCATTGACTGCCTGGCCTGCGGCTTGCACTGCTGGGCAGCCTGTGGAGTCACAGGTGTGCTCTACGTGGAGGGGGTGCGGCTGACTTACTGCATGGGGAGAGCTCAGAGGGCAGTTTCCGGCACCAGCCAGGGGTGCAAGGACTGCTCCCCTGCGTGGGGAGAGTCCACAGACACCTGCACCGCGTACCACAGCTGGTTCAGGGCAGTGCAAGCGAGGACGACACAGCTCAGGTTCTGCTCAGCTCCAGCCTGAACCGCCAGCAGCCAACAGCTGAGAGGATTGTCCACTGCACAGCTCGGGCACACCACCCAGATGTGCCACATGCACATGCAACTGCTCTGTATGTATGTGGACGCCACATACCTGAGCCCTGACACACACATCTGTGCACACCCGCACTGGGAAATCCCCACACACATGTACATGCATGCTCATGCACACACTCATACACACATGCACATACGTACTCATATACACACACCCAAGGCCTCACACACACCTGTGCACACACGCACACACACCCAAACCTGCACACACCCATGAGAACACAGTCACACAGACCCAAGTCCATGTACACACAACCATAGACATTCATGCACACACCAAGCACACACAGCATGCGCACATTCACACAAACACCATGCACACACACCACTTGTCCTGTGATGTCTCTCCACCCAGGACTGGGAACACTGCCAGCAACGGCCCTGAGGGAGCCTGGTGAGCTGTGGGGAAAAGCACTCCCTCCTACTGGCCCCTCCGTTCCGGAGCCACGCCAGACTTCCCTTTCCCACCATGCTTCTGTTCCCACTGCACCCACAGACAGCTCCAGGACTGTGTCCCTGACTGAGCCCAGCTCTGGAGTTGAGGGGAAGAGCTCAGACCTGGTCAGTGGACGGAGGCCCCAGCAGTGGAGGTCAGGATCTGAGAAGGCCATGGGTGTGGTTAGAAAGTGGAACCCTACATGAGGGGCTTGGAGCGTGTAGTGGTCAGCTGATGCTCACCTGGGCTGCAGGGAGGTTGAGTGTTGACGTGCTTGTCTGGAAGGCTCTCCAGCGTGGATGGGCACCTCGGGGTCACTCTGTGTGTTTCCTGATCACTCTGCAGGGCTTGGAGGGTGGAGGATGTGGGTCCTTTGCTCCCCAACCCTGATGCTTCCAGCAAATCTCCCTCATAAAGGGAGACAGTTCAGCGCCTGTCCCCTTCCTGCTTTCCGCACACGCTGGGTTCCAGCGGCTGGGGGATGTCACCAGAGATCTGCACCACCCAGTCCATCCCCAATGTGTCGCTTCCTGGATGCCCTGTGTCCACTATGGTCCACCCGCTACTCAGCCCACAGCACTCTGCGCCTTCCCACTATGGCCGTCAGCTCACTCCTGTACCCTCCCGGGGCTCTGGAGGGCAGGGTCTGGACGTGACACATGCTGAGGTGCGTGGCCCACCAAGGAGGGAGCCAGTCACTTCCTCCAGCTCAGAGCCGGTCCTGACCCCTGCAGCCCACATGCATAGCAGAGCTGCATTAGCTCTGGGGCCCCAACTGCTGCTCGTCTTTATCAGACTCCGAACATAAGGAAAGAATCAAGCTGGGAAGGAGGTATCATTTCCAAATCTAAGCGGAGGGTTTTGTTTTGGAAACTTCTCCTTTGAAAACCCCAGCAAGCCAGTGCTGACAGGCATACTTTCCTCTGAACTGGAGAGTGCTTTATTTATTCAGGCCGTGCGCGCTCTGGGGCGGCGTCTGGAGGTAGACATCTGCTTCTGGTGAGAGCCCGTGGTTCTTTCGTGCCCGGCACACAGCTAAGTCGGCCCTGCCAAAGCAGGAGGCTGGTGGGGGGCGGGCGCCCAGGCTGGAGCCCTCCTCCAGGGCCAGCTGCCTGCCCTCACTGGCCTCTACCTTATAGGACGGGACCTGGACATGGCCACCCCATTCTCCCTGGCGCCCCACTCCAGGCTATGAGTCTGCGTCCTGCTTCTGCCCCATGAGACCCAAGTGGGGAGCTGGGGGCTCCACTCAAAGTCACTCCTCTCAGGGGCACAGGCCTTGGGAGCTGGCATCAGGCAGCCACGGCCCTAAGTAGGGTGTGCACCAGCTGCCAGGCATGCCCTTGTGGGTACAGATGGTGCCCATCAGACCTCAGCAGGCCCCTCTGGAAGGGTAGGCGAGCCCAGCTGCACGTGGGCTTTGCTGATGCATTCAGACCCTGATTGGCACTCCGTGTCATCTATGGGCCTGCCTGGGGCTCACCCTGGACACTGATGTCATCTTGCTGCCTCCGGCCCGTCCTTGCCCAGGTATCGGGCAGCCCAGAGGCTGGGCTGCTCAGGACTGGGTCCTCGCCAGGCACCACACCCGGCATTAGCAGGAGCCTGCTGGTCTCGCCCAGGCATCTGCAGGGCTGAGGGACCCTGTGGAGCAGAGCAAGCTCCAGAGATAACCAGACCTTCAGGCCTCCATCTCTCCCTGCCTCTCCCCCTCCCCAAGCACAGCTGTGCCCACAGACAGTGGACAAACTGACATGCGCAGTCACTGATCGAGCTCATTCCCATGCATACTGGGGGGGGTGTCCAGAGCCCACAGTGACCTGCTGTCCCCGCTAGAGGGGGGTCTAGGGTCCACAGTGACCTGCTGTCCCTGCTGGAGGGGGGTCCAGGGCCCATAGTGACCTGCTGTCCCTGCTGGAGGGGGCTCCAGAGCCCACAGTGACCTCCTGTCTGTGCTGGAGGGGGGTCCAGGGCCCACAGTGACCTGCTGTCCTTGCTGGAGGGGTGTCCAGGGCCCACAGTGACCTCCTGTCTGTGCTGGAGGGGGGTCCAGGGCCCACAGTGACCTCCTGTCTGTGCTGGAGGGGGGTCCAGGGCCCACAGGGACCTCCTTTCTGGGATGGAGGGGGATCCTGGGCCCACAGTGATCTCCTGTCTGTGCTGGCTTCTGCTGTAAACACATGACCACGGTAGAAAGCATTCCATTGAAAACATGTCAGACATTTGAACACGTGGGCACATTTCTGTGCATGGGGCTTGTGTCCACCAGCCCTCAGCTTCAGCTCCTGGCTGCCCCTCCCTGGCTGCTGCCAGTTCTGGTCTGGCTGTCAGCCTGCGCTCAGCTCCCCGGGACACAGGAGGGTGTCTTGGGGAGTCCTCTCTCCTGCCAGGCTGCTGCCCTCATGAAGGGTTTCCTCACGCTCCTTCTGTGTCCACGTGGGGAGAGGCAGGGCCCTCTCCAGGGCTGCAGCTCTGCAGGACTCCTGGAACAGGACAGTGACCGGAGAGGCTGTAGTGGTCTAGGCTGGGGCTCTGAAGGGCAGGGACATGGGCTCCTCAGGAGCTCACAGCTTTGTTGCGGAAATGGGGGTTCAGTGGTGGGAAGTGAATTCCTGCAGGTGGCAAGGAAGGGTCCCTGAGGGCCGAGGTGTGTACTCCCTGCGGTACGCGGGCAGTGGGAGCCAGACCACAGCTCTGCTGAAAACAGAGGGGCAGACCCCCAGTGCCCCCAGCATCCCTGTTCTGCTGAGCACACAGCCCCTCCTGGTAACTCAGCAGTCCTGAGGGTGCTGGATGGGTTCTGCAGACAGAGTGAGGGTCCCGGATCAGTGGACCTGCAGACATAGCCAGGTGGGCCTGCCCTCATCACCTGAGGTCCTTTCCAGCTGGTAGTCGCGGGAGGGAGTCTGACATTTCCAGCATGGAAAGGGTCAGCCGTGAGCTGAGAAATGTGGGTAACCCACCTCAGGAGCTTGGAGCGGAAAGCGGGACATCGGCAAGGAGACAGATTCTGCCAGCAACCTGGGTGTGACCCCAGGAGCCCCGGGAAGCAGTCCGGCCGCAGCCCCGCCTGATTCTAGCATCCGGGGCCATGAGAAAACACATCTGTCTCGCTTCAAGGCACCCACTTTGTGCTGCGTTGTTCCACAGCCCCAGGAAACTGGCACAGACCCCCTTCCCGTTGTGGGGCCCCACACCGTGCACATGGGGAGTGGCTGGAGAATTCTGAGACACACGGGAAAAAAAGCCCAGGCTGCCTGGAGCAGTCAGCTGTCCAAGAGTGCCAGCAGGTGCCAGCCGAGGTGGAGAGCGGTTGTCACGGTGGCAGAGGCCTCCCTCTCCCACCTGGGGAGATCCCTGTGCTGGGGGAGGAGGGGGAGGCCTGGCTTGGAGCCCCATGGAAACCAATGGAGGAGGACGCGCAGAGCCGCTCCTGACGGGGTGGGAAGGTCTCTGCCTGTCCATGCCGCAGACTTCCATGGTTGGGAGCGACCCTGCGGGGGCTCTCGGGCACCCAGGCTTCTCTGCAGAACCTAGAGCAGAGGCCGAGCGGCCCATGAGGGCATGGAGAACGCCGTGTTGGTGCAGGTACTACCCACTTAAAGATGGGGGAGACCAGGGGAGACAGGGTAGTGGGTGTCCAGACTTGGGGCACTGAACAGGCTGTGGACAGGCCCTTCCTGGCAGGAAGACCGAGCAGAGAGCAGGGTCCTGAGTCCCAGGATTTGAACCGTACCAGAGCTCTCCCTGTGGATTTCAGGGTTTCCTTTCCTCTCCCGCTCATGGCCTTCTTCATAGACTCTACTCCTGAGAGCACTTTTAGGTTGGCAGCAGAACTGAGTGGAAGGACAGAGTTCCCACAGATGTTCTGATTCCATAAATCACAGCTTCTCTCGCTGTCAGAATCCCACGGCAGAGGCGTGTGTCTCCTCCGACAGAAGAGCCCCTCCTGACACATGGTGGTCCCCCTGGGTCCACGGTGTAAGCAGGCTGTGGTCCCGGTGTCCAGCGCTCCATGGGGTCAGGTCCCCTGGGTTCATGGTGTAAGCAGGTCGCGGTCTTGGTGCCCAGTGCTCCGTGGGGTCAGGCAAATCCATGCACGTTCCAGCGGCATCACCCCGAGCCCCGCTGGGCTCCCCCGTGTCCCCCGGCACCCACCGAGGGGTGTGTCTCCCATCTCCACAGTCTCGCCTTCTCCAGAACGCTGCCTGTACTTGGAATCATAGGGCAAGTGGCCTGGTCGGACGGATTTCTTTCCCCCAGGGGCATATGACTCCACTTCCACTGCATCTTCTAGTGGTGTGGAGTTCGTTTCTTTGCAGCGCTGGTGGTGGGGTGGTCCGGGTGGACCACAGTTTGTTGACCCCTTCTGTCCTCTGGATAACTGTCCTTCCTCAGCTACGCCTTCTGCGAAAAGTCTCTCATGGCCTTGACGGTGTTTCCTGGAGCAGAAGACGTATGTGTGATGAAGGCCGGTCCTCCCTTACGTCCGCTGCAGCTGTGCCCTAGGGCCAGGTGTAAAAGGCCTCACTGCGCCTGAGGCTGTCTGGGTTCCCCCGTAGTGTCTCCTAGTTTTAGCTCCACATGGCTTACATTTGGGGCCAGACCTATTTTTGAGTTAATTTCTATGAAGGACAGAAGGTCTCTGTCTTTCTTTGGCCTGTGGATGGGCAGCACGAGTTGGTGTGAAGACTGCCTTGGCTTTTTGCTTTTTGCCCACGACCTGCTGGCTGTGTGTTGGGGGTGTACGCCTGGTCTGCCGCTTGTCCCAGGGAAGCCCCTTGTGTCCTCCTTCACTGCTTCTAGACTGTCTTGATGGTGATGCCTTCACAGTGAGTCTCCAACAGTCTCTGGCAGCTCTTCTCACTCTGCAGGAGTTGCCTACTCTGAGCCTTTTGATCCTGAAAACACACCTTGTCCTCAGCTTGTTGACATCCTCAGAATAAGCTGCTGGGATTTTAACTGGGATTGCACGAAATCTGTACATCACGTTCGGAAAGGCTAACATCTTGACAGGATTGGATCTTCTCATCTGCAGTTTCCTCCCTTTTCCAATCCATGTATTTCCTCCATCTTTTTGTGTTAGCTAGGGCTTCCAGGATGACGCTGAAAAGAAATGGCAAAAGAGAGCACTTTGCCTACTTCATGATCCGAGTGGGAGATTTTCTGGTTTCTCACCATTAAATATGATGGTAGCTGTAGATGCTTTATAGATGTTCTTTATGAGGTTGAGAAACTTTCCTTCTGTTCTTATTGTTCTGGAAGCTGTTTTTTTTTTTTTTACATGAATGGGAGTTGGAACTTGTCATGTGCTTTCTCTACATCTATTAATACAATCATATAGTTTCTCTTTGGTCTGTTGATGTGATGGATTCTATTAACTGATTTTTGGATGGTGACCCAGGCTTGCACACCGCTTGGTCATGGCATGTAATTATTTTATGCATTGTTGGATTTGAAGTGCTAATGTTTTGTTGAGGATTTTTGCATCTATGGTCACGAGACTTATTTTCTGTAGTTTCCTTGTAATGTCTTTGTCAGATTTGTATTAGGGTAATGCTGGCCATGTAGAATGGGTTAGGAAGTACTCTCTCTGCTTCTATCCTCTGCAAGAGACTGCAGATAATTACTGTAACTTCTTTTTTATATGTTTGGTAGAATTCACCAGTAAACCCATCTGGGTCTGATGCTTTTTATTTGGGTTGACTATGAAATCATTGATTCACTTTCTCCAATAGATACATGTCTATTCAAATTGTCTATCTTTTGTAATGTGAGTTTTGGCAGATTTTGTTCTTCAAGGACTTGGTCCATTTCACCTTGATTATCAAATTTGTGGGCAAAACTGTTCATAATATTCCTTTATTATCATTTTAATGTCCATGAGATCTGCTCAGTTGTAGGTAAGGTGATTTTCCCCCTTTGGCTTGTTTCAAGAGTTTCTGTCTTTGGTTTTTTAAAGTTTGATTATGATATGCCTGGGTTTAGGTTTTTTCATTCTTGGTTTGCTTTTGCACTGATCTTGTTTGTTGTGCTCTAAGATTCCTGAATCCATAGTTTGGTGTCTGGAGTTAACGAGGGGGGACATTTTCAGTTGTCACTGCTTCTGTTCTGCTCTTTCTTGCTTCTCCTGGTCTTCCCTGCAAATGTATGCTTCACCTTTTGTAGCTGTCCCACAGACCTTGGAGAATCTGGGTTCCTTGTTTTCTGGCCTTGTTTTTCTTTGCATTCATCTTGGAAATTTCTGTTGACACAGCCCCAAGCTCACAGAATCTTTCTTCAGCTGTGTCCACCATCCCAATGAGCCCGTCAAAAGCATTTCTCTTTTCTGTCATGGTGTTCCTGATCTCTAGCATTTCTATCCCTCTGCAAACTGTTCTTGGGTGCTGCCTACTGTATCCACTAGGGTCCTAAGCTGTTTTCAATTCCTGGTCTAATAATTTGAGTACAACCTGCTCACCTGGCTCTGGTGCTGCTCTGCCTCTTCAAGCCGTGTTGTGTCTTTTAGTGTGCCTTGTGATTTTCTCTTGATAGCAACACATGACGTACCAGGTGAAAGGAATCTCTGTGAATAGGCCTCTACTGATATGGTGAGGGATGAGGAGGTGTCAGTCTTCAGTGAGCTGGACCCGTCACTGGGATCTTCACCTGTGCTCGGTTTCATGCACACCCCCGCTGGTGGGGCAGATGGCTCAGCAAGCTACAGGTTATTTCCCTTCCAGATTCCTTCCAGATCCCTTCCCTGATGGGAGGACAGGTGGGTGCTCTGGAGTATTTCACAATGGCTATGTCCCCCTCCCTGGCAGGAAAATAAGGGGACACTTTCTCTAATCTTTCCTGGGAGAACCTGGTGCCTCCCCACCCCTGGAGTCTTAACTCTGTCTTGTCCACACAGAGCCTCCAGCAACCTGTTAGAGGGTTATGCACAAGGGGAGTGTCTGCTCCAGTAGTTGTAATTCTCTGGGTTCAGCTGTCTCCAGATTTGGGGGCAACCATTTGCCCCATGACCTCACTTCTCTGAGGGACCAAAAGAGAGCTGCTTTCTCACTTCATTCAGCTTTTGTCTTGCTGGATGTTGGGATGGGGTGGAGACTTCCCAGCTCCTAGTGTGGGCGACCAGAGCAGGAACTATGCTGATGTTTCTAACTTCCATGTTTTTCTCTTGGAGTAGGGACAGTCTGCTGTTCTTGTCCTATGCCTGTCCCACCAAGTAGTCTGGAAGCAGGTGATTTGCTTTCTGGCTTCAGAAGCCAGAGATGGAGAGGAATGCTGCCCCAGGGTGGCCACACTGAGTCTCCCCCTCCAGCACCAGACTGAGGGGACTCAGATAATGAAGGAGGAGCCAGTGAAATTTAGATGAAACTAGACAAAGATGTGTAAAGAGTTGAGACTTTTGAAGACGTTAGGATGGAGTGAATATATTTGTATGTGGCACGTGAGTTCAGAGCAATAGAGGGCAGAGTGTAATGGGCTGACTTGTTGCCCTCAAAAAGATATGTCTAAGTCCTGGTTCCAGGACCCCGTAAATGTGACCTCACGCGGAAGAAAGGTCTCTGCAGGTGCACTTATGTCAAGGAGCAGGAGGTCGTACTGGGTTATTTTGTGGGCATGGGATCCATGACAAGCGTCCTTCAGAGAGAGAGAAGGCAGTAATGCCAATGTGGGGGAGATGGAGAGAGGGTCTCAGGGTGCCAGCAGGTACAGAGGCGGGGGGGGGTCTCCTCTGGGGCCCCTGAGGGTAGTGACGCCCTGACCACACCTTGGTTGCAGAGCATAAATTGTTGTCCCAAGCACCCAAGTGTAGTAGTTCCTTATGGAAGCCCCAGTAACATCACACACCCACAATTTGTTTCCAGGCTAGGTGATAGGGAGACCCCACCCAGGCTGGCAGTTCTGTGCATGGTGAGGGTTGGGTTCCTACGCTGGGCTGTGCGACAAGGGAGCGTGTTCATGGTAGCAGGTCTTGGACTGTGGGCACCCTAGGGTCAGGGTGTGAATTACTTTGCCAAATGTAGAGGTCAGAGAGAGCTTGAACGAGATGGAGCGATCTCCTTTCTCATGACCTGAACACTTCTGAGGGCACACAAAGCACGTGAGGCTGCAGGTTTGGGCACCTCCTAATTTCCTGATTTGGGCTGGTTTGGAGGGATCACAGCATGGTTGCTATGCATGGTGTCTTGCTCTGTTCCCCCAGCAATTTCTCCAACCCCTCAGTGACACCCTTTGTCTGGGCCATGTCTTGTGTGCATAGGCCAGTTGGAAAGAAAGCTGGTTTAGCAGGCAGCCACTGATTCCAGAAGGAAATCAATTTCCTGTGGGATGGGGCATACAAGGGTGGGTTTGGATCTATACGCTGAGCAGCCCTGGTGCCTCTGGGCTCCATCCTGCGACCTGAGCCCCTCCTCTTCTTTCCCCTCCACACTGTCCTCCCTTCAGGCTCGCTCCTGCTGGCCAGTTGGGATTTCATGTGCAGAGTGGACGGTATCTGCCAGAGGCTTCGGGGCTACTCTGGGGCCCCTCCATGAGCCCTCAGAGCAAGACCACACACAGGGGCAGACATGTCTGATTCGTGGATTAAGCATTCACTCAGCACTTGGGGTGGTGCCAGGGCCTAACCCTCTTGACCAACCCCAGCAGTGCCTCTCAGAGCCATTGCCACATTTGGAACCAGTGTTGCATCCACTGGGAAACACAGCTTGTGGTTCCAATGGCGACACCCGAGATTACATCATGAGGCTGTATGTTCCCTGCTTTTCCTTGTTAACCTGAAAAGTTTTTTTTTTTTTTTTTTTTTTTTTGTTATTTTGGTCACCATACAGTACTTCCTTAGTTTTTGATGCAGTGTTCTGTGAGTCATTGATTTTGTATTACACCCAGTGCTGCATGCAATATGTGTCCACTTTAGTACCCACCACCAGGCTCACCCATCCCCCACCACCCTCCCCTCCAAAACCCTCAGCTTGTTTCTCAGAGTCACAGTCTCTTATGGTTTGTCTCCCCCTCCAATTTCCCCCAATTCACTTTTCCTCTTCAACTCCCAAGGTCCTCCATGTTATTCCTTATGCTCCTCAAATAAGCAAAACCATATGATAATTGACTCTGCTTGACTTATTTCACTCAGCATAATCTCTTCCAGTCCCGTCCACATTGATACAAGAGTATTCATCCTTTCTGAAGGAGGCATAATACTTCATTGTATATATGGACCGTATCTTTTTTATCCATTCGTCCGTTGAAGGGCATCTTGGTTCTTTCTGCAGTTTGGCGATTGTGGCCATTGCTGCTATGAACCCTTCTTTTCACTACATCTGTATCTTTGGGGTAAATACCCAATAGTGCAATTGCAGGGTCATAGGGAAGCTCTATTTTTAATTTCTTAAGGGATCTCCACACTGTTTTCCAAAGTGGCTGCACCAACTTGCATTCCCACCAACAGTGTAAGAGGGTTCCCTTTTCTCCACATCCTCTCCAACACTTGTTTCCTGTCTTGTTGATGTTGGCCATTCTAACTGGTGTAAGATTGTATCTTAATGTGGTTTTGATTTATCTATAAAGAACTCCTCAAACTCAACAGCCAAGGGGCAGATAATCATACCAAAAAATGGGTAGAAGACATGAACAGACACTTCTCCAAAGAAGACATACAAATGGCTAACAGACACATGAAAAAATGTTCATCATTAGCCATCAAGGAAATTCAACTGAACGTTATTTTATCAGCAAGAATGGGTTTATTCCGGGATAAGACAGAATTGCAACTCCTGACGCTAACAGTTTCTCATTGGCTGGACTGAAGGGTGGTCGATTTCTGGTAGAACATGCAGTGCATACCTCTTCCTTCCGGGCCTGTAACTGATGACTTTCTGGTGGAGCGTGCTTCTCTTGGGGTCTGTGATTCTGAAATGACAGCTCTTCGTGCCCCGCTTCTGGCCTCCCTGGCTAGCATTCGAGTCAACTTTAGGGACTCTTCCCTTCATTTTCACCTCCTTGCCTTACAGTGGCTGCCCCCACCCTCCCCAGGGCATCTGGGCACCTCTACGCAAGGATCAGCCTCACCAACTTCTGTGCCAGTGCATGGCCAGGCCACTGTGTGTGGGTAGGGCAGCCCCAAGGGCAGTGGTGTTGGCTGTGTCAGCACTTCCCGGGAGGCCTGTGAGGCCCTGACCCTCCTCCACCTACACCTGGGTTTCTGCACCCTGCAACCAGAGGGACACAAGCCCTTTGCTCCTTCTTGGGAAGATGCACTTTTCCTAACCTCCCTGTCTGCTCCAAGCAGGTCATTGGGGAAAGCAAGCCATCTGTCCTCGGCTCAACTTCTCTTCTTAGGGTGAGAGAAAAAGGCAGGGGTGGGGACAGGAGATGGTGAGCAACATCTAAAGGACCCTGCAGAATCTGGTGGGAGAATGAGCCAGAGGGTCGATGTGGAGCACTGCCCTGGGATGGCAGGTGTGCCTGACAAGGCACCACCTGTGCTTGGAGGACATGCTTGCCCACACCTGCTGGAGCCCTGGGCATGCAGGCCAGGCTGACAGAGCCCAGTCTGCACGCTGGTCCTGCCCACCACTCCCTGCCCCGCAGCCTAGAGCTGCTTACCGGGCAGCATGGCCCCCCACCCTGGACACCGAGTGCAGCCCGTGTGGCTTTCTTGGAGTGGGAGGAGCTCCTGGGATCTGCAAAGCGATACCCTCCCTCTGCTCCTGCCTGCCTGCTTGTGCTGAGGAAACCAGGGGCCAGGACTGAGCGGCCGTTCTGGGAAGCAGGACCACCCTTGCCTCCAGCCCTGTGGCTTTTCACTTTCAAAATGAATCAGGGAAAATTACCTCCTGGACAGGCTCACTGCTGTTCCAAGTTTCCAGATGGGTGCCAGAAGTTTGAAATATTATGTGAATGTGGAAATCAGTTGCAAATGTGAAAACTGACTACAATTTGCATCTTTCAAGCTTTACTCAAACCTATAGCTAATAATTAAACTGGCAGCAGGTGAGAATGGAGGGGCTCCTTGCAGGTGAGGCTGGTGGTCTCATGCCAGGATTGATCCCCAACCAACAGAGCTGCCTCCGAGAGGGAGTTTTATCAGACCCCAAACCCAAGCAAGAGCCCCCACCCTGACTGCCTGCACATAGTCAAGTTTTGGTGTGTGTGGTGTCTGAAAATGTCTCAAGGACGTTTGTTTTTTCCTCTCCTAAAATTTCTGCGTGTGCGGGTTTGGGGGTCTGTAGAGAAAATCACTGTAGAAACCAGCACCAGTCATTCCTCCCCTCACCCTCCACCCCTCTCCCAGCTCTGCCTTTTAAGGGGACAGGACTATTGCCATCGCTACAGCCTCTGAAGCTCGGAGCAGCTGAGCACGGACCAGGAATGTGTGGGGATCTCTCGGCCCAGGCCACACTCGAGTTTGGGGCTGAAGAGGGCCATGTGTCACCTTCCAGGACAGGCCAAGTACAGCCTCATAAGGAACACACACCCCTGTGCAGGTGGTGGGCCTGCCACGTGTCCTACAGCTTGCGTGCTGGGACGAGTTTAAAATTCAAGTAGTTCAAAGGTAACATCCAGAAAAGAAACATTTCACGACACATGGAATTAATGCCACTCAGATGTCATGGGTAGCTTTATCTGAACACAGCAAACCCATCTGCTTACAAGTCCAGGCTGCTGTCTTGTAAACAGCCACCTCAGGTGCTGCAATAGGCATCCCACAGCTCAAAAGGTGAAGGAGTTACTTCTGGGCCTTTTATAGAAGATATGTGCCCATCCCTGTCCAAAAACACTTGAGTAACTCAGGACTGTTTGGTCTTGAGAACCAGCAGTCTCATGTCAGCACAAGGCTGGAATCGCAGCTGCCTCTGCCCCTCACGCCTCTGGCCCAGTTATGCCGAGCAAAACCCAAAAGCATGTTGTGTTTCAGGGTGTGCACACACCTCACAGGGTGACAACGGACCAACACAATCCCACTCATAGTTGAAAGGCAAACAAATTTTGATGCAGGAACAAAGCACCTGGGGACCTCAACCCCACACCAGGACTGAGTGCCGATGTCAGAGTTCAAGTCCACATCAGGAAAGTAAAACAGGAAGGAGGAGATGCCAGAGGCCCCATTCCAAAGAGCTGGCTGTTGCTGACTACAGTCAGACCAGGATGATCCTCCTCACACTCCCCAGAGAATCTGCTCACCTGACCCAGAGAACTCGGCTCCAGCCAACACAGCAATTCCCAGGCTACCTGAGGATCACAGGAGAGACCCTAAGCCAGACTACTCACCTGCTTCCCCTAGTCCAGCTTCCAGGAGCTATGTTGTGGCCACTCCTGGTTATGTTCTCTACAAGACTCCAAAACATGGAGGCAGAGGCAGGCGACCCAAACCAGGGTGTAGTAAGAGGAGATGGAGTGAGTGCACATAAAGAGAAGAGTAATAGGGATAGTTAGAGCACCTGGAGAGGGGAGCACTGAAGAGTACAGTTAGAGCACTCTGGGTGGGAGCAGTTAGAGCACTTGGGGTGGGAGCAGTAGAGGTGGAGTTAGAGCACTTGGGGTGGGAGCAGTGGGGTGGAGTTAGAGCACTTGGGGTGGGAGCAGTGGGGTGGAGTTAGAGCACTTGGGGTAGGAGCAGTGGGGTGGAGTTAGAGCACTTGGGGTGGGAGCAGTGGGGGTGGAGTTTGAGCATTTGGGATAGAAGCAGTGGGGCATGGGGTTATAGTACTTGGGGTGAGCAGTGGGGGTGGAGTTACAGCACTTGGGGCAGGAGCACTGGGGGTGGAGTTAGAGCACTTGGGGTGGGAGCAGTGGGGCGTGGGGTTACAGTACTTGGGGTGAAGAGAAGTGGGGATAGAGTTAGAGTACTTAGGGTGAGGGGCAGTTGTGGGAACAGTGGGAGGTGGTGGGGTACACCTGGGCTGGAGTTGGGCTTGAAGTTACTGCCTGGTTTCAAAGGGTTTTGCACTTCTGTGTCTGCCATGGAGACGAGCAGTCAGTGCCACAGGTAGGGTTCGGTGCTGAGGCTCCAGGCAAATTGGGTTTGGCTATGGATTTTTTGCCACGGGAAGGGTCTAAGGTGAACAAGTCTGGGGTCAAGTCAAGGTTAGTAAATACTATGAGAAGATCCTGATGGGCCTTTCAACACTGTAATTCCGCAGAGAAACAGAGTGTAGTTTCTATCACTGAGGTGTTTATGGGAGAGAACGGCCCGGACAACAGCCCTCTAATAATGGTACAATGCCTTCAGTCCCACAGACCTTCTCGCCCGGTGTCCAGTGTTGTAAGCATCCCAACGACAGCAGACTTGCTCTGGGCAGACTCCTGTCACTGGCCGAAGTGTGTGCGGTCCCTGGGCCCCACAGGTGCTGAGCAGTGCCTGTCTTTAGGACAAGTGGACGCTGGCTGACCTCCCTAGCAGCACCCTCTAGCGATTCAGGACAGTGTCATAGATGGGCAGGTTTGTTTCCCCTCTGCTCAGGGCTCTCTCCACAGATGGATATGGAGAGAGAGAGTCCTCATCCTCACTGTGCTGGGAAAGCTTGGGAGAACCCCTCACGCCAGTGCTAGAGAGGACAGGAGCACTTCTCATTGGGAAGGTCGTGGAGTACAGAGCAAATACGGCAGCTGGAGATGAGGAACAGAATTCAGCACACTGAAAGGGGCAGAAGGCCTAAACATGGTCCTGGAGAAGTTCTGTGGACACAGAAGGCAGGGTCCAGGTGGGCGGACTCAGAACTGGAAGGACCCTGAGAAGGCTATTCTCTGCGACTGCTCCTTCCTGTGTCTTCACGAACAGGTCAGCCTCCAGAAGGCAAAGTGCTCCTAGATGACTCCACCAAACCTTGGAATTAGACCTTAGTGGAAACTGCCACACAACACAAAGGTGGGCCCGATGAGAGAAGGGATGGGGGATTTCAGAGCGGACAGTGGCAGAGGACAGGATAGGAGGAGATGCAGCCACGGGCCCAGAATCCCTGGCCCTGTCCGCCCTGAGCTGGGAGAGGCAGGAGGGAGCCCCTGGAGCCTTCAGAGGGAACAGGGCCCTGTGACACCCTGCTGGCAGACTCCTGGTCTCCAGACCAGGAGAGGACACAGCCTGCTGTCCTAAGGCTCCTCATTTGTGGTCACTCATTAGCAGCCCCAGAAAACCAGCTGGGACTCAGAATGCCAGCACAGGGCCTGTGGAGAACCAGAGAAAAGCCGCCTCAAAGGGGCAGCTCGGCAAGGCCCAAGGGCAGCTGTGGGTGAACTGCCCTCAGGGACCCTACTCCATGGCAGTCTGGAGGGGGCCTGTTCTGCCAGGACAGGGGAAGGGGTCACCTACTTCTCCACTCTGGCCTGTCTGTTCTTCCCCGAGGGGCCCTCCCACTAAGACACTCAAAGCCAAGGAAAAAGCAGCAGAAATGCATGTCTTCAAAATATATTCTAAAACTATGATTGCTCTTTTGTTTCTGGATAGAAATGGGGCATTTTAAGAAAAAAAAATCAACAGTTTTTAAAATAGGTACAATATGTATTATCTTCACACTTGGCTACAGGTGAGCAGTGAAAAGAATATTCCCGGTGTTCGCAGGACAACCTCGAGACATACTGGACTTCAGGTAAAAGTCACAGTCTGACCAACAAGAAACCAGCCTGTCAGAAAAAACCAGAACCTGCGACTAGGGAGGGGCACATGCAGAGTAGCCTCAGAGGGGAGGCAGGCTTGGGCCTAAACATGGTCCTGGAGAAGTTCTGTGGACACAGAGGGCAGGGTCCAGGTGGGCGGACTCAGAAATCAGCACATTTCTTTCACAGAGATTTACACTGACCTTTTACAGCTAGCAAGAACAGAAAGAGAAGACAATTCAGCCAGTGGGGATGCTGGCCATGCAAAGCAGCTACTGAGCACTGGGTGCAGCCGGCCTTGCAGGGAAGGGCCGTCCTGCTGCTGTGACCCTCTGAAGCGCTCAAGTATGAGTGGGGAGCCTGGGCCTGCCTAGAGCAGGGTAGAAGGAGCTGCGGCCTGCAGGGAGCGGGGGCAGAAGGAGCTGCGGCCTGCAGGGAGCAGGGGAGAAGGGAGCTGGAGCCTGCAGGAAGCAGAGGAGAAGGCAGCTGAAGCCTGTGGGGAGAGGGGCAGATGGGAGCTGGGGCCTGCAGGTTGTTGGGGGGGTGGCGCGTGGGAGAAGGATCTGGGGCCCAGGGAAGCAGGGGAGTAAGGAGCTGGGGCCTGTGGGATGCAGCGGGGAGAAGGAACTGGGGCCCTCGAGAAGCAGGGGAGTAGGGAACTGGGACCTGCAGAAGGCAGGGGAGAAGGGAGCTGGGGCCTACAGGTTGTAGGGGAAGAAGGAACTGGGGCCACCATAGTGGGTGTGGGGCTGGGGGGTGGCTTGCTGGATCTGCAGGCAGAACTCCCCTCTCCGGGGCCTCCTCCTTCCTGCGTGTGCTGTGCTCTGGGTCACATCACATAAGCCCTCCACCCTGAGGCAAGCCTGCACCTTCTGCCGCATAGCCTCCGACTACTAATGGGCCCCTGGGGTGACTCCCGCGTGCACGTGCTGAGAACAAAGTACTCAGAGCAGTGACTGTCATGAATACCAGTCACTTCTTTGCTCTCCTGTGCTAGGTCAGTTTTTTGGCACGTCGGGTGTGCTTGTCGATGGTTAAGGTGGTTCGGTCAACGGCCGCAGTGATGCCATCCAGGGCCTCATCCTGCCTCTCCAGCTCTGTCTCCGTGTCCAAGGCGAGACTCTTCAGCTTCCTCAGGATCTGTAAGAGTAGCGCACAGGGCAGGAGGGGCTGCCATTTCTTAAACTCTCAAAAACAGACGTTATCTCTTTCCATCACTTTTACAGTACTTTGGAAATTGTGAGTTGGGGGGATGACAAATACTCTGTCCTCCCATTCTGAGTTTGGGTCTCAGCTCTGCAGCTCACTAGCACTGACCCCCAGGGTGGCACCAACCCCCAGGGCGGCACTGACCCCCCAGGGAGCTCTGACCCAGGATAGCACTGACCATCAGGGGGCACCGACCACCAGGGAGCTCTGGCCCCCAGGGCACACTGAACCCCAGAGAGCTTTGACCCAGGGTGGCACTGCCCCAGGGAGCTCTGACCCCTCGGGAGCTCTGGCCCCCAGGATGCAGTGAGCCCCAGAGAGCTCTGACCCCTTGGGAGCTCTGGCCCCCAGGACGCACTGAACCCCAGGGAGCTCTGACCCAGGATGGCACCAACCCACAGGAGGCACCGACCCCCAGGGAGCTCTGACCCAGGATGGCACCAACCCCCAGGACACAGTGAGCTCCAGGAAGTTCTGATCCAAGATGGCACCAACTCCCAGGGAGCTCTGACTCCTAGGGAGCTCTGACCCCCAGGACACAGTGAGTCCCAGGTAGCTCTTACCCAGGATGGCACCGATCCCCAGGGAGCTCTGGCCCCCAGGACGCACCGAGCCCCAGGGCAGCAGAGCTGAAAGAAAGGTGAGGGGTCAGCCCTCTGGCCCTGCTCCAGGCCACAGCCCCCAGGCGTCCTGACAAAGTCCCTGGGGCACTGCTCTTCCAGTCACACAGCAGCAGGGAGGGCTGGCCCAGGGTACAAGCACGACCCAGTCCTGGTCTTCATTACTTGTCTACATCCATGTCCTAACTGCCGAATGGGATTTAAAAGGAAAAGCCAGCCCTGTTTCTTGCTGATCTGTAGAAAACACCTCACTATTCCTCCACACGGCTTGAGGGGAGGAAGCAGCTGCCAAACACAGCTCTGGGGGCAGTGGAAGAAGAGGGGCTAACCCTGGAGCAGCAGGCCCCTCAGCCTTCTGGGGACTCACGCCATGCTGCAGGCGTCTCAGGCACTGCTGAGAACGGCCACTTTCCTGCGAGCCCGTCGAGACTACTTGCACTGTGAAATGTGGTGAGCCTGCACTGAAAAATTTAATACCCTCAAGCTGACAACAAAAAGGAATGATTTTAAGAAGAATCGTAATGACCACCTACTTGCAGTTAAGTGTTACTACCTCTTGGAAGGAGAATTTCAGGCCCCTGGCTGCGTTAGGATGAAGGACCTACAGACTGTGGGTCCTCTGAGGAGTCCTGGGTGCCATTTACCAACTTCCAAGGGATCCAGCGGGTACAGCTGCGTTCCAAGTCCGCTGCCCCATGGGGATGGGAGTTGGCAGTGAGGGCCCCAGACCTAATGCAGCTAGCAGCGCGCCACACACGGATGTCATGGTCATGGCTCGGCCGGTGGCACTGCAGCCTGGGGGCGGCCCAGGCCGAGGAGAGCATGTGGCACCCTGAGGGCAGGGGGATGGCGTGGCCACAGTGCCCATGCGCTTCCATGAGGCAGCCTCGTGCTGCCCACCACCACGTGGACCAGATCAGAGGCAGGGAGGTGGTCAGAGGCTAGTAAGATCAAGCCCTTCCTCAGGAGCAGGGAGGCTGGAATGAGCTCACAAATGCGAACAAGCTGTGAAAACTATGAAGTGGGGTGTGAGGAGCCCCCGCCAAGTCCTGGAAGGCTCCGCGGCAGGGGCCCCGCTGCACCCGTGCCGTGGAGGGCCTGAGGCTGTGTGCAGTCAGGTGCTCGGACGTGGACAGGCTATACCGCACCTCTGTGTGCACACACGGCCTCATCCCTGAGAGCCCCGTCCGGGCGCAGGGGCATATCCCTGACCCAGGCAACAGGCTCAGACGCCAGGCTTTGTGCCCTCTGGGAGCCGCTGAGTCACTGGAAAACCTGGACGTGGTTCTGGAAAGTACATTGTGGGGTCAGCCGGCTCCGAGGGATGGGCTGCATGACCTCATGTAGGAGGTCTTTTCCACCACGTTCCTATGACCTCATGTGGCTGAGGCCCAAACGGCACAGTAAACAGTCAGCTCAGCACCGTGGGAGGCAGGTCCCCAGTGCCGCTCTGCTCAACGACCCCTCCCCATCGGCCTGCAGGTCCCCGTGCACCAGGTACACGCACACCACAGCCCTGGGGAGGCTGGCCGTGGACACACACTCACACCTGGCTTCACACCCACGAGTGGCCCCTGCCCTGTGTAGGTCCTTCAGGACCTTTGTGTCCTCGTCAACCACAATGATGGTCCTTCGGGCCCAGAAGGCTCTGTGACCGGTCAGCACTGTCCTGCTCCAGGACTCACGCTGCAAGGAGAAGGTCAGGACACAGGACTAGAGAAGAAAGGAAACATCCTGAACCCAGTCAGACGAGCAGTGCGAGTGGCACAGGGGCGTGACCCTGTCCACGCAGCTCCGTCTCCTGCTTCCTTGTCCCCACCTGTCCTGAATGAGGGTGAGGGCCGCGGGGCTCTATGAACCCTCAAACGGACTGTTTCACACGCTGGGCTGAGAGGGTGTGCCCAAGACCCCATGCTCTTTCTGCAGCTGGCCCACAGCACAGCCCAGATGCAAAGAGCCGGCACTCGCGTCGCCCCACATGATGACACAGACGTCACGGCACCGGCACTGACAGGAATAGCAGAGGTCCCTTAACAAGGCAAAGTGACCTTCCCAGGGATCAGCAGCCATTCAGACAGCCCTGGGAAGGGGGCTTGAGAGCCTGGTTTGCTCCTGGAGCTGAGAGCAGCTAGGGCAAAGGTGCCATGTAAGGAGAGCCACACCTGTGACTTTAGATTCTCCAATGCTCACATTCTCAACGGTAAAAAAGAAGCATTTCTTAAAATTTTATTTCTTTAAGTAATCTCTACATCCTCACACGGGGCTCGAACTTACAACCCCAAGATTAGTCGGCTCTGATGGAGCCAATTGGTGCCCTGCAAAAATGAGAAACATCGCTGGTGTGACCCAATCAGATAAAAAGTCATCGTCTCCACACGAAAGCAACACATGGAATAAAACACAAGATTGGTCCTTTGCTACTCGATGAATGGTGTGCTCTCTGCACATGTCCGCAGGGTTCCCCGGCTGAGGGCCCCACTCTGGGATGGCCCCGCTATCCCCCGCCCAGAGGAGAACCACCATGGCCCGCAGGTAACCCACTCACGCAGACACGCAGCAGTAACAGGCACTGCACTCCCTTTGTGAGCAAGACCAACCAACTCTAACCTTTCATGGAGTCTGGGGCGTCCACACAGGGCTCCTCCCCGCTGATTGGTCCAACTGCAGCGCCGTCTCACCAGGACCTCCTCCCCGTTCAACGGTCCAACCGCGATGCCATCTCATTGGGACCCCCAACCCTGTCGATTGGTCTGACCGCAATGCCGTCTCATCGGGACCCCCTCCCCGTCCAACGGTCTGACCGCGACGACATCTCATCGGGACCCCCGACACCGTTGATCAGTCCAACCGCAACGCTGTCTCGCTGGGATCCCCCTCCCTATTCAATGGTCCGACCATGACGCTGTCTCATTGGAAACCCCCAGCAGCTGTGAATGCCTCACACTGCACCTGAAGCGACCTCACAGTGCAAAACCCCGAGGGACCTGCACGGCTCCTGAGTCTGCAGAGAGGACTGAGGAAGCTTCCAGCTAGGGTCCCTCTGGAGCACTGACTGGTCCGGCGCTTTTCCCTTTAAGGAAGAACATGGGTGGAAAGAATGGGGAACGCCAAGTCTGGCCAGACCGTCATGCAGCTGTGACTTCTGCGGCCCAGGATGACAAGCTGTCCAGTCATCAGTGTGTCAGGCTGCCAGACTCTGAAGTATCAGCTGGCAGGAGGCTGTGTGCTTTCTTCCTGGAGCCCCTGCCTTGCTAGAAGTGGGCCTGCGACTGGCCCTGTCTGCGGACGCGTCTACCCCCACACAGCACATGCACAGAGCAGAGGGGGAAGCAGCCCTCCATGCACACGTGCACAGGCAGACTCTGTCCTGGAGCAGCATCAGGAGAGAAACCGCAGAAATGCTCAGTGATCTGGAGCCCGAGGGCCGCAGACGCTCCACCAGGTCTGCGCATGGGTGGGGTGCGTCCGAAACCAGAAGGCGGTGGGGACATGCGCATCTAGAGAGCCTGGGCTGGAAGCGGGACATGGTCCCTGGGACAGAGCACACACTCCTGTGGTCTCTGCTGCCCTGGCCACACATGGCATAATGGCCTCTACCTGCCAACAACAGACACAAGCAGACGCAGAGACGTCTCCATTGTGTGCATACAGACGGGGGAACGGCTCCTCCAACCAAGGAGGTACGCTCACTGAGGCAAATGTGCTTAACCACATGTGTGCCCCTCAGGGAGGCCGTCCCGGTGTGGGCTTCCGGGAGCCCGAGGCCCTGGAGGGCCCCGCCTCGGGTGTCCACCACGTACCTGCAGCAGGGGAGGGCACACAGAGTGTTCCCTCGACCCTGTAGTTGTGCTTGTGGTCTCACCCATGGTCTGAAGGAAGACGTTCTGTTCTACTTTGCAATGAGACTCCAGGACTCAGAGCACTCCTATGTTCACAAGAAGCACCTACAGTGAGTTTAGCATGAGCTAGACTGTCTGCCCTCATTTTGTTATGCAGCTGACTCACTGGAAAACTGTGAATTTTCTTACAGTGAGAAATTAGCAACTATTTAAGAACAGAGCTGGGATAAATCAAGCTGTCTGCACGTCCAAACAGTTCTACCAGTTGGGGCCATTAACGTGCTACAGAGAAGGCAGAGAGGGAAAAAAGTGGCTTCCAGCACAGTCAGAGCTCTGGAGACTGTACAGAACATTCTAGGCTACGATCTGTCACATTCAGCACTCACAGACCACCCCCGCGTCCCACCCGTCCCTTCGGCTGCATTCCTGCAGGCCACAAGGGCCATCTGTGGACAACAGCACAGGCTTCCTTCCAGGGAGGCCCCTGCCGCGGCCCCTCCTCCACACCCCTCCGAGCAGCTGTAGGGGGAAGCTGACGCTCCAGGTCCCCACAGCACTGCATTCCCACAGCCAGACTCTGAGCACGGAGTCCTCAGGGATCCGTCAGTGCTCACTGAAGCTCCCAGTGGCCTGCCAAGGTCCAGACACGGCCAGCACAAGGTGAACACCTCCCAGGGCTAGAGGGGGACCCTGGGGATTGGCCTGCTTGGTACCAGGTCACGATGGGTCCAAATAGGATTCATCCTAGAATGTAAGAAAATAGACGAAAGTCCTAAAAACCACACATCACACTGAAAGAAATTAAAGAAGACCGAAACAGTGAGGGGGGTCCTGTGTTCCTGGATGAGCAAGACGCCCAGATGCCTCCAAGTGACTTACACAGTCGACGCAATCCACATTAGGTTTCCAGCAGCCTCTTTACCCCCCCAGAAATGGAAAAAAGGATCCGCAAATCCATTCAAAACTGTGAGGAGCCAGAGCAATCCTTTTCTTTATTCATGTGAGAGTTGAAGCAGGGAGAGCTGCAGAGGGCGAGGGAGAAGCAGCTTCCCTGCAGAGCGGGGAACCCAATACGGACTCGATCCCAGGACCCCAGGATTGTGACCCGAGCCAAGGCAGGCGTCTGCTTCACTGACTGAACCCCCCAGGTGCCCCAGAGGAATCCTGAAAGAGAAGAAGGAAGCTGGAGGACTCACTTCCCTCATCCGTCGCCGGCAGGAATGTGAAACGCTGTGGCCGTTATGGAGAGCAGCCTTGCTGCTCCACGTGGAATTATCCCGGAATAGAGCAATTCCACACTGTGCATGCTATGTGCCCCTGAGGAGCAGAGACACGACCTGCAGATGCCATGTGTGGCGTTGGCACGACCACTGCGGACAGCGAGCCATCCTGCAGTATGTACCACTCCACTGCGAAAGGAAAGACAGATCAGCCTGAAAACACAGCGGGAAGTGAGGACAGCCGGGCTTGGAAGTTCATGTGTGTGACAGAGAGAAGACCATCTGGGGCAGGGCATAGCACGGCGCTCGCATGCCATCGCTGGGTGGAAAGGCAGTAGTCACCACCCTAAAATCAGCATTCTAGAAGACAGCCGGGCGCTCGACAGTAAGACTCCCGCACAGCAGAGGTGAGCACTTCGGGAAGATGGGAAGGCGTCCGCTCCCTGGCCCTCACAGGCCCTTGCCCTCTTCCCCTGCACAGCCCTGCAGCCGCTCTGAAGATGCTCGCTGAGTCATGGCAATCTCTGGAACCCTAAGGCCCCTTATCTGGCACTCCCATCCCGTTCGTGTTTCTGGGACAGTAGAGGGGACAGGATGTGGTCCGTGCCTTCACGTGGCCCAACTTTGTCCCAGCTCGGTCAGTGAGGGCGAGGGCCCACCAGCCCCAGACAGCACACAGGCCTGCCCTGGAGTGGGGGCCACAGCTGACAGAACATGAGCCCTGCAGCAGTCCAGCCCAGGGGAGGGGTGCACAGGAAACCAAAGGGGGCCGGGGCGGGGTGGGGGGCGTGACAGTAGGCTCGAAGCTATTAGTGACCACGGTAATGGCACAGCAGATGGGAAACCCATGATGTTGTCCCGTGAGTCAGCTTGCGTCACTGTGGACGTTTCTGCAGCAGGCAGAGACTGGGCCAGGGAGGCACGCGGCACCCCCAAGAATGTTGGGGTTGACAGGGCAGGGCTCATCCTGCGACACATGTCCTCTTGCTGAAATGTCAACTGTCACGGATGTCAGAAGCTACAAGGCCCCTCATCCCCATGACCCAGGCTCTTCTCATGGTTTAACAGATGACACAGGACCGGACGAACACTTGTGAGTAACACCTGGACTGGTATTAAAGCCACAAATACAAACGCTGACAACCTCCTCCCCTTTTTACTGTGCCCCGAGAGTAATGAAAGGAACGAACCACATGGAAAACAGCTCACAGGACCTGTCTCCCCTGCCTGGCACAAAGGTGCGGGTCGGTGGGTTTGTGGACATGAGTGGCTCTTCGCAGAGCCCACTCCAACAAGGCACCTGCATGCCCTCCCAGGGCTGGAAGGCATCAGCCCTAGCCTGCACTCTCACCCACCTACCCGCACAGCCAACCCCTCGTCCAGGGACGTGTCAATTCTGGAATGCCTGTCCTGCCATCGCTACAGATAGGAAGCACGGTGGCGGGCTCCATGGCTGGCGTGACACCCCGGGGCTCTGCGTGGGCAGCCATCCAAAAATCCGAGCTCTGTCGTCCCTCCAGATGTTAACACACCCAGACCATGGAAAGTGCGACATGGACAAGACATTAATTTTGAAGCGAAGAACAATGTGTTAAGCCCGATGCTCTAGAGTCAAGGCGGTATTGGAGAAAGGCCGGGAAGGGATACACGGGCACCAGGACAGGCTTGAACACTGGGTATAGACAAGGGAGAAGAGCTGACGTGAAAGGAATTCTACTCCTCCCACACGGCAACGAGACACTAGTTCTGCAGAATCCCAGCACTCGGCCTGCACCAGCAGGAGAAGGCACAGGCAGAGGGGATGCTGCACCTCGAGCTGCTCCTGTGCTCCCTCCTGCCACGAGCCCTACCCTGCGTCATCTGTGAACCAACCCTCGGTCTCCCTGCTGGATCCTGGGCTCTGTGGTTCCTGCTTATGGAGAATCACATGTGGATGGCAGAATGCCTGCACTGCCTAACCACAGGTAAGTCCAAAACCACGACCTGAACCCTGGGGCCCCGCGCTGCACCCCCGCCATGGGGGCCGCATCTCAACGCCCGGGGTCCCTGCGCCACCCCACCACAGAGGCTGCAACCCAAAGCCCCGGGTCCCCGTGCCACACCCCTGCCATAAGGACAGCGACCTGATGCCCCGAGTCCCCGTGAAGGACAGGAGCGCCTACTGTCCCCTGTCCTATGCCGTGCTCACTGTTTCTTCAGGTCTGGGGTGCAGAAAAGCAGAGGCGGGACGGGACAGAGCAGTGAGGGGAGGAAGTCTGGAAGAGAAGCTGGGGACACTGGGATGCCCTGAGGCAATAGGAGCGACATAACCAGGGGAGGGGACAGACACAGATTTCGTAACAAAGCAGCAGCAGCAGCTCTGAGGCAGGACAGGCCAGCACATCAGACTAGAGAGGGTTCAGGGCGCTCTGCCAAACCCATCCCAGCACATCCACTTCCTTTCCGGCCACCGACACCACACGCCCTCCCCGTGGCTGGTAGACGCTGCAGTGACGGCTGTCCGAGGCTCTGTGTGGTGGGAGCTGGCACAGGCAGGGAGCACACTGGCCCCGGGGAAACCACAGCCAGTCGTGTCTCTCAGCATCCCGCTGCAGGGCAAGTCACCAGGACCCATTTCCACGTAAGGACGGTAATGGCATCCACCACAGAAACCACAGCTGAACGGGGGGGGGGGTTCTTGCATTTCTGTTTTCCCCAGAAATTTACCTCATTCCTACTTATGCTAGAGCTTCAAGTGCACAGCTAAGAATTCTTCTCTAAATAGGAAACATGTGTTTTACCTTCAGAAGACAGTCTCTGGGCGAACTGGACTGTCCCTGCAGGGAGGAGGACGGGCAGCCAGCCGATGTGAATCCCTGCTCTCCCGCGGCGGCCCTCCCCAACCCCACGACTCAGGGTTCACCACTTCCCCGGCCTGCGTTCAGTGTCCTGACTCGCGGCCTCTGCTGCTCCCAGC
This sequence comes from Lutra lutra, assembly GCF_902655055.1. Classification (NCBI taxonomy): domain Eukaryota; kingdom Metazoa; phylum Chordata; class Mammalia; order Carnivora; family Mustelidae; genus Lutra; species Lutra lutra. Next base: position 163,159,699 of record NC_062282.1, read on the forward strand.
ATGGACCCAGAGGGCTCAGGGCCGACCCCACGGTCACTCTCTCGTGGACACAGCAGCTCGTATCTTCATCATGACTGCTGCCATCTCAGCTTCTAGGGCAGAGACTGCTGGTGTGACACAAGGCCCTCTCAAACAGCACAGCCACCACCAGAATTTACAGAGAGAATCCTGACATCTCCCACACAAAGCCATGGGATGCCTTTGCACAAGGGTGGGCGAAGGGTCCCCAATACCACCAACCTGAGGCATGTTGGCTCACATCCACCCTCAGGAGAGGGGGAGCGTTTCCTGCAGAGGAAGAGGGTTTCTCAAGCCCCGAAGCCATGTTCTGGGGTTAGTAAGCTGCAGAAGCTGCTGGCTGCAGCGAAAAAGCAGCGTTTTTGTGGGTCGTCACTCAGAGTGACTAAGTTAGACCGGGGAAAGAGTGACAAATCGTGCATATTTAACATATCCCATAGCAAAGATGAGTGCTTTTTTCCAGAAAGGAAAGGGCCAAGCTTAAAGGAGGCAATGCTGATGCAGACACGTCAGGAAGATTTCTTTAAAAACATGTGGGAAGACACACGGTCCCCCTGTGCCCTGGTGGAAGTCTGTGGCATCATGATGACAGGGCCTCCTCACGCAGAGCCTGGATCCGCAGAACTGCTGAGCAAGGAACCAGGGGCAAACCAAAATCTCAACGGAGAAACAACGGTGTTTTCCCTACAAATACACTGAGAAGCAAACGGCAAGGACAGAGGGAAGTCATACCCTAAGACGGTCTTCGCTGAGTGGCCGGCACAGGCCTCAAGCGGGCTGTGAGCCAACCAACACGCAGCACATGTCCTTGAACCAGACAGCTGGTGTCTGATGACCTGAGGCAAGCACACCATGGTGTGGGGCTTTTTAACATTTTCTACGTTCTAAAGATGTGCACGGAGGTCTGTGTGAGTGACAGGACACAATGTCTAGGCATCTACTTCAGAATTACTTGAAAAGGAAAAAGAAAAAGAACTGAACCATTCGGCCACAGGTTGAAGAGAACCTAAAAGTAGTTCTATCAAACATTGTTTAAATTTCTACTTGCTGGACACAAAGTGGCAAGCATCCTTAAGAATCCACTGTCAGGCCCTTGAGAGAGATCTGGGAGAGTGAGCACGTTCCATTGTATGTGTACCTGTGGAGCCGTGCCCACACAACGACAGGCCCGCAACACACATAGCACGCACATGGACACACGCACAGTGCACACGCGGACAGACACACACAGCATACACGCGGACAGACACACACAGCATGCACACGGACAGACACATGCACAGTACACACACAGACACACACACAGCACCCACATGGATAGACACACGCACAGCATGCACACACATGGACAGACCCGCAACATGCATAGTACGCACACAGACTGACATACACACATGCACAGCATGCACGCAGACAGACAGACACACACACAGACACACACAGTACACACATGGACATACACAGCATGCACACGGAGAGACATACACAGACGCATGCATTGTACACACATGGATGCATGCATGGCATGCACATGGACAGACATACACACATACTACACACACAGTACACACACAGACACATGCATAGCATGTACACACATGGACAGACATGCAACAGGCACAGCACGCACATGGACACACGCACAGTGCACACGCGGACAGACACACACAGCATGCACACGGACAGACACATGCACAGTACACACACAGACACACACACAGCACCCACATGGATAGACACACGCACAGCATGCACACACATGGACAGACCCGCAACATGCATAGTACGCACACAGACTGACATACACACATGCACAGCATGCACGCAGACAGACAGACACACACACAGACACACACAGTACACACATGGACATACACAGCATGCACACGGAGAGACATACACAGACGCATGCATTGTACACACATGGATGCATGCATGGCATGCACATGGACAGACATACACACATACTACACACACAGTACACACACAGACACATGCATAGCATGTACACACATGGACAGACATGCAACAGGCACAGCACGCACATGGACACATGCACAGCACACAGGTGGACAATTACACAGTATACACATGGAGAGACATACGCACAGCATGCACAAACACGGACACACATGCACAACATGCACACAGACAGACATACAAGCACAATACACATATGGATGCACGCACACTATGCACACAAAAACATACACGGACAGACACAGCAAATGCACAGAGCACACACACGTGCACACATGTACCTCTACCACACACGGGGACGGCACACACATGCACACGCACAGAATGCCACCATGTGCCTGCATATCCCGCACTCACATAGCCCACATGTACATGGGCATATGCACACATTCTAAAGGGGGATGCAGCCATAGGCTGACCGCATGTGCATGCCAGGAAACACAGGAGCTTGGACTGGGCACCGCTCTTGCTCTATGTTCTCCAGCTCCAGAGAGGAGAACAAAGTGGGTGGGCACACGACAGGCCCTGTTGACGAGGGGCCAGCATCAAGCAGTGGGGAGCTGTGTGCAGGCAGGAAGGAGCCACAGGCAGGGCATAGTGGCCCCGTGAGTGCACAGTACCTGTCTTAGCTCCTGGGCATCCCCCTCGGAAACCAATGGCTCACTCATCTGCAGTGGAAGCAGCCGGGCCTCCTGGCTCGCCAAGCAGGGCTCGCGGTGCACAGCACGGTCCGTCAGCCCAGACGCTGAAATGGAAAACCAAACGGCAGTGACATCGTCTGGAGGTGTGAACCACGTGAGAACTTTCAGACCTTCCCATGGGAGGCCATCAGGGCTCTCTGGACAGACGCAGTGTTTCCAGCTCACCCACGGTCTGGCAGGACTCGGCTCTGCTATGCCGAGCTGGGGTAGGGGCTGCTTACGTGCCCTCAGACCCTTGCCCAAGCTGCCTCCACACCCTGCTCTGATCAGAGCGGGCACGGACTGTGCTCTGGTTTTGGCTCCATAACTGCTCTCGCAGGAAAGGGCCTTCATCCGCGTGCAGACATTTCTCTTCTCTGGGGGAAAGGGCTATAGGTGGGAGCCTGGAGAAACGCACACAGAACACCCTGCTGGAAACCGCGGCATCATCTTGTCCCCGACACAGTGCTGAGGCTCTCTGAGTGCAGGAAAGGGCCAGTTGGCTGGGCCAAGCCACGCTGGCTGTGTGGCTGCACGGATGCGGGGGTGCGTCAGAGCCCTGCACATGGCCAGACCCCGCTCAGGGGTGTTCCCAGGCACAGGGCACCTGCACCTAGCCAGGCTCCCCAAAGGCCGGAAGGGCAGCCTGGAGATGCGGTGATAACCAAGGGGAACTTGGAAGCAGCCGTGGCGTGCGACCCGTCCTTTGTTTCAAGCGCTGACTCGAACCCCAACCCTGGCACCACAGGGCCCAGAGAAGGGCCTGAGCCTCCCCCCAGGACACAGCACAGCCACGTTCATGGACAGCGATGCCGGGAGGCAGATGGCTGTCCGGAGGCCAGACCGGCTCCTCTGAGCACTTCTCTGCTCCTGAGCAACGGGAGGCCCAGAGGGCTCATAGGACCCTGGCGGCAGGGAGCAGAGCTGCGTGATGAACACATCATCAGGAGAGGAAGGACCAGGCCTGAAGAGTAGGAGCCCGACTGGCCATTCCCAGCACACAGAAATACCCCTGCTATGCTCATTTCTCAATGTAATCCCTGAAGACGGCCTGGCTGAGCAAAGAAAGCATGGCCTCGTCCAGGAGAGATGCAGGCTGGAGCGAGGAAGACACGGGGTTCTCAGGGTCCTGGAGCGGAAGAGGGACCAGGCCCAATGCAGAGAGCTTGGGGACTGGTGCGTGAGCAAGAGCTGTGCAGAGGCAGGACCCCGGGTCCTGGCCTGCCTCTACTGGAGGAGGCTGTGTGCAGAAGCCCCTCTGCTCTGTGTGCGCCCTGGGAAGCCTACAGAGACCCGCCACACCGCAGGTGTATTCAGGCAGCCAGAAAAAACCCTGACTGTACACCATGCACACGGATGTCTGCTCATCTACGTCCTTCTGTAAGAAAAATAAAAGCTGATCGCAACCCAGCAAACTGATGTCACAACCTGTGTTCTAGGGCCCAGTCTGGCTCCCTAAAGGCTTTTAATTAGCAAGGAACTTTCTGCAGCACACAAATCAGCGCTGTTCAGCCTCACGGGATCTAAATGTCACTACCTAAAACGTTACATAACGACAAGCACTTTTCTGAAACCGTCAGAGCGAGCTGGAAGACATGATGGCAGAAATAGCAAACGAAGACATGAACTACCAGCTATTATTAGCCTCAAGAAAAGGCCAACCCATGCCCACGACGTTAACCAGTCCTCGGTGCTAATGCGATGACAAACACTGGTTCCACCTCCCCACTTGGCCTTGGCCCTCCCCTTCCCTGCTTTCTACTCCCCAGGCTCATGGACTCCTGCTCCAGCCAGCCTGGCAGCCCATCCTTGGAGGCTCGCACACCATCCCCGGTCCCCATCCCTAGCTCCCCATCCATGGCCTGCTAGTACCCCGTCCCCGGCACCCTGTCCCCAGCCCCTGGTCCTCATCCCTGGCACCCTGTTCGTGGTCCACTGGTCCTCTGTCCCCGCCACACTGGTCCTCTGTCTCTGGCACCCTGTCCCCAGCCCACTGGTCCTCTGTCCCTGGCATCCTGTCCCCAGCCCACTGGTCCTCTGTCCCTGGCTCCCGGGGCCCTGCCCGTCCTGCTCCTCATCTGCACACATCACACACACAGACGGCCCCCAGCACAAGTGTGATGGCATGTCCTCCACTCTGCGGCTCCATGAGTGACAACCTTCCCTCATCTGTCCTGCCATCATTCCACTTGCACACCTTTGATATTAACATGCTTGGTACCGCACTGGTTCTCTGAGACCAAGGCCCGAGTCTGACTCACACGTGGGCCTGGCCCTGGGCCCCTTTAGCACTGGTGTGCTCTCCATTCCAAGACCCAGAGCTAGCTTCTGGAGGGACACGCTGATATTTCTTTGAATACTTAACGGAACAGGTTTTACTTAAGCAGAAAGCCCAAACAGAGAATTTTTCTTCTTGGAATACACTGAGTCACGGTATCTTTCATGGCCAGCAGGATGACACCTGGCACGGAGCTCGGCACCCCTGGTGCTCTGTATTGAGACCCGAGTCACTGACTCAGTTCAACGCTGTGAGCTATCTTCTGAAAACATCGATTAAAATGGTTTCGTCTCTAGAGCCACTAATAATCACAGTCAAACATAATCAGCACAAAGTGTTCAAGCTGCAAGGGGACTTACGCATGATCTCACTCCCTGGGAACAACAGCTGGGCTGGCAGGGGCATCTGCAGATGCCAGTGTCCTTTATGGACAGCTCTGCATCTGAGCAAGAACTCCCCAGCCCACTCTCACCCAAAGCCTGTCTGCTCGTGGGCCATTTTCCTCCTTGTCCCTGGGACCTGAAAGCCTCATCCATGACACAGGGAAGGAAATGCCTACCCTACCCAGGGACGGACCCAGAAGTTTAGAGAACTGGGGTGGGAAGCCCTTTCCACAAAATCCCAAGTGCCCAAGCCCTCAACACTGCAGGAAGGTAACAGAGAGAGCAAGCCTACTCAGTAGAGAGAAAGTAAAGCCCTCGGCAAATGTACCTTGGACCCAAGCAAGAGTCCTCGGAAGATCAAGTGGGTGAGAACCCACAGCCCCCAAAGGTCCACAGGGACCAGGGGTGGTCTGTGAGAGGTCAGCGTGGCGCCCGTGTCCTAGTGACCGCACGGCTGGGGGGGGGGGTGTCTGTCAGTGGTCTGCGTGGGGTCCGTGTCCTAGTGACCACACGGGGAGGGTCTGTGGTCAGCATGGTGTCCGTGTCCTAGTGACCACACAGGTGGGGGGGTCTGTCTGTAGTGAGCGTGGTGTCCATGTCCTAGTGACCACATAGGTGTGGGGGGGTCTGTCTGTGGTCAGCGTGGTGTCCCTATCCTAGTGACCACACGGGTGGGGGGGGTCTGTGAGTGGTCAGTGTGGTGTCCGTGTCCTAGTGACCACATGGGTGGGTGGGGGGGTCTGTGGTCAGTGTGGCGTCTGTGTCCTAGTGACCACTTGGGTGGGGGTGTCTGTTTGTGGTCAGTGTGGTGTCCATGTCCTAGTGACCACACAGGTGGGGGGGGTCTGTCTGTGGTCAGTGTGGTGTCCATGTCCTTGTAACCACATGGGTGGGGGGTCTGTGAGTGGTCAGCATGGTGTCCGTGTCCTAGTGACATGGGTGGGGGCGGTCTGTCTGTGGTCAGCATGGTGTCCGTGTCCTAGTGACCACACAGGTGGGGGATCTGCGAGTGGTCAGCATGGCATCCGTGTCCTAGTGACCACACTGGTAGGGAGGGGGGCCTGTCTGTGGTCAGCGTGGTGTCTATGTCCTGGGATTGGAACTCCACCACTTGAAGCCCAAGTCTTAAATGACAGTGTCCCCAACGTGTATTACTGTGAAATAGATGTGTGTGCTCCTGATGCCAGGGGCTGTTCTGGGTACTTGAGAGGTGGTCATCAGGAGACCAGCTGGGTCCAGTCCGGACGGAGTACATGTCCCAGTGTGAAAGTGTGGCAGACCACCAGAGGGCGAGTGTTGTCTCTTAAATGAGGTGGTCAGAGAAGGCTTCTCTCCAAGGTGGCAGTTGGCAAACAACAAAGACAAAAATAAGTACCAAAAAGACCATAAAATGCTATGCACGGGCCATGCTGTGAAGTCTTCTTCCTAAAACCTGTCACGCCAGGACCCTGAGACAACATGAAATACAGTGCAACTGGGAAATAGTCTACAAAACCTCAGCACAACTCCTGCAAGCTGCTGAGACCCTCAAAGCAAGGAGAGCTCAGGGAGCCGCCACAGGTCACATGGGAGTCCAGACGAGGGTCCTGGGACAGTAAGCACGGGGGGATCTGGAGAGAAGCCGGATAGGCTTGCTAGCTGTGACAGAGAGGATGGCAGCCGCAGGGGACCATCCTCCCAGCTCGTCCCCAAGCCTGAAAAGACCCTACTTTAAAGGTGCTGTACACACAAACAGTCATTTTCCGCTGCTTTTCCCCAGGGTGGATGCAGTCCACCAGTGTCATTCCCAGCCCCTGAAGCCCAGGAGACCCTGGCGCCTGCCCCTGGCCGATCCACCTCCACCACGCAGGACTGGAGGTCTCTGGAAAGTTCTCCAGACGCTGACTCAAGGCAAACCTGGGTTCCGTGGCAACACTGCCACCTGCTGGGCACGCATTCTACCCAACCTGCTTCTGGAGGAGAGGCATCTGTTTCTGAGAAGTCAAGTCATGGTTTCCACCTCCACGGCCTCTGTTTTCCAGCGTGGGAGAGGGAAAACACCGGTGCTGGCAAAAAGCAGCAGGAGAGACAGAGAGGGCCTGCCCAGGCCTCCCGCGGAGCCCTCGGAAAGCCGGACACTGTCCCACGTGTTGGCCTCCTCCCTGCTTCCCCTCCTCCCCCACAAACACCCCCATACTCTGGAGGTAGGGTGCCTCACTGAGGGAGGATGGCACCTCTCGGTCCACGTAGACAAGACACACTGTGGGAACCCCCTTGCTCCCGCCCCTGAGGCTCAAGTGAGCACCAGGGTGAACACCCATCTGTCATCACAATGTGGTCCCGTTCCCTCCGCACACACACCGTGGTCTGTGACGGTGATGGGTGAGGCCACACATTCCCAGTCCAGGTCCTGCTGGGAAGGTGTCTGAGGATGTGGTGAGGGCCCAGCACCAGCTGACCTTCTGTGAGGGAGCCTGTCTGTGCCCTCCCTGAGGAGGAAGATGTGCAGCCCATGTGCCCTTCCCAACGGCAGGCCCTGAGGAACCTGCACTCACCTGGCTTCTGCCGGGGGACCACAGTCCTGGCATGCACCTCCCACCCTCCCTCCCTGTCTGCACCTGGACACTCAGGGTCAGAGCGGGCCCAGCAAGCCTCTTCTCCCCTGTATGGTATGTGCTTCCTCTGCCACCTGTCTCGTGACACCCTGTGCCGTGTCCTCTCTCTGGAACCACCCACGGATGTGCTGGAGCTCCGTGAGAAAAGGATGGCAAGTGCCTGGCCCAGGGAGTTCCCCATAAGCACAGGCAGAATGAACAGCTGGATGCGCTACCAGCCCTGGGGCTCCTCACGGCCCAGGCCCCTCCCAGAGAAACAGGAGGGCGGGGGCAGCCAATGTCCTGCCTGAGGCCTCTCTCAGGCTCACTGCGACTGCCCATCCTTCTCAGCCCCTTTATGTGCTGCCCAGTGCTGCCTTGAGAAAAGGGCCAGAGAAAAATCTGGAAATGCCACGAAATTATATTTGTACACTAACACTTCCGATATTTTGGTGCTTATGGGACCACATCTATTTTCAGGTACATTTCTTTCAAAACACGAAGTCATGTAGAATAATGTAAAAATATTTATGTGTTAGGGAACCAGGTTACACATTAGCACTGAAAAACAATCACTTTAGAGCAAAAAGAACCTAGAACAGTCATAAGCATACTCCTCCTGTAACAGACATCCAGCAATCAGAGTTAATAATAAGGAAGGACTACTGGCCTGTTAGCAGGATCATGGTAACATAGACACAAGCTCACCTGGGACAGTACCAGAAAATAGGGTATTTTGTGACTTTGTGATTTCTTAGGCCGGGCACAAAACAAGCTGACGGGGAATTTACCCAGGTAAGGATTTCTGTCACGGAGAATGACAATCTGGCAGAGGGACAGGTAGCTTCCGAAGCCAACGGGACGCACAGCTACAGCATGGCAGGGACTCCTACAGAGCCAGAAAACCAAGCAACGGCAGAGCAGAAAACAAACACAGACGAGGCAACCCACAGAGAAAACTCATGATGCCCGAAAACAAGCAAGTAGCATCAGACTCGCCATGTCACCGTCAATCACAGACATGAGAACACACATGAGCGAGATGCCACCTGACAGCATCCAGATGGCAAACCCGGGATGTCAGACGACCCTGGGCTGGGACCCAGGACCCCTGCTGCAACTGCCCAGCTCCATGCTCCCACAGAGAGACTCAGAGGGACAGGAGGAAGGCCTGCAGACCCAATGAAACTATGCCGCAGTTTTCAGAGATTGATTCGTAAATAAGTCCCTGGAAGGCGGGACAGGATGACTCTGATGCTGCGCTCAGGGGTGGAGGGACGCCCACCAGGGTGGGCAGGTCAGTGCCAGCAAGTCCCATGGAGGAAAGGAGGAAAGCCTCATGTGGAGCCTTCCTCTGTTCTGAAAGGGCCACCAAGCCCTGCCAACCTCGGGGACAACCCATCCAGCCCTCAGGTGTGAGACACACCTGAGTTCTGAGACTAGGGAGAATGGTCTGCAGGGTCTTCATTTACAAACAACGGACAGTCAGTGGTGCACTGCAGGCATGCTGTGTTGGACCTCGACCTTGGAGACTAGTGCGCAGGCCGGGCCGGAGCTCACTCACCCGCCTGCCAGACGGTGCAGCCCTTCTCTGCTGGGGAAGACATTCTGGCACTTTGGGGCATCAAGGTGCCTTCTAACAATTCCATCTTCTGGCTGAACTGCACCTCCAAAATGGGGAGAGCCTCTGGCATCCTGGCGGATATCAGGCGATAAGCTATGTCTGGCTTCCCAATGAACCGCTGGCGAATGCTAATTTCATAAGGTGTGTGAACCTTAATGTCATCTATATCTTCTCTTTCAAATCTGTGCATGAGCAAAGAGCTTGAGTCATGGATTTCCAACCCCGACACAAGGAGGGTGAGACTTCCTGCTTTAACATGACACCCTGTCCCCTGGGAGACAACAGCAGGAATTCGGACCACCACCCCTTCTTTTCCAAGAGCTTTGGGACCAGCCGTTGCGGTGCCTTTCTTGGGCTTCGATTCTGTCGGCATCTTCCAAAGCTTGGAGCTAAAGGGCCACCAAGAAGGGGACTCCAGCTCTGTCAGCAACCTAAAAGCCCAAACAAAACACAGAAACACAGTGAACTGAGTGTTAATGTTTTGAGAACCGCTTTAGCCTTTATAAAGCAGTTAGCCTTTTTATAGTGTTCTTTTCCACAAGCAACCCACGAAGCAGAAGAGCAGGAAGCACTCTGCCTGTTTTAGAAAAGAAAACTGAGGCTAAGAGCAGCATCTCTTAGGGTTACAGACAAGCCCAGCCCATAAGCAGTAAACACACAACAGGAACACACGTCCTCTGACTAGAATGCTGCCCTTTTCACATCGGACTGTGGGTAATTCTGACTCAAAATAATCTGCAGTAACCTGTCCTGTTCAATGTGGTAACAAGCACATGGGTCTACAGGCACCTGAGTGTGACTGACCTAAGTGGGGACTGAATTTTCAACCGAAGTACCTGTGGCTAGTGGCTACCGCACTGATGGGACCACTGTGAAATATCCACAAATACCAAGAGATCTACCTCGTAGCAAGAAAATGGAAGCAGAAAAGGAAGAACAAAGGAACACAGATCAAATGGCATAAGCAGAAAATAAAACTCAAGAGGGTGGGGTTAGACTCCACCATATTAGTAATTATGCTACATATAAATAGATGAAATCCTCTAATTTAAAGGCAGATTGTCAGCCTGGATTAAAGAAAAAACCAACAACATACAGCGGCATCTTCTTCACAATAGACACTGTGAAATATAAGGACACAGAAACATCAAAAACACCGGGGATGGGGGAGGGCTGAGGGGAGATACATTGTGCTAAAAGAAAGCTCTCAGACAGAGCCTGTTACCTGGGAAAAAGACAGACAACACACAATAAAAAAGAAAGTCAATTTGACAAAAAAAGTTAGTGCTAAACATGTATATCTAACAAAACTCCGAAATGCACTGATCAAAAAGTAACAAAATTATAAGGAGAAATAGACAATTACAGCTGTAGACTTTAACAAATTTTCTCCATAATTAATATAGCAAGAAGACAAAAATGACTAATAAGAACATAAACACTATTCAATTCACTCAGCCTGGTGTTTACTGAACATTATCCGACCACTGAATGCACTCTCTTTTAAAGTACATTCAGAAAAAAGAGCAACACATCTCAATAAATTCCAAGGTCTGAAAGCCTACAGAGCATACCATCTGTCCCCAAAGAAATGAAATCTGAAATTAATGACAAAACACTAATACAAATTCCTCAAATATCTGGAGATTAAGCATAATTCTAAATAAAGGGAACCAGAAAAGTGAATGAAACAAAATGGAGTGAATGAAACAAAACCTTATGAAGGAAATGGCAGGATGCAAACAGTGCAGTCATGAGGAAAATTTGTAGCTCTCAATGAATGCATCTGAAAATGTCTTAGAAAGGGTTAAAATCAGTGATTTAAGCTCCTGTTCCAAAAAGTTATAAATTAAACCCAAAGTAGAACAGAAAAGCAGAAATCAGTGAAATTGAAAACAGAAAAAAGAGAATATTTACAGAGCCCAAAGTTGGTTTTTCGAAGTCATTTTTAAAAAGTAAACCCTTACAAGAAATGACCAAGAATAAAACAAAGAGGGGCGCCTGGGTGGCTCAGTCGGTTAAGCCTCTGCGTTCTGCTCACGTTGTGATCTCAGGGTCCTGGGATTGAGCCCCGCATTAGGCTCCCTGCTCAGCAGGAAGTCTGCTTCTCTCTCTCCCTCTGCCCTTCCCTCTGCTTGTGCTCTCTTGGTCTCTGTTAAATAAACAAATAAAATCTTAAAAAAAGAAAAAACAAGGAAACTGCATATTACCAATATCAGGAACAAAAAAGGCATCACTATAGATTCTTTAGCGTTTGAAATAAGGGGATATCATATCCAACTTCACACCAAGAAATGGGACAACTTACATGAAACAGATAAAATACTCCAAACACCCAACCTTCCAAAACTGCAGCAAGAAGTAGTTTAAGACTATAAATACCCGGGTGCCTGAGTGGCTCAGTGGGTTAAGCCTCTGCCTTCAGCTCAGGTCATGATCTCAGGGTCCTGGGATCGAGAGCCACATCAGACTCTCTGCTCAGCAGGGAGCCTATTTCCCTCTCTCCCTCTGCCTGCCTCTCTGCCTACTTGTGATCTCTATCAAATAAATAAATAAACTCTAAAAAAAAAAAGAATATAAATACCCATAGTGAAGTGGCAGCAAGAGAAATTTGGAAAAAATCCCATTTACGAATATTCCAAAAATAATAAAATACCTTAGGGATAATTTGAACCAAGGAAGTGAAAGGCTTGTATTCTGAAAACAAAAACAAAAACAAAAACTAAAACTGAAGACACAAACAAATGGAAATACATACCATGCTCACGGATGGCAATAATTAATACTGTTAAAATGTCCACACTACCCAAAGCAACAGACAGATTTAATGCAATCCTTATCAAAATACCAGAACATTTTTTTCACAGAACTGAACAAATAATACTAAAATTTGTATGGAACCACAAAAAACCTCAACTAGCCAAAGTGATCTTCAGAAATAAGAACAAAGCTGGAGGTATCACAATCCCGGATTTCAGGATTTATGACCAAGTTGTAGGAATCATAACAGCATGATACTGGCACAAAAACAGACATGCAGATCAAAGGAACAGACCAGAGAGCCCGGAAATACACCCACACTCATGTGGTCAGTTAATCTGTGACAAAGGAGTCAAGAATAGACAACAGGACAGTCTCTTCAACAAATGGTGCTGTGAAAACGGGACAGCCACTTGCAAAAGAACGAAATAGGACCCCTTCTTATACCATACACAAAAATTACCTCCAAATGGATTAATGGATTAAACTGAGACTTGAATCCATAAAACTCCTATAAGAAAACATACACAGTAAAATCACATTGACATCGGCCTTAGTACCATATTTATAGATATGTCTACTGAGACAATGGAAACAAAAGTGAAAACAAACTATTGCGACTACATCAAAATAAAAAGCTTCTGCATAGTGAAGGAAATCACTGACAAAACAAAAAAGTAATCTACTGAATAGAAAAAGGTATTTGCAAATGATACATCTGAGAAGGGGTTAATAGGCAAAAGATATACAACTCATAACCAAAACATACAAACAACCCAATTAAAAAATGGGCAGAAGATCTGAATAGGCATTTTTTCAAAGACGACATCCATGTGGCCAAAAGACACACCAAAATATCTCAACATCATTCATCATAAGGAAATACAAATCAAAACCACATTAAGATATGGAATGGCTAAAATTAACAACACAGGAGAAAACAGGAGTTGGTGAGCATGCAGAGAAAGGGGAACCCTCATGCACTGTTGGTGGGAATGGTAAGGAGGTTCCTCAAAAATTAAAAATAGAATTACCATATGATCCAATAATTCCACTACTGGGTATTTACCCCAAGAAAATAAAAACACTAGTGATAAAGATATCGTATCCCTATGTCTACTGCAGCATTATTTATAGTAGCCAAATATGGAGGCAACCCAAGGGTCTCTCCACTGATGAATGGATAATGAAGAGGACACACACACACACACACACACACACACACACACCAGGGACTATTACTCAGCCACAAAAAAGAATGAAGTCTTGCCATTTGCAAGACTCCATTGTGGATGGAGCTAGATGGTATTACGCGAAGTGAAATAAGATAGAGAAAGACAAATGCTACACGACTTCACTTACATGTAGAATCTAAACATGTAAGCAAAAGAATAAACAAAGTGCAGAAAGAGACCCATAAATAGAAAAGGGATGGTTGCCAGAGGGGAGGGTTGGGGGAGAGGGTGGTACAGGCTTCCAGTATGGAGCAGATAAATCATGGAGATAAAAGGTACAGCCTAAGGAATACGGTCAATGATACTGTAATATCGACACAGATGGTAGCCACGCTTGTGTTGGGCATAACATTCACCTGTCAAATCACTACACTGCACACCTGAAACTAATACGACATTGTGTGTCAATGATACTTAGCTAAAAAAAGGGGTGCATGGACATCCTCCCTCAGTGAACTATACTGTAGTGTGCTTTCCCCTAATTGGAACAGTGTCTGAAAACGTATGTGAGGAGTCACAGGTAACAAGGGAAACTGTACCGGCTCAGTAGAGGGGGCCAGTAACAAGACCCCACCCTAATTCTCCCAGCCAGGGTACAGGTGCAGGGAAGCGAAATCCCACCCCCAGCCAGCAGTGACAGGTGTCTGTACCTACTGCAAGGCACAAACTAGGGCCAAGTGGGGAATTGGGGCTCTCGCTCTCACATGGCAGTAAGAGGAATCAGTGTTTTTCTTTCTTTTTTTTGGAAGACAGAAGGTGAGAGGGGAAGGAGAGAGAGAATCTCAAGCAGGCTCCACGCCCAGCATGGAGCCAACATGGGGCTTGATCGCACCACCCTGAGGTCACGGCCTGAGCTGAGATCAAGAGTTGGAAGCTGAACTCACAGAGCCACCCAGGTGCCCTAAGAGGAATCAGCTTCTTACTCCCAGGGCACCATCAGGGAAAACTAAACAAAAACAAGACCCAGAGTTGTCCAGGATACAATGAAGAATCACCCCACCAAGAACCAGGAAAAGTTCCTCTTAAATAAAAAATACAAGCAAATGCCAAGACCAAGATGAAACTGATGGGATTACTAGACAGGGATTCTAAAGCAACATCAGAAAAGTATTTCCACAAGCAACTATGGACATGTTGGAAATAAATTAAACCACAGTCTTAGCAGAGAAACAGAAGACACAGTAAAGTATCTGAGAATTTTTGAACTTAGAAATACAAGAACTGATATAAAAAATGGGTCGATGGAGACTGTAGCCAGAGATGAAAGATAAAAGAATCCATGAGATTAAAGGTCAAAGAAGAGAACAACAGAGAGAAAACACTAAAAACAACAATGAGAACAAACCCAAGGGTCCAAAACAAAAGACTGAACATTCACATCACCAGCACTCCAGCAGAAGAGAAAGACTGCAAGCTGGAAAAGTACTCAAACAAATATTGGCTGACCATTTCCCAAATTAGGCAGAAATACATAAGCCCATAGCATCAAAATACACTAATCAGACCCACACAGTATACCGAAGAAATCATTATGAAATTTTATGTTAAACAAACAAAGAAAAGATCTTGACAGTGGCGTGAGAGACCCCTCACCTACAGGAGAAAACCAAATCGAATGACAGCACACTTCTCGTCAGAAACCATGGAGCCAGAAGGAAGTGGAACAGTGGTTTTCAGTGCTCAAAGAAAAGAACTGTCAGTTCACAAAATTCCACACTGAGTGAAACTTTTCTTCAGGAATAAAGAGGTAATTGAGTTACTCTCAGAGGAAGAAAACCCACAAAGAAACTGCTGCTAGCGGGTCTGCCCTGAAAGAACGTCTCGAAGAAGTTGTCGAATCAGAAAGGAACTGAAAAGGGTAGCTAGCAATTCCAGAACATCAGGAAGGAGGGTAGAGAAATAGAGTAAATATACAGGGAAATAAAATACACTCACTTTTTCTCTTGAGCTGGCTAAAATATGTAAAAGTGGTTCTCAAATAGGTACACCAAGTTAAGATAATCACCCTACGGGATTCCTACAAATCGTCTTAGTAAGTTAGAGACATAAAGACAGGTTAGGTTCCTACACAGCACTGACCAGTTACATGTCAACACCAGCACACTGTGCCCAACTGCGCGTATACAACGTAGTACCTAGAGTGACTGGAGAAGGGTCTGTGTGAGGAGGCACACTGAGGACAGTGCACGGAAGTCACCATGGAGTTCTGAGATAATATTCAGGTAACCTGTAGGAGGTGGGGGGTGGGGAAGGAAACAAACAACAGAGGGAACAAGTAACACAAAAATAAAGCAGCAGATGTCAGTGTTTTTACACCACACTAATAATTACATCACCAGGATGGCAAAACTGTTCCACGTTCAATCCACTTTCTGTCAGACTCCTAGCTGGCTCCCGTGCAGAAGCTGGCCAGTGAACCCTAAAGTTCATACAGAAATGCAAGGGGACCGGAAGAGCCAGAATGATCCTGAAAAAGAAGGACAGAGCTGGCGGACCCTACCACCTGCGTGCAAACCCTACTACAAAGCTCTGGACATGAAGTTGGTGTGGCGCTGTCACAAGGTCAGACACATGGATCAGTCTAGAAGCAAACCTTCATGCGGAGGGTCAGCTGGCCTCCAGCAAGGATGACCAGATAGCTCACCAGGGAAGCACTGAACTGAAATACTGCTGAGACCACTGGATATCCACATACAAAGAAAAGAAGTCCAGCTATTTCTCATGCCGTGAACTCCAAGTGGATCACAGACCTTAACAGAAAAGCTAAAGTTTGGACCATGCAGTGAAGCAGACATGACACCAAAGGCAAATGATGAAAGAAAGTCAGATACACTGGACCTCGTCAAACTTTAAATCCTTTAGGCTTGCACCCAGGCAGGCCTGAGCCACATGCAGGGGAGGCGGTCCGGCCCTGGGACTCTGGCATCCCGAGGAGGAGCTGAGGATGTGGCCAAAACCAGGGCCCAGGTGCACGTCTGCCATGGTCATCTGTCACAGTCGGACCATGCTCTAGGGAGGGAAGTCTGCCTGGCAGTGTGTGAAGGAGGCAACAGCAAAGCTCTGAAATGCTCACTGCTTGAATGCAGAAGATCAGTGTTGCATGCCTCATCAAGAACACAAGTAAGAAAGGGACACTTGGTACTCTTATGCTGAAGCCAAAATAAAAACAACAAAGCATTTTCTCTGGTCACTTAAAACAGAGAAGCCAAAATAGGACACAGACACTTTGCCTCGTCTGTCAGGTTGGACCAGTTTTTCCCACCAGGAACACAGGAGATGGGGGAGGAATTCTGTTTTTTAACACGTACAAAGTAAACGATTCTCTTGCTCTAAGTTATTTTAGGAAGAAAAAATGAACAGTTATGAGCTGGGAGCATCCTAACATGTTTTGAAAGCTGTTCTAAAGCAAAGTGGAGTACCTGGACGGCTCAGTCCACAGAGCATGCGACTCTTGATCTCGGAGTTATGAGTTCAAACACTACATTTGGCAGAGAGATTACTTTAAAAAAATCTGAAGCACTAAAAGTGGACAGATTATTATTTTCAAACCTGACTCTTCAACCAAATGACACACTTTGAACATCCTTTGTGAATATCATGAAGGCCACTGATGGGACTTAAAATTGTTAACATGCAGCGTGAGGAGAAAATGTCTACTGGGAAAGTTGAGGATAAAACTTTCTTTCACTCAGTCTGTCAAATTTAGTTCAAAAATAAATTGTGTTGGATTCCTTGGAGAAAAAAAATTAAAATTCTCTGCTTCAAAGAATATCTTTAAGAAAGTAAAATGGGGGCACCTGGGTGGCACAGTTGGTTGGTTAAGCATCCAATTCTTTTTTTAAAATTTTTTATTTCTTTTCAGCGTAACAGTATTCATTGTTTTTGAACCACACCCAGGGCTCCATGCAATCCGTGCCCTCTCTAATACCCACCACCTGGTTCCCCCAACCTCCCACCCCGCCGCCCCCTCAAAACCCTCAGATTGTTTTTCAGAGTCCATAGTCTCTCATGGTTCACCTCCCCTTCCAATTTCCCTCAACTCCCTTTTCCTCTCCATCTTCCCATGTCCTCCCTGTTATTTGTTATGCTCCACAAATAAGTGAAACCATATGATAATTGACTCTCTCTGCTTGACTTATTTCACTCAGCATTATCTCTTCCAGTCCCGTCCATGTTGCTACAAAAGTTGGCTATTCATCCTTTCTGATGGAGGCATAATACTCCACAGTGTATATGGACCACATCTTCCTTATCCATTTGTCCGTTGAAGGGCATCTTGGTTCTTTCCAAAGTTTGGCGACCATGGCCATTGCTGCTATAAACACTGGGGTACAGATGGCCCTTCTTTTCACTACATCTGCATCTTTGGGGTAAATACCCAGTAGTGCAATGGCAGGGTCATAGGGAAGCTCTATTTTTAATTTCTTGAGAAATCTCCACACTGTCCTCCAAAGTGGCTGCACCAACTTGCATTCCCACCAACAGTGTAGGAGGGTTCCCCTTTCTCCGCATCCTCGCCAGCATGTCATCTCCTGACTTGTTAATTTTAGCCATTCTGACTGGTGTGAGGTGATATCTCATGGTGGTTTTGATTTGTATTTCCCTGATGCCGAGTGATATGGAGCACTTTTTCATGTGTCTGTTGGCCATCTGGATGTCTTCTTTGCAGAAATGTCTGTTCATGTCCTCTGCCCATTTCTTGATTGGATTATTTGTTCTTTGGGTGTTGAGTTTGCTAAGTTCTTTATAGATTTTGGACACTAGCCCTTTATCTGATATGTCATTTGCAAATATCTTCTCCCATTCCGTCAGTTGTCTTTTGTTTTTTTTTAACTGTTTCCTTTGCTGTGCAAAAGCTTTTGATCTTGATAAAATCCCAATAGTTCATTTTTGCCCTTGCTTCCCTTGCCTTTGGTGATGTTCCTAGGAAGATGTTGCTGCGGCTGAGGTCGAAGAGGTTGCTGCCTGTGTTCTCCTCGAGGATTTTGATGGATTCCTTACTCACATTGAGATCCTTCATCCATTTTGAGTCTATTTTCGTGTGTGGTGTAAGGAAATGATCCAATTTCATTTTTCTGCATGTGGCTGTCCAATATTCCCAACACCATTTATTGAAGAGGCTGTCTTTTTTCCATTGGACATTCTGTCCTGCTTTGTCGAAGATGTGTTGACCATAGAGTTGAGGGTCTATTTCTGGGCTCTCTATTCTGTTCCATTGATCTATGTGTCTGTTTTTGTGCCAGTACCATGCTGTCTTGATGATGACAGCTTTGTAATAGAGCTTGAAGTCCGGAATTGTGATGCCACCAACTTTGGCTTTTTCAATATTCCTTTGGCTATTCGAGGTCTTTTCTGGTTCCATATAAATTTTAGGATTATTGGTTCCATTTCTTTGAAAAAAAAAAATGGATGGTACTTTGATAGGAATTGCATTAAATGTGTAGATTGCTTTAGGTAGCATAGACATTTTCACAATATTTATTCTTCCAATCCAGGAGCATGGAACATTTTTCCATTTCTTTGTGTCTTCCTCAATTTCTTTCATGAGTACTTTATAGTTTTCTGTGTATAGATTCTTAGTCTCTTTGGTTAGGTTTATTCCTAGGTATCTTATAGTTTTGGGTGCAATTGTAAATTGGATGGACTCCTTAATTTCTCTTTCTTCTGTCTCATTGTTGGTGTAGAGAAATGCAACTGATTTCTGTGCATTGATTTTATATCCTGACACTTTACTGAATTCCTGTACAAGTTCTAGCAGTTTTGGAGTGGAGTCTTTTGGGTTTTCCACATATAGTATCATTTCAACATATAGTATCATTTCCACATATAGTATCATATCATCTGCCGAGAGTGATAGTTTGACTTCTTCTTTGCCGATTTGGATGCCTTTAATTTCCTTTTGTTGTCTGATTGCTGAGGCTAGGACTTCTAGTACTATGTTGAATAGCAGTGGTGATAACGGACATCCCTGCCGTGTTCCTGACCTTAGCAGAAAAGCTTTCAGTTTTTCTCCATTGAGAATATTTGCGGTGGGTTTTTCATAGATGGCTTTGATAATATTGAGGTATGTGCCGTCTATCCCTACACTTAGAAGAGTTTTTTGATAAGTCTGGCCAGGGGTTTATAATCTTATTAATTCTTTCAAAGAACCAGCTCCTAGTTTCGTTGATTTGTTCTATTGTTTTTTTTTTGGTTTCTATTTCATTGATTTCTGCTCTGATCTTTATGATTTCTCTTCTCCTGCTGGGTTTAGGGTTTCTTTCTTGTTCTTTCTCCAGCTCCTTTAGGTGTAGGG
Organism: Lutra lutra; assembly: GCF_902655055.1. NCBI lineage: Eukaryota > Metazoa > Chordata > Mammalia > Carnivora > Mustelidae > Lutra > Lutra lutra. The sequence continues at coordinate 163,179,525 of NC_062282.1, forward strand.
TTAAGTTGTGTACCTGAGTCCTTTCTTGTTTCTTGAGAAAGGCTTGTACCGCTATAGATTTTCCTCTCAGGACTGCCTTTGTTGTGTCCCACAGATTCTGAACCGTTGTGTTTTCATTATCATTTGTTTCCATAAATTTTTTCAATTCTTCTTTAATTTCCTGGTTGACCCATTCATTCTTTAGAAGGATGCTGTTTAGTCTCCATGTATTTGGGTTCTTTCCAAATTTCCTCTTGTGATTGAGTTCTAGCTTCAGAGCATTGTGGTCTGAAAATATGCAGGGAATGATCCCAATCTTTTGATACCGGTTGAGACTTGATTTACGACCAAGAATGTGATCTATTCTGGAGAATGTTCCATGTGCACTAGAGAAGAATGTGTATTCTGTTGCTTTGGGATGAAATGTTCTGAATATATCTGTGATGTCCATCTGGTCCAGTGTGTCATTTAAGGCCTTTATTTCCTTGTTGATCTTTTGCTTGGATGATCTGTCCATTTCAGTGAGGGGAGTGTTAAAATCCCCTACTATTATTGTATTATTGTCGATGTGTTTCTTTGATTTTGTTATTAATTGGTTTATATAGTTGGCTGCTCCCACGTTAGGGGCATAGATATTTAAAATTGTTAGATCTTCTTGTCGGACAGTTCCTTTGAGTATGATATAGTGTCCTTCCTCATCTCTTATTATAGTCTTTGGCTTAAAATCTAATTGATCTGATATAAGGATTGCCACTCCTGCTTTCTTCTGATGTCCATTAGCATGGTAAATTCTTTTCCACCCCCTCACTTTAAACCTGGAGGTGTCTTCGGGTTTAAGATGAGTTTCTTGTAGGCAACATATAGATGGGTTCTGTTTTTTGATCCATTCTGATACCCTGTGTCTTTTGATTGGGGCATTTAGCCCATTAACATTCAGGGTAAGTATTGAGAGATATGAATTTAGTGCCATTGCGTTGCCTGTAAGGTGACTGTTATTGGATATTGTCTCTGTTTCTTTCTGATCTACTACTTTTAGGGTCTCTCTTTGCTTAGAGGACCCCTTTCAATATTTCCTGTAGAGCTGGTTTGGTATTTGCAAATTCTTTCAGTTGTTTGTCCTGGAAGCTTTTAATCTCTCCTTCTATTTTCAATGATAGCCTAGCTGGATATCGTATTCTTGGCTGCATGTTTTTCTCATTTAGTACTCTGAATATATCATGCCAGCTCTTTCTGGCCTGCCAGGTCTCTGTGGATAAGTCTGCTGCCAATCTAATATTTTTACCATTGTACGTTACAGACTTCTTTTCCCGGGCTGCTTTCAGGATCTTTTCTTTGTCACTAAGACTTGTAAATTTTACTATTAGGTGACGGGGTGTGGACCTATTCTTATTGATTTTGAGGGGGGGGGTTCTCTGAACCTCCTGGATTTTGATGCTTGTTCCCTTTGCCATATTGGGGAAATTCTCTCCAATAATTCTCTCCAATATACCTTCTGCTCCCCTCTCTCTTTCTTCTTCTTCTGGAATCCCAATTATTCTAATGTTGTTTCGTCTTATGGTGTCACTTATCTCTCGAATTCTCCCCTCGTGGTCCAGTAGCTGTTTGTCCCTCTTTTGCTCAGCTTCTTTATTCTCTGTCATTTGGTCTTCTATATCGCTAATTCTTTCTTCTGCCTCATTTATCTAGCAGTGAGAGCCTCCATTTTTGATTGCACTTCATTAATAGTTTTGATTTCAACTTGGTTAGATTTTAGTTCTTTTATTTCTCCAGAAAGGGCTTTTATATCTCTCGAGAGGGTTGCTTTAATATCTTCCATGCCTTTTTCAAGCCTGGCTAGAACTTTGAGAATCGTAATTCTGAACTCTATATCTGACATATTACCAATGTCTGTATTGATTAGGTCCCTAGCCTTTGGTACTGCTTCTTGTTCTCTTTTTTGTTGTGAATTTTTCCGCCTTGTCATTTTGTTCAAATAAGAGTATATGAAGGAGCAAGTAAAATACTAAAAGGGTGGCAATAACCCCAGGAAAATATGCTTTAGCCAAATCAGAAGAGATCCCAAATCGTGATGGGGGAGAAAGGGGATAAAAAGGGGTTCAGAAAGAAAAAAAAAAAAAAGAAACTATTAAAAAAAATAAAGCCGATAAAGAAAAATATAAAAAGGAAAAAAAAATATATATATATATTAGATAAACTATTTAAAAAACGTTAAAAAAAGAAAACGGTAAAAGTTAAAAAAATTTAGCAGAAGAAGAGAAAAAAAAATTGAAAAAGAAAAAAAATATTAAATTAACTGCAAGGCTAAAGAATCATGGGGAGAAAGCCATGAGTTCCATGCTTTGCTTTCTTCTCCTCTGGAATTCCGCCGCTCTCCTTGGTATTGAAACTGCACTCCTTGGTAGGTGAACTTGGTCCTGGCTGGGTTTCTCGTTGATCTTCTGGGGGAGGGGCCTGTTGTAGTGATTCTCAAGCGTCTTTGCCCCAGGCGGAGTTGCACCGCCCTTACCCGGGGCAGGGTGAGTAATCCGCTCGGGTTTGCTGGGTTTGCTTTCGGGAGCTTTTGTTCCCTGAGCGCTTTCCGTAGAGTTCTGGAAGACCGGAATGAAGATGGCGGCCTCCCGGTCTCCGGCCCGGAGGAGCCGAGAGCCCGGGGCCCCGCTCCTCAGTGCGCCCTCAGAGAACAGCGCCCAATTACTCCCGTCACCCTGGCCTCCGGCCGTGCTCCGAGCTAACCGAGCCTGCGACCGGTTCAAGGTAACCCCGAGCTGGGAGTCACTCCTCGGCTCTGTCTCTGTAGCCGGCTTCCCTGTTCTAATACCAGTAAGCTCTGCGACACTCAGACACCCCCGATCCTTCTGTGACCCTGCGGGACCTGAGGCCACGCTGACCCCACCTGGGCTTCACCCCAGTTAAGCCTCTGGAGTGATGTCCCTCAGCGGAACAGACTTTTAAAAGTCCCGATTTTGTTAGATTAAGAGTCACTTATGGTTTGTCTCCCTCCCAATTCCATCTTGTTTCATTTACTCTTCTCCTACCCCCTTAACCCCACATGTTGCATCTCCTCTCCCTCATATCAGGGAGATCATATGAGAGTTGTCTTTCTCTGATTGACTTATTTCGCTAAGCATGATACCCTCTAGTTCCATCCACATCATCGCAAATGGCAAGATTTCATTTCTTTTCATGGCTGCATAGTATTCCATTGTGTATATATACCACATCTTCTTTATCCATTTGTCTGTTGATGGACATCTAGGTTCTTTCCATAGTTTGGCTATTGTAGACATTGCTGCTATAAACATTCAGGTGCACGTGCCCCTTCGGATCACTACATTTGTATCTTTAGGGTAAATACCCAGCAGTGCAATTGCTGGGTCATAGGGTAGTTCTATTTTCAACATTTTGAGGAACCTCCATGCTGTTTTCCAGAGTGGTTGCACCAGCTTGCATTCCCACCAACAGTGTTCTTCTGCCCATTTTTTTATATGATTGTCTGTTTTGTGTGTGTTGAGTCTGAGGAGTTCTTTATAGATCCTGGATACCAACCTTTTGTCTGTACTGTCATTTGTGAATATCTTCTCCCATTCCGTGGGTTGCCTCTTTGTTTTGTTGACTGTTTCCTTTAAGCAATACAATTCTTGATTTCAACTCCTGATCATGATCTCAGGGTCGTGGGACTGAGCTCCTGGGGTTCATAACTCTGTGTTCAGTGGAGAATCTGCTTGAGATTCTGTTTCTCCCCCTTTGTCCCTCCTCACTACAGGTCTAAAATAAATAAAGAAATCTTAAAAAAAAATAAGATGATAATCCAGAGAAAGGAAACAAATATTCTCAAATCATGTATCCGATAAAGGGACTTCTATACAGAATATATAAAAGACTCTTACAAACTCCATAATAAAAAACACAAGCACATAAAAGATGGTCAAAGACTGAAAACAAATCATACGCATGGGAAAAAAAAAGTGTATGAAAAGATGCTCGTTATCTTGAGGAAAATGGAAGTCAAACCCCCCAGTGAGATGCTACCTCACACCCACTAGGAGGGTTACAATGGAAAAGACAGATGAGAAAAAGTGTTGTGAGGTTGTGGGGAAACTAGAGTCCTCACATATTACTGGTGGGGATGTAAACTAGTGCAGCCACTTTGGAAAACAACTGGTCAGTTTCTCGAAATGCTGAGGAGACCCAACAATTTCCCTCCTAAGGGAGATGAAAACAAACATCCACAGCAGCTCTACTCATAACAGCAGCAAAGCCGAAACAGCAAATCACCCATCCAAACTGGTCGACGGATAAACAAAATGTGATCCATCAGACAACAGAGTATTAGCCAGAAACACAGAGCAACAGGACTCCTGGCTGGCTCAGTCAACAGAGCATGTGACTCTTAACCTCAGGGTTGTGAGTTCAAGCCCCACACTGGGCATAGAGCCCACCAAAGACATGACGCTTATGTGAACTCTCTAGAAGAGACAAGGCTACGCACAAAGAGTAGATCAGTGGTGCCCTGGGCAGGAAGAGGACAGAGTGACTGCCAAAGGGCTCAAGGCAAATTTTGCGAGTGACAGAGAGGTCCTAAAATTGGACTACAGTGAAGTCCGCACAACTCTGTAAATTTACTAAAAATCACTGACTCATTCACATACAACAAGTAAGTTTTATGGTATATAAATGAGAAGACTGTTGTACAACGTCTACAAAGACACCTCAGAATAAAACATCAGCATATCTAGGATGGGCGAAACCAGCAGCCACAATCCTACTCAACTCAGCACTAACATACACGAGGAAGACAGTGCAAAACATTCTCAAAGTGCTGGGCTACATCGGGCTCAATCATGAAGTCAAACGGTCACTCAAGAGTGCCACCCTCCAACATGCGACACCAAGGCCACGCTGCTTACTCACTCACAGCAGTGCAAATACAACCGAAGTAATCACAACTAGATTCCAGCGAACTCCTAATATCAAAACCAGGTTACCAACTTGTGTTCGTTTCATTTAGAGAGAGATACAGAATACCAGGAAGTAGGACACGTATACCCCAGGGTTTTAGTGTATATACACAAATTTGTTATCTAGATGTCAATGGGGCCCTCTGGCTGCTTTTGGTTGTGACTGCGGGGAGGTCAGCAGAGAGGTCTCAACTACCACGGACTGAGGTGGATTTCCAGCCATATGGATTCAAGGGGACAAGACCTATTTCCTTCTCCCCTCACAGGAGCCAGGTGTCTAAGAACATCTTTGTCCATTCATTAGCTGAATGGAGAGACAAAGGAAGAGAACTTCAATGATCACACACAAGAGAGACATGGTTTGCAAGCACAGTTTGGAAAGGACACAAGGGTCCGCCCCGACCCTCAATAAGCGAAGACCACCGATCTCCAAGGAGTAGGAAAATTAGGGTTCCAGATGGAAAAAGTCAGCTCAGGCTGCTGTAACAAGTAACACACACCTAATGGCCTGACCAACAGCCTGATTTCTCAGTTATGGAGGCTGCGAAGTTCAAGATTGGAGGGCCAACAGACTCAGTTTTGGGAGAGAGCTCTCTCCCTTGGCTTGGCGATGGCTGCCTTTTCGTGTCCTTACACAGCAGAGAGACATTTCTAGCCCCTTCCTCTTACACCCTCATCTAACCCTAATCACTTCCCAAAGGCACTGCCTCCTAATGCCATCACACCGAGGGGCGACCTCAACATATTAATTTCAGGGACACAAATACTTAGTCCATAACAGACTTAACACAACATAATAGAATGTGTAGTTCTCAAGAAAACAATTACAAAACATACAAAGAAAGGAGGACCTATGGCCCACTCATAAAGCCCATTCCCGTGTCTGAGGAACCTCTACTACTTTAATTAACTAGTTAAAGATGTTACACCAGAATCTTAAAATGTGTTCAACATGCTAAAGGAACATAACAAATAACTGAAAGAAATCAGGAAAAAAGTCTGAATAAAATAACAACATCAGTAAAAAGACAAAAATTATGAAAAGGAAGCAAATTCTAGAGCTGAAAAATAACAATAACTGGAATGAAATACTGACCAGAGAGATTCAATAGCATATTTGAGCAGGGAGAACAGAGAATCAGTGAACTTGAAGGTAATACCTTTGAAACTGCCCAGTCTGAGGAAAGAAAGAAAAAAGAAGGAAGAAAAATGAAGAGAGCTTAAAGGGCCTGTGGGACTCCAGCAAACATCTACAAATGCATTGTAGGAATCCTGGATGGATGAAAGAGAGAGGACAGGACATTCCTTTGAGGAAAGAACGGCTGATGAAATCTGATAAAAGGCATGAACATGCACATTCAAGCTCAACAGAGGCCCCAGCTCCTGCCCCCAGAAAGATGAACGTAAAAAGATCAGGACCGGGCACCTCGGTGGCTCAGTGGGTTAAAGCCTCTGCCTTCGGCCCAGGTCATGATCCCAGGGTCTTGGGATCAAGCCCCACATCGGGCTGTCTGCTCCGCAGGGAGCCTGCTTCATCTTCTCTCTCTCTCTCTCTCTCTCTCTCTCTGCCTGCCTCTCTGCCTACTTGTGATCTCTGTCTGTCAAATAAAGAAATAAAATCTTAAAAAAAAAAAAAAAGATCAGGACCAAGACACGCTATAGTTAAAGTGTTGAAACCAGAGCACAAGCGGCCTGCCACATTCAAGAGATTCACCATAAGAAGTGGTCAAGTAACTGGCTGAACAGCCCACAATGGAGACTCAGTATTGGTCTCCAGACCGGGTATGCGGCAGTGGCCATGGCCAAGCTAGCCTTGGTGAGTTGGCATCCATGTTGCTGCGACCCATCATAGCTTCTGTCTCTGTCACCACGGCCACTTTACTCATGGGCCCATTGGGCAACCACAGGAGACACTGGGGGAACAGGCTGACTGGGATCCAGAGAACAGGTCACCCTATCCCCTTAATTATCACAATCCTCCTCTGCTGAAGAGACACTGGTGAGTGTTCTCATGGAACGCATCTTTGCCTCCTGTCCCACTCACAGAAGTGGGACATCTAGCCACATTCTTCTACCCCAGACCTCCCTGTCATCAAGTTTTCAATCGAATTTCTTCCCTTCCCCACGCATCCAGCCAAACCACTGGCCACAGTCCTTCAGTATACAGCCGAGCCTCTGGCCATATGTCCTTCCAAGGAACCTGTTTAGCAGAGTACCACACGACGGTCACCTGTCAGGAACTCCAAACACTTCTGCCCACAGCATCTTGGTGTTGGGAGTTACCACAGAACACAACATGGTCAGGCTTTGTTTAGCTTTGTTCACATACAGAAGAGAGAGTTCCAGTAGCGGACACTGCTCTCTCACCGCCAGCAGGTGCTCCGGGCAGCTGATGCAGAACAACTGGCTTACATACTTCCCTCTAATGCTGCAGTTCAAGAACCACTCCGCCCTAACAGAGTCTTAACTACAAGAGGCTGGGGGGGACTGAGAGCCACTGACAGGCATGTTTCCGTAGAACAAAGAGCCCCAGTTGAGCTTGTAACAATGAAAGCTATTCCCCTACAAGGGAATGAGCCTGGCACAAGCTGTGTGTTCCACCCCTAAAACCCATTCTTAGGAGGCTAAGAGTGGGCTAACAGAAGTTATGCACAAGACTGCCTTCCCAGCACAATGAATTTTCCAGGTGCAAGGCCTGAAGGGTTCCTGGGTGATGCCTACGCATTGCACAAAACCATCTGTAACCCAGGCCCCACTATTCTCCTCCTCAGTCAACTGATTGTGGGGGCTCTCCCCATGTAGGAAGTGTGCCCTGGTGCCCTAGGAGCAGGCAGGGAGAGAGAGGCGGTGTGGCAGGAGTGTGGTCCATGTGACCTAGCCCATGCTTTCAGCGCCTGCTTCAAGCCTGATCTCCTGCACCCAATCGTTCTGTGGTGCGTGCCACACTTCACAGCTCAGTGGGTCAGACAACACCTACATCAGATCGCACGATAATCTGGTTGTCCACGCTCAGGCGTTCTGTTTCTACAAAGGCCCAGAAGCAGGCCAAGAGCGGTTTCTCAAAAAAAGAAGTTATCCATAGTGGATGGCGGGGGTGCTTTGTTCCGAAACCCTATAGGCACGGACCGTGGCCCAGTGACTCCCTACAGAGGTGTGCCAGTGGCTCCCAAGAGATACCTGGCATGCCACGGCATCTACAGGACCGTGTGCCCCAGTAGCACCTGGACCTGCATGGAGGCTTCCTGCTCTGGGCCCCACTCAAAACTAGCAACTTTCTATGTCACTTGGTAAGCTGGCCAGAGCATCACACCCAAATGAGGAGTGTGTTGCCTCCAAAATGCTGAGGGGCTCACTATGCGCTGTGTCTCCTTTCTGTCTTGGTTTAGATTTTATTTCTCTGACAGAGCGAGACAGTGCGCACAAGCATGTGTGTGAGTCGGGGAGCAGCAGAGGGGAGGGCAAGAGTCTCAAGCAGACTCCCAACTCGGTGTGGAGCAGGACACAGGGCTCAACCTCATGACCATGAGATCATGACCTGAGCCAAAACCTGGGTGCTTAGCAGACTGAGCCACCCAGGAACCCCAGCTGTGCCTTCTTTCTCATTGTAAGAAGAACCTATCCTTCACCATAAAACAGATACTTCAGGGAGCCCCACTCCACACTGGCTCCCTAGAAATTTCCAAGAGGAGGAAAGTCCCTAACTTCTGTTGACATCTTTCCACTGCATGCAGAGTAGCTCCTGCTTCTTACTCACTTGACCCGGCCCATGTGGGACCCCCTAGGTAGTAGGCCAGCATGCTATCCTGGGATGGGAAAGACAGTTGGGGCCCTTTGATATACAGCAGGACCCAGGGCTACAGAGCTGCAATCCCCAAGCTGGGATGGTGGCTGAAAGCACGCTGGTCTGCTGGTCCTCCCTGGCAGCATGGAAAGACAGCATTTGCCACATGGACCACCGCACAGCAGGTTCCAGAGGCCGTGTTCATCCATGCAAGCACCTGAGCAGCAGCTGGAGTTAGAGTGCCATGTGTAAGCTGAAGAGAGCCCCTCCTGGTTCTGCACGTCGGGTGCATGAGCCCAGGGCCAGCGATGCAGGGCTCCCCGTCCACACACCCTTCCAGTCCTCGCTGGGGGCATGGACCTCCAAAATCCCTCCAAGAAGGGTTTACTCTTCTAGGCCATCCAGAGGCTCCTGCTTGGCCTTGGCCAGCAGAAAAGCCCTTACCACACAGGTCAGGGAAACCATGTGTGACTCCGCCAGTGGCTCAATGATGTGTTCCAGGACTGGGAAAATAGCCCTGGGATAGGTCCAGGCCTACTAGGCCCGCCGTGAGCCTGTGAGGGGGACCTGAGCCAAAACTCCACTGATCCTGTAACCCCCGGAAGCCCCTACTCTGGTCTGCTGGAATCAGTGTCCAAGGGTTCCGAAAAGTCTGAGGGCTTCCTGCTCCCAATGCACAGCCACCCTGGTTTGATGCCACAATTTCCGTGGGAGAAGGCTGGGAGAAAGAACAAAGGTGTAAGCCTCTACCAGCAAACTGGGGTCCTTCCAGCTTCCCCCTCATTCAAGGGGTTTCAGACCTGCAAACTCAGTCTTCAAGTCTGGGAGCTGATTCAGGGGCCAGCACCACTTTTTCATTCAAATTACAGGCCTGCTTGCTCGGCCTAGCCCGAGGAAGAACCGGGTTGACTGCCCGTCTACTTCTCCTCCAGGGGCACAGATGTCTGGGAGTCAGACCATTCTGATTATGGCTCTGGTTCTGCTGTCCGTTATGGTGATCATCCCGCTTGTCTTCAGTGGACAAGGGCCAGCATCTGGCCCCACCACCTCAGGATCTAGTTATGCCCGCTGCAGAGCCCTCTATGTGGAAAGATACAGAATACCAGGGATCTCTGAAAACAGGTGTGAAGTTGGGCCTTGAAACCCAATAGACTGGAAGTTCCCTTAACAAGAGCGTGCTTGGATCACCAACATCACCCACTGGTGCTGCTAGGCCCCACCTCCATCTGGTCACCACGGAAGGGGGGGCATGCTGAGCTGAAGGCAGGAAATGGGAGCAGACGCCTCACCCAAGCTGGGACACACACCCCAGCCCCCTCCTACAAAAGGCTATCCAGAAAATCCCAAGAGATAAAGAAAACAGCAGCCCAGAAAACAAAACAGGCTACCCAAAAAGGAACACTTAAAGATTAAATAAATCTTAGAAATTAAAAAGATCACAAAAACGGAAGGGTAGGAGGAAGACAAAACTCAAAAAACAGTAGAACAAACAAGGAGAGAATGGGAACGCTATCAAAGATCAAAACAGGATGGCCAATAACCAGACGACGAGAGTTCCAGAAGGAACACACTTTAAAAGGGAAAGGTAGAACACATCTCATGCTCACTGAACACCTGAGCCAACGACCCCCACGAGCCAGGAGGCCCGTACGAGGAGGGCCCTTGGGCAGCTCTGCGGGAGCTCTCCGTGGAGCTGTGGCACGTGTGGCCTGTGCACACCCCTCCGGCTCGGGCTTGCGCAGGTCACTCCTCCCTGCCTTTTTGCCATCCTGCTACTTTGCCCATTTGAAAACTCTTAAAGTGGTGCTCCGCTGTCCACGTCTACGTGCAACTCGGTTTTGTTTTATAACCCGGCTTTGGGCTGGATCCAAGTCAGTTTGTGCAGCTCCACAGGAATCCTCGCATTAGGTCTGAATCAGCAGTGATGTGGAAAACAAAGGCAGAAGAACAGGCAGGCGAAATTAACTGTCCTTCTAACCTGCAGCCTGCTGGCAAACCCCTGAGGCAGGCAGGCTATCCCGCTCCTCCAGGAAGCTCCATTGTTACAAGGAGAACCACCTTGGCTTGACAAAGCAAGGGCTCCGGTATTCTGTGCCTTCCTTAGCAGACAAAGACCCTTCTGGAAACTCCCTTGTCTTTACTTCCCCCACCCCCAAAGTATAGAACCCTCTGCTCATCGTAACCCCTGGCAGCAGGCGGCAGCAGCTTTCTCTGCCCACAGGTCCTGTGCCCAGGCTTTGATGAAATGACCACCATGCGCTGAAGGCGTCTCAAGAACTCTTCCTTGGCTGGCAGCTCTGGCCGACCTCCATTCAAACACTGCAGAGTCGTGACTCATCAACGCATCCCCTTGAGGGCTGAATGACTACAGCTGCCTCGGCACATGTGCCCCTGCACATACACAGGGCTTGGTCATGGGGTCTGTGCACCTTCGGCTTTGATAGGTCCTGCTGGTGGCCGAGCCAAGTTCTGTCAGTGATGGTGACACGAGACTTCTCATCCCGACCCACACCCTGTCCAGCCGCCAGTGTTATCCCACACCTACACGTGTTGGTTTAATCTACCTTTCTCTACTTACTGGGGTGCCAGTACCTCCCTTTTGTAGGCTAGGCTCACCCGCTTAAAGACAAGACTGTGGACCCTGGCCCTCCCTGTGCCCCTTCCCAGTGGCTTGGTAGAATGCCGCCAGCAGCTTCTGATGCAGCCACGGAGCCAACATGGGGCCCTGGGCCATAAGCCAGAGCACAGCCCGCAACCTGCCCAGGGTGCCGACCTTCCTCTGCACTTCCGTGTGGGGAAGCAACCCCAGGATCGGTGGATCTCTGCGACAGCAGCCGGCCCTCAGTCAACAGCCTCCAGCCATCTCTCTACTGAATTCTGTCCTGCGAGCTCTCTGCCTAGCTGGGTATACATCCCTGGGTGGGAACATGAGTGTGTGTTACAAGATTCTTCTCCTCTCCTCAGGTCCATCTTCTCACTTTGCCTTTTGTTAAAAGAACATTTCTAAACTGGCAGATTGTTCTCTGAAAGGGTTAACCAACAGCAGTGTGTGACAATGCTGATTCACTACCCTCCAGCTGGTGCGGTCTTCTTCCCTAGATTCTCACTGTTTAATGCCGACGTAGCCCTCTAGCGGAGGGCTGGGGCTGGGCTGGCTCCGGAAGGCTGTCTGGCCAGCTCTGCAAGGCCACGTGGCCACCAAGGTCCAGTTCAGGCCAGGGTCCCAGAGTAGGTTCTCTGCATGAGGCCACAGGTGAGGGAAGATGGACGGCAGGTGGGGTGGGAGGCGTTCAGAGACTAGGCCTGGAAGTGACCTACGTCACTCCTGCCCGCCACTCAGTCCCATGATGTCCCTGGCCCCACGATGGCACAAAAGGGTGGAAACTGCCCAGCTATGTTCCCAGGATGGAAACTCACAGAAACCTGAGGACTTCTCACCTCGGCCGCCACAGGCACCCCTCCTAAGGGTAAGATCGGGGGCCCTGTCCCCTGCAGCGCTAGCCCTTTACCAAGCAGGCACTCAGGACAGAATATCCCGAAAGAGCCACAGGTGCTTAACCACAGAGTGGGGTCATGTGGGGCCACGCAGCTCTGACATGAGGCTCGGTGCCTATGCTCAGGGCCCATAGCGAGAGATGGCCACCTGGTCCGACCTCTCAAGCAGCCCTCATAAGCACTAAGTGCCTCTCACACAGAACGCAACTTAGGGTCAGTGCCGCGCTGGACAAGCTGGGCTATCCAGGACCTTCTGAGGTCTGTTTCTTCACAGTGGCACCAGGTGCCACTTAGCTTTTTGCCCTCGCTGTCCTGTATGTGCAGGGAGCACATGGGAGGCAGGCTGCCGAAGCGGGCGGGAGGCCCGGCCGTGTCTGACAAAGTCCTTCTGGAAGGAGATGTGGAATCCTGACAGTGCCACTCTTCCCACTAAACGTGTCTGCTCTAACAAAGCTAGTCTTTGTGGGCAAAGGTACTTATGCTACGAGGTCGTGGGTTTGTTATCATGCTTTTCAAATGAACAGCTCATGATTTTTCAATGCCTCAGGTTTTACAAAAACACAGCAGGACTTGCATACGCACTCACATAAACAACAGCCCCTTGGGGTCCCTGATGTTTGAAAGGAGGGGGGTCCCTGGTTTGGGAGTGGCTGTTGTGGCAGCAAAAGTGGCAGCTCCTGGAGCCAGAGCCTCAGCTCAAACCCTGTGGCTACAGGGCTGTGCAGAACAGCACACTTTGTGTGCGTGACCTGGCCTCTTGGCCAGTTTTCCCCATGGGATGAAATGAGCCATTACCCCTTGTTCACATGAAACTGGAGCTCTGCACCAGGCCAACGCCCGCCCACTGTAACCGTGCACGGCAGGGGCGTGACCCCTGTGTCCGAAGCACCCCAGTACCTGTCAGCCACATCTAGGTCAGAGTCCATCTTCTCCAGGCCCCTGGTGATGCTGTCTAGCTGCTCGCCCTGATGGTGGAGGACGCGGGCTGTCTCTTCCAGGCGCTTCTGGGAACAGGCCATCAGACCTGTTAGCTGCTTCCCCTTGGTCACAGGCACTGGCACTTCTGCCGGAGACAGCAGCAACTCTCTCCAGAAATGCTCGATGATGCTGAAGACCACATTCCGGCTGGGCTGCAAGGAGCTGAACCAGTGCTTGACGTGGTCCTTCTCCAGAACAGTGATGGAACTGAAGACAAAGTGAGAAGCCTCCTTCTTGATCTCACTCACACTGGACAAGGGGAAGCTGACCAGGGCCTCCCCGGTTTTATCAGCTGCAAATCTCAGGGAGTGAGATGTTAACGAAAGCCTTCCAGAAACCCATCGCTTCTCCAGTTCTAAGTAGTAGGAGCAAGGCCAGGAGTGCACGCAGATCTCTCTGCTCATCTGGCTCCCAGGCTGGTCTGTCCCACGGCCACGGCCACAGCCACTCTGCCTCTGGAGGAGAGGGGCAGGTTAGTGGAGGGGTGAGGCGAGCATGTGTCAGCACACCTGGACCGCAGACAATAGGACAGCTTAGGGTGCTGAGGACACTGGGGACCCATACCACCCCGGTACAGGCAGGATGGAGGCCCACCCCACCCGAGCCAGGGTCCACGGCTTGATGCGACTGCCAGACCCTTCACAAGAACACCACTTCTGCTGTGACAACCCCACCAACACATATTCCTCACACGTTCCCACACTAACGATCTCCTTTTGAAGTCTTCATCGTTAGGAAACCATCCTACGGGCAGACCTTTCTCTTCCTGCATTGCCCACAAATTTCATCACGTTCTGTGTCATCATCTAGCTCCAGGTATACATCTGTCTGTGTTTTTACACAACCATAAGCAGCGAAGGTGCACTGTTCACATCTACAGTTTGTGTTTGCTGACGAAGTCTGCAGTCAGGCATGACGGATGTGAGACAACCCTTCCAGAGCACCATGTGCACCCTCTCACTGACCAGAGAGTACCCACAAAGCCGGGAAGAAGGACAACCTCTGCAAGGTCACACCATAAGTACATGATGAGGACTTGGCCACAGCTAGGCTTGGGAGTGCCTCGTGCACCTCCCTCGTGGCCTGAGGTCCAGTTGTCTGGGTTCTGTCTTCCACCCCCCTGCCTCCTGCTGCCACGAGCACACAGGGTTATGGAATGGCGTCACCTGTAAACATAGGAGAACAAATCACTGTCGTCACCTCTTACGATACCGAGAAGCGTGGCCTTCACATTGTGGCCAGGGCCTCAGGGAGTCCCTGAATCCTGGCCATGGGCTCTAGGCCCCACAGTCCCTGTGGAGTGGCAGGCCCCACAGAGCCGACACTGACATGGTCCCTGGCTGCTGCAGCTCAGCGTTCACAGAAACCCGATCGGCTCCTTCATGGAGTGACACTGTAGTAGGACCCAGACTGCTCCGTGATGCCCCATCAGGCAACAAAGGATGGGCAAGATGAGAAAAGAGCGTGCGTCGCAGGGAGCTTCCTAATTACATAGAACCAAGTGCTGGGGGAGTAGGCGATGCATCCACCAGACAACAAGCCCCCAGGGGACCTCAGGAGGGCTCTGGGAGGGGCCAGTAAAGGCCCAGCACCAAGTTACCTTCCAGAGAGCTCACACACGAGTCTTCTGAGCCTATGGGGCAGAGACTCGGCGTGGCTGCCTCTCCTCTGGGACCTCGTCTCTCGCTGGACAGCGGGAACCAGAGAGCACATGTGTCCTGCTCAGACGTCTGTCCCCAGCAAGAGGGACATCCACCAGACACTGGAACAAACACAGACTACAGGGGGCGGCTCGCCTGGGGGCCCATCAGCCCAGACCCGCGAGATCCCCACCAGCACCCTGGTGCCATGGGGCCGCTGCTGTCACGCGGACTGAAGGGGGTGGAAAGACCTCTATTCTCAGAACCAGGGGATACCAACCAGAGTTTTGGTGTTTCCCAGTCCAAGACCAAGGTCAGATGCCAGGTGCTGGGGCTCCACCCCAGACCATGCTGGCTGTGCCGGTCAGCACCTGGAGCCAGTCTGGCCCTGGTCCTCCTGACCGAAGGGACCCTCCTGCCACTCAGCCACCCGAGCACCACACACCATCTCCCACCCACAAAGAGGGAGGGCCTATGTTGTTCAGCACTGTCCGTGTTGGTGAGCTTGCTGCGGTGTGGACGCTGAGTCCCTCCCAACAAAAGCATGTGTCCCGGGGACTCCTGAGCTCCAACTCCGTGATGGGGTAGGGCACTGCAGGGTCTGTAGCACGTTCCTTCCCTCTCTGGGCCTGTTTACCCTCCACTAAAATGACTGAAGACTGAGGGACAGCACCAGCTCTGAAATCCGCCAAAATTCAAAGACCAAGGACAAAGAGACAGGAATGAACCGTGAGCAGGAGGAACGGAGGACCTGTCCCTATGTCCCCTGCTCCGTCCAAGCCACTCTTCAGACTGTGTACCAAATGTGAGGACTGTATGTCCCCTGCTCTGCCTGAGCCACTCTTCAGACAGACTGTGCACCACGTGTGAGGGCTGCGTGTCCCCCGCTCTGCCCGAGCCACTCCTCAGACAGACTGTGCACCGTGTGTGAGTGCTGTGGGGTACAGCAGTCAGGCCTGGTGATTCCAGGAAGAAGCACAGGGAGAAGCCATGGCCAGCGTGCTTTCTACCACAGGCTTACAGACGAGTAAACACGATGAAAGGGATGGCCGGGGCAAGAACAACAATCCTACGCCCTCGCTCTCCCTCAGCTGCAAGCTCACCTGCCACACCTACCCTGGGTGTTCTGCGGGTCCCCTGTTCCCCAGTACTGACAGGAGGAAGCAGCGCCCCTGCTCTTGTGCCCTCGATCCCATTCCATTCCTACAACATCTACCTCTCCATCCTTCCTTCCCACACCTGGCCATACCACTTCTCCGAATGCCAGACAGTGAGTGCCTTAGGCTTTGTGAGCCCATGGTCCCTGTGGCAAGAGCACAGCTCTGGCATCGTATAGTAGGAGCAGCCGGAGACGGCAGACACAGGGCTGTGTCTGTCCTCACTCACCACACAGGGGCCACCACGCTTGTCCTCCCTGTCCTAGACCCTCTCCCCAGTTAGCACAGACTCCCTAAGCTCTCCACCTTAGGGCAGCTCAGAGGCCCCTCCCCACCTCCCCAGAGCCCTCTCCAGTCACCGTTCCTCCCAGAGACGCCCATTGCAGCTCCCACCGCCAGGTACCTCCCCTTGGATGGGTTGCTCCGCCCAGGCCTCCAGGTGGCCAAATGTACTGCCCACCTCTGTCCAATATAGCATGCTTCCTCCCTGGTCTCCCACCCCCAGCCCTGGGGCCTCCAGCGGCCCCCCCCCTCTCCTGCCCATGGCCACCTCCAAGGGCTCCCTTTCCCTGGTAACAGACCCTCCGCCAACCATACGGCACCTGTCAGAGCTCCCAGGAGCCTACATGCTGACAGGCTCTGTCTACACGCCGGACAAGGCTAACATGAGGAGGAGGGTGCCATGGGCACAAGGCCAGCCCATCATGGGCAGCAAGGTAAACACATGGAAACAGCGACTGTATCCACCTCAACTGGCCTTCCTCCTCCCTCCTGCTGACCCGGGTGTCTGATCTATGCTATGTTCCCAGAGGCCTTGTCTCGTCCTTGCCTCTTCAGCCTGGAGCCCACGTCACCCTGAGCTGACTCTGGGACGGAGCTGAATGAGGATGGGAAGACCCTGGGACAGTACTCCAAGGACACTCATGGCGAGGTGTGAGCAGGCATGTGAATGGGGCATGGCCCTCCGTACGATGCACTGTTGGATGTGGACATCGTTCAGCGCCGGTGCCCAGCCTGTGGCCTGGAGTGGGCCTCGGCACCAAGTAAACACCCTATATTTAGTCAGTTTCCAGAGGGACAGAACCAGTGACGTCTCACGCCTGTTCCAAGGCCTCCTGAACACAAGGCGGTCTGGAGGCAGAACAGTGGGAGCAGTGTCTCCCGGCGTCTGCGGCCACCTTTTCCATTACCTCCACCTCCTGCTCCCACTCTCGACCTGGGAGGTTGACATAAGCTGCTGGGGGGTCTCAGGGCCACAACATGGCCTACTCCCATGGCGTGCACCATCCTTCTCACCCTCGGGAAGGAGAACAAGGACCTGTCCCTACTTCTGCTGCGTTCTCGGCCACACGCTAACATGACCGTCCCCTCCGGCTGTGGGCACAGTGCATGGCTGGGCCCCGTCAGGGCTCCCAGCAGCGTCCTGCCCGCCCCCACGCTCTGACTCAGTAGGTCTGAGTGGGGCTCAAGAAAGGACATCTCTCAGGGTTCCCAGAAGGTGCCAGGGGCCTTTGGGGACACAGCTGGCGCTGAAGCCAGAGCTCCAGCACCAGAGGGCCACCGTGTGGACGAGAGGAAGCACAGCATGGAACACAGCGTCCCATGTCCTAGCCTGGCTCCTGGCTCAGCTGTGCCAACAATCCTGGGGAGCACACGGACCTCTGGCCCAAAGCCTCCCCCTTTGTAGGAAACTTGGTTTCAAGACCCGAGCTTCAAGGAGTCAGAATCCTGGGATTCTTTCCAGGAAACACCTATCTCAATTTCATATTTCTCCCGAGACACACACTTTCCTCACGTTTTCTCAATCTTCGGACAACGGCAAACACTGCTTCCCACACTTTTCCTGACTGCCTCCCATGATCTGCATTCACAACTACAATCCAAAAATCAAGGAGCATTCAGTCGATTTCCAGCAAGATGTGGACAGTGCATGGTCACTTTCTTTAAAAAAGCCCAGAAACAGTAGACGCTTACACACACACTTCAGAGACTGCGTGTGTGTGTGTATGGGGTGGCGAAAGGAGGAGAGAGAGACTTCACACAGGAAACAATGAAGGGGTGCCTGTAAAGACAGCTGCATTTCAAAATGTGTTGAGGAGTCCAGCGTGCACGGGACCAGGGGGCTCCTCCCCACAATGACTGCCCGGCACGTTCTCCCTGACTCCATGAGGAACCCCACACGTGCACCACACCAGGCACAGCGAGGCCACCAGGGCAGGCAGCTCAGCACACACGGGATCACACACTCTGTGATGCCCCATCTGCCTGCCATGCTGGTGTGCTCAGCTCCGCCCAGGACGCAGACGCTCCCAAACTCATTCCACTCCCAGCCCCCTCTCCTCTGCCTTTCCTGATCTGCGGTCCACCCTGCTCTCCTTTGGGGTAAGCTTCAGGAAACGTGGCCAGGGTCCCCCCTCCAGCCCCCACCAAAGCTCAGAGTCCCACCTGGGGAGACCTCCCTTCTCCCCCCTGCAAAGGTAAACAGGGTGGCATCTTCCTCATTCGACAGAGGGGAGGCACCCACCCCACCCATCCTGCCCTGTCACTCAGCACCCACCCTGCCCTGTCACTCAGCATGTCCCCTCTGTTCAGGAATGATGTACGACGGCACCCAGACTTCTCGAGGCATGGTCACCAAGTCAGAGCTGTAAATGAGCAGCTGCAGGGCTGAGTCAGGCCCCTCTCACCGCATGCAAGACTGCCCAGGTGCATCTGCCCCTCCGTCACAGGGATGAGCGGCCCTGGTGGTTCCTTCCTTCGCCTGACCAGTTGGGAGACCAGGGAGGCTCTGCCCAGCCCTGTACCCTCCAGCGCCCGCTCCGCGTATGTGCCATCTGCAAGCTCCTGGAGCAAGGAGCCTGCGCTCTTCCTGTCCAGACTGGCGATCACACGTTTCCTCTAGCATGCTCAGACCCGGACCTGTCACCCCCCCACCCCCACCCCCTTCTGTCCTGATGTGCAGCCTCAAATCCTCACTTTGCATTCCACACACCGGCATTCCCTCACCACCCACTGCAGGACTCCACCACCCCTTGGACCCCAAGCATCTCCTACAGGTCTCCTACAATCCCCCCGGACCCCAATATCCCCTCAGGTCCCCTACTGTCCCCCCAGGCCCCCAGCATCTCCTCAGGGCGCCCACGCCCCCTCCGGACCCCCACCGTCCCCCTCTCGGCCCCAGCACCTCCTCCGGGCCCCCAGCACCCCCTCTGGGCCCCCACCGTCTCCCCTCTCGGCCCCCGGCATCTCCTCAGGACCCCCACTGTCTCCCTCCGGGCCCCCAGCATCCTCCTCAGGGCCTCCACCGTCCCCCTCTCGGCTCCCACCGCCCCCTCCGGGCCCCCAGCACCCCTTGGGCCCCCCCGCCCCCCTCCGGGCCCCCACCGTCCCCCCACCGTCTCCCCTCTCAGCCCCCAGCATCCCCACAGGGTCCCTACCGCCCCCTCCGGGCCCCCACCTCGGCCCCCAATGTCCCCCTCCGGGCCCCCACCGCCCCGCTCCGGCCCCCACCGCCCCCCGGACCCCACCTTTGGCCCCGGCGCCCCTCGGTCAGAACGGGAGTTCTTATCGCGGCAGCAGCAGCTGGCGGGACTAAGCCGGAGAGGGCCGGAAGGAGTGCGGCCCAGGCCCGACCGCGGACTGGGGGCGCGGCTTACCTGTGTCACCGCGAAGGTGCGCAGACGGCAAGACTCGGCTCCGGAGCTGAGGGACGCCGAACGGACCCCTAGCTCTAGAGGCGCTGTGGGCCGCTGCCGCGCCTGCGCAAAACGGGGGCCCTAGGCTGCTCTGCGCGTGCGCCCAGGGCCCGGCGCACCGAGATTCGTCCTCGGGCAGGAACTGTGGCAGCGTTCTCTTGATTCCGCTTGCCGGCGCCGGGCCGACCTCAGTCTCCGAGAGTCTGTGCCTCGCGGTTTTCGCCCCGGCTGGCACCGAGGCGTCTGCTCCGGAAGTAGTTGTAGCGAGTACTTCCGCGTCGCCTCCCGGTTTAAAGGGCCGGGCAGCCGGGGGCCTGAGGCGGGTCCGGACAGGGCCGGGCCGGGCCGGGGATGGACCGGGAGACGCGCGCGTTCGCCGAGAGCCACTTCCGACGCCTGCGGGGGCAGCCGGCGGGCGGGGCAGGCGCGTCCCCGGGCCGCGTGGACTTCATCGCGAGCCCCTCCTCCTTCTCGTACGCTGACTTCTTCAAGCGCTACCTGCTCCCCAACGTGCCGTGCGTCTTCTCGTGCGCCTTCACCGAGGGCTGGGGCGGCCGGCGGCGCTGGGTGACGCCGGGCGGGCGGCCGGACTTCCAGCACCTGCTACGGACCTACGGTGCAGGCCCGGGCCAGGGGCTCGGGGCGGGGGGCGCGAGGCTCCGGGGGGCGCGGGGCTCGGGCGTCACCGCCTGTCGGTGTCGCAGGGGACGCCGTGGTGCCGGTGGCCGACTGCGGGCGGCGGGAGTACAACGCGCACCCCAAGGAGCATATGCTGCTGCGCGACTACTTGCGCTACTGGACGGAGCACATCGAGAGCGGCTACTCGTCCCCGCGGGGCTGCCTGTACCTCAAGGACTGGCACCTGTGCAGGTGAGGGGTGCGGGGGGGGCGTGTCCCATCCCCCACCCAGGGTGGCTGGTCCTTCCCCTGCGTGCACCTCGGGCTCCGCCCCCCACGGGGCTGGCCACGCTGCGTCGGGGTTGGTGGGGAGTCCAGGTGGGCTGAGGCCGGTGCCTCCCTTGTGTCCTGGTGGCTGGAACCACCCGTGCAAGCCTTACTCCTCTGGGGGCCGCACTGGGCTTGGCCCTTCTGGGCAGCTGTGCTGCTGGTGCCGCTGGGCCGGGTCTGGCTTACGCTGGCTCCCCCCAACCCCTCCCGTCTTGCACCATCTTGCTCCCCTGTCTCGGTTCAGCAAGGCAGGGCCCGGCCTGCACAGCGTCTTCCTCACCCACTAGCAGAGACCTGGGGTCCGGCCACAGCCTTCTTCCCTACGGGGAGCTATCACCGGTGCTCTGGGACATAGCTCACACTGGTGGGGGCCCCACCCCATCCACATCCGTGCTCAGAGGGGCTGCTTGGGTTTCGTGCCCATTCCCCATCCAGCGGTGTGCTGGCACAAGCAGAGACTGTCTTCCTCACCCCAGCAGCTGTCACAGATACGGTACCTGCTCAGTCAGTTCTGTATAAGCGAGTCGGTGATTGAATTCTGGTTTTCCTAACGTGAAAACCAAGGATCCTTGTGGTTCCCAAGACCCGTGCAAAGGTGCATCTCGACCTGTCGTGCCCTAGATGCTCCCTGCCTTGCTGCATCTTGTCTGGCAGGGAGAGCTGGCCAGGGGGTGGATCAGGGACACCCAGGCCCTGGCCGAGGCCCCCAGGGACTCCTGACCCAGGGGCACCTAGGACTCCTGGACCCAGTGCTCCTGCATGGTGGCTGTGGGCTTCAGTTAGGCAGTAAGTGAGTTCTAGGTTATTACACTGGACATACTTGTTTTGGAGACTTGCCTGTTGCTGGGAGGTCAGTTTGGACTGAATATCACGTATTTTCTCTGGAAACCCTGGAATAAGCAGTAGAGGGAGGTCAGGAAGACAGAGGTGGCCCAAGGGCACATGATACCTGAGCAAGGTTTTGAGGGCTCCATGGGAGTCTGACGGTCGCAAAGGCATGGCGGCAGAGGGAACAAGTGGTTGGGTGCTCTGTGGGCTCTCCCTGATCATGGCCTCCGACCTTGAGTGATGTGTGAGCTACTCTGGAAGCTTGCTCCATGTGTTGCTGGGAGAGGTGCACTCTGCCTGGGGCTGGGTTGGTGACTCCCCTTGGAGGGACCGTTGTTTTGGTGGTGGGGCAGGCTTTTGGACCAGGAGGAGTGGGCGGCTGTGGGGTAGGGGAGAGGGACCTCAGCGGACATGGGCCAGTGGTCGTGCATTTGCTCTGCGGACTTGAGGTCACAGGCGGGGTGAGAGCATGGGTGAGGCCCAGGGGTCCTGGAGAGCAGCGGGATGCAGATGAGGTACTTAGAGCCCCGAGGTCCTGGACCTGGTCCAAGAGGGGGCTGGAACAAGTGCGGGGCTGCCTGCGAGGGTCACCTAAGCGGCATCATGGCCCCTAATGCTGTTTCACCTGCTCATGATGGGGCTTCGTTCCCAGGACAGCGCTCAGGTGCGGTCACTTGGGGCTGTGGTCACATGGTGGCTGGACGAGCGCAGGTGATCAGCCTTAGTGTGGACACTGGTTGCAGAAGGCGGCTCAGGGTCGTTCGTGCTTGTCCAGATCTCTGGCTGTCTCACGGGCTTGTGGCACAGGTGCCAGGAGGGGGCCCTTCCTGCCAGAGGCTCATGGCACTCCCTGCAGGGACTCCTCAGCGGAGGACGTGTTCACCCTGCCTGTGTACTTCTCGTCTGACTGGCTCAACGAGTACTGGGACGCCCTAGACGTGGACGACTACCGCTTTGTCTACATGGGGCCTGCTGGCTCCTGGTACGTGTGTCCTCTCCTGATCCCCTTTCTGCGCCTCGTCCGTGCCCCCCCCCCCAACTCTCCCCCACCCTGTCTGCTCCGTCAGGGCCTCAGAGATGCCTGGGCTGTGGGGAGGCTGCCCGAGGTCCCTAGTCTCCGTGAGCACTTTGCCCTGGGGCTCTCAGATGGGGGAGGTGTGAGCTCGGGGGCCTGTGTCCGCGGCTGTCTTCCTGAAGAACCAGACCAGCTGTGGTTCACCAGATGCCAACAGGAGGTTCCACAGGTCGCCGTTCCATGCCGACATCTTCCGCTCCTTCAGCTGGTCTGCCAACATCTGTGGGAGGAAAAA
This sequence comes from Lutra lutra, assembly GCF_902655055.1. Classification (NCBI taxonomy): domain Eukaryota; kingdom Metazoa; phylum Chordata; class Mammalia; order Carnivora; family Mustelidae; genus Lutra; species Lutra lutra. The sequence goes on from NC_062282.1 coordinate 163,202,294, forward strand.
GTGGCTCTTCTTCCCTCCGGGGCAGGAAGAAGCCCTGCGGGATCGTCACGGCGGCCTGCCCTATGATGTGACCTCGCCCGCACTCCTCGACAGCCACTTGTACCCCAGGCGCGGGCACTGCAGCCCGGCCCTGGAGCTCACGCAGGAGGCAGGCGAGATGGTCTTTGTGCCCAGTGGCTGGCACCACCAAGTCCACAACCTGGTAGGGTGGGCACACCCCACAGCGTGTATACACCCCACCGCGTGCGCCTGTGACATGGCCCAAACAGGTCGGGGGCCACCCTGGGGCCCCGGAGGACCCATCTTTCCATTCATCTGTCCCTCAGGCTGCCTGGCAGCACTGCTCACCCTTGACATGTTCTTAGATGCCATCCACAGAGAGAGGGCCAGGGTATCCCTCCTGATCCCATAGTGGGCCGACTGCCCCCTGGGAGGGTCTGGGCATGGGTCTGCACAGACGCCAGAGAAGGGCCGCCAGCTCCTCTTTCTTCCCCACCCCCGTCCTTGTTCCCTGGGCCGCAGTGGGTCCCTATATACCCAGAGTTTCCCTGGCTCCCAGGGGAGCCCCGCTCCTGGTTAGCTGTGTACTCAGAAGACCACTCCTATCTCCTGGGAGATAGGAGCAGCCCTTCCCTGCTGAGGGGACTGCGGGGAACTCGGGAAGGGGCTGGGGACCGTCTGCAGTGGGCTCATGGGGACACCTTGCCCCACCCCATACAGGAGGACACCATCTCCATCAACCACAACTGGGTCAATGGCTGTAACCTGGCCAACATGTGGTACTTCCTCCAGCAAGAGCTCCGGGCCGTGCAGCAGGAGGTCAGCCAGTGGAAGGAAACTATGCCAGACTGGCACCATCATTGCCAGGTAGGCTAGCCAGGGTGGGAGGGGAGGGATGGGAGGGGAGGGTCTCTGCAGGGCCCTGGCAGGGCCAGGGCTGGGGCTGCCGCGGGGGTGACCGGTGGGGCTCACTGTGAATAGGTCTGCAATGGTGGAGGGCACGGGGCAGCCTGCATTCTCAGAGCAGGGCTTGGTCTATGAGGCCAGAGCTGTGGTCTTGGGGACATGGTAGCTGCTCTCCTGCCTGTGAAGGTCAGTCTGATCCTGAGGCAGGATATTGGGGCTTCCAGGCTGCAAGACTCAGACCCATCTCCAGCTGGCTCCCAGGAAGCTCTGGGCCCTGCCCATCATCCATAGACCCTTGTCTAGAGCTGTGGGCAAGCTGCGGCTCACAGCTGCTCTTCTCTGGCCAGGTCATCATGAGGTCCTGCACTGGAATCAACTTTGAAGAATTTTACCACTTTCTCAAGGTCATCGCTGAACGGAGGCTCCTCCTCCTGGCGGAAGGGACGGACTCTGGTGCCATGGAGGGCGGTGCAGGCTTCGGGCTGGGCCCCCATCAGGCTGCGTTTGATGTCAGCCGGATCACGGAGGTGCTGGCATCTGTGGTGGCCCATCCTGACTTCCAGAAAGTGGACACTGGCATGTTCTCCCCAGGGCCGGAGGAGCTCCTGCAGCAGCTGGAGGAGGTCGTGGCCAGCACTGTGTCTCTCTAGTACGTGAGGCTTGGCCTGGAAGGCAGGCCGTCTGTCCCACGGTCCCTTCTGGAAATAAAGTTTTGTGTACTGTGTGCCATGGGACCTGTCACCTTTCCGTGGAACCTCATGGCCTCAGGTGTCCCAGCTGTGGCTCCTGCTCTTAAGGGCGTGCTCTTTTCCTGGCTGTCTGTTGGCATCCTGGGACCCTGGTGCCTGTGCAGAGGGCTTGGGCCCCTTGTCTTCATGAGGCTCGGCAGGGCCGAGTGCTCTGGATCCAGTGAGGGGTGGGTGTGGAGGCCCTGCGAAGTAAGATCTATGGCCAGGAGGCCCCAAGAGTGCCTGGGGACCCAGGCGTCGGGGCAGCATGTGGCTGGATTCCTGACAGCCTCAGCCTTCCCTCAGCAACGACCAGCATCCAAGCCCACAGGCCTCCCATGGACAGCAGTGTGAGGTGGCTGGCTCATCTTGCGTGACCCCCCCCTGCAGTGGGACTGCGTCCCTGCTCTTCTCCATTTTCCGCTGCAAGCCCCTCTGTCGGGGGGGGGGCACTCTGGGCCCAGGGCCTCCATGTCTCCCCCAGGACACCCACTATTTACATAGAGCCTGCCTTCCCTCTACTGTCCTGTGTGTCCCCTGCACTCCCACCCAGAGTCTGCAGCTAAAGACATCTGTGTGGTCGGGGCGCTGGGCCAGGCCTCCCACTTTGCCCTTCGTGCAGGCCCCCAGCCATCACAGGAGCATCATTCATGGGCACCTCAGGGTTGGCTGGCCCTGTAACTTTACCTCACTTGTGACAGCACTGCCTTTGTTCGTCAGGCTCTGGGTCCACCTCTGTGACTGCACACCTGGCGATGGCCTGGACCTTGCCCCAGGTGTCCAGGGCCCTCTGTCATCCCTCCCTCACCCTTCCCGTGTGCTCACTGTCTGAGCCTATGGCTTTGTTCAGAACCCCTGCACAGATCTGCACCATTCAGTGCCGCTCAACAGTGACAGTAGTAGGGTTTTCCAGAGAAGTGGAACCCACAGGATGGAGTAGGAGATGGTGGGGGCAGGTGGGAGACCCAGGGGAGGGGGACTTTGTGGTCTTGGGTCCAAAATCTGCAAACAGTCTGGAGGCAGAATTGCTTCCTTGGGAGACCTCTGTCCTTGCCTTCAGGCCTTCCACTGATTGGATGAGGCCCATCCTGATTGTTTATCAAGGTTGTTTATCAAGGTATGTGCAGTTCAGAGTTAATCCATCAGAGGGGTACTTTTAGAGCAGCATGGAGACCGGCATTTAAGCAAAGAGCTGGGCACTGTGGCCTGGCCAAGTCGAGGTGTCCAGCTGACCAACATAGTCCTCCCCTGTGCGTTCTGGGACTCAGTAGGCATGCCAGTCTGTCCCATGCCCACCTCAAGGCGCAGCAACTGCTCCTTTCACAGCAGCCATGGGCAGTCCTGCACTGCCCTGTGCATAGCCCTTGGCACCTGTTCCCCTCACACACACACACACACACACACACACACACACACACACACTCTGCTGTTGGACATTGTGCCTGCACACCTCCCTGTGTGCCGTCCAGCCATGCTGGGGCTCACACTTACGGGGTGGTTCAGCAGTTCTTCGCACACTTGTTTGTCCCATCAGTCTCCACCCCTGGAACTTCTGCTCTGCATGCACTCACTCCTCCCAGACACCCCACATGTCCCTCCAACACCAGTGCTCAGGCTCCTCTCCAGTCAGCTGCATGGTTTGCACACTTGCCGTGTGCAGCTCAACGACCTGTGTGTGTGGGCTCCCCTCCAGCAAACCTGCACTATTGCACAGTTGCTCCTCTTCTCTCCATCAGGCCTTTGATTCTAGCACACCCACTTGGTGCTATTTGATGATGTCTCCCTGAACACTCACAGGCCAGGTGCAAACTCAGCGTCGTCGTGCACCCCGTGGTTCCTTCTCCACAGCACGGTGTGCCATCCAGTGGGGCTTGTGTCTCCACAGCCACGTTGTGCCATCCAGTGTGGCTTGTGCCTTCAGAGTGAAAGCCCATGACCACGGCACACGCGGTGATTCATCAGTCCTTCTGGCGCCTTCATGCTGTGCCGTCCACCCCACTAAACCAACCAGAACTGCCACATGTGGTTCACCAGCTACTGGCTCCATGTTGCTTTCACTTCTGTCCCCCTCTTGGACACCCACTTGCATTCAACAATCTGCACCGTCACTGGGCCTGAGCCTGAGCCGTGCTGGGCAAGTGGGTGACATCAGCAGCCATTGGGGAGGAGGGGGCTCACTCAGTATTGTCCCCGTCGTTCACCTGGCTCTTGCCTCTGCAGCGGGACATGTTGGCGGTAGGAGACCGGGTGCACTGGAGACTCCCTGGCTTGCCTGGTGCAGCCCTTCAGCTCCTTGTCCTGGGGAAGGACCTGGAAGGGCACTCCAGCCAGCTCAGGGCCCGTGTGTCTCCCAGCCGGATTGGAACCATTCCCGTATTTCATGGGTGAGGCAGTGTGTGTGCTGCCCATGGATCATCCTTTCTGGTAGCTCCCCTCTGCTCAGGTCCTCATGGGAAAAGTTTGCATCCCCCATGACTTAAACAGGACACAGTCATCAGGCATCACCCAGACAGGAGTGACCACAGTGGGTGCCATTTCTGGGGTGAACTCTTGTGCAAGGCATTGTGGGGATGCTGGAACTCCTTGTGTACAGGGAGCAGGAATGCTTACGGAACAAGGTGCCGCTGTGTCTAAATTCTGCATCACAAATCTTTACCGTGAATAAAAAACCAGCAGCAATAGGAGTTCTGAGGTCCCAGACAGGACCACAGGAGGTTATAAGTCTAGGTAAAGCCAAAAAACAGATGCAGTGAAAAGAAGGGGCACCGGCACCCCAATGTTCATAGCAGCAATGCCCACAGTTAACAAACTGTGGAAGGAGCCGAGATGCCCTTCAATGGACGAATGTATAAAGAAGATGTGGTCCATATATACAATGGAAGATGACACAGCCTTCAGAAAGGATGAATACCAACCATTTACATCGACGTGGATGGACCTGGAGGGGATTATGCTGAGTGAAATAAGTCAATCAGAGAAAGTCAACTATCATATGGTTTCATTTACTTGTGGAACATAAGGAATAACATGGAGGACATTAGGAGAAAGAAGGGAAAAATGAATGGGGAGGGTAATCGGAGGAGGAGACAAACCATGAGACACTGTGGACTCTGGGAAACAAACTGAGGGTTACAGAGGGGAGGGGTTGGGGGGTGGGGATAGCCCAGTGATGGGTATTAAGGAGGGCACATGCTAAGATGAACACTGAGTGTGTTATGCACATCTACTGAATCGTTGAACAATACATCACAAACTAATGATGACTGTACAGTGGCTAACTGAACATAATAATAATAATAAAGTAAATCTAGGTAAAGGGTTGGCCGTGAGGCCCTTGGGGAGAGTTACGGAGGTCATTTCCTGCCTGCTTTTAGTCTACTCACCAATCATCTTCCTTTGGCCTCACCCTTTCCACATTGCACATTCTCACCTGTTTCATTTTTGTTTTGTTTTTGATTTTGTACGATTTTCCCCACTCAGGGCTGATGAAGTCCTGGCATTTGTTCTTGAAAACTATAATTTCCCAATCAGTGGTCAGAAGAAATCTTAGCAAGAGAGGCAGAGTGCGTTCCCTCTTCCCCCAAATTGTCCTGAGAATGGGAATGGTCCTGGCAAGTGCTATTCTTAAAAGCTCCCAAATTTTAGTGGTCGCTGTGCCTGTGAAAGTGCCTTCAACCTCTAAAAACCAGGATTCTGAGGGGCTGTCTCTGCTCGTGTCCAGGGTCCCCAGACTGAAGTGTCCTCAGAGCAAAGGGCATCTGGATGTGTCTCAGTGAATGGGGAGTGAGTCCGTGTTTCATTTAAACACAGGAAATGAAATAACACAATCACAACTGCCAGCTGTGGTAGAAAGAGGATTTTAAAACAGTAGTCAAGTGTAGCTTTTGCTATTTATGACCAATAATGTCCAAATCAGTAAACCTTTTTTCTTATTGTACAAAAATTCAATTGCTCTTTTAGCTCTTCTGAAACTGTCCCTTCCCACTGACCACAACTGCTGTGGTCTCAAAACCGCTGGTGCCTGGCATTGGCAGGGGCACGAGAGGGTATCAGTGGGACACAGCTGCCCCTCCTCACTTGGAAAAGAGCGAGGTGTGTGAAGAGGGTCTCTTCTCTCCTGGGTGAGGAGCGGGGGGGGGGCTCTCGCTCACCTTTGGCCTTGATGATAGAATCTGAGATTCCACCCACCCTGAGAAAGTCTAGAGCAGTGGGAAGCAGAGCCTGGGCCCTTAGGAGAGTTGTGGGCAGATGCAGACATGAGGAGACAATGGCAGTCATCAGACCCCCCATGTAAGCGAGTGCTCTGTTGTGCCTATGGGCACAGGTGCCAGGGTACCATAGCTGTGCAGGGGTGAGGGGAATTCCTGGCTGCAGGCAGGGCTCTGTGCCCATTGGCTGTGATCTTTGGCTGGGGTCAGCTAGTCCTCGGGCTCTCAGAAAGCAGACGGTGCCTAAGGCAGTAGGTGCTCCACAGGGTTCCAGGCTGGGCTATCAACCGTCAGGTAACCCAGCCATAGGGGAGGTTCAGAGTCTTTGGTGACCTGGGCTGGCCTGCTGAGGGGAGGGGAGGCTGGCCTGGGCCACTCCAGTTTGTGGGTGTTCAGCCACTCAGTCAGCCATAGCCTAGAGATGGCGATCCTGAGGCTGGCATTGCACTTCGTGAACTAAAACAAAGTAAACCTAAAAAGAATGTTAGAGCAGTGAATAACGTAACTGAGAATAGGAAAACAGTAGAGAAAGTCAGCAGAAATTGCTTTTTAAAAAAAACTGGAGTGGGAGACAAAGCATGAGAGACTGTGGACACTTGAGAAACAAACAGGGTTTTGGAGGGGAGGGGTGGGGGGTTAGGTGATCCTGGTGGGGGTTATTATGGAGGGCACAGATTGATGGAGCACTGGGTGTGGTGCATAAACAATGAATCTTGGAACACTGAAAAAAAATAAAATTAAATTAAAAAAATGAAAAAATTGTAAGAACAGCTGGATTGACTAAGAAATGTAGACAGGACTCAAATAAAAGGGTTTATTATAAGAGACTATGAACAACTGAACATCAAATTGGATAATCTGGATGAAATACACAAATTCCTAGAAACAGAGAAAGTATAAAACTTTTTACTGGTGAATCCTACTAAACATTTAAAGAAAAATTACCACCAATTCTCATCCCCCAAATAAGAGACCAAGATGTTTGTCCACCTGTAGACAGCAACTCTCCAGACCCTACTTTGGCTGCTCCTCTGTGGCGATCTTCTAGGCAGAAGAGGGAAAGTGACCATCTGTGTCAGTCTCCTTCTTCATAAGGAGGACTGTCCCCTCCTTGGGGGAAGGGCTGCCCCTCCAAGTATGGGCTGCAGGGGTTTGTATGGGTATTGCTATGGGCTCCTCTGCCTGGGTGTCCTCTGAATCTGCTGCCTGTCTGCCTCCCCCCAGCACCTTCTCCCCAATCCTGGATGCCTGGCTGGACTAGTCCCTGGAGGGTTTCTGTCACGTTCCATACCTTCCTCTCTAAGATGCTAGTGGGCCAAGCAGACCTGAACATGTTGGTTTGGACCTGCCGCTCTGCCCAGATGCTCTTGCCTAGCTGGACCCCAGGGAGGCAGAGCCAGAGGGCTAGGAGACCTAGCCAGATGACAGTGAGGGGGATGGCCAAGTAAGACAGGAGCAAAGAGTGACCTCAGCCCATGACTCTGGTGAACTGCAGTCTGGGAACACTTCTTAGGATGTGCCTCTGGGGTTGGTCTGGGTTTCTCTTCAAGGCAATGGGGTGTTTTCTGTTTTGGGAAAGTCACATGGTAAGGTGATCATATGGGTTAAAAAGTCCTCTGCCTGTAGCTCAAGTCAGCTCTAAAGCCAGTTCTAGAGCTAACGACAGCTGTGTCGTCAGCATAACCTCCAGCACCAGCTCCAAAACAAGGTGTAGACCCAGAGCTGCCTCTGGGTTCCGTTCCAGGGCCACTTACAGAGTTATAGCCAGCTCTGCCACCAGCTCCAGCTCCAGCACCAGAACCAGTTCCAGAATGAGAGCCAGCACCAGCTCCAGCACCAGCTCCATCACTAGCTGCAGAACCAGCTCCATCTCTATCACCACCTCCAATACTAGCTCCATCACCAGCTGAAGAACCAGCTCTACCACCAGCTCCAGCTCCAGAACCAGTTTCAGAATGAGAGCCAGCACCAGCTCCAGCACCAACTGCAGAACTAGCTCCAGCTCCAGCTCCAGAACCAGTTCTGTGCTAGCACAGCATCAGTCTAGCACCAGCTTCAGAGCTTTGGCCCATCCCAGAGCTATCCAGCTCCAGAGCTAGCATGAGCAAAAGCTACCAGAATAGAGAAAGCTCCACTGCCATCTCTACCACAGCTCCAGAGCTAGCTCCAGCTTCAGCACAAATATTAAAGTGAAATTCAGTTCGAACATCAACTCCAAGTGTCCCGACAGCTCTGTTGCCAGCTTCAAATTAAAAAACGTCAAAGCCAGATCCAGAGCCTGGCACTATCTCCAGTGCCAGACAGAGAGATGGAGTCAACTGCAGCACCAGCTCTTGCCTCAGCTCTCAAGTTAGAGCAGCACTGGTACCAGCTCCAGGCTAGCTCTGGAGCGACGGTCATCACCATCTTTGAAGCCACCAAAGATGCCAGCTCCATCATCAGGTTTGGCACCAATAGAGACACAGAGACAGAGACTGCAACACCACCAGCTCCTGCGCCAGCTCCAGAAAAAGCTCTTGGTCTAGAACTAGTTCCAGAACTAGAAACAGTACCTGATTCTGAGTAAGAGCTAACTCCACCACCAAGCCTAGAACTAGTTCCCACCAGACACCAGAATAACCATCCCTGCCCTGTTGGTCCCTTGGAGCCCTTGGTGGATAACATTCACACTGCAGCTCAGGTGGGATGCTGGGGAATAAAATTCACCTGTGGGTGTGAGCAGGCATGGGCTCCCCAGTGCCCTGTGGGCAGAGGAGTGGGTGGCAGGTTCCAGGGCTAGGAGAAGGACTGTGAGCCTCCCCTGTGTCCCTGGGTGCCCAGTTCACTCCAAAGCCATCTTATCAGTCCTGGACAATGATGATGACCCCACTGCCAAGTGAAGACCCAAGGCTCTAATGAGGGTGGTCTTCTATCAGGACTCTGGCTGGATCTGGAGTCTAATGCTCGGCCACATTCTGAACCACACCAGCTCCTTGATCTCCTGAGTCCCTAAGCCACTCCACTGGAAGGACCACCACGGGTCTTCAACACAGTGGGACATCCCTGGAGGAGTCCAACAGACACTTTTCTGATTATGTGGATGCTTCAGGTGACCTGTTCCACACACCCAACTTGTAGAGGAGGAAATAGACCTTCTCTCCTGTAGCCCATCCACATGAGGGTTGGGCACAGGCCCTATCCTCTCCAGGATGCTTCACCAATGGCCCTGACCCAGGCAGGCCCCATGGTGCATCAGCCTGGCATTTTTCCCCTCCTCTCCCTCTGGGCCTGGGCATCCTGCTACTAGGCTGGCAGAGCTGTCTTCAACCTCGTTCTCCTCCACCCTTGCCACCTCCAGCGTCTGCTCCTCCTCAGGATCCTCACCCATGCTCCCCACCTGGAAGTCTCTGTGTGTGAGGGCTGGGGGTGGGAGGATGCCCAGAGGAACAGAGATTACAGGAGAGATCCATCATGTTCCTGTGAGATCTCATTCTCAAAACATAGACTGTGGGAAGAGTTGAGTGAGCATAGTAGGTTGAGATGTAGAACCAACAGTCTTGTGTCAGAGACAGGGGTGAAGTGTGCTGAGCCAGACCAGCCAGTAGGGAGTGGGCTTCTGGGCTGGAGTAGGGCTGAAGTTTCTGACTGGGTCTGTGTTCAGGTTGGAGTGTGGGTTTAGTGCTGAGGGTTCAGAGTTGGAGCAGAATTTCAAGATCATATGTTAAATCTATATTTAGCTTTTGGATGAACTGCCAGACACTTTCACAGCGGCTGAGATGTTTTACATTCTCATTAGTGATGTGCTAGGGTTCCAGTTTCCTCACATTCACCAACTCATGTCCATTGTTTTTATAATAATGCTTCTGATGGGTGTGAGGAGACACAGGCTGTGGTCTTGATTGGCAATCCCCTGAAGTGACTGTCCACTGCGACCCAGCCATCTTGCCACCTATCACCCTACTCTATTCACCTGTCCCATCTGCTCTTGATCACTGTTCTCCTCAGGATCTCTGATGTCTCCTTTTCCATGATGTCCTATAGAGGGAAGTGCAAGCATATAATCCACTCAGCTTGGCTGCTTTCACGTAATCATACGCATTAAGATCAATCCGTGTTCTTGCATGGACATGAGAGATCATTCCTTCATATTGCTGATTAGTATTCCATTCATGGGTGCTTACATGTACCTCACGAGGCTATTAATTCACCTTTTGGAGGATACCCTGACTTTATTTTTTAAATTTTTATTTATTTTTTAAATTTCTCTTCCGTGTTCCAGACTTCATTGTTTATACACCACACCCAGTGCTCCATGCAATACGTGCCCTCCATAATACCTAACACCAGGTTCACCCAACCTCCCACCTCCCAACCCTCCAAAACCTTCAGTTTGTTTTTCAGAATCCATAGTCTCTCATGGTTCACCTCCCCTTCTAATTTCCCCCAACTCCCTTCTCCTCCCCATCTCCCCTTGTCCTCCATGCTATTTGTTATGCTCCACAAATAAGTGAAACCATATGATAATTGACTCTCTGCTTGACTTATTTCACTCAGCATAATCTCTTCCAGTCCCGTCCATGTTGCTACAAAAGTTGGGTATTCATCCTTTCTGATGGAGGCATCATACTCCATGGTGTATATGGACCACATCTTCCTTATCCATTCGTCCGTTGACGGGCATCTTGGTTCTCTCCACAGTTTGGCGACCATGGCCATTGCTGCTATAAACATTGGGGTAGAGATGGCCCTTCTTTTCACTACATCTGTATCTTTGGGGTAAATACCCAGTAGTGCAATGGCAGGGTCATAGGGAAGCTCTATTTTTTTTTTAAGATTTTATTTATTTATTTGACAGAGAGAGAGATCACAAGCAGGCAGAGAGGCAGGTAGAGAGAGAGGAGGAAGCAGGCTCCCCGCTGAGCAGAGAGCCCGATGCGGGGCTTGATCCCAGGACCCTGGGATCATGACCTGAGCCGAAGGCAGCGGCTTAACCCACTGAGCCACCCAGGCGCCCCAGGGAAGCTCTATTTTTAATTTCTTGAGGAATCTCCACACTGTTCTCCAAAGTGGCTGCACCAACTTGCATTCCCACCAACAGTGGAAGAGGGTTCCCCTTTCTCCACATCCTCTCCAACACATGTTGTTTCCTGTCTTGCTAATTTTGGCCGTTCTAACTGGTGTAAGGTGGTATCTCAATGTGGTTTTAATTTGAATCTCCCTGATGGCTAGTGATGATGAACATTTTTTCATGTGTCTGTTAGCCATTTGTATGTCTTCATTGGAGAAGTGTCTGTTCATGTCTTCTGCCCATTTTTGACATGATTATCTGTTTTGTGTGTGTTGAGTTTGAGAAGTTCTTTATAGATCCTGGTTATCAACCTTTTGTCTGTACTGTCATTTGTGAATATCTTCTCCCATTCCATGGGTTGCCTCTTTGTTTTGTTGACTGTTTCCTTTGCTGTGCAGAAGCTTTTGATCTTGATGAAGTCTCAAAAGTTCATTTTCGCTTTTGTTTCCTTTGCCTTTGGAGACATATCTTGAAAGAAGTTGCTGTGGTTGATATCGAAGAGGTTACTGCCTATGTTCTCCTCTAGGATTCTGATGGATTCCTGTCTCACATTGAGATCTTTTGTGGATAATCTTTTTAAAGTACTGTTGGATTCCACCAGCTAGGATCTTGTTGAGAATATTAGTATCCATATTCATCGGGGATATTGTTCTTAAATTCTCCTTTTTGATGAGGGCTTTGTCTGGTTTGGGGATCAGGGTAATGCTGGCTTCACAGAAAGAGTCTGGAAGTTTTCTTTCTGCTTCAATTTTTTGAAACAGCTTCAGGAGAATAGGTATTATTTCTTCTTTGAAAGTTTGGTATAATTCCCCAGAGATCCATCAGGTCCTAAGCTCTTGTTTTTTGGGAGGTTTTTGATCATTGCTTCAATCTCGTTACTAGATATTGGTCTATTCAGGTTGTCAATTTCTTCCTGATTCACTCTTGGAAGTTTATAGTTTTCTAGGAATGCATCCATTTCATCTAGGTTGCTTAACTTATTGGCATATAACTGTTGATAATAATTTCTGATGATTGTTTCTATTTTCCTGGTGTTAGCTGGTGATCTCTCTGTTTTCATTCATAATTTTATTAATTTGGGTCCTCTCTCTTTCCTTTTGGATTAGTTTGGCCAATGGTTTATCAATCTTATTGACTCTTTCAAAAAGCCAACTTCTAGTTTCATTGATGTGTTCTACTGTATCTTTAGGTTCTATCTCATTGATCTCTGCTAGAATCTTGATTATTTCCCTTCTTGTGTGTAGAGTTTGCTTAATTTGTAGTTGACTCTCTAGTTCTTTAAGGTGTAAAGACAGCTGGTGTGTTCTGGATTTTTCAATTTTTTTTTGAGGGAGGCTTGGATGGCTATGTATTTCCCCCTTAGGACCGCCTTTGCTGTTTCCCATAGGTTTTGGACTGAAGTGTCTTCATTCTCTTTGGTTTCCATGAATTGTTTCAGTTCTTCTTTGATCTCCTGGTTGATCCAAGCATTCTTAAGCAAGGTGGTCTTTAGCTTCCAGGTGTTTGAATTCCTTCCGAATTTTTCTTGTGGTTGAGCTCCAGTTTCAAAGCATTGTGATCTGAGAATATGCAGGGAATAATCTCAATCTTTTGATATCAGTTGAGCTCTGATTTGTGACCCAGTATGTGGTCTGTTCTTGAGAAGGTTCCATGTGCACTTGAGAAGAATGAGTATTCTGTTGTTTTAGGGTGAAATGTTCTATATATATCTATGAGGTCCATCTGGTCCAATGTGTCATTCAATGCTTTGTTTCTTTACTGATTTTCTGCTTGGGTGATCTGTCTATTACTGAGAGAGGTGTGTTAAGATCCCCTACTATTAATGTATTTGTATCAATATGACTCTTTATCTTGATTAACAGTTCTTTTATGTAATTGGCTGCTCCCATATTGGGGGCATAAATATTTACAATTGTTAGATCTTCTTGGTGGATAGATCCTTTAAGAATGATGTAGTGTTCTTCTGTATCTCTGACTACAGTCTTTAGTTTAAAATCTAATTTATCTGATATGAGAATTGCTACCCCAGCCTCCTTTTGAGGCCCATTGGCATGAAAGATGCTCCTCCATCCCTTCACTTTCAGTCTGGGTGTATCCTTAGGTTCAAAATGGGTCTCTTGTAGACAACATATGGATGGGTCCTGCCGTTTTATCCAATCTGCAACCCTGTGCTGTTTTATGGGCTCATTTATTCCATTCACGTTGAGAGTGATTATTGAGAGAGATGTTTTTATTGACATTGTGTTACCCGTGAAGTCTTTGTTTCTATAGATTGTCTCCATAAATTTCTATTTAATGATATCCTTGGGTTTTTTCCTCTTTTAGAGAACCCCTTTGATATTTCTTGTAGTGCCAGCTGGGCGGTCACATACTCTTTTAAACCTTGCTGGTCTTGGAAGCTCTTTATCTCTCTATCCATTTTGAATGTCAGTCTTTCTGGATAAAGTATTCTTGGCTTCATGTTCTTCTCATTTAGTGCCCTGAATACATCTTGCCAGCTCTTTCTGGCTTGCCAGTTTTCTGTGAACAGGTCTGATGTTATTCTGATGGGCTTTCCTCTGTATGTAAGGAATCTCTTCCCCTTGCTGCTTTCAAGAGCTCCTGTCTAAAATTATGATTCATCGTTTTCACAATCAGATGTCTTGAGGTCTTTCTAGATTCTATGATCCTGGGGGGAGCCCTTTCTGCCTCTAGGACACAAACACCGGTTACATTCGCCAGATTGGGAAAATTTTCATGGAGAATTGTTTAACTATATCCTCTAGTCTTCTTTCTTTCTCTCCCCCCTCAGGGATTCCAATAATTCTGACTTTGGAACATTTCATGGCATCATTTATTTCCCTAATTCTGTTTTCAGGGCTTCTAAGCTGTTTGTTCCAGGCTTTCTCCTGATCCTTTTTCTCTATCAGTTTGTCCTCTAGATCACTAATTCTATCTTCTGCCTCAGTTACCCTAGCTGTTAGAGAATTTAGATTAGATTGGAACTCATTGAGAGCATTGTTAACATCATGACTGGTGGCTTTCACTTCTGCCCTAATGAATCCCAATTTGTCATTAAAGGCATTCTCCAACCTTGCCATTGCCTGGATAATTGTTAACCTGAATTCCCTTTCAGACCCAATGTTATGCCCATATCCAATAGCTCTGATTGAGAAGGCACAGTCTCTGAATTTTTCCTCTGTTGGGCATCCCTCCTCCTAGTCATTTTGGTGAGAGATGGCTGAAGTGATATGTAGCTGAATGTATCGACCATGGTGCAGGCAAGGTGCACTCTGGAATGCTTCTGAGCAATTGGGAGTCCCCACCAAAATGAGAGAGAAAAGAAGAGAGAGAGAGAGAGAAGTAAAAAAAAAAAAGAAAGAAAGAAAGAAAGAAAAAAGAAAAGAGAAAACCCAGCCCTAATGAGCCCCAAAGGTAAGATTTATAAAGTATACAAACAAAAACAGACAAACAAAAAGACCAACAAAATTAAATGACAAGAAAAAAAAAAAGAACTCAGCCAAAATGAACCCCAAGTATAAGATTTAGATACTACCAGAACAAAAACAAATAAACAGAAACACTGACAGAAGAAAAAGATGGGAGGGCGGTTATAAATTCTCAGTGTGGGAGAGGAAGTTTATTTTTTATTCTTCCTGGATATATCTTGATATCTTTGTTAAAGGACTCAACTTTCCTGAGATAAAGGGACATTAAAACTGGTTTATAATAGGGGTAGCATTGATTGGGGAAAGGGGATTAACTGAAAGCTTATCTCTATATGAATATTTAAAAAAATAAAAAAAAACAGAAAAGCAAAAGAAAAATACAGGTATATGTATTAAAAGAGTTCAAGTTAAAAGATTATTATGGAATTTGTTGTACTGAACATCTCATTGTGATGGTAAATAGGTTAAAAAATTATTAAAAAAATTGAAAAGAACGAGAATAGTGGGAACAAATTAAAAATAAAAGTTGTATCTATGAAGTAGTGGTGGTTGTCCTCTTGTTGATTTTGTTTTGTTTTTGGGCTGGCTTTCTGGGGGAGGGGCCTCCAGCTTGGTTTTTCAGGTAGTCTTGCTAGAGTTGAGTCCTCCTGCCCCCTATCAAGGGGCTGGGCTCTGAGGAAACCAGTTTTTTAGGCTTTTGTTCTCTGGAGGTTTTTGTTTGTTTGTTTGTTTTGTTTTTTCTCCCCTTGACAGCTTTTCATGGTTCTTTGGAGGTTTAGAGGAAAGCAATCTGCACCCAGACCTCAGTCTCAGAGAGAAGCCTCAGTCTGTTCCCCTCTGGGTGCTCCAGGGCACATAAATTCTGCCAGCAGAGCATGTCCCCGGTCACGATGTCAGGGGTCACAGGAGCTCCTGCTGTGTCCCAGTGTTACCAAAACCATGAGAAGTCCAGAGAGCTGGTTTCCAGTGGCTGCTTCTGCCACAGCTGTCTGGGCAGGTCCAGACCACCAGAGAGGTCCCAACCAGAGATAGCACACTGAAATTTTCACTCTGGCCTGGGCTATGAGTGTTCAGACTCTCCCGGTCCTAGAGTGCACTGGCTAGCACCTGCACGGACCTCTCTTAGGGGAGGGTGTGGAGTGCAACTCAGACCCTGGTCGTGCAGTGCGCATGCAGAGTGCAAAAGGCTGTGGTTCTAGAGAGTGCCGGCTGGCATCCACACCAGAATTTCTCATGGGTGCTGCCACCCGAACGCTCTCATGCACATCGGTGGCTCAGGTCTGGCTTCTTCGCTGCACTCTCTCTGGCTCAGCACAGTGGTGGCTGTCCTGGGTCTGTGGACTAAGCCCTGTCCCTAACTGCCTGATTCTACCAAATTTCCCTTAAGATCTTTTCCTCTTTTTGAGTGTTTTCAACCTGAATCCAAGTTAATGCTGGTTCCCAATCACAGGGCACTCTAGTATTAGGGTATTGCTTTCCAATGGGTCACTTCTCGTGGCTCCCTCCCCACTTTTGTTTATCTTCTGATATCAGTCTGATGTTCCCACTCCGCTTTACCTGTCCACTGGCATCTTCTGCCCCTGTAGAGATCCAGAAGTGTATAATTCTATTCTCAGGCTGATTTCATGGGTGATCAAAGTTCTTTGGTAGATAATCAGCTCACTTTAGGGGACCAGTTGAAACAGCACCTCCTACTTCTCCACCATCTTGTCACCCCCGGGTACCGCGACTTTTTAAAGGTGTTTGGTCATCATGAAGAAAGAGATGTACACAATTGCCTACTGGCTTTTTCTTGGATAAGAATCTTCAAAGCAGTTGTCCAAATACTCAGAAATGCAATTGTTGGCTTTCATGATGAGAGCATGTTTAGTTTTGGAAAACACTGCCAAACTATCTTCCAAAGTGGCTGTACCATTATGCATTCTACCTGCAAAGAAGGGAAGTTCCTGTTGGTATTTTTTTCCTGACGATCTTAGTTATTTTAGTAGGCATGTAGTGTTATGTCACTGACATTTTTATTTGCTTTTCCCTCCTGATGAATTACGTTGAGCATTATTTTGTATACTTATTTATTTTATTTTATTATTTATTATTATTTTTATTAACATATAATGTATTATTTGCCCCAGTGGTACAGCCTGTGACTCGTCAGGCTTACACACTTCACAACACTCATCATAGCACATACCCTCCGCAATGTCCATAACCCAACCACCCTCTCCACACCCACCCCCCTCAGCAAATCTCAGTTTGTTTTTTTGAAATTAAGAGTCTCTTATGGTTTGTTTCCCTCCCGATCCCATCTTGTTTCATTTTTTTCCTTCCCTACCTTCCAAACCCACCACTCTGCCTCTTAAATTCCTCATATCAGGGAGATCATATGATAATTGTCTTTATCTGATGGACTTATTTCGCTCAGCGTAATACCCTCTGGTTCCATACACATCATTGCAAGTGGCAAGATTTCATTTCTTTTGATGGCTTCATAGTATTTCACTGTATATACCACATCTTCTTTATCCATTCATCTGTTGAGGGACATCTAGGCTCTTTCCATAATTTGGCTATTGTGGACATTGCTGCTATAACATTTGGGTGCACGTGCTCCTTCAGATCACTACATTTGTATCTTTAGGGTAAATACCCATTAGTGCAATTGCTGGGTCGTAGGGTAGCTCTATTTTCAACTTTTTGAGGAACCTCTATGCTGTTTTCCAGAGTGGCTGCACCAGCTTGCATTCCCACCAACAGTGTAGGAGGGTTCCCCTTTCTCCGCATCCTCTCCAACATCTGTCACTTCCTGACCTGTTAATTTTAGCCATTCTGACTGGTGTGAGGTGGTATCTCATTGTGGTTTTGATTTGTATTTCCCTGATGCCGAGTGATATGGAGCACTTTTTCATGTGTCTGTTGGCCATCTGGATGTCTTCTTTGCAGAAATGTCTGTTCATGTCCTCTGCCCATTTCTTGATTGGATTATTTGTTCTTTGGGTGTTGAGTTTGCTAAGTTCTTTATATATTTTGGACACTAGTCCTTTATCTGATATGTCATTTGCAAATATCTTCTCCCATTCTGTCAGTTGTCTTTTGGTTTTGTTCACTGTTTCCTTTGCTGTGCAAAAGCTTTTGATCTTGATAAAATCCCAAAAGTTCATTTTTGCCCTTGCTTCCCTTGCCTTTGGTGATGTTCCTAGGAAGATGTTGCTGCGGCTGACGTCGAAAAGGTTGCTGCCTGTGTTCTCCTCGAGGATTTTGATGGATTCCTTTCTTGCACTGAGGTCTTTCATCCATTCTGAATCTATTTTTGTGTGTGGTGTAAGGAAATGGTCTAGTTTCATTTTTCTGCATGTGGTTGTCCAATTTTCCCAACACCATTTGTTGAAGAGACTGTCTTTTTTACATTGGGCATGCTTTCTCGCTTTGTCAAAGATTAGTTGACCATAAAGTTGAGGGTCTATTTCTAGGCTCTCATTTCTGTTCCATTAATCTATTTCTGTTTTTGTGCCTGTGCTATACTGTCTTGATGATTACAGGTTTGTAACAGAGCTTGAGTCTGGAATTCTGATGCCACCAACTTTGGCTTCCTTTTTCAACATTCCTCTGGCTATTCGAGGTCTTTTCTGGTTCCATATAAATTTTAGGATTATTTGTTCCATTCATTAGAAAAAAATTGATGAGATTTTGATAGGTATTGCTTTAAATGTGTAGATTGCTTTAGGTAGCATAGACATTTTCACAATATTTGTTCTTCCAATCCATGAGCATAGAACATTTTTCCATTTCTTTGTGTCTTTCTCAATTTCTTTCATGAGTACTTTATAGATTTCTGAGTACAGATGCTTTGCTTCTTTCGTTAGGTTTATTCCTAGGTATCTTATGGTTTTGGGGTCAATTGTAAATGGGATGGACTCCCTAATTTCTCTTTCTTCTGTCTTGTTGTTGGTGTAAAGAAATGCAACTGATTTCTGTGCATTGATTTTATATGCTGACACTTTCCTGAATTCCTGTACAAGTTCTAGCAGATTTGGAGTGGAGACTTTTGGGTTTTCCACATAAAGTATCAGATCATCTGCAAAGAATGATAGTTTGACTTCTTTGACTATTTGGATACCTTTAATTTCTTTTTGTTGTCTGATTTCTGAGGCTAGGACTTCTAGTACTATGTTGAATAGCAGAGGTGATAATGGACATCCCTGCCATGCTCCTGACCTTAGCAGAAGAGCTCTCAGTTTTTCTCCATTGAGAATGATATACGCTGTGGGTTTTTCATAGATGGCTTTGATGATATTGAGGTATGTACCCTCTATCCCTACACTTTGAAGAGTTTTGATACGAAAGGATGCTGTACTTTGCCAAACGCTTTTTCAGCATCTATTGACAGTGTCATATGGATCTTATTCTTTTTAAAAAATCATTTATTTACTTTTCCATAAGATTTTATTTATTTATTTGACAGAGAGAACGATCACAAGTAGGCAGACAGGCAGGAAGAGGGAGAGGGGGAATTAGGCTCCCTGATGAGCAAAGAACCTGATGTAGGGCTCCATTCCACGACCCTAAGATCATGACCTGAGTCAAAAGCAGAGGCTTAACCCAATGAGCCACCCAGGTGATCCATATGGTTCTTATTCTTTCTTTTATTAATGCATTGTATCACATTGATTGATTTGCAGATGTTGAATCAACCTTGCAGGCCAGGAATAAATCCCACTTGGTCATGGTGAATAATCCTTTTAATGTACTGCTGGATCCTATTGGCTAGTATTTTTGTGAGAATTTTTGCATCTGTGTTCATCAAGGATATTGGTCTGTAGTTCTTCTTTTTGGCAGGGTCTTTGTCTGGTTTTGGAATCAAGGTAATGCTGGCCTCATACAATGAGTTTGGAAGTTTTCCTTCCATTTATATTTTTTTCTATTAGTTTCAGGAGAATTGGTATTAATTCTTCTTTAAATGTTTGGTAGAATTCCCCTGGGAAGCCATCTGGCCCTGGGCTCCTGTTCATTGGGAGATTTTTGATGACTGCTTCAATCTCCTTACTTGTTATGGGTCTGTTCAGGTTTTCTATTTCTTCCTGGTTCAGTTGTGGTAGTTTATATGTCTCTAGGACCGCATCCATTTCTTCCAGCTTGTCAAATTTGCTGGCATATAGTTGCTCATAATATGTTCTTATAGTTGTGTGTATTTCTTTGGTGTTGGTTGTGATCTCTCTTCTTTCATTAATCATTTTATTTACTTGGGTCCTTTCTCTTTTTGATAAGTCTGGCCAGGCGTTTATCTTATTAATTCTTTCAAAGAACCAGCTCCTCGTTTCGTTGATTTGCTCTATTGTTTTTTTGGTTTCTATTTCATTGATTTCTGCTCTGATCTTTATGATTTCTCTTCTCCTGCTGGGTTTAGGGTTTCTTTCTTGTTCTTTCTCCAGCTCCTTTAGGTGTAGGGTTAGGTTGTGTACCTGAGACCTTTCTTGTTTCTTGAGAAAGGCTTGTGCCGCTATATATTTTCCTCTCAGGACTGCCTTTGTTGTATCCCACAGATTTTGAACCGTTGTGTTTTCATTATCATTTGTTTCCATGAATTTTTTTCAATTCTTCTTTAATTTCCTGGTTGACCCATTCATTCTTTAGAAGGATGCTGTTTAGTCTCCATGTATTTGGGTTCTTTCCAAATTTCCTCTTGTGATTGAGTTCTAGCTTCAGAGCATTGTGGTCTGAAAATATGCAGGGAATGATCCCAATCTTTTGATACCGGTTGAGACCTGATTTAGGACCCAGGATGTGATCTATTCTGGAGAATGTTCCATGTGCACTAGAGAAGAATGTGTATTCTTTGCTTTGGGATGGAATGATCTGAATATATCTGTGATGTCCATATAGTCCAGTGTGTCATTTAAAGGCTTTATTTCCTTGTAGATCTTTTGCTTGGCCAATCTGTCCATTTCTGTGAGGGGGTTGTTAAAGGCCCCTACTATTATTGTATTGTTGTCGATGTGTTTCTTTGATTTTTTATCAACTGGTTTATATAGCTGGCTGCTCCCATGTTAGGGGCATAGATATTTAAAACTGTTAGATCTTCTTGTTGGACAGAACTTTTGAGTATGATATAGTGTCCTTCCTCATCTTTTATTATAGTCTTTGGCTTAAAATATAATTTACCTGTTATGAGAATTGCCACCCCAGCTTTCTTTTGTTGTCCATTAGCATGGCAAATTGTTTTCCACTCCCTCACTTTAAATCTGGAGGTGTCTTTCGGTATAAAATGAGTTTCTTATAGATAGCATATTGATGGCTTTTAGTTTTTTATCCATTCTTATATCCTGTGTCTTTTGATTGGGGCATTTAGCACATTTACATTCAGGGTAACTATTGAAAGATATTAATTTAGTGTTATTCTATTTCCTGTAAGGTGACTGTTACTGTATATTGTCTCTTTTCTTATCTGGTCTATTACTTTTACACTCTCTCTTTGCTTAGAGGACCGCTTTCAATATTTCCTGAAGGGCTGGTTTGGTGTTTGCAAATACTTAAAAAAAATTTTTTTTTTAAAATTTGGCAGCGATCACAAGAAGGCGGAGAGGCAGGCAGAGAGAGAGAGAGAGAGAGAGAGAGAGAGAGAGAGAGAGGAGGAGGAAGCAGGCTCCCCACTGAGCAGAAGGCCTGATGTGGGGCTTGATCCCAGGACCCTGGGATCATGACCTGAGCCGAAGGCAGAGGCTTTAACCCACTGAGCCACCCAGGCGCCCCTGCAAATACTTTTAATCTTTGTTTGTCCTGGAAGCTTTTTTATCTCTCCTTCTATATGCAATGATAGTTTAGATGGTTATAGTATTCTTGGCTGAATATTTTTCTCATTTAGTGCTCTGAATATATCATGCCAGTTCTTTCTGGCCTGCCAGGTCTCTGTGGATAAGTCTTCTGCCAGTCTAATATTTCTACCATTGTATGTACAGACTTCTTGTCCTGAGCTGCTTTCAGGATTTTCTTTGTCACTATGACTTGTAAATTTTAATATTAGGTGATGGGGTGTGGACCTATTTTTATTGTTTTTTTGAGGGGGGTTCTCTGTGCCTCCTGGATTTTGGTGCTTGTTCCCTTTGCCATATTAGGGAAATTCTCTACTATAGTTTGCTCCAATATACCTTCTGTCCACCCCCTCTCTTCTTCTTCTGGAATCCCAATAATTCTAATATTGTTTTGTCTTATGGTATCATTTATCTCTCAAATTCTCCCCCTCATGGTCCAGTAGTTGTCTCTCTTTTGCTCAGCTTCTTTATTCTCCATCATTTGGTCTTCTATATCACTAATTCTCTCTTCTGCCTCATTTATCTTAGCAGTAAGAGCTTCCATTTTTGATTGCAACTCATTAATAGCTTTTTTGATTTCAACTTGCTCAGATTTTAGTTCTTTTATTTCTCTAGAAAGGGATTTTATTTCTCCAGAAAGGGGTTCTCTAATATCTTCCATGCCTTTTTCTAGCCCAGCTAGCACCTTGAGAATCGTCATTCTGAACTCTAGTTCTGACATATTACCAATGTCTGTATTGATTAGGTCTCTAGCCATTGGTACTGACTCTTGCTTTTTTTTTTTTTTGTAGTGAGTTTTTCTGCCTTATAATTTTATCCCGATGAGAATATATTAAGGAGAGAATAAAATACTATAAAGGGTTGCAAAGACCCCAGAAAAATGTGTGCTAACCAAATCAGAAGAGATCCAAAGGAAGAAAGGGGGAAAGAAGAAATAAAAAGCATATATATATATATATAATCTCCCCACTTGATTTTGGGTGTCTTTTAGTCTGTTAGAAGAAACTACCTCCCAAAATTTTAAAGAAAGAAAAATTTATATATATACAAAAATAAGGGTAAACATGATGAAGGGATGGAATGTGACTGTAAACATGAAAGGGTAAACATGATGAAGGGATGGAATGTGACTGTAAACCTGAAAATTAAAAAAAATTCTAAAAAAGGAATTGATAAGTTGGTGGGAAAAAGAAAAAAAAAGAGGAGGGAATGGGCTCAGGCTGGAGACTAGAACAAAGCTGTGTGCTTGATTAGCGTATATTTTGATCTATTAGAAAAAATTGTTTCCCAAAATTTTTTAGGAAAAAAAAAACTATATGTATTCAAAAAATAAGGTTAAATATAATGAAGGGATAAAATATGACTATAACTATGAAGGTTTAAAAAGATTTTTTAAAAGGCATTGTTAAGATGAACTAGTTAAAAAATGTTAAAAGAAGAAAGAGGAAAAGTTAAAAAAATAGAATAAGAAAAAATAAAATAAAAAAATTTAACTTTGAGAGACTAAAGAATTGTGGGAAAAAGTCATGAATTCTGTGCTGCTTCCCCCTAGCTCTGGAGTTCTGCCATTCTCATTGATCAGTGAAGTTGGTCTTGGCTGGACATTGTTCTTGCTGATCTTCTGGGAAGGGGTCCTGTTGCCATGATTCTCAAATGTCTTTGCCTGAAGAATTGCACCACCCTTGCCAGGGTCCAGGCTAAGTAATCTGCCCAGGTTCACTCTTGGTGCTTTTGTTCCCTGAATGTTTCCAAGGAACTCTGGAGGACAGGGATGAAAATGGCAGCCTCCCAATCTGAGGCCTGGAGGAGCTGAGATTTCGGGGTTCCACTCCTCAGTGTGTTCTCAGAGATAAGCAATCACTCCTCCTCTGGACACACTCTGAGCTCACCCAGCCTGTGACCCAGTGTTTCTGCATCTGGGGCACAGCCCAGTTTGGAGTCTCCAAACTCAGTAGATTCCTTTTGAGCTGCTCCTCACAGAGCAGGAAGGTGGGGTCCCTGCATGAGGAACAGTGGCCCGACTGTGCCTTGGATCACAGTTTAAGGTAACCCCAATCTGAAAGCTCACTCCTTGGCTCTGTCTCTATAGTTGGCTTCCCTGCTGTGATACCTGGAAGCTCTGCCACACTCAGACACCTCCAATCTTTCTGTGACCCTGTGGGACCCAAGACCACACTGCCCCTTGAGGGTTCCACCCCCACTTAGCCTCTGGAGTGATGTGCCTCAGTGGAGCAGAAATCTAAAAGTTCTGATTTTGTGCTCTGCTGCTCCACAGCTTGCTGGCAGCTAGCCCCCTCCTCCTTCGTTCTATGTTCCCATGGCTTAAGATTCACTTCTCTGCATGTCCTACCTTCTGGAAAGTGGTCGATTTTCTGTTGCTAGAATTGCTGCTCTTCTTCCTTTCTATCTCTTGTTGAGTTTGTAGGTGTTTGGAATGTTTTGATAACTATCTAGCTGAACTCCTGCGACCTGATGTCATTTCACTCAGCTACTCCGCTGCCATCTTGCCTCTCACTCCTTGTATGCTTATTTGTAATCTGTATATCTTGTTTGGTTAGGCGTGTTTGCAGAGCTTTACCAATTTTTAATTGGATTGTTTGTTTGTTTTCTTTTGGAATTTCTTTGTATATATATATTTTTCTAGGGTCTCTTTCATAAGGGGACATTTGTGGGTCCTTGAACAATGTGGGGGTTAGGGCTGCCACCCCCTCCCCACCACAGTGGAGAACTCATGTATCATTTTACCACTAAAAGGCTCAAAGCCTGCAGTTGTCCAGAAGCATTGTTGATTACATGAACAGTTGATTAACATATATTTTGCCTGTTATGTATTTTATATACTCTGGCCTTGCAATAATGGAAGCTAGAGAAAATAACATTTTGTTGAAGATATCATAAAGAAGAGAAAATGCGCTTACAGTGCTGTACTGAATTTATTTTTATGAATCCACATATAAGTGGACCTGGGCATTTCAAAATTTTTTCGAGGGTCCACTATCATCCCGGTTACAAAGACACCATCTTAATGACCTATTCACCTGGAGACCCCTTGCTCTGGCACCATCACAGTGGGTATTTAGATTGAATATATGCACTTTGAGGAAACACAAATGTTCATATCACAGCACTGATATTAGAATAATTTCAGTTGACACTGGCATTAATGAAAAAATAGTATGACCTATTGTTAATGTTAATTTTCCCTGCTATATTTTAATCCTTTCAAATTTCATGTCACATTGCTTGCCACACTGCCATGCCACTGTATGTTTCTTTTTTTAAGGTTTTATTTATTTATTTGCTAGAGAGAGAGAGAGCACAAGCAGGGGGAGCAGCAGGCAGAAGGAGAGGCAGACTCCCCACTGGGCAGGGAGCCCAGCATAGGACTAGATCCCAGGACCCTGATATCACAACCTGAGCGAAAATCAGACACTTAACTGACAGAGCCACCCAGGCTTCTTACCACTGTATGTTTCTTCTGGTTAAGACAGAGATGAGTCTCCTCAAAATTTCAGTACTTACGCATTCAATGAATTGTGATTGGCCTTGGATGAAAATTCTCTTCAGAATATACTGACATCAGAACATTTATAATCCATCTAGAGCACTGAATCATTATTGCCTATAAATAGGAATTGGACACAAATGAAAAATTGTACACTCACCATTCAAAAAGAAACTATGCACATTGTTTGAAAATTGACAAGATGTAGAAGCAAATACACCCATGCACAGAATGCTCGTCAGGCATCTTGAGAAATGTGCCACAGTGACAGCACTCCAGCCCCACCTTCCCCCACATGCTGTGTTCTGCAGGACCACATAGCCCTGGGGTCACTGAAGTCATACCAAGATGAGGCCCCTGACCCAGGGACCAGCCACCCTTGGAACCAGAAGGTGGGGCTATGGATATGGACACAGGGTTTGGGTTCAGGTCAGCTCAGTCCTAGGTTCGGGTTTGGGCTTTAGGGTTCAGGTTTGGGATCCAGGCTTGGGTTTGGGTTAAGGTTATGGTTCAGATTAGGGTTAGCATTCATGTATGGGTCAGGTTGGGGTTCATGTTTGTGTTCTGGATAAGGATTGGGTTTGGGTTGGGTACAGGTTCAGGTCAGGTTCGGTATCAGGTTACAGTTCAGGTTAGGGTTAGGATTTGGATTTATGTATGGGTTCTGGCTGTGGTTTGAGTTAAGATTTGGGGTTTGAGGATTGGTTTCTGTTTCAGGGTTAGGATAAGTTTAGGGCTAAGGTTAGGGTTTGAGTAAGGGTTCCAGGACAAGTTCAGGTTCTGGTGAAGTTCATGTTATGGTTGATGTTCTGGTAAAGTTTCAGATGAGTACTTGGTTTTGGGATTTGAGTTCAGTTTTTATTTTCCTGTTCATTTCTTTTTTTTCCCCTATTTTTTTAATCATGTAATGCTCGTCACCATACAGTACATCATTAGTTTTTGATTTAGTGTTCCATGATTCATTGTTTGCATATAACATCCAGTGCTCCATGAGATATGTGCCCTCCTTATTATCCCTCACAGAACTAACCCATCCCCTCATCCCTCCCCTCTAAAACCCTCAGATTGTTTCCCAGAGTCCATAGTCTCTCATGGTTCATCTCCCTCTCCGATTCCACCCCTTCATTTTTCCCTTCCTTCTCCTAGTGTCCTCCATGTTATTCCTTACATTCCACAAATAAGTGAAAATTGCATGATAATTGACTTTCTCTGCCTGACTTCTTTCACTCAACATAATCTCCTTCAGTTCCATCCATGTCGATGCAAATGGTGGGTATTCATCTTTTTTGATAGCTGAGCAATATTCCATTATATACATGGACCACATCTTCTTTATCCATTCATCTGCTGAGGGGCATCTTGACTCCTACGCTTTGGCTTTTGTGGACGTTGCTGCTATGAACATTGGGGTTGTGTTCCCTCTCTTATTTATTAAATTTTTTTGGCCATTCTGACTGGTGTGAGGTGTATATTGATGTGGTTTTTATTTGTATTTCCCTAATGGCAACTTATGTGGAACATTTTTCATGTGTCTGTTGGCCATTTGTATGTCTTCATTGAAGAAATGTCTTCATGTCTTCTGTCCATTTTTTGACCGGATTATTTGTTTTTTTGGGTGTTGAGTTCAAGAAGTTCTTCATAGATCTTGGATATCAGCCCTTTGTAGTGTCATTAGCAAATATCTTCTCCCATTCTTCTCTTTGTTTTGTTGACTGTTTCCTTTGTTGTGCAGAAGATTTTTATCTTGATGAAGTCCCAAAAGTTCATTTTAGCTTTTGTTTCCTTTGCCTCTGGAGACATATCTTGCAAAGAGTTGCTGTGTTCATGGTTGAAGATGTTGCCCCTATGTTCTCCTCTAGGATTTGGATGGATTCTTGTCTCACATTTAAGCCTTTTGTCAATTTTGAGTTTATCTTTATGTATGGTGTAAGAGAAAGATCGGGTTTCATCCTTCTGCATGTGGCTGTCCTATTTTCCCAGCACTATTTTTTGAAAAGACTGCCTTTTTCTGTTGGACATTTTTGCCTGCTTTGTTGAAGATTAGTTGGCCATAGAGTTGAGGGTCCATTTCTGGGTTCTCTATTCTCTCCCATTGATCTATGTGTCTGTTTTTGTGCCAGTCCCTCAGATTTAAATGATTGTTTCTCCATTTGACAACATGTTCCATTTAACTAAAGTTTTGAATATAGAACAAAATCAATGTAAGAAGAATCTGAACTGAGAAATGGTTGGGGAAGAAATCTTTAGAAATAAATATACAGAACAAAGAAAAAGGAAAAAAGAATCCTGAAACTGGGGCACCTGTGTGGCTTGGTCAGTTAAGCATCTGCCTTTGGCTCAGGTCATGATCCTGGGGTTCTGAGATCAAGCCCCACATCATCTCCCTGCAGATGGAGGAGGAGTCTGTTTCTCCCTCTCCCTCTGCCTGTCACTCCCCCCACTTGTGCTCACTCTCTCTCCCTGCCAAATAAATAAATAAATAAATAAGATCTTAAAAAAAGAACCCTGAAAAAGTACAAACAGGAGAATAAATAAAAATTAACTAATTTGGAAATGATATAAAATAAAGTTGAGAGAAACGAAGAGATTAAGGGTGAGCCTGGTGGTGGGTATTATGGAGGTCACGCATTGCATGGAGCACTCAGTGTGGTGCATAAACAATGAATTCTGGAACACTGAAAATAAAATAAAATAAAGATAAAAGATAAATAAAGATAAAAAAAGATAAATAAAAATAAAGATAAAAGAAAATAGCTTAATAAGTATAAAAGTGAGAGAGAACCATTGAAAAGATGTAGCTGATTCAGATGTGAAACAGAAAGGTGTATCAAAAATAAAAAGATGATTTTTAAAGTCTTATTTTATTTTATTATTTTTTATTGTTGTTGTTTTTTAATTTAAACTTTATTTTATATTTTCAGTGTTCCAAGACTCATTGTTTATGCACCACAACCAGTGCTCCATGCAATACATGCCCTCCTCAGTACCGACTACCAAGCCCAATGTTCATAGCATCAATGGCCACAGTGGCCAAACTGTGGAAAGAGCCAAGACGTCCTTCAACAGACGAATGCGTAAAGAAGTTATGGTCCATATATACAATGGAGTATTATGTCTCCATCAGAAAGGATGAATACCCAACCTTTGTATCAACATGGATGGGACTGGAGATTATGCTGAGTGAAATAAGTCAAACAGAGTGAAATAAGTCAATTATTATATGGTTTCACTTACTTGTGGAGAATAAGGAATAACACGGAGGACATTGGGAGTTGGAGAGAAGTGAGTTGGGGGAAATCAGATGGGGAGATGAACCATGAAAGACTGTGGACTCCGAGAAACAAACTGATGGGTTTGGAGGGGAGGGGGTTGGGGGGTTAGGTGATCCTGGTGGTGGGTATTAAGGAGGGCACCTATTGCATGGAGCGCTGGGTGTGATGCATAAGCAATGACTATTGGAACACAGAAAAAGTAAAAAAAAATTAAAAAATGTATATTTTCCTGTATATTTTAAGGTCACATAAGTTATACCATGGACCTCGTGTTGAGAATTTGGTCACTGAATGAGACAAAGCAATATGCTTATTTTACATGAAAGTTTCAGAAACTTGAAACTCAAGTCTGAAGAGTCACCATCCCAGCCTCAGGGATGCTGCACTGTGGCCAGTGTAACACTGAGGATTGGCGTAATTCTGGTCACTGAGAGAACTAAACTTCTGGTTAGTGTACCATGATTGTTCTGGAACCCTGAGGAATAATTTACAACTTGGTTCAACTTGGGAGCAATCTGTTATATCAGAAGGTAATTGTGCCCTTGTAGCTGATGATCTTAATGACCCTAAGAGGAGACACTCCTCACCAAGGAGTAGAGTTTGGGCTCCTGTGTACATGCCAGGCTGAGTCTTTGTACACAAGGCCATTTCCACTTTGGATAACAAAGGAGTTAGTGCCCAGGGGAAGATGAAGTCACACAGTCCCTTCCCCGTAACCCTGACATCCTGCTATTGTGTTTCAGCACAACCTGTGAAAGTCGTCCTCCTGCACTGGGTCCGCAGGCACTGGCTTTGGTAAAGATGTTGCTGCTGAAAACGGGGCTCAGGGCTGCAAAGGAGATAGTAAACCCTTTCCTGAATTCTACCACTCACTTTATTCTCTTTTTTCCAAGTCTAAACATGATCTTCTATCTCTTAAAAGTCCCCCCCTGTTTCAGATTTCTTGTTTATATTAATTTATTTTATGTGTACAATAAGCATTTTGGTTTTACTATACCAACTTTTAAAATTTATTGTTTATCTTCTTTTTCTATTCTGTTAGTTAATTGCTCATTAACTAAATTCTCATCTCTATTTTTTTAAATTTTATTTCATTTTTTTCACTGTTCCAAGATTCATTGTTTATGCACCATACCCAGTGCTCCATGCAATACAAAATTTCTCCTTTGGCTTTACTGATCTTATCCATCTTTCTTCTTTAATTGCATTTATTTAAAAAATCTGTCTATGTTTCATTGAGATAACTTTAGGAGTTTATTGCCTTGCATATACTCGATGACAGGTTGAAATATACCATGTACTAATTACATCACCTAATCTTTGCCTTCTTTCTTGTCCTCCCTTCCTGCTCCTTCACACTTTGGAGCTTGTCTGACTTACTACTCATTCTATTTCTGTTCTTTGCTTTCTTTCTTTCTTTTTTAAATGTATTTTTTATTATGTTCAGTTAGCCAGTGTAGAGTACATGAGAAGCTTTTGCTGTAGTGTTCAATGATTCATTAGTTCCATATAACACCGAGTGCTCATCCCAAGATGTGCCCTCCTTAATACCCATCACCTGGTCTCCACATCACCCCGCTCCCTCCCTTCTGAGTCCCTCAGTTTGTTTCCCAGTGTTCACAGTAATTCAGGGTTTGTCTCCCTCTCTGATTTTTTCCCATCCGATATTCCCTCCCTTCCCCTGAGGTCCTCTGCTCTATTCCTTATGTTCACATGTGATTGAAGCAATATGATAATTTTCTCTCTCTGCTTGACTTAGTTCATTCAGCATAATCCCCTCTATGCATGTCTAAGCTCTATGCATGTCAATGTAAATAGTGGCTATTGCTTTCTTTTGTTGGTTGCACTTTTTTTTCAGCTTTATGCACTTGTTTTGGTGGTGGTTGTTGTTGTTTTTTTTTTTTTTTATCATGAAAAAACTGTATTTAGATTTAGCCAGCTGGACTCAGTTTAGATGATCCCAATTTTGTTGGCAACATCCAAAGCATCATAGTCAGGGGCCAGCCGAACGTATGCCTTCTTCTCTCCATCAGGCCTGATTAAGGTGTTGACCTTGGCTACATCAATGTCATAGAGCTTCTTCACAGCCTGTTTGATCTGGTGCTTGTTGGCCTTGACATCCACAATGAACACGAGTGTGTTGTTGTCTTCTATTTTCTTCATGGCTGACTCAGTAGTCAGGGGGAACTTGATGATGGCATAGTGATCAAGCTTGTTTCTCCTGGGGGCGCTCTTTCGAGGGTATTTGGGCTGCCTTCGGAGACGCAGAGTCTTGGGTCGTCGGAACGTAGGTGATGTGCGGATCTTCTTTTTTTTGTGACTGTGGACGCCTTTCAGCACCGCTTTCTTGGCCTTCAAAGCCTTTGCTTTGGCTTCGGCTTTGGGAGGGGCAGGGGCTTCCTTCTTAGCTTTCGGCGCCATCTTCGTAAAAGGGATTGTTGTTGTTTTGTTTTTAAAGATTTCTGTATTTATTTGAGAGAGAGAGACAGACAGAACATGGGGTGAGGCAGGGACAGTGGGAGATGGAGAGAGAGTCTTGAGCAGACTCCATACTGAGCATGGAGCCAGGTAGGGCTCACTCTTGCTACCCATGAGATGATGACCTCAGCCAAAACCAAGAGTTGGATGCTTAACCAACTATGTCAGCCAGGCACCCCATATGCTCTTGTTTTTAGGGCATTGCTTTAATACTTTGCTGTCTTTTATTTCTTTTAAGTATGCATATAATCATGTCCCCCCACAAGTTAGTATTTATATGTAATTTTTCTCTTTCTTCCATTTATCTACTCCTACAACCCCATAACTCTCTCCCTTTCTGCTAATAATTACAGTATTTCTGCTGTTGCCAAGATCTTCACTACCCTACTCTATTTTTAGAGGCATATTTGTTATTCTTTTGCATTTCCTCCCCTTTTCCTTTGTTTCTTTTATACTTAATATTCCACCTTCTAGCCTGAATACAGTGTGCATCTCCAAATACATTCTGCAAGCTGTAATTTGCTGTTATGTTTGTGGCAAGTAGCTCCTCCTCCCTGGGGCTTGTTAGCACACTCGCTTTATATTCTTCATTTTAATGTGGTAAAATCTTTTAATATTTTTATTTATATTTATGCTTTTTAAAAATTTAAGAAAAACATATCTGGTCTAATCTCTTGAAGATATTCTCTGTATAAATTCTAAAATATTTAATGGATTTGTTTTTACAGCTAAGTGTTCAATGCATAAGAAAATGATATTTTATAGGACATTATATCAGAAATATCTCAGATCATACTTAGAAAAGAGCTAACACTATTGCTGTAAAAGCCCCTTCTTTTCCCACTTCTCTTCTTTACTGCATCATGTATGAGGACTAGAAAAATGTGTTGATTGACTGCTGGGAACTCTAATTTGTTTCCTAGATGGCTCCTAGCACCAAACCCATCATATCTTAATGATGTAGCTTCATACTCATTTACCTTGATTCTTCATGGAATAATTATACTTTTCTTCTTTTAAAGTTGCTTTGACTATTTTTGACCTTGTGCATATCACGTACATTGAACAGTTGGGAAACTCATTTTGAGAATCAGATCTGGATTCTATAATATTTATATATCATTTTGGAAATGTGGACATCATTTACATATTACGTCTTTGAGTCTTTGAACATGAAAAGTCACATGCTTTTTCTCTTACTGCTTTCACACGTCTCTTGTTTTTGTTTATAGTTACTTGATATTTTTATACCGTTTATGTAGTATCTCACCCTTAAACTTTGTTTTATAGAAATAGAGTTTTTTTCTGCTATAGAATTGCAAATGATTATTATATTGTGATATTTTTACCCTTTTACCTTGTAAAAACTCTCTTCTTTTTACATTTTAAACTCTAGAGTCTTAGGGAGTTTATACATAGAAAATAATATCATCTAATGAGAAAATTGTGGGTATTTTTCCTTTCCAAAATATGTATTAGTCATTTATTTTTTGCCTTAAGTTGTAGATCAGCCCCTCTGGTACAAAAATAATGAAAAGAGTTAACCTTGTATTTTCCCACTCACAGAGAGTCTGCAGTATTTTGTCATTTTGCAGGGTGATTAGGCCCAGATTATAATTAATTTCCTGGGTTAAGTATGTGCCACTTTATTCTTAGTTTTCTATCATTTGTTTTAATTTTAAAATTATTTTGAGTTTTATCAGGGATTTTGTTTGTTTGTTTATTTATATTTTCTCTGTTAAAGTATCCTTTTATTTTTTTATTATGTTATCTTAGTCACCATACAGTACATCGTTAGTTTTTGATGCAGTGTTCCATGATTCATTGTTTATCTGTAAGACCTGGTGCTCCATGCAATATGTGCCCTCCTTAATACCCATCACCATGCTCACCCATTCCCCCATCCCCTACCCTCCCAAACCCTCAGACTGTTTCCAGGAATCCATAGTCTCTCATGTTGCATCTCCCCTTCTGATTCCCCTCTTCATTTCCCCCTTTCCTTCTCTTGATGTCCTCTGGGCTATTCCTCACCACAAGTAAGTGAAACCGTATGATGATTGACTCTCTCTGCTTGACTTATTTCACTCAGCATAATCTCCTCCAGTCCCGTCCATGTTGATGTAAAAGTGGGGTATTCATCACTTCTGACGGCTGAGTAATATCCCATTGTATATATGGACCACATCTTTATCCATTCATCTGCTGAAGGGAATCTTGGCTCTTCCCACAGTTTGGCTATTGTGGACATTGCTGCTATGAATATCGGGGTGCATGTGACCCTTCTTTTCACTACATCTGTATCTTTGCAGCAAAGATCCAGTAGTGCAATTTCTGGGTCATAGGGTAGCTCTATTTTTTTTATTAAGTTCTTAGCCAACATATTTTACACCAATAATTTTTTTTAAAGATTTGATTTATTTATTATTTATTTGACACAGAGAGAGAGAGAGAGAGAGAGATCACAAGTAGGTAGAGGGGCAGGCAGAGAGAGGGAGAAGTAGGCTCTGAGGTGAGCAGAGAGCCCAATGCAGGGCTCAATCCCAGGACCTTGAGATCATGACCTGAGCTTAAGGCAGAAGCTTAACTTGCTGATCTGCCCAGGCACCCCACACCAATAATTTTTGATATAGTCTTCCATGATTCATTAGTTGTGTGTAACACCCAGTGCTCATCAAGGAATTTTGATGCAAGTATTGAGAAGATCATACTTTAACTTTAAATATAGTAAATTTTATTGACTAATTTTCTTAGGAATAGGCAAATTTGTTTTCTTGGAGAAACCTAACTCATTCATGGAAACTATCATTTTGTATATTGTTGGATTAATTAATTGATTTTGTTCAGGATTACATCTTCATAAATGATATTGCTATGTTACATATTTTCATTTCTTGGTTTTATTTAAAAATTATACTAGTGTAATAAAATGAGTTGTGGAATGCTCGCAATTTTAACTACTGGCCAAAATGTAAGTGTGGAATTACTCCTATCTTGACCATTGAATAGAGTTCACCATGATATTCCCTGGGTCTACAGTTTACTTGTGGAAGGATTTTGGTGACTGTGCTGTAGGGGCCACTTCTTAGACTCCAAATTAGGACACAGGTTCTTCAGGGGAAATGTTTCTTCTACTTGAAAAACATTATTTAGAATTTCCTTTTGTAGTGACTCTGTGTGTGCGGGCATGTGTGTCTGTGTAGTGTGGTGTGTTTGCATGTGTGCATATGTGTCTGAAAATATCTTCAGTCTACCTTTACTCCTAAGTAGCATTTCCATTGGTAATTAATTTCTAGGAGTTATTTTTTTTATCACACTAAATATATAGTTCTGTTCTCTGTGCTTTCCACTAGAAGTGTTGAAACATTCTCAAGAATGATAATCTGTCTCAACTTTGAGCTAAGTTCTATTGTTTTCTTCATGTTTTTACTGTGATAAAATACACATAAGATAAAATTAACTCTTTTTTTTAAAGATTTTATTTATTTATTTGACAGAGAGAGATCACAAGTAGATGGAGAGGCAGGCAGAGAGAGAGAGGGGGGGAAGCAGGATCTCTGCCGAGCAGAGAACCCGATGCGGGACTCGATCCCAGGACCCTGAGATCATGACCTGAGCCGAAGGCAGCGGCTTAACCCACTGAGCCACCCAGGCGCCCTAAAATTAACTCTTTTGACCATTTTAAGGTCTATAATTTAGTGGCATTATGTACATTCATAATATCAGTTGACCATCACCACTATCTAGTTTTGGAACATTTTCATTATTCCAGATGAAAACCTCATGTCATGCGGGCAGTTATTCCTCATTCCCTCCCTGCCCTCAGCTCTGGAAACTGCTACTCTGCTCTTCATCACTGTGGATTTACCTATTCTGGATATTTATATTTATATAAATTTATACTTAGTATAAATAGAATCATACAATATGGACGCCTTCTGTCTGGCTCCTTTTGCTCGGCATAATGTTTGCAAAGCTCGCAGTGTGTATCAGCACTTCATTCCTTTTTATAGCTGAATAATAGTCCAGCATATGAATGTACTAAATTTTGCTTACCCATTCTTCTGTTGTTGGGCAAGTAGGTTGTTTCCACCTTGGAGCTATTGAAACTGGATATGCTATGAATGTTTGTGTACACGTTTTTGTTTGAACACTTATTTCCCCTCAAGTAGATGCCTAAGAGTATAATTGCTATTATATAATTGATATATAATTGCTATTATATAATTAATATATAATATATAATTATTAATAATAATATGTTTAACATATGGAGGAACCACTAAATATTTTCCACAGGGGCTGACCACTTTATATTTCCACCAGCAATGTGTGAGAGTTCCAACTTCTCACATACTTGTCATTATTTTCTTTCTTTCTGATTATGATACTTGTAGTGAGTGTGGAGTAGTTCTAATTGTGGTTTTGATTTCTTTGCCTTTCTCTAATGAATAATGGTATTGAACACATTTTCATGTTTTTCTTGGCCATTAGAATATCTTTGGGGAAGTGTCTGTTCAAGTTTTTGCCCACATTTTGGTTGAGTTGTTTGCCTTTTTGTGGTTGGGTTCAACAGTTTTTTTTTCTTTTTTAATGTATTCCATATGCAGACCCTTATCAGAGACATTATTTGCTAATAACTTTCTCAATCTTTGGGAAATATCTTTATTTGCCTGATAGTGTTTTATGATGTACTAAAACTTTTGATTTTGTGAATTCTAATTTAATTATTTTTCCTTTTGTTGCTTTATGCTTTTGTTGTCCTATTTAAGTTAACATTGCTGATTTCAATAAAATGAAGATTTGCCCTATGGTTCTTTAGTTCTTTGATCTATTTTGCGTTAATTTTTGTGTATGATGTAAAATAAGGGTCCACATCACTCATTTACATGCAGATATTAAGTTGTCCAACACTGGACACTGTTTCCTCCCAGCTGATTGTCTTGGGACCCTCATCAAAAATCAGTTGACCATTGATACAGAGTTTGTTTCTGGACTCTCTATTCCACTCCATTCCATTCATCTATATGTCTATCTTTATGCCAGTACCACACTGCTTTGATTTTAGCTTTGTTGAAACTTTTGAACTCAGGAAGTATGAATCTTCAGCCTTGTTCTTTTAAAAATTGGTTTAGCAGTTTGAGGTTCTTCAAAATTCCATAGATGTTTTAGGCTCAGTTTTTCCACTTCTGCAAGAATGGCCATTGAGATCTTGGTTGGGGCTAAATCGAACCTGGCGATCCCTTCAGGGAGTATTGCCATTGTAACAAGATTAAGTCTGCCACAAATTGAGGATTTTAGATGGGAAGGGTGTGGGGGGATGGTTAGCTGGGTGATGGGTGTTAAGGAGGGCATATATTGCATGGAGCAC
This sequence comes from Lutra lutra, assembly GCF_902655055.1. NCBI lineage: Eukaryota > Metazoa > Chordata > Mammalia > Carnivora > Mustelidae > Lutra > Lutra lutra. The sequence goes on from NC_062282.1 coordinate 163,238,034, forward strand.
TGGGTGTTATATGTAAACAATGAATCTTGGAACACGACATCAAAAACTAATGATGTATTTTATGTTGACTAACATAACACAATAAAAAATATTAAGTCTTCCAATCCATGGACATAGGATGTGTTTCTATTCATTTGTGTTTTCTTTAATTTCTTACTGCTATGTTTCTTAATTTTTAGTGTATAAATATTATACCTCCTTGGTTAAATTTATTCCTAAGTATCATGGTCTTTCAAATGCTGTTTTAAATTTTGCTGTCCTAAAAAAATACTTAGATTGTTCAGTGCTAGTGTACAGAAATACAGCTGAATTTTGTGTGTTTATCTTGTATCCTGAAAATTTGCCAAATTCACATACTTTTTTCTTCTTCCTAATTATTATTATTATGATGATGATGATGTTATGTTAGTCACCATAGAGTACATCATTAGTTTTAGATGTAGTGTTCCATGATTCATTGTTTGCATATAACACCCACTGCTCTATGGAATACGTCCCCTCCTTAATACCCATCATTGGGCCAACACCCCTCCCCTCTAAAACCCTCAATTTGTTTTTTGGAGTCCACAGTCTCTCATGGTTCATCTTCTCCTCCAATTTCCCACCCTTCATTTTTCCCTTCCTTTGCTAATGTCCTTCATACTATTCCTTATGTTCTACAAGTAAGTGAAACCATATAATAATTGACTTTCGCTGCTCGACTTTGTTCACTCAGCATTATCTCCTCAAGTCCCATCCATGTTGATGCAAAAGTGGGATATTCATCCTTCTGATGGTTGAGTAATATTCCATTGTGTATAACAGCCATACCTTCTTTATCCATTCGTCTGTTGAAGGGCATCTTGCCTCTTTCCACCTTTTGGCTATTGTGGATATTGCTGCTATGAACACTGAGGTGCATATGGCCCTTCTTTTCACTACATCTGTATCTTTGGGATAAATGCCCAGTAGTACAATTGCCTGGTCATAGAGTATATATATATATATATATATATATATATATATATATATATATATTAAAGATTTTATTTATTTGACAGAGAGAGATAGAGAGATATCACAAGTAGGTAGAGAGGCAGGCAGAGAGAGAGGGAAGCAGGCTCCCAGCTGAGCAGAGAGCCCAATGTGGGGCTCGATCCCAGGACCCCGAGATCATGACCTGAGCCGAAGGCAGAGGCTTTAACCCACTGAGCCACCCAGGCGCCCCTAGAGTAGCTATATTTTTAATTTTTTGAGGAACCTCCATGCTGTCTTCCAAAGTGGCTGCACCAACTTGCATTCCCAAGAATAGTGTAAGAGGGTTCCCCTTTATTCACATCCTCTCCAACACTTATTGTTCCCTGTTCTGTTAATTTTGGCCATTCTCACAGGTGTAAGGTGGTATCTCAGTGTGGTTTTGATTTGAATTTCCCTGATGGCTAATGATGAAGAATACTTTTTCATATATCTGATAGCCATTTGTATGACTTCTTTGGAGAAGTGTCTGTTCATGTCTTCTATTCATTTTTTGACTAGATTATTTGTTTTTTGGGTGTTGAGTTTGAGAAGTTCTTTATAGATCTTGGATATCAGCCCTTTGTCTATAATGTCATTTGTGAATATCTTCTGCCATTCTGTGGGTTGCCTCTTTGTTTTGTTGACTGTTTCTTTTGCTGCTTTTGCTGTGCAGAAGCTCTTTATCCTGATGATGTCTCAGAAGTTCTTCTTTTTTCTTTTTCTTTTTTTAAAAAAATTATATCTTTTCAGTGTTCCAGATTTCATTGTTTATGCACCACACCCAGAAGTTCTTTTTGCTTTTGTTTCCCTTGCCTCTAGGGATGCGTCTTGAAAGAAGTTGCTGAGGCTGGGGCACCTGGGTAGCTCAGTGGGTTAAACCTCTGCCTTCGGCTCAGGTCATGATCTCAGGATCCTGGGATCGAGCCCCACATCAGGCTCTCTGCTCAGCAGGGAGCCTGCTTCCTCCTCTCTCTCTGCCTGCCTCTCTGCCTACTTGTGATCTCTCTCTCTGTCAAACAAATAAATAAAATCTAAAAAAAAAAAGAAGTTGCTGAGGCTGATGTTGAAGAGGTTACTGGCTATGTTCTCCTCTAGGCTTTGAGGGATTCCTGTCTCGCACTGAGGTCTTTCATCCATTTAGAGTTTATCTTTGTGTATGTTGTAAGAGAATGGCCAAGTTTCATTCTTTTGCATGTGACTGTCCAGTTTTCCCAGCACCACTTATTGAAGAATCTGTCTTTTTTCCATTGAATATTTTTTCCTGCTTTGTCAAAGATTAGTTGACCATAAAGTTGAGGGTCAGATCTGGGTTCTCTCTTCTGTTCCATTGATCTATATGTTCTTTTTTCTGTCAATACGATGCTGTCTTGATGATCACAGCTTTGTAATATACCTTGAAGCCAGGCAATGTGATGTTCTCAGTTTTATTTTTTATTTTTCAACATGCCTTTAGTGATTTGGGGTTATTTTCTGGTTCCACAGAAATCAGTTGCATTTCCATACACTAATAATGTAACTGAAGAAAGAGAGATTAAGGAATCAATTCCATTTACAATGGTACCAAAACCCATAAGATATCTAGGAATAAACCTAACCAAAGAGGAAGGATCTATAGTCTAGATTCCACAGAACACTTATGAAAGAAATTGAGAAAGGCACAAGGAGATGGAAAAACAATCCATGCTCATGAATTGGAAGAATAAACATTGTTAAAATGTCTATGGTTTTCAGAGCAATCTACAATTTCAATGCCATCTCTATCAAAATACCATTGGTATTTTTCTTATAGCTGGAACAAACAATCCTAAAATTTGTATGGAACCCCTGGCTTCATTTTAAACAAAGTTTACTTTTATTAATTTCTCACAGAACATGTGATATTCTTCATAGGCATTGCGTTCTCTTCCTTAACAGTTCTGTTCTTTAAGAATCTCGATGATCCATTGGTCTGGTATAGCTGTATATTTGCTGATTCTGCAGGAAGACTCCCTAAAACTTGAAATCTTACTCTTCAGTTTCAATTACCTTTAATATTTACATTCATAATCAAATTGTTTGTTTATAGGATGTACTGAACTTGGTTTGAAGATCTAAGCGAGACTGAGAGACAATGATTTCCAGTGACATAATTTTTGGGATCTTCTTTATCTTTCAAACTTGTATTGGTTTCATGGGGAATTCTTTGTTATTTACATTATATATGTACACTTTCTTAATTCTTCCTCATAAGAAGAAGCCTTTAGATATGATTCTGGCCCACTTAACTTTGCCTAATGCCCTGACACTCATATTCAGAGGGATTCCAATTATAATGTCATGCTTTGGAATTAGGCTGAAGATGGGCAATGCTGGATGTAAAATAGTGCTCTATATTCAGAGAGTTACCCTGAGTATTTCTCTGTGCACCACCGCTCTTCAGAGTATGTTTCAGGCAGTGACTATTACTCCAAGTAATCATAAATGGGCCTGGCTCAAGCACAGAATCTCTATATTCATTCAACCTTCCTTACTTTTCTTCTGGATGATCAACATGTCCATCTATTCTGTGGTCATTTTACAAACTGAGGCCAAGAGGAATGCTACTGTTGATGGACTTGGGTATTATAGTCCTTATTGCAAAAACAATGCATATGATCACCGTATAGCACCAGTATTTCTAAGTATAGTATTCATTCGAGATTTTTTTTCTCTCTCTGATGACATGTAATAGTATTTACATGGTGAATATCCTTTACAGACACCACCAAACAGCTCAGAATGTTCGCAATAGCATCCAGTCTTCATTACCCTCTCCTGAAAACAAAGCTACCCATGTTATTCTCATACTGGTGAGCTGCTTTGTTTTCTTTTACTGGACCAACACCTTTTTTACTATTTATGCATTTTATACAAGTAAGAAAAAGCAGCAACTGGAGAAATTTAGCAACTTTTTTTCATCATGTTACCCAACCATCTGTTCTTTCTTTCTAGTTAAAAATGAGAATAGAATTTCTAGAAGAAATTTCATGAAAGCAAGAATCAGAATTTCCTCTTCTTGAAGAAAATTAATTGATCATAGGAACACTCCTTAGCATTCTGCTACACCACAATACTCATTTGTATGAATGCAGAGGAATAGGCTTATCAGTGACATGAGTTATATTCATGAACCCCATTGAACTGAGTTACCAATCCAAAGAAATAATTTATTGTGAATTTATGAAACATTTTAGACATTAAATGTAAGGTTCACATTATGAAGCCATGTTTATAACTTTTAAAATTTTCAAAAAGCAACAACACATAAGTAATGTAGAAAGTTTTTAATATAAGAAACACTATCATACAATTACAGAAATCAATACCCCCTTCCCCCAAGGATAGTGGTTACTTTTTAATGTAAGGTAATGCTAACCCTGAGCAAGGTGATGAAATATGTGTGTTTATTAAATTGTAATCTGTACTTTGGTATGTCAGAAATATGTCTGAGAGTCAGTAGAAAGGAAATATAAAAGTTTTGAGAGACAGAGGTACAACTTATTCCCTTGGGAAAGATTGGTATAAAAGATTGGTCTAAAAAGATTGGTATAAAAAGAGAAGGTGAATCCCAGTCTCCTTGAACTGTGAACTGAATGAACTGTGGACAACTGAGAAGTTTATACCTACATATTAATGATTAGAGATGGTGATAATATAGGAAGATGTTTATTTGCACAGCAATGTAACTGGCACTCAAACTTCCTTGTAAATCCAAAAGAAGAGATATGTCATATTTAGTTTTCAAAATAAACAAAATTATTAATATTTGCATGTAAACTAAGAAATGTGTTCAAATTTGCAATAATTTTTTTATAGTTTAGATAATGAAAGAACACCAGAAAATAAACAAGATCCCCAAACACCTAGAAGATTATTGTCCTGAGAACTGTTGAATGTACAGGTGACTGAGGTTTAGATTGAAGTGTGAAAGAAGGAGGCATAATGGTCCACACCCAAGACCTAGGTATCTCCCACAGGCAGAGAAAATCGGACAGCTTGTCACAATTACACATTAATATCAAGTGCTACATGTTCAGCCTATGGCATAGTAGGGTAGGGCAGAGCAGGTGGGTCTGTTATGTGCTTAGGAAATAAGATGCTGATTTGGGTTTTGGGCTTAGAGTCAGGGTCTGGGGTTGGCATTTGGGGTCAGGGTCAGGATTAAGTTTAGACATAACTGGCCCTCTTCCCCTCCTCCATCTCCCTGGGCTTCCAGGGTGGACAGGACTTGCCCAGTGTCACACATGAGTCCAGGATTGAGATGAATCCTTGGTTCTCTGCCTGTCAGTCCTGGGCTCTAATAGAAGAGTGAAACATCTCCCTGGTCAGTGAGTGGTTCAAATTCAACCCAACACGTGTCAAAGGTTGTAGATGCCATCAGAGGTCATGGATTCTTCTTTTCATTCTCCCACCTGGGAAGAGTTCTGCTGGCCCCATTCTGCCAGGGCAACTCTAGGTGCCAGCACAGCCCTGATCTGTGAGGGCACTCAGTACGCATGTGTGGATTTATACAGGACCGGGTACAGGAACCCGGCAGTCCCCAAGTTCACCCTTTTTGCAGACTGGTGGGGCCTTCCTTTCACCCTTCCCTTGGATGCACCCATTTGCTTATGGATTCATCTATTGAAGGACTTCCTGATTTCTTTATGTTTTTAGCACTGATGGAGCTCCTGTGTACCATCGCATGCTAGTTTTTGTGAGGGAACAATTTCTCAAAGCACTTGTCTAAATACTAGAAGTGTGATCGTTGGATACTCAAGTGACATTTATTTATCCTTGATAAAACTGCCAAGTTGTTTTCCAAAGTGGCCGTATGTGTATCCCCAGCATGAAGGAACATTCCTGTCATTCCCCACTGCCAGGAACCAGTATCCTCATCTTCTGGACTTTAGCATTTCCCGTGGGTGTGCTGCACCATTGCACTGTTGTTTACATTGATTACTTCCTAATGATAGAGGAGGGAGAGTGTATTTGCAGGCTTATCTTTTATCTGTACATCTTCTTTGTCCAGGTGGCTGTGCAGATATTTACCCAGTGTTAATTAGGTCATTTGTGCTCTTGCTGTTGAGTCCTGAGAGTTTTTTGTGTACTTTGAATACAGATCGTTTATCAGATGTGTGTTTGGCAAATATTTCTCACAGTTTGTGGGTTGTCTTTTGGTTCTCTGAGCAAGGTCTTTCACAGAGTATTAGTTTTAACTGTATAAATTTCACACTATCACTTTTTTCTTTCCTGGACAGGTATTTGGTGTTGTGTGTTAACACGCATCACCAAATCCAAGTCGTGTAAATTTCCTTTCATGTTTTCTTTCTGATATTTTGAAAGTTGTATATTTTAAATTTGTGTATAATTTTGAGTGAATTTTGTTGGAAGTTGTAAAGGTTTTGTCTAGATTTCATTTCCTATCATATGGTTTCCATTTAATATTTCCTTGAGTATTTCTGGAGACGCCAGGATATTGTACTCTATTTCAGTTACAAATTTCCAAGGTTTATTGAGTTCAGCTGGACCCAGGAAGGGGCTAGGTGCATCCTTGCAACTAAGTGCACCGCCGGCTGCTCTGCCTCCTGCACTGCCTGCGCCGCCCGCAGGGGGCGCTCTGGCGGAGCTCCTGACCACCATCCTTCCCGCCCTGGGCTTGCTTACTCAAGAGGCCTTGGGCGCCTAGAGTAAAGGGGAGCCACCCTGGGTTTGCACGCTTCCGGAGGACCTGGGGCCCTGTGGGCACTACAGGAGCCCCAACCTCACCCGGAACCACTGTGGCGAACGTGCGGCCGCCTCCACGCTGCGGATCTCGGCCCTCTCACGATGTGCTGTGGAGTCTTTGGGTGGATGTGGGTTTACCACCATGATATAGGAGCCCGGCTTCCTCAGGACACGCTGTGGATGCTTTGGGAGGATTGGGGCTGCGTTCACGCTGCAGGACCCTGGACCTCGTTGAGAACTCCTATAGAGAATGTGGGTCCTCATTCACACTGTGGACCTGCTGTGGAGGATGTGGGACTGTGCCCACACTGACAGGACCTGCTGTGGAGGACATGGGGCCAAGTCCATGCTGACAGGACTTGCTGTGGAGGATGTCCACACTGACAGGACCCGCTGTGGAGAATGCGGGTCTGTGTCCACACTGACAGTACCTGCTGTGGAGGATGTGGGTCCAAGTCCACATTAACAGGACCTGCTGTGGAGGACGTGGGTCTGTGTCCTCCATGACAGGACCCACTGTGGAGGATGTGGGTCTGTGTCCACTATGACAGGACCTGCTGTGGAGGACATGGGGCTGCTTCCACACTGACAGGACCCACTGTGGAGGATTTGGGTCTGTGTTCACTATGACAGGATCCGCTGTGGAGGATGTGGGGCTGCCTGCATGCCAACAGGAGCCCGGCCTCCTCAGGACCAGGTGCAGAAGAAGGTGAGGACAATCCAGTCCTTCATTTTTTTCACTGTGACCAAACATCACAACATTGGCCACTTCAAACATTTCCAGTACACAGTTCTCTGGCCTTAGCTGAGTTCCCATGACTGTACATCATTCTCCAGAACTTCTTCATTCTCCCCAAGGGAGACTATATGCACGAAACACCAACTCCCCATTGTCCTTTCCCCTCAATTCCTGCAGCCACATCCAACTTTGTGTCTTCAGATACCTCATCCAAGTGGAATCATACAGTATCTGTCCTAATGTGAAAACCAGCATCCTGTCCTTGTTCCTGATTTCAGAGTAGAGCTGGCAATTTTCATACTTGAGCGTGGTGTTTGCCATAGATTTATTGAAAAAAATTACCCCCTTTTCCCTCTTTCATTAGTGTTTATATCAGCAACAGACATCAAATTTTGGTTAGAATATTTTCTGCATCAATTAATATGACCACATGTTTTTACTTAAAAATTCATGGTGGGGGATAACATTGCTTGGTTTCATTTTATTGAACAACCTTTGAGATGTTTGTGAAGAGAAACTTATTTATGGGGCACTATATATATATGATTTTATTTATTTATTTGACAGACAGAGATCACAAGTAGGCAGAGAGGCAGGCAGAGAGGGGGCGGGCAGGCTCCCTGTGAGCAGAAAGCCCAATGCGGGGCTCAATCCCAGGATCCTGGGATCATGACCTGAGCCGAAGGCAGAGGCTTTAACCCACTGAGCCACCCAGGTGCCCCAAGGCACAATATATTTAAGAGCTCTTGGTTTTGCAATTTTTCTGATCAGCCTCCTTACACCTATTTTAAGAAAGGTATAGGAATGTATTTTGCTGACTTTGTGTTGATTTCATTGGGGTTGGTATTAGTGGTTAGGATGGTGGTTAGGGTTAGGGTTAGGGTTGGGTTAGGATTAGGGTCTCTCTGTCCTCTCCTGCACAGAGCCCATTCTCCTCTGGTAACCAGAGTGATCTTTTCGGAACATAACCTTTGGGCCTCTCTGTGGTCTGTCCCCCTCCTGTGCTTTCTCTCCAGCCTCACCTCTCCCACTGGGGCCCTCCCTTCTATGGGCACCTAGCGATGTGGTTTCCCACATGTGCCTCAGGCCTTACTCCGCCTTTACATTCTCTCTGCCCTCTGTCAGGAGCACTCTTCTCTCCCCTGTGTCTTGTCTGGCTTGTTTCCCCATTGGCTGGGCCTCGATTTGCCCCTTATGACCTGACTCATTCCTGCTGTGTGTGTGTGCGTGTGTGTGTGTGTGTGTGTGTGTGTGTGCGGTTGCTATCTACTTAAATGTAGGGCTCCATGGGTTTCCAACTTTCTAAGCCTTAGGGTCCCCTTTGTAAGATGGGGTCCTGATGGCCCCATCTCTGGGAGCAGAAGGCAGGGAGGCCCCATGGGCAGACTCACTCAGGACAGGCTGGGAGAGTGGCTGTTGCTTAAAGCAGCCCAGGGCTTGGCCCCTTGAATAAGGTGCACATGTGCACGGCCCCCAGCTCTGGGGTCCTGCTGCCAGCCTCTGGAAGTGACCCTCCTCACACCCTGTCTCCTGTCCCTGTAGCTATGTGGTCTTCCTGGAGCTGTTCTTGATGATGGCCGAGAAGCCCTTCATAGTGGGACACAGGGTCACCTCCTACATCTTCACTGACAAGCTTGCTGCGAGGCCTGTGTGCCCCTCTGGGAGGGCTGGAGGGTGGTTGACCTCATGGTGGACATGGTGTCACCTACTACATCTTCACTGACCAGCCGGTTGCCATGCTCATGTGCCCCTCTGGGAGGGCTGGAGGCTGGTGGTCCTCGAGGTCTTCAGTGCCCTACACTGGCAGGATGTGTCCATGCAGCACATGTCAATGGTCAGCTGCTTCTGTGAGCAGCACTTCCTCTGCGAGGTGGATGACTTGGTGGGCAGATGTAGACCTGAAGTTCTGTGACGACGTTGGTGTGGAGATCCTGTCCCACCTCTTTGGCACCCTGTACCCCAGTTTCTACCAAGATCATGCAAGGACTTCAGCTATGAGTGCTAGCTGCAGTGCCAGGCCCACATCCTCAGGGATCAGGGCAACATTTACTACATGGGGGGCTTTTATGGGGTATCAGTGGTGGAGGTTCACTGACTGACCTTGGTCTGTGTCCATGCAATGGGGGTTGACCTGGCCAATGGGATGGAGGCTGTGTGGCATGATGAGAACCACCTGAACATTTATCTGCTGGACCACAAATTCACCAAGATGTTATCCCTGGATGGCCCGTGGGACCCATGGATGCTGGGTTGTCCCCAGAGGACCTGTGGGAACCAGAGGTGCTGAGATACCCCCTCACTCCCATCCCCCATCATGAAGAAGCTGAGATTCATGGCCATGCCCAAGAATCACCAGGACACCAGGAATGTGTGAGGGGCTCTCCATCAGGGGGTGTTTTCAGTGGAGCCCTCAGAGAAATTTCCTTCTTCTTTCCCCGTGAGGGAGGCTGTGAAGTCCAGACATCCAGAGCCCTCAGTGACACCCGCACACGGGAGGCCTGCCTGGGGACACAAGTTCCTCTCCTTGTGGTCACTATATTTTGATAACTTCTGGGTCATTTGCAGCTGTGACAGGTTCCATTTTTATGTCAGATGTTTTTCTGTGTCAATGTGGAGCAACTGTGTTTAAAAAGAACAATTGAGGAAAACATTGTCTCCCTGGTTCTAAACAGACAAAGGTTGGTGGGATTGGGACAGGCCCTGGATGGGTCTTCCCTCCCAGTCCCCTCACCTCACCATGGCAATGGGGGTTCAGCATGAGCAGTACTCTGAGCCACCCATCAGACCCCCAATCCCCTTACCACAAGAGGCTTTGGTGTGGGTGCTAGCTCGGCCTCCAGGAGCATGGAGCCCTCTGGGTTATATGTGGTTCCTGCCTTGGTTTTAAATGGCTATTTCTGTGCTGGTGTTTGTGAAATGTGGGTACTGGCTCTGCCTGGATATGCATCCTTTCGGGTTTCCTCAGTGCCTACGAGCACTGTGGGGGCCTGTACTCATACCCTCATCTGCCTTCACTGGGTCCTAGCAAGCATTCACTGAGTGCCTGCTGTGAATGAGAACTAAGATACAGGATTCCTGCTGCAGGGCCCTCCTGGGACTCGTGGTGGCCCTGACCTACTGACTCACTTCTTTCCTATTGTGGTGTAACAGGCACACAACTGACACCATTATGCATCTTTCAGGGTCAATTCAGTGGCGATAAGTACATTCACTGTTCTGCGCCTGCCAACTCCATCCATTGCTACAAGCTTGTCATCATCCCAAACTGAACCTCTACTTACCCTAACCCTAACCCTCTACTTCCCCTCCACAGCCCCAGCATCCAGAAGCTTTTCTACCTCTGTGAAATCAGAGCGTTCTCTGACCCTTGCAAGTGGGGTCCCCCAGTCTCAGTTGTTTAGGGACTGGCTTATTTCCTGTAGCACAATGGCCTAAAAGTCTGTCCCCATGAACCTGGACCTGACCCACTTTTCCCCCTAAGGAGTGACTCAGCGCTTTCCTGTCTAAGCCGAGCCTGCTCAGTCCCCTCTGCTCCCCTCATCTTCCTCCTCAGCCTGAAGATGATCCCAGTCAATCTGCAGCTTTGAAGACCTGTTCAGTCCAGATGCCAGGAACATACCCCTGGGGTCTTGGGCTTCACCTACCCCATCTGTCCACGTCAGGTGCCTGCAAAGGCCATCCAGACAAGCTTGTGCTGAGTCTGAGGAGGGGGCCTGTGTGGACACCCCAGCTGCAGACACTTCTGTCCATTGATGCCCCATCAGCCCACCCCAGTGCACCTGCAGCTGCAGGAGTGCCTGACTCCTCCTGTCTATGGAGGGCCCTTTCCTGGTCCAGTGGTGCCTCCTGCCCTGTCAGCCAGAACACACTGGCAGCCTGCAGCCTGGGAGCGTGGATACCCCGAGTTCCTCCAGCTCCTGGGGGAGCTTGTGCCCCCTCCTCTCTGTGGAGGGTTCCCTTCAGCTCCAGTTGTGCCTGCTCCCATGTCAGCCTTCAGCCTGGGTGCATGGATACCCCGAGTTCCTCCAGCTGCTGGGGGTGCACCTCCCCCCTCATTTCTGTGGAGGGCTCTCTCTCCTGCACCAGCCATGACCCTCGTCTGCTAGTCACTGCCAGCCTGCAGCCTGGGAGGGTGGGGAGACCCAAGTTCCTCCAGCCCTGGGGACAGAATCAGTGTGGGTGGGATGGGGCCTCCCAAAAGGCTTGAACGCCAGGCCCCCACAGTGCTCACTCTCCTCCTGTGGGCTCACTGTGCCAAGTCCTCCCTCAGGATCCTGGGCCAAAGTCCTCCTCTGCTTGAGGACTGTCATTGGCCCAGGCTCTACACGCTGGGACTAGAAGAAGGTCATGTGGACCTTCTGGAGAAGACTGTCAGAGGAGACCCAGCACAGGAAGATGGAGGTCACTACAAGGGAGATGCCAAGTGACCCCAGAGGGAGCACCCAGGCCTTGCACAAAACACCAAGCTCATGGGACCCAGCATGGATGCAGGCACCAGGCCACAGGGCATGGGAAGTCTAGGCGGGGGAGGCTCTGAAGGGGGTGGGGGGCAGGGAATCCATGGAAGGGTCACAGAAGAGGCAGGAGACTAGGAAAATGACAGGACAGAGCTTCCGCAGGTGGTAGATGGAAGAGTCAGAGGGTCACAGAGACCCTTTGGAAAACTCAGAGGCCCTGGGGATGTCATTTGTTCAGAAAAGTTGTGTCCCAACCCCCCAGTCAACAATGGATGATTTACTCTTTGCTGGTTCTAGGAATCAGTGTGTATGGGCCATTGAACTCACATTGCATGAACTCTAGGAAATATTTACTTTTTGTCACTTTTCAGGACTAGATTCCTCTAGAGGAAGTGCTAAGCATGGGTCTCTCCATTCTTTTCTTTGTGCAACTGGCCTGTGTGTTCAGGAGCAGATTCCTGGTGCTCATCACTACAGTTAGCCCTGAGAACTGCCCCTGTCACCTCCCACAGTGGACATAACCAATCAGGTTGGGGAGTGCTCACTGATGAATCCCCAGTGCTCAGTACAGAGCAGGAACCTCAGGTCCTCTGCTGAATGAGGGAGGGCATAAGGGAGGATGGGGGTGAGGGAAAGAGAGAGGGAGGGGGGATGGGAGAGAGGTAGGAGAGAAGGGAGAAGGGAAGGGAGGCTGGGAGGGGTAGAGGGGAGGAAGGGAGCATGGCAGGGAGGAAGGGAGGGAGGAGGAGTGTGAGGCGGGGTATGGGAGGGGGAATAGGAGGAAGGTAGGGAGAGGAAGGAGGGAGGGGTATGGGAGGGAGGCAGAGATGGAGGCAGGGAGGGAGGATTGAAGGGAGAATGGGAGGGAGGAGAATGGAGTGGGGAGGGAAGGGGGTAGAGGGAAGGAAAGGGGGAATGAATGATGGAGTGAATAAATGAGGTAAGGAGGGATGAAGTGGAATCACAGAAGTTGGCCCATGCATCAGGAGGCATTTTTTGGGGTGAGTCCTGAGGGCATCACAGCCCAGGCCCTGGATGGAGGCTCAGGGCACATCCAACTGTCCTCCCAGGCTGACCTTCTTTCTTCTTGGTGTTTTGTCACCCTGCAACCTCTCCACCTCCTCAAACAATTCTGAATGTTCCCAGGAGCAGGGTGGCAGGAGGGGGGTCTCTAGAGGTGTTTCCTGGATCCTGTGCCTGGACGACCCTGGGACAGTAGCTACAGGACATTGTATCATGAGTACTGGGATTGCGGATCCCATCCATCTCCTTGGGCATTAGTGTTCTTCCATTCCCTGCTGTCCCCACCACTGCTGTGCTGGATACTCCTGAAAACACACCTGTGAAAAACCATGCCAGAGTTTCTGGGGCTGAGTCTGAGGACGAGCACTGCTAGGTGATGTGTGCACCTGTGGCCTGGGATGGGTGCTGTTCACTGTTCTCCCAGACAGGGGTGCCAGTCTCCCTTCTCTCCAGGGGACCTGCACTGGACCTCTTCTTCCTCACCTTCTCCCCAGGGCTGCTGCTCCACAGATCAGTCACCTGCTGGTCTGAGGGTGACCTGCCCTGCCTCCATAGTGTTCCCTTTGTCTGAGTCCTTCCCCAGGAGCTCCTGCAACTCCGACACATACTCCCTGTGCCTGTCTTCCCCCTTGAATTTGCACGTGTTTGGTCTCTGTCCCTGTGGGACCCCATGACTTGGACCATGGTCTGGAGCAGATCTATGGGAAACATTTTTCTGGTCTTGTGTTGTGAGCAATGCTTTTGCCCTCTATGGTGTGTCTTCCAGTTTTCTGCTTTTTCCTGGTTTCTGTGGGCCACAGGAGGAACTAGCCGTGCCCTGTCTGGGGTCAGGCTGTGGTGTCCCAGCAGGAACAGGGGCCTCAGCCCTGAGATTGTGCTCATAATTCCTAAAGGGGCTCCTATGATTACATCTCATCTGTAATCCATTGGGCATTTCAACATCAAATAAGGGAAATTCTATGTCAAACACAGAAAAAAATGAGTGTACTTTGAAAACAGGTGGGCAGACAGGCACCTATTGAGTAATTCCACTTACAGAAACCTCCAGAACAGGTGAAGGAACAGAGAAGGAAAGCAGCTTAGGAGTTGTGAGGGGCCGGGCTGGGAGAGCAACGGGTAGGGAGGGCTTGGGCTCAGGGTCCCCTTTGGGGAAGGAGATATCCTGCAGCGATGTTCTGTGGTGTGGTGGCACAGTGTTGGGAATATACTTAATGCTCACGTGAAAACAAGTAATTTTACTTAAAATAAATAATAGCGTACAGAACATGAAAAGGTAGTATCACAGTGACTATGTACCAGAGAGAAAGAACACAGTGGGATGAGATGAAACATTCTGGTGGGACTTTGGGGTCGGGGGATGGAATTGAGGGTAGTTGTACAGGGAGCACTCCCCGCAGAGCAGTGGGCTCTGGGTGTGGCTCTGGGAACCCCGCAGGAGTAGGAGTAGGGACAGGCATTGGGAGAGGGGAGAGGACAGATGCAAGAGCAGGGACAGGGCCAGGGGCAAGGGAAGGAACAGGGTCAGCAGTAGTTGCCAGTGTAAGATCTAGAGCAGGAGCTGGGTCAGAGACAGAAACAGGAGCACTGGCAAGGGCAGGGAAAGGGACAGGAGCAAGGAGTAGGAGCTGGGTCTGGGGCAGGGACAGGGGCACAGGCAGGGGCAGGAAAAGGGACAGGAGTAAGGGGTAGGAGCTGGATCTGGGGCAGGGACAGGGGCACAGGCAGGGGCAGGGGAAGGAGCAGAAGCAGGGGCAGGAGCTCAATCTGGGGTAGGAACAGGATCACAGACAGGGGAAGGGAAATCCATCCTGGCAGGGGCAGGGGAAGGGGCAAGGGAAAGGGCAGGAGGAGGGGTAGGACGTGGGTCTGGGACAGGTGCAGGGGCAGGGGAAGGGGCAGGAGCAGTAGGTGGGGCAAGTGCAGTGGTGATGGCTGGTGCAGGGTCAAGGGCAGGAGCTGGGTCTGGGACAGGAATGAGGGCACATTGAGGGGCTGGGGAATGGGAAGGATCAAGGGAGGAGGTAGGGCAGGGACAAGAACAGGAGCACAGGCAGGGGCAGGGGAAGTGGGAGCAGCTCTGGTAGGGGGAAGGGAAGGCAGAGCTGAAAACAGGTGGGCAGACAGAAAGGCACCTATTGAGTGATTCCACGTACAGAAACCTCCAGAACAGGTGAAGGAACAGGGGAGGAGCAGGGGAGGGGGCAGGAGCCAGTGCTAGCTCTTCCTGGACAGCATCAACCTCTCTGTGAGCAGGTGCCTGGTCACCTCCTGGGTCCTGATCTCCTGCCGAAGTCTCTCCAGGCACCATCTCTCCCTCCTGAGCTGCTGATGTGGCTGGGTCTAGCTCCTCAGTTGGACCACCTGAGAGGAGAAAAGCTCACCTGCTTGTCTGCCTCTCCCTCTGTCTTTACAAAGACAGAGCACAGCCCAAAGGGCCCCCCAAAGAAGCAGCTGCCAGGAAGGAACCCTTACCAGGAAGTCTCCCCGACTGCAGTGGCTGTGACCCCGGACAGACCCTGTGCCTGCCCACCAGGCATCTGACCCCTTGGGTGCTCTGAGTCCAGTCATTGCTCCTGGCCCCACACCAGCCTGTGGGGGCTCCTCACTGTGGGGGCTCAGCACTGACCCATCCCCACACACCCACAGACACCCAGTCTCAGCCTTCTCACTTTTCAGCTCAGCCTCTGCGGTCTCCGGGTCCAGGACCACAATCCAATGTAGTGCCACTGGGGACAGTGGTCTGGGAAGTGTTGGAGGCCTTCCCAAGACTAGGGACTCCTGTGTCAGGGAGGAGGGTGTGTCTACCATTTTCCTTTCGTCATCTGTGGTCTTCTGCAAAGACAGGGACTTTGGCATGGAGGCATGGAGGCATCCATGGAGGCATCAGAGTCCTGCCAGCATGGAGGCATCAGAGTCCTGCCTGGCCATCCCCACCATCCTCTTGCCCAGTCCCCATGCTGCTCCCAGATCAGACACAGACTTGTGTGTGCACAGCTCTACACCTGGTACAGTGACCCATCCCTGCAGGGCTCTCGGGATAAACCCTGGACAGAAGGGTGCAGCCCCACACTCCATCCCGCCCAGCCAGGCTTGACCTGAGGTGTGAACACGACTTGCCCACCAAGCATCTGAGCTCTCATCAGCCTGCTCCTGCTGGGGCGTTCCCCCCCCCACATGAGCCTCTTTACACACACACACGCGCACACACACACGCGCGCACACACGCGCGCGCGTGCGCGCGCACACACACACACACACACACACACACACACACACGGGGAGGGGACCTGGGGCTACACAGGTTGATCAGAATGTGTGAGGCTGCCGACTCTTGAGCCTCCCAGTGTCACCTTTTGGTTCTTCCTGACAAATGGCCAGAGGCATCGGGCGGCCCTGACACAATATCCCCATGGAGGGAAAGTGTTTGCAGGGCGCATCTTCCTCTGCCTGCAGCCTCTGGACTTTGGTATGCCACAGGAGAACATCTTGTTCCTTTGAGGATCTCCAAAGAAATGAGCTGGTGAGGGGGCTGTCTCTAGAATGTGGGAGCCTGGTTATGTGTGTTCCAAAATCTGTTGGGCTCTGTTGTCAGGGAAGTGAGGTCACCACTGCCTGGGGACCCCTTACCTGACTTCCTCTACACACCAGAACCCCCTGAGGGTCCCCCTCCCCCAGCTGCTCAATGCTCACCCTCCACTACATGCCCCGTTTGTACAGTGACACCCACACAGCCCACCCATAGCCCCTGGGAGGTCTGGGTGCAGCCAGTGTCCCTGCTGTGAGGACACAGAGCTGGGGTCAGACTGGGCTCCTGCTCGTGCCCAGGACTGTGACCCTGGACAGACTCTGTGCCTCTCAGGGCCTCCCCAGGCTCCCTGTATGCACACTGGGGATGTTCTGGCTTCTACTTCTAGGGACGCTATCAGGGGTATAACCTCTACATACATTCTGTCCCTGCTATCACAGGAGGCTGGTGCACATGCTTGGCAATGCAAGGATGGACCAGGGGCTGGGCGGGGCATGGAACACAGCCCAGAGGGTCCTGGATCTGCTCTGGGGTCCAGGAAAAGCCACCCTCCTCCTGCCTGTTTCCCAGTCCCCATGGGAAGTTGAAATGAACAGATTCCAAATTTGTCCCTTGGTGACACAGTCTTCCAGGGGCTCCCATAAGGTTTAGGTCCTAGGTCCTTGTCTGTGTCCACATGTTGGGCACTCCCCATGGTGATTCCTGGGCATTCCCAAATCCTGGTCACACATCCCTGTGGAGTTCCTCCCACAAAGGGTGGATGACATGTGTGACTGAGAATGGGGCAAAATGATGGGATGTCATTTCCAAGCTGATGGAGGAAAGTCTGTTACTTCTCCTGGTTCCCTCTCTCCTGTGTTCAGTGTCTGTCTCTGTCTTTGTCTCTGTCTCTGTTTTTATGTGTCTCACAGGAGCAGGATCTGTGGGCTCCAGGAGCGATGTGAGAAACCTCTGAAGCCTCCCTTTTCTCCATTCCCCTCCTGTCCTCATGCTTGGTTTCTCCCTGAGACCTCCTCAACCCAGCCAGAACACTAACTCTGGAACCTCTTCCAAATGGGGACCCTGAGGCTGCAACAAGGATGGTCCTGACCTTGGTCCCCAGACCAGTGGTTCAGTGCTCTGCTACATTCTGCAAACCCAGGTCCTCAGCCTCTCAAGTCCCAAGGCTATCCTCTGCACAGAAGGACCTTGAGGGAGTACAAAGCATTTTCCCAAGACTGGGAGCACAGTGGGCCAGGGATGGAGATCCAAGGCGAACAGGCTCTCTACAAGCCTGTGGGAGCCTAGGGACACCCTTTCTCTATGGTCTAATTGACAGAAGAGTAAGCAGAGGTCTTTTGCATTATAGCCCTGTCCAGACAGGGGGGTCTCTTAGTACGTCCAATAGTCCAGGGTGGTGAGAGACACCAGACCCCAGACCCTGTCCTCTCACAGTGCCCTGGCAACCTCCTGGGCCTCTTGGGGACCTCTTACCATCAGCCTGACCTGTCTCCCATCCCCGTGCTATGCATCTGGGTTCTTGCCAGGAGTCCTGATGCTGTTGTATGTGTTGGTTGTGGTTGTATGGTTGTGCTTGTGTGTGTGTGCTTGTGTGTGTGTGCAAGCATGTATGCTTCTACCTGTCTGGGGATGCCCAAAGTCATGTCCCCACATGGCACAGGGTGGGTAGGTATCCCTGAGGATCTGAGGAGCCTTCACCCCAAAGCAAACCTCATGGGAGAGTTGGGGCTGGCCTAGGACTGGAGGGAAGCCCCACTCCTTGGACTCTGTACCCCTCAATTTCCTGTGCCAGTCCCTGACTCTTGACCCCAGGTTCCCAACTGTCCCTGAGGATTCAACATGGAAATGCTTGAACTTGGCCAATCTTCCTGGGGTAGGTGGAGGACTGGTGCACCAGGCACACAGAACGCCATTCTGAGAGGGCCTGTTGTGCACAGAAGACCTGCACACAGCCCCTGTATCATGACTCAGCTTTTCAGTGACTGTGTACAAGACCCGTGGTTCCACACCTGATTGGTCCCCCATGTTCCCTCATTACTGCCAAGTGCTCTGCAGCCCCAAAGTCTGCTGAGCCCCAGAACTATGCCTACTCCAGGAAGCAAGGTTCAGGGTGCAAGGCCCAGCGGTTTGGGCATCTGGGGATGCAAAGGTCACTGAATACCCTCCAACAAGCTGGTCTGGAATTCAGACTCCCTCCCAGGGTCCAACTCAATGCAAGGATGAGCCAGAGGACTTGTAGACATCAGTAGAGGCTGACTCAGGGCAGGGAGATCAGTCCCCCCTTCTCCTCTCCTCCTTCTGCTTTGTCTTCCTGGTGGTACCCTGGGACAGTCCAGGCTGTTCCTAGATGCAGCCCTGGCTAGAGTCAGAGTGGTGGAAAGGAGGACAGGGAGGAGGGCCCACCACCGGGTGCCTGAGTGTGAGGGTGTTGTTACCATAATGAGGGTCCCTGTGGGCATTCAGGGATTTCAGTCCTTTTTAGACGTAAGCAGTGGCCCCCGGACTTGGCCCCTGTCTCATCCTTCATCCACCAAAAGGGTCCACATTTCCCCCAGCCTAGTCCTTGTCTGCAGCCAGTCCTTCCTCCAGCCCCAGGAAATCCAGCTACTCTGGGGGGTGCAAACTCATTACAAGCTGGAGCTGAGCTAGTTTTAGGGCCTGGTTTTGGGTCCTGGAGCCCCAGAGTGAGGAGAGGTGGTGTGGGGCAGGAGCAGGGAGAGGGCATAGTGGACTCTTCCTGGGGGCCATGGCTCCCTGGTCAGTGAAGACCCTGTTGAGTGCTGGCCCCTAGGGCACCCAGACTCCAGCTCCGAGACAGGCTCTAGGAGGGAGTCCAGAGTGTGGTTCATGATAGTTCAGATGTTTAACTGTCCGCACCCTCAGGGCCAAAAAGACCAGGCCATCTTCAAGCCCAGGGGCCAGTGTGTGGCTGGGCGGGCATGGGAGGGCTTGCTCTGGGTTCAGGGACTCTCTGGCTTGGCTAATGGGGGCTCAGGAGGGCTGGCCTTCCAGCACCTCTTGTGACCAACCCTGTTATTGGAGCCATTTGCCCCCCCGTCTGGGACTCGCTCTCTGCCTCTGTGCAATACAGTGATGCTGAATGACTGCTCCCATGTCAGGAGCATGTGGGGTGCTGGTGATTGATCTAAGCTGGGCATAGAACCTGGACCACAGAGTGCAGTGGGGGATGGTGAGAGGTGTCACCAGTGAGCACTTCTCCCCCCAAAAGCAATCCAATCCTTCCATGCAGCTGCCAGGCCCCTGGCAGACCACACTTCTTCTTCTTTTTTTTTTTTTTTAAAGATTTTATTTATTTATTTCACAGAGAGAGATCACAAGTAGGCAGAGAGGCAGGCAGAGAGAGAGAGAGAGAGAGAGGAGGAAACAGGTTCTCCGCTGAGCAGCGAGCCCGATGCGGGACTCGATCCCAGGACCCTGAGATCATGACCTGAGCCGAAGGCAGCGGCTTAACCCACTGAGCCCCCCAGGCGCCCCAGACCACACTTCTTACACCAGTTCCCTGTTTGTAGGTCTTCCTCAATAGTGGAGCATGACGGGGACACCGGGCCATGGTGCCAGCTCCAACCTTCTGAGAACATGAGAGCAAGGAAAACTTTCCCTGGGGTTCCCCAAGGCTATGAAAGAGGGGAGGTGGCTGCCCCCAAACAATACATTGAATTTCTGCTTCTGTTAGAACCTGAGTGTTGGGGTTTGGTTCTTTCAGTTGGTGGGCTGACAAAACACACAAGCTCTCCATGACTTTGACATGAAGAGATTTCAGGGTCCCGAGCATCTTGGACCTGGGGAGGGGAGAGGGGCAACTCCCCTCCCTGGCTCCTGAAGGAGACCCATCCTCCCAAAGACAGGATGGTTTCAGGTTGTGATCCTGGGCCAGGACTGGAGAGAGCCCCCACTGCTCCCAACTCTGGGGCTGAGGTATTCTTTTTCAGGCACAGCAATGCTCACTAATAATACACGGGCTTCAGAAAGAACACACGCTTGGACCAGATCCTGCCCCAGGATGGCTGCCTTCCCCTGCTCTGGAGGAAGAGGGACATCCTCTACTTCTTTGGGCGTGTGTCATCTGACCCATGAGCAGACCCTGGAAGGTTTCTAGTCTGCCTCTGGAAGTGCACCAGTGGGCCAATCACTGTCCACACGTGAACACAGACAACGTGTTAGGGAAACTCTGGAGGTGATCCTGCGCAAATGGCCTCTGGCCGGCGGGGTTGGCAGCTTCAGTGCCCTCCAGTGGACCCCCTTGCCCTGTATGGGAATCCTTCTGGAGTTTCTGTCCTCAGAGTTCCCTTCCTGCTGGTTTCAGGACCAAGGGAGGGACTGTGGTGTGACTTAGAAGGTTCTACCCCAGCCTCCCTCCTTCTGCACACATCACTGTTCCCCAAGAAGCAGGTTCTGCTGCTCCAATATGCTCCACACAAGGCTGGTTTAAGGCAGTCACTCCCTCCAAGGCCCAGACACTCTGGCTCCATCACATATGTGGTGACCATGGCTGCCCGGATGGGTCAGGAGTGTCAGGAGAGCTCTCCTTTCCCAGGATCAGGTTCATATTCCTGGCCAGAGAAAGAAGTCCATTTGTCCTCTGCTAGAGAAGGTGAATTCCTGGGCAAGGGGCTCTCAGGTGCCTGAGGCCATGGGGGTCCCTTGGAGAGAAGGGTGACGGGCACCCCTGTCTGGGAGAATAGTGAGCAGCACCAATCCTAGGCCACAGTCGCACCCATTAGCTAGCTGTGCTCATACACAGACTCATCCCAGGAAACTCTGGCACAGTTTTCCACAGATGTATTTTCAGGATTGTTCAGCCCAGCAGTGGTGGAGACAGCAGGGAACTGATGGCTCAGTTGCTTAGGCTGCCGACTTTTGGTTTTGGCTCAGCATGTGAGCTTGTGGTGTGGGGTTGATTCCCGTGTAGGACTTGTGTTCGGTGTGGTGCGGGCTCGTGATTTTGTCTCCCACCACTCTTGTTCCATGTGCGCTCTCTCCAAAAGAAATAAATAACATGTTAATAAAAATGGATAATATAGAATGTACTTTTAAAAAATTGTAAAAAATCACATTGGTTTTGCCATTTTAAACATTTTGAGTATAAAGCCCTGTAAGTGTTAAATATATTTACAGTGCTGTGAAGCATATCTAGGGAACATTTCATCTTATGAATCTGAAATTCTGTACCCGTTATTCTTCCTTTTTCATATAGAGAGCATATATCTATCTATTATGTTTAGTTAGACAACATATGGTGCATCATTAGTTTTTGATGTAGTGTTCAATGATTCACTTGTTGTGTATAACACTCCGTGCTCATCACAACACGTGCCCTCCTTAATACCCATCACCCTGCTACCCCATCCCTCCACACCCTCCTTTCAGTAACCCCAGTTTGGTTCCCGAGTTGAGAGTCTCTCATGGCTAGTCTCCCTCTCTGAATTCTTCCCATTCAGGATTCTTTCCCTTCCCCTATGATCCTACATGTTATTCCTTATGTTCCACATATGATTGAAACCATATAACTGACTTTCTCTGCCTGACTTATTTCCCTTAGCATAATACCCTCCAGTTTCATGCACATCGATGAGCACGGTGGGTGTTCATCCTTTCGATGGCTGAGTAATATTCCATTGTATATATGGACCACATCTTTATCCATTCATCTGTTGAAGGGCATCTCGGCTCCTTCCACAGTTTGGCTATTGTGGACATTGCTGCTATGAACAGGACTCTGCATGCCCTCCAGAAGGAAATCCTGCCTCATGGAGCTGCACAAAAACCCTAGATTGGAGAAACCTGCATGGTCCCGATGACACCCCAATTTCGTACAACACCCTTGACACTAATGAGCAGTCTGACACAGCCTGAACTCTGACCTCCAGTCAGCAACCCAGGAAGCTGGTCTTAGAGCCAGCAGATCAGACCTGCCATGCCCCTAGGCCCTAATACTAACGCTCGCTTTGGTTTTCAGGCATCTGTCCCCCAAGGCCTGGTATCGAAACTCTCCATATGGGGGAACACTGAGCCACAAATCTGAATTCCTCCTGACCCCTGGAAGGAAAACTTGCTATATAGAGATATATAAAACTCTCAGAGGAGGAGGATCTTGTATGGTCCCTGAGGCAACCCCCACTTTCGGAGGCTGCCCTGGACAGAAAGCCACATTGTGATCCCTAGCCTGGGCCACGTTTCCAAGTCAGACCCCTGAGAAGCTTGCTTAAGAGCCAGAAAATCAGGGCTGCAATGCCCCTAGGCCCTAATTTAAACCTAGGTTGGGTTTGCAGGCATCTATACCCAAGCCCTGCTCTCAAATCCCTCCATGGGGGGACCCCTAGGCCATAAAACAGAATGAATCCTTGTTATTTGGAGCTGTGAAAAACCCCAGGGCAGGAGAAACCACCATGGCCCCATGAGGTTACCCCACATTAGGAGCCCCTCATGGACACAAACTCCAGCCTGCATGACAGCCTGACACTCCCTCTAATTTCAGATCCTGGGGATCTCACCCCAGCATCTGCAGATGGGGCCTGCCATGCACAAGGCCCTAACCCTAACCATAGCTTGTGTTTTCAGATTTTTGTCCCCAGAGTCCTGGCCCACATGGCCTCCAGATTGGGAACTCTGGAGCCACAGCACAGGACTCTGCCTGCCCACCAGAAGAAAACCAGGCCATATGGAACTGCACAAAAGCCCCAGATTAGGAGAAACCTGCATGGGCACCAAGACCACCCAACTTTCCTAGGCCGCACTGGACACTAATGCACAGTTGGACAAAGACTGAGACCAGACCTTCAGTCACCACCCAGGTAGCTGGTCACAGAGAAATCAGATCAGACCTGCCATGCCCGTAAGCCCTAATCCTAAACCTAGCTTGGAATTTCAGCCATCTGTCCAAAGAGGCCTGGTCATGAATCTCTCCAAATGGGGGACTCCTGAGCCACAAAACAGAAATCCTCTTGCCCCTGAGAAGGAAACCTTGCTATTTGGAGCTGTGTAAAACCATCAGAGTAGGTGAAATCTGCATGGCCCATGAGGCCAGCCCTACTTTTGGAGGCCACCCTGGACACAAACCCTCATTGTGACCCTCAGGCTGAGCCCCGTTTTCAACTTAGTGCCCTGAGTACCTCACCACAGAGTGAGTAGGTATGGCATGTCATGCCCCGAGGACCTAATCCTTACTCTAAGTTGGGTTTGCAGGCATCCATACCCAGAGTCCGGCTCTCAAATCCCTCCATATAGGGAACCCCTGAGCAATAAAACAGGATTCCTCCTATCCCCCAGAATGAGACCATGCTGTTTGGAACAGCGTAAAACCCTTAGTGCAGTAGAAACTTCCATGGCCCCATGAGCCCACCCCACATTTGGCGGCCTTCATGGACACAAACTTCAGCCTGAGTGACCACCTGACACTGGCCGTAACTTCAGATCCTGGGGATCTCACCTCAGCATCTGTACATTGGGCTTGCCATACTCAAGGCCCTAACGCTAACCCTAGCTTGTGTTTTCAGACTTCCGTATCCAGAATCCTGGCCCACAAGCCCTCTAGATTGGGGACTCATGAGCCACACCACAGGAATCTGCCTGTTTTCCAGTAGAAAACTGTGCGCTATAGATGTGCAGAAAACCCCAAGACTAGGAGAAATCTGTATGGCTCCTGAGGCCAACCCACTTTCCTAGGCCGCCCTGGACATGAAGGAGCAGATTTACACAGCCTGAACCACCATCTCCAGTCAAGGACCCAGATAGCTGGCCCCAGAGCCAGCAGATAGGACCTGTAATACCCCCTAGGTTCTAATCCTAACCATAGTTTGGTTTTTCAGGCATCTGTCCTCTGAGGCCTGTTCACAAATTCCTCCATAGTGCTGAACCCTGAGCCAAAAAACAGAACTCATCCTACCCCACAGAAGGACACCTTGCTATTTGGAGCTGTGTATAACCCTCAGAGTAGGAGAAACCTACCTGGTACCTAATGGCACCCACACTTCTGGAGGTCACTTTGGATACAAACCAACATTGTAACCCTCAGCCTGAGCCCTGTTTTCAACTCAACCCCCTGGGTAACTAGACCCAGAGCCAGCAGATCGGGCCTGCTTATGCCCCTAGACCCTAATCTTAACCCAGGGTTGAGTTTCCAGTCATTCACGCCCAGAGCCCTGTTCTCGAATACCTCCATATGGGGGACCCCTGAGCCATAAAATAGGGTTCCTGCCATCCCCGAGAATGAAACCTTGATATTTAGAGCTGCACAAAACTCCCAGAGCAGGAGTTACCTCCATTGTACCATGAGGACACATCCACATTTGGCGGCGCTTGTGGACTGAAACTCCAGCCTAAGCAACGTCTTGACACTCTCCCTAACTTCAAATCCCAGCAAGCTCGAATAAACATCTGTCGATCAGGCAGCCATGTCCTAGACCCTAACACTAAACCTAGCTTGTGTTTTCAGACTTCCATCCCCAGAGTCCTGGCTCACAAGACCTCCAGACTGGGGACTCTGGAGCCACACCACAGGACTCTCCATGCCCTCCAGAAGGAAACCGTGTCCTATGGATCTGCACAAAACCCACACATTCAGAGAATCCAGCATGGTCCCCCAATGGCATCCCATATTTGTTGGCATCCCTGGACACTGAAACACAGTCTGACACAGCTTGAGCACTGATCTTCAGTCAGGCATTCAGGTCACTAACCAGATCCAAAAGATTGAAACTGCCATGCCCAGGCCCTAGTCCTAACCCAAGGTTGTGTTTTCAGGTATATGTCCTGAGAGGCCCAGTCTCGAATCCCTCCATATGGGGGACCACTGAGCCATATAACAGAATTCCTGCCCCTGTGGAAAGAAACCTTGCTATTTTGAGCTGTGTGAAACCCTCAGAGGAGGAGAAACCTGCATAACCCCTGAGGCCACCCCCACTTTCAGAGGCTATCCTGGACACAAACACACATTGTGACCCTCAGCCTGATCCCCATTTTCAAATCAGCCCTCTGGTTAGGTAGCCCCAGAATCAGCATATGGGGACTGCCATGCCACTAGGCCCTAATTGTAACCCAAGTTTGGGGTTCCAGGCATCCGTATCTAGAGCCCTGCTCTCGCTTCTCTCCATATGTTGGACCCCTGGACCATAAAACAGGACTCCCCTGCCCCCAGAATGAAACCTTGCTTTTTAGAGCTGCACAACAATACCCTCTCCTGCCCCGGAGTGGGAGAAACCTCCCTGACCCCTGAGGCCACCCGCAATTCGGTGACTCTGATGGACACAAACTCCAGCCAAGCAGCTGCCTGACACTCGCCCCAACTTCAGATACAAGAGAGCCCATTTCAGCAGCTGCAGATTGGGCCTGCCATGCCTAGGCCCTAACCTAACACTAGATTTGTTTTCAGACTTCCGTCCCCAGAGTATTTCCAAAAGTCCTCCAAACTAGGGACACTGGAGATACACCACAGGACTCTACCTGCCCTAGAAAAGGAAAGCGTGCCTTTGGGGCTGAACAAAATGCAGAGATTTGGAGAAACCATCAAGGCCCTCGAAGCCACCCTAGTTTCGTAGACTGCACTAGACACTAATGCACACTCTGACAAAGCCTAAGCCCCGAACTCAAGTAAGCCACCCGGATAGCTGGCCCCAGATCCAGCAGATTGGAACTGCCATACCCCTTGTCCAAAATCCTACACACACTTGCTTTGTTTTTCAGCCATTATCTCCCCAGAGGCCTGGTCTCCAATACCTCCACAGGGGGAACCCTGAGCCACAAAACAACTCCTCCTGCCCCAGAAGGTAACCTTGCTATTTGGAGCTGTGTAATACCCTCAGAGTAGTAGAATCTTACATAGATCCTGAGGCCACCTCTACTTTCGGAGGCCACCCTGGACACAATCCCACATTGTGACCCTCAGTGTGAGCCCCGTTTTCAATGCAGCCCCCTGGGTACCTCGTCCCAGAGCCATTAGATAGGACCTACTATCTTCCTAGGCCCTAATTCTAACCCTAGGTTGGGATTCCAGGTATCCATACCCACAGCCATGTTCTTGAATCCCTCCAGAAGGGGGACCCCTGAACCACAAAAGAGGATCCTACAGTCCCCCAGGATGAAACATTGCTATTTGGATATGCATAAAACCCCCAGAGCAGGAGAAGCCTCCATGACCCATGAGGCCACCCACATTGGGTAACCCTCATGGACATAAACTCCAGCCAAGCGGCTGCCTGACACTCACCCTAACTTCAGATACCAGAGAGCCTATTTCAGCGGCTGCAGATTGGGACTGCCATGCCCTAGGCCCTAACCCTTACACTAGATTTGGTTTTCAGACTTCCGTCCCCAGAGTATTTCCAAAAGCCCTCCAAACTAGGGACTCTGGAGACACAGCACAGGACTCTGCCTGCCCTAGAGAAGGAAAGCGTGCCCTATGGATGTGCACAAAACCCCCATATTAGGAGAAACCTGCATAATTCTCGAAGCCACCCCAATTTCGTAGGCCATCTAGGATACTAATGTGCACTCTGACACAGCCTGAGCCACGAACTCGTATAAGACACACAGGTATCTAGCCCCAAAGCAAGCAGATTGATCCTGCCATGTCCCTAGTCCCTAATCCTAATGTTCTAGTCCAAGGGTGACAGTGCAGTCCAAATAGCCACCCAATGATGGCCAATTCTCATGAATTGTCTTCTAAATCAGTATCGATTGGACAGAAAGCTTGTGAGAATTGGCCGGAAAATCCCCAGTGACCTCGCTCCCTGCAGCGCATGTCAACAGATCCTCCTCCTTGGCCTGGACCAGGATTCCAAATTGTCCCTGCTTGAACCCTGCTAGAAAGCCCTCAGTGAGTCAGGTGGATGTGAGGCAAATGCCTCCTGCTACTCCGCCTCCTGGGGTACCCTCCCTGGCGCTGGCAGATGGGGCTTGCCATGCCCCTAGGCCCAGGCCCTAACCCTCGCCTGGTTTTTCAGGCTTCCTTTCCCAGGGTCCTGTCCCTTGAACCCTTGATTGGGGGAACCCCGATACACACCCCATGAGTCCTCCTGCCACCTAAGTGGAAACTGTGCCTTTCAGAGCCGTAGAAAACCCTCAGAGCAGGAGACACCTGCATGCCCCCCACCCCACGAGGCCATTCCCCACCATCAGCGCCACACTGTGCCAAAAACTCGGAGGCTGATGCCCAGCTACCACCCCTCCCTCAAATCTCCCCTCCAAAAGCTCCCCTGTGCTGGGGCCCTCAGGGGAGCCACGTGGTCACAGCCCATTTCCCAGGGGGCCTTGACACCCACCGATCAGAAAAGGGCTCTAGACCATGGCTGACAGCGCAGCCCGAGTTGCCGCCCAATGCTGGCCAATTCTCATGGGCTTTCTGCCCCATTTGATTTTGAGGTGGGCAGAAAGCTTGTGGAATTGGCCAAAAATTCCCCGGCGAACTTGCTTCCTGCGGTGTATGTCCGCAGTGCCTCTGCCTGGGCCTGGCCTGGGGACACGAGGGGTCGCAGCCCCAATCCTGCGAGAATACCCTGGATGATTAACACACGCACGAGATCAAGGCCTCTTGCTTCTCACCCTCTAGGCCCATTTCCCAGGGGGCCTTGACATGCACCCATCAGAAAAGGGCTCTAGACCACAGCTGACGCCCTTGATGAGTCACACACGTGCGAGGGCAAGGCCTGTTGCTTCTCACCTTCTAGGCTTCCCACCCCAGTGCTGGCGGTTCAGCCATGTTATGCCCTTAGGCGCCGGACCTAACCCTCGAATATGTTTTCAGTGTTCCTTCCCCAGAGCCTGTCCATCTAGCCCTCCAATTGGGAAACTCTGAGTCACACCCCATGAGTCCACCTGCCTCCCAGGAGGAAATGGTGTCTTTTGGAGCTGTGGAAAACCCTCAGAGTGAGAGAAACCTTCATGCCCCCACTGAGGCCATCCCTAACCTTCAGCGACACACCGGGCTGAAAAGGCAGGGACTGATGCACAGCCACAACCCCTCCCTCAACTCTGCTCTGGGAAAGCTCCCCTGCCCAGTGGACCTTGGATGGACCGCATCATCTCGGCGTGTTTTCTGAATGGCTGTGACATGCACCGAGCAAGAAATAGCTCTAGGCCACAGGGGACAGTGTGGTCTGAATCCCCGCCCAACGCCAGCCAATTCTTTCGATACTGATTTGGCCAGAAAGCTCGTGAGAAGTGGCAGGAAGTCCCCCGGCGAATTCACTTCCTGAGGCGCATGTCTGCAGGGACCCTGCCTTTATCTAGAGTTATGTCCTGAGTGGTCATGGCAGAAACTCTGCAAGAAAGCCCTCTAGGAGCCAGGTGATGCGAGTCCAATGCCTCTCGCTATTGTGCCCCTGGGTGACTGTTCTGTCCCAGTAGATCTGGCCTACCATGCCCCTAGTCTCTAAATAAACCCTAGTTTTGGTGTTCAGGCTTCCATTCCAAGGCTCCTGGCCCCAAAACCCCCGGGATAAAGGAGGCCTGAGTGACATCCCATGACTCCACATGCCACTTGGTAGGAATTTGTGTTGATTGGAGCTTTGTCAAGCCCTCAAATGGGGTGAAACCTGCATGCACTCATAAAGCTATCCTGGCCATCGTGGCCCCCCTGGCCATAAAGCCATATACGTGTGACACGAGGTATTTCCCCAATTCAGCCCTGAGGGCAGCCCGCCTCAGATCTGACAGATATGGCCTGCAATGACACAAGGCCTAATCCTAACCCTCGTTTGGGTTTTCAGGCTTCCATTCCTAGGGGCCTGGTCCCCAGGGCCCCCGGATTAAGGACTCCTGAGTGACACCCCAGGAATCCAGCCTCCACATGGATGGAAACCATGCCATGTGGAGCTGGGCTGACCCCTCAGAGGGGGAGAAGTCTGCATGCCCCCCTAAAGCCACTCCCACCATGAGAGGCCCCCATGGCCATAAAACCAGTTTCTGCTGTGCTGCTAGACGCATGCCCTGGACCCATCCCTGAGGGAAGCCTGCATCAACGCCAGCACACAGCCATGCCTTTAGGCCCTAATGCTAACCCTAGGTGGGTTGTACAGGCTTCCATGTCCAGAGGCCTGTTCCCCAAGCCTGCTGATGGGCACCTCTGAGACTCATGCTGGCATATATATTAAGGCTCAGTGACATTCCAGGACTGTGTCCCCTGCACATGAGGAAACCATGCCCTTTTTAGCTCTGCAGAACCCTCAGACTGGGAGAAACCTGCATACCACTCTGAGGACCCAGCTTCTGTAGCCTCTCTAGACATGAACTTGGAGTCTGACGTGCCGCCTGACGCCCACCCTGACATGAGCCCACTGGCGAGTCCGCCTCAGCAGCAGGAGATCGAGTCTGCCTTCCCCCGAGGCCCTTACCATAACTCTAGTTTCTGTTTTCAGGCTCCCATCCCAAGAGGCCTGGCCCCCAAACTCCCCAGATTAAGGACCCCTCTGTGACAACCCAAGAATCCAACTGCAATGTGGGGGGGGGGGTGCCATTTGGAGCTCCACAGTGCCCTCAGAGAGGAAGAAACCTGCATGCCCTTCTAAACCACCCCCACATCAGTGGTCCCCCTGGCCAGAAACCCAATTCTGCCACACTGCAGGATGCATTCCCTCAACTCAACCCTGAGAGGAGCCCGCATCATCACCAGCAGATTGGAGCTGCCATTCCCCAAGGCCATAACCCTAACCCTAAGTTGCATTTTCAGGCTTCCTTCCACAGGGGCCTGTCCCGCAAGCCCTCTGGGTTGGGAGCCCTGGAGTCACACTGAAGGTGTCCGCCAGCCACCCAGCAGGAAACCAGTCCATTTGGAGCTGTGTGGAACACTCAGAGTTGGAGAAAACTGCATGTCCCCATGAGTACCCCCCCATGTTCTGCAGCCCTCTGGAGTCTGATGTGCCACCTGACCCCCATCCTCAACTGAGCTCCTCGGGGAACCCACCTCCAGACCAGCAGTTCGGGCCTGCCATGCCCCTAAATCAGCTCTCCTCAGGGACCCCTGTCAGCTCTAGGCAGACCTGGAAATCCCCTGCCTGCCACAAAGCTCTCGGATCTCCTCTCCTTCTTCTCAGTTTACAACCGCCCAAGGCTTTCATGACAAAGGGGGAAGGCTACCTCCTGAATGCTTAACACCTCCTTTCCTCTTCTGCCATATTTCTCTCCACTTACCTTTGTACCTGGGCAAACTGGAAGGAACATATCAATGGAACATGGACATGCTCTGACATCTGAATCTTTCCTGGCAGCTTTCTGAGGGCTCCTTATGCAAACAGAAACTAGTGTATCCTACCACAGTGTGCTTGAAAATGATCATTGACAGAATAGGAGAGCAAAAATCACTCCATTTTTACCTCACTCTTCATGAAGTAGAACATGGTCTTCTTCTTTCCTTCCTTGACTTCAGTTCCAATTTGTTTCCATGCAGTGTTAATTCCTTTGCTTCAAGGGTAGGATTTCGTGATTCCTTGCCTGCATAGAACACCCAGAGCTCATCACAACAAGTACCCTCCCTAATAGCCGTCACCCATTTAACCCTTCCCCCCCACACCCCTGCCCTCTATCAATCCTTGGTTTATGCTATAAGTTTGAGTCTGTTTCCTCATTGCCCTTTTTTCTCCCTTCAATTTGTTCATCTGTTTACTTCCCCAAATTCCACAGATGTCAAATTATAGGCTATTGGTCTTTTCTTACTGATTTTGCTTAGCTAAATTCACTCTAAATCCATCCACATCCTTGCAAATGGTAAGATTTCATTCTTTTTGAACTTGGTTCCTATTCCATTAAGAAGATGTGGGAGATTATAGATCTACGTTCATATATATATATATATATATATATATATATATATATATATATATAAAACTCATCAGTGAATGGACATTGGGACTCCCTCCATCGTTTCACTATGGTTGATAATGCTGGTGTCAATATCACGGTACTTGTACCCCACTGAATGTGTATTTTTGTGCCCTTTAGGGAAATACGTAGGAGGGCAACTGCTGGATCCTCAGGTTGTTCAGTTCTTAGCTTTTGGAGGAACCACCATACTTCTTTCTAGAGCGGTTGCAACAACCCGCATGCCCACCGACAGGGCACGAGGGTTCCTCTTTAAGCAGAACATTCCCTGCCAGCAATTTCCTAAGGAGGAAACAGAAAACCTGGGGGATAACACGACTCACCCGGCATCCTGCAAGCAGCCCCAGAAATTCACCCCGGGGCTCCTGACCCATGCCTGGGAAGCCATCAGAATGCCTCTATCCAGGGGAACCCAAAGACTCTCCGTCTGACTTCACCACCCATGAAACTGCAGAGAAATGATGCCATGGCCAACTCTCTAGATGGTCCACTGAGTGGAACTAGAAAGTCAAGCTTCCTTTTTCAATCGTCCAAGGCTCCTTGGAATCCTTTTGAAATTTTCCTCTGCCCTCGTTGGAACCTTTTGGATAAAAAAGATGAATCCATTAGGATACATAACCTTGAACAAAGGCCATCATCCAAGCCTCTATCTGATCACAAACAGCCACCTCACTCTAGATGCCGGCCACTCCACCACAGCCTAGGGCCAATGGAATAAACACTTAGATGAAGGAACACATTCTACCTTCCAAACACTGATTCCATCTCATCTTCCGTTTGGAATACCAGGGATTGCCTAGGAAAGAGATGTTCCAAATACCTTTGTAAGCCAGACATAAACAGAGAAGATGAGATCCCCTGCTAGGCGCTCCCTGCAGGGAAACTCAGGAACTCTAGCACCCACTCTACATTGTTGACAGTTGTGTTAGTGTGACTTTGTGGCTCCACTGAAGATGATGAGAGAAAACCCAGGATGTTTGAGGTGAAAGAGAAGTTTTACCTTCCATCCTGGCATGGATGTGACATTGTGCCCCATGGGCCTGCTGTTTTCTCTGAACGCTGACATCCTGTGACAAGCTGCATGATGGATTCAGATGCTGATTTCCAAACTTCAGGTCTCATGGAGCCAGAGTGAAGAAGGGTTGTCAGACACTTCCCATGTAAGCCTGCACACCTGCTCCAATTCCTGGGAGAAGGAGAGACACATGCTTCTTTCTTAAATGGTCATTAACTTCCTTCTAAAGCTGGTCAATACCCTTGTCCTTTTGGGAGAAGCAAATGTACTCTTCCAAACAAACACTCAACTCCTCGGTTCCAAACGCACCATGAGTCGGGTTTGGTTCCCCTCCAGGGCTCCAGACCCCCACCAGGAGGACCCACCTGAACCATCCTGACAGCAGATTCCCATCAAACCTGGGGCAATGGGGCACAGTGCTGAGTGGGGCCCTGGCTCCAGTGGTTGTTACCACCACTCTTGAGCCTGGGGAAACAGAGTCTTCAGCTGACCACTCCCTCCTGTAAAAACAAGCTGCAGTGCCTCACCTTTCAGGGTCTCTCACCCAGCACCACACCACTGCCCTCAGAGCCAGCAGGCTGCACAGACTCCTCTTCTGGTGTGTTTCCCAAGGCAACTCGCCACTGCCTCCAGTGGTGGCAAGCAGCATTGCCACGCCTACCATGCTCTCTCGCACCACAGCTCACCACGCCCTCCATGGTATGAATCGGCACTGCCGCACCTTCCAGAGACTCCTGATGCAGCTCACAAACACTCCACAGGTCTAAAGGCACACTGACACTGTCTCTCCAGATTGGGGACCTCTGGGCCACACCCCAGGAGTCTGTCTGCCACCCAGGAGGAAACCGTGTCTGTCAGAGCTGCAGAAAAACCCTCAGAGTGAGAGAAACCTTCATGCCCTCACTGAGGCCATCGCCAACCTTCAGAGCCACACTGGGCCAAAAAGTCAGAGGCTGACGTCCAGCCACAACCCCTCCCTCAACTCTGCTCTAGGAAAGCTCCCCTCCGCAGGGGCCTTGGGTGAGCAGCGTTGTCTCGGTGTGTTTTCCAGATGGCCATGACACGCACTGAGTGAGAAATTGCTCAAGGCCATGGGGACAGTGTGGTCCGAATGGCTGCCCAATGCTGGCCAATTCTCATGAGCTTTCTGCCCAAATCGGTATCAATTTGGGCAGAAAGCTCATGAGAATTGGCTGGAAAAGCCCTGGCAAACTGCGCCACATATCTGCAGTGCCACTCCCTGGGCCCGGCCCAGGATCCCTAGTTGTCCCTTCTTGAACCCTGCCAGAAAGGCCTCCGTGAGTCAGGTGCAAGTGAGGCCAACACCTCCTGCTACTCAGCCTCCTGGGGTACCCTCCCTGGCACTGCCATGCCCCTAGACCTGGGCCCTAACCCTCACCTGGTTTTTCAATCTTCCTTTTCTAGGGTCTTGTCCCTCAAACCCTCAATTGGGGGAACCCTGAAACACCCCCCATGAGTCCTCCTGCCACCTAAATGGAATCCGTGCCTTGCAGAGCTGCAGAAAACCCTCAGAGCGGGAGATACCTGCATGCCACCCCCACCCCCTGGAGACCATCCCCCACCATCAGCACCACACTGGGCCAAAAACTCTGAGGCTGATGCCCAGCCAAAACCCCTCCCTCAACTCTGCTCCAGGAAAGCTCCCCTGCGCAGGGGATCTCAGGTGGGCAGCATAGTCTTGGCCTATTGTCTGGATGGCCGTGACATGAACCAAGAGAGAAATCGCTCTAGTCCATGGGTGACAGTGTGGCCTGAATTGATGCCCAACTCTGGCCAATTCTAATGAGCTTTCTGCCCAATTGATTTGGGCAGAGAGCTCATTAGAATTGGCTGAAAAATCCCCAGGGAATTCATTTCCTGTGGCGCATGTCTGCAGGGCCTCGGCCTGGGCCTGGCCCAGGGACCCAAGTGGTCACAGCCCGAATCCTACGAGAACACTCTTGATGAGTCACGACATGGGAGGACAAGGCCTCTTGCTTCTCACCCTCTAGGGTTCCCACCCCAGTGCTTTCATTTCTGCCTGCTATGCCCCTACATGCTGGGCATTCAAGACCAGGCCTCTGTGGACAGATGCCTGGAAATCTAAGCTAGGGTTCAGATTAGGGCCTAGGGGCATGTCAGTTTCAATGTTCTGTCTCTGGGGCCATCTACCTGGGTGTCTGACTGGAGGTAGGTGCTCAAGGTGTGTTATATTGCCCATCGTGTCTGGAGCAGCCTAGGAAATTGGG
Organism: Lutra lutra; assembly: GCF_902655055.1. NCBI lineage: Eukaryota > Metazoa > Chordata > Mammalia > Carnivora > Mustelidae > Lutra > Lutra lutra. The sequence continues at coordinate 163,272,592 of NC_062282.1, forward strand.
GTGGCCTCGGGGACCTTGCAGGTTTCTCTTAATCTGGACATTTCTTGAAGCTCTAAAGGCCACAGTTTCCTTCCAGAGGGCAGGCACAGTCCTGTGGTTTGGCTCTGGAGTCCCAGTCTGGAGGATTTATGGGCCGGGGCTCTGGGGACAGAAGACTGAAAACACAAACTAGAGTTAGGTTTAGGGCTGAGGGTATGGCAGGCCCAATCTGCAGACCTGAGGTGAGCTACCTGGGATCTGAAATTAGGATGAGTGTAAGTCGATAGCTTAGGCTTTTGTCTCTGGATTTTGTCTATGATGGCCTCTGAATGTAGGGGTGCCCTAATGTGGCCATGGAAGATTCTCCCTGTCTGGGGGTTTTACACAGCTCCAAATAACATGCTGTCACCAGGGGGAAAGGAGGACTCCTGTTTTCTGGCTCAGGGTTCCCCCATAAGGAGGGATTCGAGAGCAGGGCTCTGTGTGTGTGTGCCTAGAAATTAAACAGTGGGTTATCATTCAGTCCTAGGGGCATGGCAGGCCCCATATGGTGGCTCTAGGTCGAGCTACCAAGGGGGCTTAGTTGAAGACAGGGCTCAGGCTGAGGATCACAATGTGAGTTTGTGCCCAGGGCAGCCCTCAACAGTGGGTGTGGCCTCATGGGCCATGCAGGTTTCTCCTACTCTAAGGGTGTTACACACATCCCAATAGCAAGTTTTCCTGCTGCGGGGAAGGAGGAATTCTGCTGTGGATCAGGTTCCCCATATGCAGGGAGTTGATTCCGGGCCTCTGGGGATGGATTTCTGAAAACCCAGCATGGGTAGAGATGATGCCCTAGAGGCATGGCAGGTCTGTTCTGCTGGATATGCGTCCAGGTACCTGGGTGGCTGACAGGAGGTCAAGGCTCATGCTGTGGCAGATAGAACATTAGTGCATAGGGTGTCCTATGAAATTGGGGTGCCCTCAAAGGCCATGAAGATTGATCCTCATTTGGGGCTTTAGCACAGTCCCATAGACCACTTTTTCCTTCTGGAATGCCGGCAGTGTGTTATATTGTGGCTCCAGGATTCCCAGTCTGGAGGGCTTGTGTGCAAGGATTCTGGGGACGGAAGTCTGAAAACACAATCTAGGGTTGGGGTTAGAGCCTAGAGGCATGGCAGGCCCAATCTGCAGAGACTGAGGCAAGATCCCTCACATCTGAAGTAAGGGCGAGTGTCTGATGTTTGCTCAGGCTGGAGTTTGTGTTCACAAGGGCTGCCTAATGGAGGGGTGGCCTCATGAGGCTATGGAGGTTTTCCCACTCTGGGGGTTGTAAGCTACTCCAAACAGCAAGGGTTCCTTCTGTGGGACAGGGGGAAGTCCTGTTTGATGGCTCAAAGGTCCCCCATATGGAAATATTTGAGAGCAGGGCTTTATGTTTGGATGACTGTAAACCCCACCTAGGGTTAGCTTTAGAGCCTAGGAACATGTCAGGTCAGATATGCTGGCTCTGGGGCGAGCTACCCAAGGGGCTGAGTTGAAATGGAGTCTCAGGCTGAGTGTCAGAATATGGGTTTGTTTTCAGGGCAACCTGCGAATGTAGCAGTGGCCTCAGGGGCCATGCAGGATTCTCCTACCCTGATGGTTTTACACAGCTCCAAATAGCAAGGTTTCCTTCTGGGGACAGGAGGTATTCTGTGTTGTGGCTCAGAGATCTCCCATATGTTGTTATTTGAGACCAGGACTCTGGGGACAGATGCCTGAAAACCTAAGCTAGGGTTCAGATTAGGTCCTAGGGGCATGTCAGCTTCAATCTCCTGTCTGTGGGCCCACCTACCTGGTGGGCTTTCTGACTGGAGGTAGATGCTCAGGGTATGTCAGACTGGGCATTTTTCTCCAGGGCAGCCTAAGAAATTGGGGTGGCCTTGGAAGACTTTCAGGTTTCTCCTAATCTGGAGGGTATTTTTTTTTGCAGCTATAAAGGCCAGAGTTTCCTTCTGGAGGGCAGATACAGTCCTGTGGTGTGGCTCCTGAGTCCCAGTCTGGAGGGTTTGTGGGCCAGGACTCTGGGACAGACTTCTGAAAATACAAACTAGGTTTAAGGTTAGCTGCTAGGGTATGGCAGGTCTGATCTGCAGGCTCTGAGGTGAGCTCCTCAGGATCTAAAATTATGGTGAGTGTGAGGTGGTACCTAAGTTTTTGTCTCTAAATTTTGTGTCCTTCATGGCTGCAGAATATAGGGCTGACCTCATGGGGCCATGGGGGATTCTCCCTATCTGGGGGTTTTGCAGAGCTCCAAATAGCATGGTGTCATTCTGGGGGAAAGGAGGAGTCCTGTTTTCTGGCTCAGTACTCCCCAGAAAGGAGGGATTTGAGAGAAGGTGTCTGGGTATGGATGTCTGGAAACCCAAACTTGGGGTAGGTTTTAGACTAGGTCATGGCAGACCCCATATGCTAGCTCTAGGCTGAGCTACGGAGGTCTTAGGTTGAAAACGAAACTCAGAGAGGAGGAGTCAAGATGGCGGAGAAGTAGCAGGCTGAGACTACAGGTAGTGGAGATCAGCTAGATAGCTTATCTAAAGATTGCAAACACCTACAAATCCAATGGGAGATCAAAGAGAAGAAGAAGAGCAATCCTAGAAACAGAAAATCAATCACTTTTTGAAAGGTAGGACTGGCGGAAAAGTGAATCCAAAGCGACGGGAAGATAGACCGAATGGGGAGGGGCCAGCTCCCAGCAAGTGGCGGAGCAATGGAGCACAAAATCAGGACTTTTAAAAGTCTATTCCGCTGAGGGACATAGCTCCAGAGGCTTAACCGGGGTGAAGCTTATGGGGGTCAGCGTGGCCTCAGGTCCTGCAGGGTCATAGAAGGATGGGGGGTGTCTGAGTGTCACAGAGCTTACAGGTATTAGAATGTGGAAGCCGGCTACAGAGACAGAGCCGAGGAGTGAGCTCTCAGCTCAGGGTACCTTGAACCGGTCGCAGGCTTGGTCAGCTCAGAGCACCGCCAGAGGCCAGGGTGACGGGAATAATTGGGCGCTGTTCTCTGAGGGCGCACTGAGGACTGGGGCCCCGGGCTCTCGGCTCCTCCAGGCCGGAGACTTGGAGGCCGCCATCTTCAATCCCGCCCTCCGGAACTCTACAGAAAGCACTCAGGGAACAAAAGCTCCCGAAAGCAAACCCGAGCGGATTACTCAGCCCGGCCCCGGGTAAGGGCGGTGCAATGCCGCCTGAGGCAAAGACGCTTGAGAATCACTACAACAGGCCAAGAGGCCCAACAGGCCCCTCCCCCAGAAGATCAACAAGAAACCCAGCCAGGACCAAGTTCACCTACCAAGGAGTGCAGTTTCAATACCAAGGAGAGCAGTGGAATTCCAGAGGAGGAGAAAGCAAAGCACGAAACTCATGGCCTTCTCCCCATGATTCTTTAGCCTTGCAGTTAATTTAATTTTTTTCTTTTTCAATTTTTTTCTCTTCTTCTGCTAATTTTTTTTAACTTTTACCCTTTTCTTTTTTAACATTTTTAACTAGTTTATCTAATATATATATTTTTTTCCTTTTTATATTTTTTATTTATTCATTTTCTTTTTTTTATTGTTTCTTTCTTTTTTCTTTCTGAACCTCTTTTTATCCCCTTTCTCCCCGCTCACGATTTGGGATCTCTTCTGATTTGGTTAAAACATATTTTCCTGGGGTTGTTGCCACACTTTTAGTATTTTACTTGCTCCTTCATATACTCTTATCTGGACAAAATGACAATGCGGAAAAATTCAGCACAAAAAAAAGAACAAGAGGCAGTACCAAAGGCTAGGGACCTAATCAATACAGACATTGGTAATATGTCAGATCTAGAGTTCAGAATGATGATTCTCAAGGTTCTAGCCGGGCTCGAAAAAGGCATGGAAGATATTAGAGAAATCCTCTCCACAGAGATAAAAGACCTTTCTGGAGAAATAAAAGAACTAAAATCAAACCAAGTGGAAATCAAAAAAGCTATTAATGAGGTGCAATAAAAAATGGAGGCTCTCACTGCTAGGATAAATGAGGCAGAAGAAAGAATTAGCGATATAGAAGACCAAATGGCAGAGAATAAAGATGCTGAGCAAAAGAGGGACAAAGAGCTACTGGAACACGAGGGGAGAATTCGAGAGATAAGTGACACCATAAGATGAAACAACATTAGAATAATTGGGATTCCAGAAGAAGAGGAAAGAGAGAGGGGAGCAGAAGGTATATTGGAGAGAATTATTGGAGAGAATTTCCCCAATATGGCAAAGGGAACAAGCATCAAAATCCAGGAGGTTCAGAGAACCCCCCTCAAAATCAATAAGAATAGGTGCACACCCCGTCACCTAATAGTAAAATTTACAAGCCTTAGTGACAAAGAGAAAATCCTGAAAGCAGCCCAGGAAAAGAAGTCTGTAAAATACAATGGTAAAAATACTAGATTGGCAGCGGACTTATCCACAGAGACCTGGCAGGCCAGAAAGAACTGGCATGATATATTCAGAGCACTCAACGAGAAAAAGATACAGCCAAGAATACTATATCCAGCTAGGCTATCATTGAAAATGGAGAGATTAAAAGCTTCCAGGACAAACAAAAACTGAAAGAATGTGCAAACACCAAACCAGCTCTACAGGAAATATTGAAAGGGGTCCTCTAAGCAAAGAGAGACCCTAAAAGAAGTATATCAGAAAGAAACAGAGACAATATACAATAACAGTCACCTTACAGGCAATACAATGGCACTAAATTCATATCTCTCAATAGTTACCCTGAATGTTAATGGGCTAAATGCCCCAATCAAAAGACACAGGGTATCAGAATGGGTAAAAAAAAACAAAACCCACATATATGTTGCCTGCAAGAAAGTCATTTTAAACCCGAAGACACCTCCAGATTTAAAGTGAGGGGGTGGAAAAGAATTTACCATGCTAATGGACATCAAAAGAAAGCAGGAGTGGCAATCCTTATATCAGATCAATGAGATTTTAAGCCAAAGACTATAATAAGAGATGAGGAAGGACACTATATCATATTCAAAGGATCTGTGCAACAAGAAGATCTAACAATTTTAAATATCTATGCCCCTAACGTGGGAGCAGCCAACTATATAAACCAATTAATAACAAAATCAAAGAAACACATCAACAATCATACGATAATAGTACAGGACTTTAACACTCCCCTCACTGAAATGGACAGATCATCCAAGCAAAAGATCAACAAGGAAATAAAGGCCTTAAATGACACACTGGACCAGATGGACATCACAGATATATTCAGAACATTCATTCCCAAAGCAACAGAATACACATTCTTCTCTAGTGCACATGGAACATTCTCCAGAATAGATCACATCCTGGGTCCTAAATCAGGTCTCAACCGGTATCAAAAGATTGGGATCATTCCCTGCATATTTTCAGACCACAATGCTCTGAAGCTAGAACTCAATCACAAGAGGAAATTTGGAAAGAACCCAAATACATGGAGACTAAACAGCATCCTTCTAAAGAATGAATGGGTCAAACAGGAAATTAAAGAAGAATTGAAAAAATTCATGGAAACAAATGATAATGAAAACACAACGGTTAAAAATCTGTGGGACACAACAAAGGCAGTACTGAAAGGAAAATATATAGTGGCACAAGCCTTTCTCAAGAAACAAGAAAGGTCTCAGGTACACAACCTAACCCTACACCTAAAGGAGCTGGAGAAAGAACAAGAAAGAAACCCTAACCCGGCAGGAGAGAGAAATCATAAAGATCAGAGCAGAAATCAATGAAATAGAAACCAAAAAAAAACAATAGAACAAATCAACGAAACTAGGAGCTGGTTCTTTGAAAGAATTAATAAGATTGATAAACCCCTGGCCAGACTTATCAAAAAGAAAAGAGAGATGACCCAAATAAATAAAATCATGAATGAAGGAGGAGAGATCACGACGAACACCAAAGAAATACAGACAATTATAAGAACATACTAAGAGCAACTCTACGCCAACAAATTTGACAATCTGGAAGGAATGGATGCATTCCTAGAGACATATAAACTACCACAACTGAACCAGGAAGAAAAAGAAAGCCTCAACAGACCCATAAGCAGTAAGGAGATTGAAACAGTAATCAAAAATCTCCAAACAAATAAAAGCCGAGGGCCAGACCGCTTCCCGGGGGGAATTCTACCAAACATTTAAAGAAGAGCTAACTCCTACTCTCCTGAAACTGTTCCAAAAAATAGAAATGGAAGGAAAACTTCCAAACTCATTTTATGAGGCCAGCATCACCTTGATCCCAAAACCAGACAAGGATCCCATCAAAAAAGAGAACTACAGACCAATATCCTTGATGAACACAGATGCAAAAATTCACACCAAAATACTAGCCAATAGGATTCAACAGTACATTAAAAGGATTATTCACCACGACCAAGTGGGATTTATTCCAGGGCTGCAAGGTTGGTTCAACATCTGCAAATCAATCAATGTGATACAACACATTAATAAAAGAAAGAACAAGAACCATATGATACTCTCCATAGATGCTGAAAAAGCATTTGACAAAGTACAGCATCCCTTCCTGATCAAAACGCTTCAAACTGTAGGCATAGAGGGCACATATGTCAATATTATCAAAGCCATCTATGAAAAACCCACCGCAAATGTCATTCTCAATGGAGAAAAACTGAAAGCCTTCCCGCTAAGGTCAGGAACACGGCAGGGATGTCCGTTATCACCACTGCTATTCAACATAGTATAGAAGTCCTAGCCTCAGCAATCAGACAACAAAAGGAAATTAAAGGCTTCCAAGTCGGCAAAGAAGAAGTCAAACTATCACTCTTCGCAGATGATATGATACTATATGTGGAAAACCCAAAAGACTCCACTCCAAAACTGCTAGAACTTGTACAGGAATTCAGTAAAGTGTCAGGATATAAAATCAATGCACAGAAATCAGTTGCATTTCTCTACACCAATGATGAGACAGAAGAAAGAGAAATTAAGGAGTCAATCCCATTTACAATTGCACCCAAAACTATAAGATACCTAGGAATAAACCTAACCAAAAAGACTAAGAATCTATACACAGAAAACTATAAAGTACTCATGAAAGAAATTGAGGAAGACGCAAAGAAATGGAAAAATGTTCCATGCTCCTGGATTGGAAGAATAAATATTGTGAAAATGTCTATGCTACCTAAAGCAATCTACACATTTAATGCAATTCCTACCAAAGTACCATCCATTTTTTTTCAAAGAAATGGAACCAATAATCCTAAAATTTATATGGAACCAGAAAAGACCTCGAATAGCCAAAGGAATTTTGAAAAAGAAAGCCAGTTGGTGGCATCACAATTCCGGACTTCAAGCTCTATTACAAAGGTGTCATCATCAAGACAGCATGGTACTGGCACAAAAACAGACACATAGATCAATGGAACAGAATAGAGAGCCCAGAAATAGACCCTCAACTCTATGGTCAACTAATCTTCGACAAAACAGGAAAGAATGTCCAATGGAAAAAAGACAGCCTCTTCAATAAATGGTGTTGGGAAAATTGGACAGCCCCTGCAGAAAAGTGAAATTGGATCATTTCCTTACACCACACACGAAAATAGACTCAAAATGGATGGAGGACCTCAATGTGAGAAAGGAATCCATCAAAATCCTTGAGGAGAACACAGGCAGCAACCTCTTCGACCTCAGCCGCAGCAACATCTTCCTAGGAACATCGCCAAAGGCAAGGGAAGCAAGGGCAAAAATGAACTATTGGGATTTTATCAAGATCAAAAGCTTTTGCGCAGCAAAGGAAACAGTTAAAAAAAGAAACCAAAAGACAACTGACAGAATGGGAGAAGATATTTGCAAATGTCATGTCAGATAAAGGGCTAGTGTCCAAAATCTATAAAGAACTTAGCAAACTCAACACCCAAAGAACAAATAATCCAATCAAGAAATGGGCAGAGGACATGAACAGACATTTCTGCAAAGAAGACATCCAGATGGCCAACAGACACATGAAAAAGTGCTCCACATCACTCAGCATCAGGGAAATACAAATCAAAACCACAATGAGATATCACCTCACACCAGTCAGAATGGCTAAAATGAACAAGTCAGGAAATGACAGATGCTGGCGAGGATGCGGAGAAAGGGGAACCCTCCTACACTGTTGGTGGGAATGCAAGCTGGTGCAACCACTCTGGAAAACAGCATGGAGGTTCCTCAAAATGTTGAAAATAGAACTACCCTATGACCCAGCAATTGCACTGCGGGGTATTTACCCCTAAAGATACAAACGTAGTGATCCGAAGGGGCACGTGCACCCGACTGTTTATAGCAGCAATGTCTACAAGAGCCAAACTATGGAAAGAACCTAGATGTCCATCTACAGACGAATGGATAAAGAAGATGTGGTATATATACACAATGGAATACTATGCAGCCATCAAAAGAAATGAAATCTTGCCATTTGCGACGACGTGGATGGAACTAGAGGGTATCATGCTTAGCGAAATAAGTCAATCGGAGAAAGACAACTTATCATATGATCTCCCTGATATGAGGGAGAGGAGATGCAACATGTGGGTTAAGGGGGTAGGAGAAGAGTAAATGAAACAAGATGGAATTGGGAGGGAGACAAACCATAAGTGACTCTTAATCTCACAAAACAAACTGAGGGTTGATGGGGGGAGGGGGGGTTGGGAGGGGGGTGGGTTTATGACACTGGGGAGGGTATGTGCTATGGTGAGTGCTGTGAAGTGTGTAAACCTGGCGATTCACAGACCTGTACCCCTGGGGATAAAAATATATTATATGTTTATAAAAAAGAAAGAAAAAGAAAATGGAACTCAGGTTGAGAGTCACAATATGGGTCTTTGCCCATGATTGCCTCCACAAGTGGGCATGGCCTCATGGGCCCTGAAGGTTTATCCTACTTTGAGGGTTTAACACATATCCCAATAGCATGGTTTCCTGCCATGGTACAGGAGGAGTTCTGTTTTGTGGATCAATTCCCCCATATGCAGAGATTTGTCACCAGGGCTCTGGGACAAGTGCCTGAAAACACAGATTGGGTAGAGATTTCACCATAGGGGCATGGCAGGTCCGATCTCCTGGATATTCAGACAGCTACCTGTTTGGCTTTAAGGAGGTCTGCACTCAGGCTGTGTCAGACAGAGCATTAGTGCACAGGGAGGACTATGAAATTAGGGTGCCTCCGAGGGTACCTTCCAAATTGGTGTACCCTTCAGGACCGTGCAGGTTGGTCCTCATTTGGGGTTTTGTGCATCCCCATAGGGCAACTTTTCCTTCTGGAGGGAAGGCAGATTGCTGTGTTGTGCCTCTATAATCCCCAATCTGGAGGGCTTGTGCGCCAGGACTCTGGGGATGGAAGTCTGAAAACACAATGTAGCTTTAGGGTTATGGCCTATGGCATGACAGGTCCACAACAGAGGCTGAGATGAGATCCCGGCATCTGAATTAAGGGTGAGTATCAGACGTTCACTCAGGCTGGGCGTTGTGTCCATGAGGGCTGTCTAATGAAGGGGTGGCATCATGAGGCCATGGAGGTTTTCTCACTCTGGGGGTTGCATGCAGTTTCAAACAGTAAGGTTTCCTTCTTGAAGACAGGGGGAGACCTATTTGATGGCTCAAGTGTCCCCCATATGGAAAGATTCTAGAGCACAGCTCTACATATGGATGCCTGGAAACCCCACCTAGGGCTACCATTGGAGTCTAGAAACATGGCAGGTCCGTTCTGCTGCCTCTGGGTCGAGCTACCCAGGGGCTGAGTTGAAATGGAGTCTCATTCTGAGGGTCACAATGTGGGTTTGTGGCCAGGGCGGCCTTTGAATGTGGCAGTGGCCCCAGGGGCCATGCAGGATTCTCCTACCCTGAGGGTTTTACAAACCTCCAAATAGCAATGTTTCCTTCTGGGGACAGGAGGTGTTCTATTTTGTGCCTAAGGGATCCCCCATATGTTGGTATTCAAGACCAGGCTTCTGGGGACAGATGCCTGAAAACCTAAACTAGGGTTCAGATTAGGGCCTCGGAGCATGTCAGGTTCAATCTTTTGTCTCTGGGGACATCTACCTGGGTGTCTGACTGGAGGTAGGTGCTCTGGGTGTGTCAGACTGCATATTATTGTCCAGGGCAGCCTACAAAATTGGGGTGGCCTCAGGGGTCTTACAGGTTTCCCTTAATCTGGACATTTCTTGAACCTCTAAAGGGCACAGTTTCCTTCAGGAAGGCAGGCACTGTCCTGTGGTGTGGCTATTGAATCCCCAGTCTGAAGGGTTTGTGGTCCAGAACTCTGGGGACAGAATTCTGAAAACACAGACTAGTTAGGGCAAGGGCCAAGGGTATTGCAGGCTTGATATGCGGACTCTGAGGTGAGCTCCTCAGGATCTGAAATTATTGCGAGAGTGAGGTGGTGGTAGCTCAGGATTTTGTCTCTGGATTTTGTGTCTGTGATGGCTGTGGAATGTTGAGGAGGCCTCAATGGGCCATGAAAGATTCTCCCTATCTGGGGGTTTTGCATAGCTCCTAATAACAAGGTGTCACTCTGGGGGAAAAGGGGGATCCTGGTTTTTGGCTCAGTCATCCTCCATAAGGATGGATTCTAGAACAAGGTTCTGGGAATGAGTGCCTGGGAACACAACCTTGGATTCGGATTTGGGTATAGGTGCATGCCAGGCCCCATAGGCTGGTTCTAGGTTGAGCTAACAAGGGGGCTTAGTTGAAAAGGGGCTCATGCTGAGGGTCACAATGTGGGTTTATGTCCTGGGCAGCCCTCAAATTTGGGCATGGCCTTGGGTCAGGCAAGTTATCTCCTACTCTGAGGGTTTTACACACATCCCAATAGCAAGGTTTCCTTCTGTGGGGCAGGAGGAGTTCTGTTTTGTGGATCAGGTTCCCCCATATGCAGGGATTTGAGACTAGGCCTCTGGAGACAGATTCCTGAAACCCAACTTAGGTAGAAATTATGGCCAAGGGGCATGGCAGGACCCATCTACTAGATATGTGGCCAGCTACCTCAGTGGCTGACAGGAGGTTGGGGCTAAGGCTGTGGCATACAGAGCATTAGTGCACAAGGTAGCCTTTGAAATTGGAGTGCCCTCGAGGGCTGTGTAGGTTCAAACTCATTTGGTTTTTTTTGTGCAGGCAGAGTGCTGTGTTGTGGCTCCCGAATTCCCAATATGGAGTGCTTGTGCACCAGGAAGCTGAGCACAGAAGTCTGAAAACACAAGCTAGGGTGAGATTTAGGGCCTAGGGCATGGCATGCCCAATGTGCAGAGGCTGTGGTGAGATCCCCAGCATCTGAAGTAAGGGCGAGTGTCAGATGTTCATTCAGGCTGGACTTTGTGTCCATGATGGCCGCCTAATATAAGGGTGGCCTCATAAGGCCATGGAGGTTTTCCCACTCTGGGGGTTGTGCGCAGCTCCAACAGCAAGGTTTCCTTCTGTGTGACCGGGGAGTCCACGTGGTGGCTCAAGGGTCCCCTATATGGAAAGATTCGAGAGCAGGGCTCTATGTATGGATGCTTGGAAACCCCACCTAGGGTTACCACTGGAGTCTAGAAACATGGCAGGTCCAATCTGCTGGCTATGAGATGAGCTACCTGGGGACTGAGTTGAAATGGAAACTCATGCTGAGGGTCACAATGTGGGTTTGTGTCTAGAGCAACCTTCGAATGTGGTGGTGCCCTCAGGGAATATGCAGGATTCTCCTTCTCTGAGGGATTTACACAGCTCCAAATAGTAAGGTTTACTTCTGGGGAAAGGAGGTGTTCTGTTTTGTGGCACATGAATCCCTGAACTGTTTGTATTTGAGACCAGGCCTCTGGGGACAGATGCCTGAGAACCTAAGCAAAGGTTCAGATTAGGGCCTAGAGGCATGTCAGGTTCAATCTTCTCCCTCTGGGGCCATCTACCTGGATGTTTGACGGGAGGAAGGTGCTCATGGTGTGGCAGACTGTGTAGTTTTTTCCAGACAGCCTAGAATTTGTGGTGGACTTCGGAGCCTTGCAGGTTTCTCCTAATCTCAAGGTTTCTTGAAGCTCTAATGGGCACAGTTTCCTTCTGGAGGGCAGGCACATTCCTGTGGTGTGGTTATATAATCCCCAGTCTGGAGGGTTGTGGGCCTGGACTCTGGGAACAGCAGTCTGAAAACACAAACTAGGGTTAGGATTAGGGCCGGGGGTATGGCAACACTGATGTGCAGACCCTGACTCGAGCTCCCCAGGATCTGAAATTGGGGGCGAGTGTGAGGTGGTAGCTCAGGCTTTTGTCTCTGAATTTTGTGTCTAGGATGACCACAGAATTTAGGGGTGGCCTCATGGAGCCATGGAACATTCTCCCTCTCTGGGGGATTTGCACAGCTCCAAATAGCATGGTGTCCTTCTCAGGGAAAGGAGGAGTCCTGTTTTCTGTCTCAGGGGTTCTCTATAAGGAGGCATTCAAGAGCAGGGCTCTGGGTATGGGTACCTGGAAACCCAACCTTGGGTTTGGATATAGGGCATAGGGACTTGGCAAACCCAATATGATAGCTCTAGGTCGAGCTGTCAAAGGGGTTAGTTAAAAAGGGGGCTCAGGCTGAGGGTCACAATGTCAGTTGTGCCCAGGGCATTCCTCAATAGTTCATGTGGCCTCATGGGCCATGCAGGTTTCTCCAACTCTGGGGGTTTTACCCACATCCCAGTAGCAAGTTTTCCTGCCATGGGGAAGGAAGAGTTCTGTTTTGTGGATCAGGTTCCGCATATACAGGGATTTGAGACCACGCCTCTGGGACAGATGCCTGAAAACCCAACTTGGGTAGAGAATACAGCCTAGCGGCATGGCAGGTCCGATATGCTGGATATATGGCCAGGTACCTGGGTGACTGACAGGAGGTCAGGATCTGGCAGTGGCAGACAGAGCATTAGTGCACACAGTGGCCTATGAAATTGGGGTGCCCTTGAGAGCAGTGCAGGTTGATCCTCATTTGGGGTTTTCATGCAGTCCTATAGGCCAGTTTTTCTTTTGATAGGCAGGCAAAGTGCTGTATTGTGGCTAAATAATTCCCAATCTGGAGGGCTTGTGTACCAGGAGTTTGGGGACCAAAATCTGATAAGAAGCTAGGGTTCAGGTTAGGGCCTAGGGCATGGGAGGCCTGAACTGCAGAGGCTGAGGCAAGATTTCCAGCATCTGAAGTAAGGGCGATTGTCAGACTTTCACTCAGCCTGGGGATTTTGTCCATGAGGGACGTCTAATGGAGGGGAGGCCTCATGAGGCCATGGAGGTTTTCCCACTCTGGGGGTTGTGAGTTGCTCCGAACAGAAAGGTTTTTTTCTGTGGGAAAGTGGGAGTCCTATTTGATGGCTCAAGGGTCCCCCACATGGAAAGATCTGAGAGCAGGGCTCTATGTATGGATGGCTGGAAACCCCAGCTAGGGTTACCATTAGAACCTAGGATCACGGCAGGTCCAATCTGCTGGGTTTGGGGCGAGCTACTCAGGGGGCTGAGTTGAAATGGCTTCTCATGCTGAGGGTCATAATGCGGTTTTGTGTCCAGGGCAACCTTCAAATATGGCCGTAGCCTCTGGGGCCATGTAGGATTCTCCTTCCCTGAGGGTTTTCCACAGCTCCAAATAGCAAGGTTTCCTTCTGGGGATAGGAGGTGTTCTGTTTTGTTTCTCAGGGATCCCCCATATGTTGGTATTTGAGACAAGGCCCTCTGGGGATTAGGCCTGAAAACCTAAGGCAGGGTTCAGATTAGGGTCTAGAGGCATGCCAATCTTGTGTCTCTGGGGCCCTCTACCTGGGGGTCTGACTGGAGATAGGTGGTCAGGGTGTGTTATACTGCACTTTTGTATCCAGGGCAGTCTATGAAATTAGGGTGACCTCAAGGGCCTTGCAGGTTTCTCTTAATCTGGATGTTTTCTGAAGCTCTAAAGGGCACAGTGTCCTTTGGAGTGCAGGCACAGTCCTATGGTCTGGCTCCAGAGTCCCCAGATGGAGGGTTTGTGGACCATGACTCTGGGCACAGAAGTCCAAAAACAGAAACTAGGGTTAGGACTAGGGCCGAGGGTATGGCAGGCCCAATCTGCAGACCCTAAGGTGAGCTCCTCGGGATCTGAAATTAGGGCGAGTGTGAGGCATAGCTCAGGCTTTTGTCTCTGGCTTTTCTGTCTATAAAGGCTACTTAATGTAGGGGTGACCTCATGGGGCCTTGGAAGATTCTCCCTCTCTAGGGGTTTTGCACAGCTCCAAATAGCATGGTTCATTCTGGGGTAAAGGAGGAGACTCTCTTCCAGCTCAGGGGTCCCCCAAGAGGGATTCAAGAGTAGGGCTCTGGGTATAGGTGCTAGAAAACCCAACGTTGGGTTAGGATTAGGCCTGGGGGCATTGCATGCCCCAAATGCTGACTAGTTTGAGCTACTGAGGTTTTAGTTGAAAAAGGGGCTCAGGCTGAGGGTCACAATGCAGGTTTTAGCCCAAGGCTGCCCTCAAAAGCTTGCGTCGGCTCATGGGCTCTGAAGGTTTCTCCTACTCTGAGGGTATTACACACATCCCAATAGCAAGGTTTTATGCTGCAGAGCAGGAGGAGTTCTGTTTTGTGGATAAGGATCCCCCATATGCAGGGACTTGAGACCAGGCCTCTGGGGACAGATGCCTGACCATGCAGGTTGGGTAGAGATTATGGCCTGGGGGCATAGCAGGACCATTCTGCTGGATATGTGGCCAGCTCACTGGGTGGCTGAAGGGAGTTCAGGGCTCAGGATGTGGCAGACAAAGCATTAGTGCACAGAATGGCCTATGAAATTGGGGTGCCCTCAAGGGCCATGCAGGTGGATCTTCATTTGTGGTTTCTGTGCAGTCCAACATTTTCCTTCTGGAAGGTAAGCAGAGGTTTGTGTTGTGGCTCCAGAATTCCCATTCTGGAGGGCTTGTGGGCCAGGGCTCTGGAGACTGAGGTCTGAAAACACAAGCTAGGGTTCTGGGTAGGGCCAAGACCATGGCAGGCCCAATCTGCACAGGCTGAATCAAGATCCCTAGCATCTGGAGTAAGGGTAAGTGTGAGACTTTCGTTCAGGCTTGAGTTTGTGTCTATGATGGCCATCTAATGTAGAAGTGGCCTCATGAGGCCATGGAGGTTTTCCCACACTGAGGGTTGTGAGGTGCTCCAAACAGCAAGGTTTCCTTCTGTGGGACAGGGGGAGTCCTGTTTGATGGCTCCAGTGCCCCCCATATGGAAAGTTTCTAGAGCATGGCTCTACATATGGATGCCTGGAAGCCTCACCTTGCATTATGATTGGAGCCTAGGAACATGCTAGGTTAGATCTCCTAGCTCTGGGGTGTTATCCAGGGGGCTGAGTTGAAACTGAGTCTCATGCTGATGGGTCACAATGCGGGTTTGTCTCCAGGGAGACCTGTGAATGTGGCGGTGGCTCAGGGACCATGCAAACCTATCCTGAGGTTTTTACACAGCTCCAAATACCAAGGTTTCCTTCTGAGGACAGGAGGTGTTCTGTTTTGTGGCTCAGGGACACCCCATATGTTGATATTCGAGACCAGGCCCCATGGGCAGATGCCTGAAAACCTAAGCTAGGGTTCAGATTAGGCCTAGGGGCATGTCAGGTTCAATCTTCTGTCTCTAGGGCCATCTACCTGGGTGTCTGACTGGAGGTAGGTTCTCAGGGATTGTCACACTGCAGATTTTTGTCGAGGGCGGCCTCGGAAATTGGGGTGGCCTGGGGGCCTTGCATGTTTCTCCTAATCTGGAGGATTTTGGCAATTGTAAAGGGCACAGTTTCCTTCAGGAGGGCAGGCACAGTTCTCTGGTGTGGCTCCAGAGGCCTGAACTTGGAGGGTTTTTGGGCCAGGGCTCTGAGGACAGAAGTCTGAAATCAGAAACAAGGGTTAAGGTTAGGATCGATGGTAGGGTAGACTCGAACTGAAGACCCTGAGGTGAGCTACTCAGGATTTGAAATTAGGGCGAGTATGGGGAGGTAGCTGAGGCTTTTGTCTCTGGATTTTGTGTCCAGAATAGCCACAGAATGTAGGGGAGGCCTCATGGGGCCATGGAAGGTTCTCCCTCTCTGGGGATTTTGCCCAGCTCCCAAAAGTTTGGTGTCATTCTGTGGGAAGGGAGGAGTCCTGTTGTCTGTCTCAGGGGTCCCCCCAAAATAGGGATTACAGAGCGGGGATCTAGGTTTGGGTGTCTGGAATCCAAACTTCAGTTAGGATTATGCACCTGAGATCATGGCAGTCCCAATGTGCAGGCTCTTGGTACAGCTACTGACAGGGCTTATTTGAAAACGGGGCTCACGCTGAGGGTCACAATGCGCGTTTGTGCCCAGGGCAGCCCTAAAGAGTGGGTGTGGATTGATGGGCCATGCAGGTTTCTCCAACCTTGCTCCAAACAGCAAGATTTCCTTCTGCGGGACAGGGGGAGTCCTGTTTGATGGTTCCAGGGTTGCCCATATGGAAAGATTCGATAGCAGGGCTTTACCCATGGATGTCTGGAAAGCCCACCTCGTGTTACCATTGCAGCCTAGGAACATGGTAGGTTCAATCTTCTGGCTCTGGGGCTAGCTACCAGCAGGCTGTGGTGAAATGGAGTCTCATGCTGATGGGTTACAAGGCGGGTTTGTGTCCAGGGAGACCTGAGAATGTGGCGGTGGCTCAGAGGCCATGCAGGATTCTCCTACTTTGAGGATTTAAACAGTTCCAAATAACAAGGTTTCCTTATATTGACTGGAGGTGTTCTCTTTTGTGGCTCAGGGACCCCTCATATGTTGGTATTTGAGGCCAGGCCTCTGGGGACAGATGCCTGAAAACCCAAGCTAGGGTTCAGATTAGGTTCTACAGACATGTCAGGTTCAATCTTCTGTCTCTGGGGCCATCTACCTGGGTGTCTGACTGGAGGTAGGTGCTCAGGGTGTGTAAGACTGCACATTTTTGTCCAGGGTGGCCAATGAAATAGGGGTGGCCTGGGGCCTTGAAGGTTTCTCCTAATCTGGAGGGTTTTGACAACTGTAAAGGGCACAGTTTCCTTCAGGAGGGCAGACACAGTCCTTTGGTGTGGCTCCAAAGGCCCCATTCTGGAGGGTGTGTGGGCCAGGGCTTTGGGGACAGATGTCTGAAAACACAAACTAGTTTAGGTTTAGGGCTGAGGTTATGGCAGGCCCAATCTGCGGACTCTGAGGGGAGCTCCTCTGGATCTGAAATTAGGATGAGTGTGAGCCGGCAGCTCAGGCTTTTGTCTCTAGATTGTGTGTATAGGATGGCTGTGGAATATAGGGGTGGCCTCATGGGGCCATGGAAGATCATACCTCTCTGGGGATTCTGCCTGGCTCCCAATAGTTTAGTGTCATTCTGGGGGAAAGGTAGAGTGCTGTTTTCTATCTCAAGGGTCCCCCCAAACCAGGATCTCCAGAGATGGGTTCTGGGTACGGGCACCTGGTAAACACTGTGGGTTTGGATTTGGGCCTAGGGGCATGGCAAGCCCGATATGCAGGCTCTTGGTCCAGCTACTGAGAGGCCTTGTTTGAAAACAGAGCTCAGGCTGAGGGTCCCAATGTGTGCTTATGCCCAGGGTGGCCCTCAAGCATGGGCGTGGCCTCATGGGCCATGCAGGTTTCTCCTCCTCTGAGGGTTTGACTTTGACACCCATCCCAACAGCAAGGTTTCCTGCCATGGGGAAGGAGGAGTTCTGTTCGGTGCATCAGGTTCCCCCATGGGCAGGGTTTTGAGATAAGGTCTGGGGACAGATGCCTGAATAACCCCGTTGGGTAGTAATGACACCCTAGGGCCATGGCAGGTCCTGTGTGCTTTATATGTGGCAAGCTATCTGGGTGGCTGACAGGAGGTTGGGGCTCAGGCTTTGTCAGACAGAGCATTAGTGCACAGGGTGGCCTATGATATTGGGGTGCCCTCCAAGGGCCGTGCAGATTGATCCTCATTTGGGGTTTCTGGAACATTCTATAGGGCACTTCTTCTTTCTGGTGGGCAGGTGGAGTGTGCATTGTGGCTCCAGAATTCTCAATCTTCAGGGCTTGGGGGCCAGGAGTGTGAGGACAGACGTCTGAAAGCACAAACCGAGGGCATGGCTGTACCATTCTGCAGCAGCTGATTCCGAGATCTCAAGCATCTGATGTAAGGGTGAGTGTCAGACTTTTGCTCAGGCTGGAATTTGTATCCATGATAGCCTCCTAATGGAGTGATGGCCTCATGAGGCCATGGAGGTTTTCCCTCTCTGGGGGTTGTGAGCTGCTCCAAACAGCAAGATTTCCTTCTGCAGGACAGGGGGAGTCCTGTTTGATGGTTCCAGGGTTGCCCATATGGAAAGATTCGAAAGCAGAGCTCTACGCATGAGTGCCTGGAAAGCCCACCTCGCCTTGCCTTGGCAGCCTAGGAACATGGCAGTTTTGATCTGGTGGCTCTGGGACCAACTACCCAGGGGGCTGAGTTGAAATGGTCTCAGTCTCATGCTGATGGGTCACAATACGGGTTTGTGTCCAGGGAGACCTTGGAATGTGGCAGTGGCTCAGGGGCTATGCAGGACTCCCCTACCCGGAGAGTTTGACACAGCTCCAAAGGGCAAGGTTTCCTTCTGGGGACAGGAGGTGTTCTGTTTTGTGGTTCAGGGACCACATGTTGGACCATATGTTGGTATTTGAGAACAGGCCTCTGGGAACAGATGCCTGAAAACCCAAGCTAGGGTTAGGATTTCAGCCTAGGGGCACGGCAGGTCCAGTCAGCTGCCTCTGGGTCTAGCTGCCTTGATGGCTGATTGGCAGTCGGGACTCAGGTTGTGCCCGCCTGTGCATTAGTATCCAGGATGGCATAAGAAGTTGGGGTGGCATCGGGGGTCTTGCATGTTTCCCCTATACTAGGGGTTTATGCAACTCCATAGGGCATGGTTTTAATCTGGAGGGCAGGGATCATCCAGTGGTGTGGCTCCTCAATCCCCATTCTGGAGGGCTTCTGTTCCAGGACTCTGGGGACCAATATCTGAAAAGCCAGGCTAGGTTTATGTGTGGGGTCTGGGCATGGACTTCTGATTTGCAGATGCTGAGGCAAGGTCACCAGATCCTGATTGAGGGAGAGTGTCAGGCATTCGCTCACACTAGAATTGATGTCCTAAGGCCGCCAAATGTGCGGGTGTCCTGCTGGGTCATGGAGGTTTCTCCTGCTCAGGGGGCTTTGCACAGTTCCAAACACTATGGTTTCAATCTGTAAGACAGGTGGAGTCCTGTTGTATGGCTTTAGGGTCTTCCAAATGGAGGGATTTCAGAGCAGAGCTCTGGTTATGGATGCCTGAAAAGTCAACCTAGGGTTAGGCTTTTGGCATGGGGCATGGGAGGTCCGATCTGCTGCCTCTGGCACCAGCTACGTGGGTGGCTGACTGGAAGTCGGTGCTCAGGTTGAGGGACAGAATGTGCATTAGTGTCCAAAGTGCAACTTTGGGTGGCTTAGGGGTATCGTGCAGCTTTCTTGTAATTTGGGGGTTTTGTACAGCTCCATAGGGCATGTTTTCTATCTGGAGGGCAGGCAGAGTCTTGTGGTGTGGCTCTGGTGTTCTCTATCTGGAGGGATTGTAGACAGGACTGTGAGGACGGAAGTCAGAAAAGCCAATCTAGGGGTAAGGTCAGGGCCTAGGACATGGCAGGGCTAATCTACAGTCACTGAGGCAAGCTCTGCCGGGATCTGAGGTTAAGGCGAGAGTCAGGAGGTCACTCAGGCTGGAGTTTGTGTCCATGATATCCATAGAATTTGGGAGTGGCCTCATGGGGACATGGGGTTTTCTCCTGCTCTGGGATTTTGGCATAGTTAAACAATAACTTGGTCTGTTCTAGGAAATAGGTCCTGTCCTGTTTTAATGCACAGGGGTCCCCCATATGGAAGGATTCAAGAGTAGGGCTTGGGTATGTATGCCTGAAAACTCAACCTAGGGTTAGGATTAAGTCTTAGTGGCATCACAAGCCTTAGAATCGGGCCTTGGGCCAAGCTACTCATGGGGCTGTGTTGTAATTGGGGCTCATGCTAAGGGTCTCAATGTGTGTCTGTGTCCTGGGAGGCCAGCATAAATGGGTGGGGCCTCAGGGTCAATGCAGTTTTCGTCCAACTCTGAGGGATTTACATAACTCCAGAAGGCTTCTGGGGGGAAAGAGGCATTCCTTTTTGTGGCTCAGGGGTTCCCTATGTGGAGGGATTTGAGAGAAGGGCTCTGGGGATCGATGCCTGAAAACGCAACATATAGCTATGATTATTGCCTAGGGAAATGGCCAGTCTGATCTGCCGACTCCAATGCCATCCACGTGGGTAGCTGACTGGAGGTCAGGGCTTAGGTTGAGGGACAGAATGTGTTTTAGTGTCCAGGGCCAGGTAAAAGAGGGTGGCTTTGGGGTTTTGTGCAGCTTTCTCCTAATCTGTGGGTTGCATGCAGCTCCATAGGGCATGTTTTCCTTCTGGAGGGCAGGAAGAGTCCTGTGCTGTGGCTCCGGTGGACCCTATCTGGAAGGCTTGTGGACCAGCACTCTCTGGTTGGAGGTCTGAGAACCAAGCTAGGACTAGGGATAGGGCCTAGGGCACAGCAGGCCAAATGTACAGATGCTGAGGCAAACTCCAGGGAATCTGAGGTTAAGGCAAGTGTCAGGCTGTCACTCAGGCTGGAGTATGTTTCGATGAGATCTGCTGAATGTAGGTTTAGCCTCATGGTGGCAAGGAGTTTTGTCCCGCTTGGAGGTTTTTGTGCAGTTCCAAATAGCTTGGTCTACTCTGTGGGGTAGGTGATGTGTTGCTTTATGAATCAGGGTTCCCCCGTATGGAGGGATTTGAGAGCAGGGTTCCACATATGAATGTCTGAAAACCCAGCCTAGGTTTTGGATTTGGTCCTAGTGGCATGGCAGGCCTTAGATCCTGGCTCTAGGGTGGGCTACCATGCAGCTTTGTTGAAAGTGCGACTCAGGCTAAGGGTCGCAATGGGTGTTTGTGTCCGGGATGGCCTGCAAAAGTGGGTGTGGCCACAGGGGCAATGCAGGTTTTTGCCATTCTGAGAGTTTTCCATAGCTCTAAAAACCAAGGTTTCCTTCTGAGGGGCAGGAGGAGTTCTGTTTTGTAGCTAGGATGTCCCCCTTGTGGAGGGATTTGAGAGAAGAGCTCTGGGTATGGATGCCTGATAACCCAACCTAGGTTTAGCATAAGGGCCTAGGGGCATGGAAGGTCCAGTCTCCAGGCTCTGGGACCAGCTGTCTTGGTGGCTGGTTGGAGGACGGGACTCAGGTGTGTCAGACTGCACATTAGTATCCAAGGTGGCATACGAAAGTGGGTGGCATGGGGGTGGTGCATCTTCCCCCTAATCTAGGGATTTTGTGCAGCTCCATAGGGCACAGTTTCAATCTGGAGGGCAGGGAGAATCCTGGTGTGGCTAGGCAGTCCTCAATCTGCAGGACTAGTGTTCCAGGACTCTCAGTTCAGACGTCTGAACCCTAAGCTAGTTTATGGTTAGTGTCTAGGGTATGGATCACCAATCAGCAGATGCTGAGGCGAGGTCCGGGATCTGACGTTAGGGCAAGTGTCAGCCTTTTGTTCAGGGAAGAATTTGTGTCCACTAGGGATGTCGTATGTGTTGGTGGCCTCCTGGGACCATGGATTTTTCTCCTGCTCTGGGGGTTTTGCAAAACTCCAAATAATATGGTTTCATTCTGGGCGACAGGTGGAGTCCTGTGTATGGCTCTAGGTTCCCCCATATGGAGCAGTTCAAGAGCAGGGCACTGGGTATGTATGCCTGATAACTCAACCTAGGGTGCTAGGGCCTAGGGCCATTGAAGGTCAGAAGTATTACCACTGTTGCCCGTGGTTTCTGACAGGAGGTCAGTCCTCTGTTTGAGGGCAGAATGTGTACTAGTGTCCAAGGACGGTTTCATCAATGGGCTGGCTTCAGGGTTTCATGCAACTTTCTCCTATTGGCATCACAGGCCTTAGAACCTGGCTTTGGGCCGAGATACCCATGGGGCTGTGTTGAAAATGGGGCTCAGGTTAAGGGTCACAATGGGTGTTTGTATCCCTGTCGGCCAGCATTAATGGGTGTGGCCTCAGGGGCAATGCAGGTTTTGCCCAATTCTGAGTGATTTACATAACTCCAGAAAGTTCCTGGGGGGCAAGAGGAGTTCTGTTCTGTGGCTCAGGGGTTCCCCACGTGGAGGGATTTGAGAGTAGGGCTCCGGGTATTGATGCCTGAAAACCCAACCTATTGTTCTGATTTGTTCCTAGGGGAATGGCCAGTCTTTGTTTTCTCCTGCTGTCAGGGTTTTGTGAAGCTACAGATAGTATGGTTTTATTTTGGGGGACAGGTGGAGTGCTGTGTATGGCTCTAGGGTCCCCCATATGGAGTGATTCGAGAGCAGGGCACTGGGTATGTATACCTGAAAGCTCAACCTAGGGTTTGTGGTAAGGCCTAGGGGCATGGAAAGCCCAAAGTATTACCATTGGAGCCAGCTACTTGGTGGCTGACTGGAGGTCAGTGCTCTGGTTGAGGGCAGAATGTGTATTAGTGTCCAAGGCCAGCCTCCGTAAATGGGGTTGCTTCGGGCTTTTGTGTAGCATTCTCCTAATATGGGGGTTGCATGCAGCTCAATAAGGCACATTTTCCTTCTGGAGGACAGGCACAGTCCTGTGGTGTGGCTCAGTGGTCCCTATGTGGAGGGCTTGTGGACCAGGTCTTTGAGGATAGAAGTCTGAGAACCCAAGTTAGGGCATGGCAGGCCCAATCTACAGACACTGAGGTGAGCTCCCTGGTACCTGAGGTTAAGGCGAGTGTCAGCATGTCGCAAAGGATGAAGTTTCTGTCCCTGAGTTTTGCTGAGCTCATAGCTGGCCTCATGGTGGCATGGAGTTTCCTCCCACTCTGGGGATTTCGCAGTTCCAAATAGCTTGGTTTATTCTGGGCTGTAGGTGGTCTCCTGTTTTATGGCTCAGGGGTCACTCATATGGAGGGATTTGAGAGCAGCTGTCCAGGTATTGATGCCTGAAAATCCAACTGAGGGTTAGGATTAGGTCCTAGTGGCATGGCAGACCTTAAATCCTGGCTCTGGGCTGAGGTACTCTTGGGGCTAAGAATGAAATGGGGCTCAGGCTAAGGGTCATAATGGGTGATTGAGTCCACTGGCAGCCTGCAAAAGTTGCCGAGGCCTCAGGGGCAATGCAGATTTCTTCCATCTCTGAGGGTTTTCCATAGCTCCAAAAAGCAAGGTTTCCTTCTGGGGGGCAGGAGGAGTTCCTTTTTGTGGCTCAGGGGTCCCTAGTGTAGAGGGATTCAAGTCAAGAGCTCTGGGTATGGATGCCTGTAACTCTAACCTAGGGTTAGGATTAGGGCCTAGGGTCATGGCAGGTCCATTCTACTGGCTCTGGGGCCAGAAGTCCCTGTGGCTGATTGGAGAATGAGACTCAGGTTTATTAGACTGCGTATTAGTGTCCAGGGTAGAGTACGAAAGCGGGGTGGTATTGGAGTTGTGCACTTTCCCCCGATCTAGGGGTTTGTGCAGCTCCATTGGGCACGATTTCCTTCTGCAGGGCAGGGAGAGTCCTGTGGGGTGGCTCCGGAGTCCCCAATCTGGAGGGCTTGCATTCCAGGACTCAAGGGATGGAATTCTGAAAACTTAAGCTCAGTGTACGGTTAGGGTGTAGAGCATGGATCCCCAATCTGCAGATGCTGAGGCGAGCTCCCCAGAATATGAAGTTAGGGCGAGTGTCAGGCATTCACTCAGACCAGACTAGAATTTGGGTCCACTAGGGCTGCCAAATGTGTGTGTGCCCTCCTGGGGCCACGGAGGTTTCTCCTGCTCTGGGAGATTTGCACAGTGCAAAATAGTATGATTTCATTCTTGGGGAGATGTGGAGTCCTGTTGTATGGCACAGATGTCCCCATATGGAGGGATTCAAGAGGAGGGCTCTGGGTATGGATGCCTGAATCCCCAGCCTAGGGTTAGGATTAGGGCCGAGTGTAATGGCAGATTCAATCTGCTGCCTCTGGGGCCAGCTGTCCTGGTGGCTGATTGGAGGACGGGTCTCAGGTTGTGTCGGACTGCATATTAGTTTCAGGGGGGCGTGTGAAAGTAGGGTGGGCATCAGGTGCCATGTATGGTTCCCCTAATCTAGGTGTTTTGTGCCGCTCCATAGGCACGGTTTCTGTCGAGAGGGCAGGGAGAGCCCTGTGGTGTGGCTCTGGATACCCTGCAGTGCTTGCAATACAGGACTCAAGGGATGGAATTCTGAAAACCCAAGCTCGGTGTACGGTTAGAGTATAGGACATGGATCCCCTATCTGCAGATGCTGAGGCGACGTCCCCAGAATTTGAAGTTAGGGCGAGTGTCAGGTATTTGCTCAGACCAGACTAGAATTTCTTTCCACTATGGCTGCTGAATGTGTGTATGGCCTCTTGGGTCCATGGAGGTTTCACCTGCTCTGGGGGATTTGTGCAGCTATAAATAGTATGGTTTCATTCTGGGAGAGAAGTGGAGTCCTGTTGTATGGCCCAGGAGTCTGCATATAGAGGGATTCGAGAGAAAAGCTCTGTGTATGGATGACTGAAAACCCAGCCTATGGTTAGCGTTGTGGACTAGGGCCATGCCAGGTCCAATCTGCTGACTCTGGGTCACCTATGTGGGTGGCTGCCTGAAGGTCGTGGCTCAGGCTGAGGGAAAGAATGTGTATTAGGGTCCAGGGTCGGGTTCCATAAATGGGCGTGGCCTCCTTGGCCTACAGGTTTCTCCTAATCTGGGGGTTCTGTGCAGCTCCTTTGAGCATGATTTCCTTCTGTAGGTTAGGCAGGTTCCCATGGTGTGGCTCCAGAGTTCTCTATCTGGATAGCTTGTGTCCCAGGACCCTTGGGATGGAATTCTGAAAACAAAGCAAGGGTTAGGATTAGGGCCTAGGGCATCTCAGGCCCAATCTGCAGACACTGCAGTGAGCTCCTGGGGATCTGAGGTTAAGGTGAGTGTCAGGAGGTCGCTCAGGCTGGAGTTTGTAATGAGGGGATCCGCTGAATATGGGGGTGGCCTCATAGGGCCATGGAGTTTTCTCCAGTTCTGTTTTTTGCAGAGTTCTAAATAGGTTGACCTATACTGGGAATAGGTGGTACCCTGTTTCATGGCTCACGCGTCCCCCATATGGAGGGATTTGAGAGCGGGGCTCCTGGTGTAATGGCCTGAAACCCAAACCTACATTTAGGGATAGGTCTTAGTGGCATGGCAGGCCTTATATCCTGGCTCTGGGGTGAGGTAACCATGGGGCTGTGTTGAAAATGGGGCTCAGGCTAAAGATCACAATGGGTGTTTTTGTGCAGGGCGGCCTGGAAAAGTGGGCATGGTCTCAGGAGGCAATGCAGGTTTCTTCCAACTCTGAGGGTTTTATGTAGTTGCAGAATTCAATGTTTCCTTCTGGGGAGGCAGGAGGAATTCTTTGTGGCTCAAGGGTCCCCCGTGTGAAGGGATTCGAGAGGAGGGCTCTGGCTATGGTTGCCTGAAACCCCAACCTAGGGTTAGGATTCGGGCCTAGAGGCATGGCAGGTCCTATATGCTGGCTCTGGGCCAGCTGTCCCAGAGGCTGATTGGAGGATGGGACTCAGGTTGAGTCAGATTGCATATTAGTGTCCAGGGTGGCATACAAAAGTGGGGGTGGCATTGGGAACCGTGTATGTTTCCCATAATCTAGGGCTTTTGTGCAGCTCCATAGGACATTGTTTCCTTCTGGTGAGAAGGGAGAGTCCTTGATGTGGCTCAGGAGTCCCCAGTTTGGAGGGCTTGTATTCCAGCACTCAAGGCATGGAATTCTGAAAGCCCAAGCTAGGTTTATGGTTTGGGTCTAGGGCATGGATCTCCAGTCTGCAGATGCTGAGGCAAGCTCCCCAGAATATGAAGTTAGGGCGAGTGTCAGGCATTCGCTCAGACCAGACTAGAATTTGGGTCCATTAGGGTTGCCGAATATTTGTGTGGCCTCCTGGGTCCATGGAGGTTTCTCCTGCTCTGGGGAATTTGCACATCTCCAAATAGTATGATTTCATCCTAGCAGAGAGATGGAGTCCTGTTGTATGGCTCAGGGTCCCCATATAGAGGGATTTGGTAGAAGGGCTCTGGGTATGGATGCATGTACACCCAAACTAGGGTTAGCATTAGGGACTATGGGCATGGCAATTCCAATCTGCTGACTCTGCAGCCAGCTACATGGGTGGATGACTGGAGGTCCGGGCTCACTGAGGGACAGAATGTGTATTAGTATCCAGGGTCGGATTCAGAAAATGGAGGTGGCCTCATTGGCCATGCAGGTTTCTCCTAATCTGGGGGTTTTGTGCAGCTCCACTGAGCACAGTTTTCCTTCCGGAGTGTAGGCAGAGTCCCATCGTGCTGTTCCAGAGGTCTCTATCTGGACTGCTTGTGGGCAAGGACTCTTGGGACAGAAGTCTGAAAACCCAAGTGAGGGTTAAGGTTAAGGCCTAGGGCATGGCTGGCCCACTCTACAGACGCTGAGGAGAACTCCCTGGGATATGAGGTTTAGGCGAGTGTCAGGAGTTTGCTCAGGCTGGAGTTTGTGTCCATGCGATCTGCCAATTTGGGATTGGCCTCAAGGGTCCATGTCGTTTTCTCCCGTTCTGGGATTTTTGTGCAGTTCCAAATAGTTTGGCTGTTATGGAGGATAGGTGGTGTCCTGTATTATGGCTCAGGGGTCCCTCATACAGAGGGACTTGAGTGCAGCATTCTCCTATGGATACCTGAAAACCCAAAGTATGTTTAATGTTAGGTCCTAGTGGCATGACGGGCCTTATATGCTGGCTCTGCAGTGATCTTCATTTGGCGCTGTGTTGAAAATGGGGCTCAGGCTAAGGATCACAATGGTGTTTGTTTCCAGGGCACCTGCAAAATTGGGTGTGGCCTAAGGAGCCACATGGTTTTCTTCAGCTCTGAGGGCTTTTCATAGCTCCAAAAAGCAAGTTTTCCTTCTGGGGGGCAGAAGGAGTTCTGTTATGTGGCTCAGGGGTACTCCATGTGTGGAATTCGAGAGGAGGGCTCTGGCTATGGATGCCTGAAGCCCCAACCTAGGGTTTGTTTGGGCCTTAGGGAAATGATAGGTCCAATGTGCTGGCCCTGGGGCCAGCTTTCCTGGTGGCTGATTGGAGGACAGGATTCAGGTTGTGTCAGACTGCATATTAGTGTCCAGGGTGGCATATGAATGTGGTGTGACATCGGGGTCATGCACGTTTCCCATAATCTAGGTGTTTTGTGCAGTTCTATTTGGCACGATTTCTTTCCCTTTGGAAGGCAGGGAGAGTCCTATGGGGTGGCTCTGGAGTCCCCAATCTGGAGGGGTTGCTTTCCAGGACTCAAGGGATGGAATTCTGAAAACCTAAGCTAGGTGTATGGTTAGGGTGTAGGACATGGATCCCTGATCTTCAGATGCTGAGGCGAGCTCCCCAGAATATGAAGTTAGGGCGAGTGTCAGACATTTGCTCAGACCAGACTAGAATTTGTGACTACTAGGGCTGCTGAATGAATCTGTGCATCGCCTCCAGGGGCCATGGAGGTTTCTCCTGCTCTGGGGTTTTGTACAGCCTCAAATAGTACGGATTCATTCTGGGTGAGAGTTGGGGGCCTATTGTATGGCTCAGGGGTCCCCATATGGAAGAATTTGAGAGCAGGACTCTGGGTATGGGTGCTTGAAAATCAAACCTAGGTTTAGCATTAGGGTCTAGGGGCATGGCGGGTCCAATCTGTTGAGTATGGGGCCAGGTACATGGGTGGCTGACTGGAGGTTGGGTCTCAGGCCAGGGACAGATGTGTATTAGTGTCTAGGTTCGGGTTTCGTCAATGAGGTTGCCCTCCTTTTCCTCAGAATGATACCAAAGTATCAAAGCCCTAATTTCAGATCCCAAAGAAACTGTGCCCTTTACAGTTGCCAAAATCCTCCAGATTAGGAATAACCTACAAAGCCCCCAAGGCCACCCCAATTTCATAGGCCGCTCTGGACAAAAATGCACAGTCTGATACACCCTGAGTACCTACCTCCAGTCAGACAAGCAGTTAGATGACCCCCAAGACAAGAGATTGAACATGACATGCCCTTAGGCCCTAATCTGAACCCTAGCTTAGGTTTTCAGGAATCTGTCCCCAGAGGCCTGGTCTCAAATACCAACATATGGGAAATCTCTGAGCCACAAAACAACACCACCTGTCTCCAGAAGGAAACCTTGCTATTTGGAGCTGTGTAAAACCCTCAGGGTAGGAGAATCCTGTAGGGGCCCTCATCCTCTGCCACATTTGAAATTCTCCCAGGAAAAAATCCCACATTTTGACCCAGCAGCATGAAACTACATTTCAACTCAGCCCCCTGGGTAGCTCACACCAGCACCAGCAGATCGAACCTGCCTCGTTCCTAGACTCCAATTGTCACACTAAGTGGGGATTCCAGGCAACCATACGTAGAGCCCTTCTTTTGAATATTTCAGTATGGGGGGACACCTGAGCCAACAAATAGCACTCCCACTGTCCCACAAAAGGAAATCTTGCTGTGTGGAGCAGCTCACAACACGCAGAGTGGGAAAACCTCCATGCCCTCATGGGGCCGCACCTCCATTAGGCAGCAACACCAACTCCAGCCTGAGTGAGCGTCTGACACTC
Source organism: Lutra lutra (assembly GCF_902655055.1). NCBI lineage: Eukaryota > Metazoa > Chordata > Mammalia > Carnivora > Mustelidae > Lutra > Lutra lutra. Next base: position 163,301,207 of record NC_062282.1, read on the forward strand.
GCCCTTCCTCCAGATGCTGGAGATCTCAATTCAGTTTCTGCACATTGGGCATGCCATGCCCTAGGCCCTAAACCTAACCCTAGCTTATGTTTTCAGACTTCTATCCTCACACTCCTGACCTACAAGCCCCGCAGATTGGGAATTCTGGAGCTACAACACAGCACTCTGCCTGCCCAACAGAAGGATAAAGTGCCTTATGGGACTGCCCAAAAACCCCAACTGAGGATCAACCTGCATGACCCTCGACTGCACCCCAATTTTATAGGACGCCCTGTGCACTAATGCTCTGTCTGACACAGCCAGAGTGCAGACCTCCCGTCAGACACCCAGACAGCTGGGCACATATCCAGCAATTTGGACCTGCCATGGCCCTAGGCTGTCATCTCTACCCAACCTGGGTTTTCAGGCATCTCTCCCCAGACCTTATCTCAAATCCCTGCATATGGGGGAACCTGATGCACAAAACAGAACTCCTCCTGCCCCACAGCAGGAAACCTTGCTATTGGGATGTGTGTAAAACCCTCAGTGTAGGAGAAACCTTCATGATCCATGAGGCCCTGCCCACGTTTGAGGGTCCCCCTTGACACAAACCCACACTGGGACCCTTAGCCGGAGCACCTTTGTCAACTAAGACCCCTCGGTAGTTCAACTTAGAGTCAGCATATGAGGCCTGCCATGGCCCTAGGCCCAAATTAACCCAAGTTTGGGTTTCCAGGCACCCATACCCAGAGCCCTGCTGTTGAATTCCTCCTTATGGGAGAACGCTGGGCCAGAAAACAGGATTCCTCCTTTTCCCCAGAATGACACCTTGCTATTCGGAGATTTGCAAAACCCCCAGAAAGGGAAAAACTTTCGTGCCCCATGAGGCCACCCCTATATTCTGCAGCAATCATAGACACAAAATCCAGAGACAGAAGCTTGAGTTACCACCTCACACTCGCCCTAATTTCAGATCCCCAGGATCTGGTCTCAGGGTCTGCCAATCTGGCCTGCCATACCCTCGGCCCTAACCCTAACCCAAGTTTGTGTTTTCAGACTTTGGTCCCCAGAGTCCTGGTCCACAAACCGCCCCCACTGGGGACTCCATAGCCACACCACAGGACTGTGCCTGCCCTCCAGAAGGAAACTGTGCCCTTTAGAGCTCCAAGAAACCTCAAGATTAGGAGAAACTTGGAAGGCCCCCATGGCCACCCCAATTTCATAAGAGGTCCTGGACAAAAATGCCCATTCTGACATACCCTGAGCAACTACCTCCTGTCAGGCACCCAAGTAGATTGCCGCAGAGAAAGAAGATTGAACTTGACATTCCCCTAGGGCCTAATCTGAACTCTAGCTAAGGTTTTTAGGCATCTGTCCCCAGAAACCTGGTCTTGAATACCAACATATGGGGGATCCCTGAGCCATAAAACAGAACACCTTCTGTCTCCAGAAGGAAACCTTGCTATTTGGAGCTGTGTAAAACCCTCAGGGAAGGAGAATCCTGCATGCCCTTGAGGCCACCACCACATTCGAAGGTCCCCCTAGACACAAAACCGCATTGTGCCCCTTAGCATGAGACCCCATTTCACCTCAGCCCTTGAGTTGCTCGCCCCAGAGGCAGCAGATCAGACTTGCCATGTTCCTACTTGCCAAGTGGCAAGTTCCTACTCTAAAGGTGACCCCAGGTGGTGTTTCCAGGCAACCTAACCCTAGCTTAGGTTTTCAGGCATCTGTCTCCAGAGGCCTGGTCTCGAAAACCAACATATAGGGAATCCCTGAGCCAGAAAACAGAACACCTCCTGTCCCTGGAAGGAAACTTTGCTATCTGGAGCTGTGTCAAACCCTCAGAGTAGGAGAATCCTGCATGGAGCCTGAGGCCACTGCCACATTCGAAGGTAACACTGAACACAAACCCACATTGTGACAATCAGCATGAAACACCATTTCAACTCAGCCCCCTGGGTAGCTCGCCCCAGAGCCAGCAGATCAGTCCTGTGATGTTCCTAGGCTCTAATGATAACCCTAGGTGGGTTTTCCAGGCATCCATACATAGAGCCCTGCTCTCCAATCTTTATATATGGGGGACCCGTGAGCCATCAAACAGGACTCCCTCTGTCCCTCAGAAGGAAACCTTGCTATTTGGAGTGTTGCCCTACACCCAGAGTGGGAAAACATCCATGGCCTCATGGGGCCACCCCTACATTAGGTAGCCCACATGGGCACATCTTCAGCCTGAGTGAACGTCTGACACTCACCCTTACTGCAGAGGCTGGGGATCTCACCTCAGCCTCTGCAGATAGGGCCTGTCATGCCGTAGGCCCTAAACCTAACCCTAGGTTGTGTTTTTAGACTACCATCCCCAGAATCCTGGTGCACAAGCCCTCCAGATTGGGAATTCTGGAGCCACAACACAGCACTATGCCTTTCTTCTAGAAAGAAAAAGTCGCCTATGGGACTGCACAGAAATCCCAAATTATGATCAACCTGCACAGCCCTCGACCACAGCCCAATTTCATATGCCACCCTGTGCACTAATGCTCTGTCTGACACAGCCTGAGCCCCGACAGCCACCCAGACAGCTGGCTTCATATCCAGCACATCGGACCTGCCATGCATGCCCCTAGTCCATCATCTCTACCCAAGTTGGCTTTTCAGGCATCTGTCCCCAGAGGCCTGGTCTCAAATTCTGCATATGGGGGAATCTGATCCAGAAGGAGAACTCTGTTGTACCCAAGTTTTTGCATCTGAGAGACCACCAAGGAGCCAACACCGATGCAATCACATGAGGGTTTATTTAACAAGCTTAAGTTTGGGCCCAAGTATACCCAACACAGTGGAGTAGGGACTTGGACCCCGAGCTTAGTTAAGGCAGGGATATTTATGGGTTTCTGTTACTAAAGCAGGGAGGGGATTCCTGTTACTAAAGCGGGGGGGGGGTCTCTGGAACCAAAGCAGGGTGGGGGTTCTTGTTACTAAAACAGGGTGGGGGTCCTCAGAACTAAAGTAATGTAGGGGAAAGTTCAGCCCTTGGGCACAGGGGTCTGAGATGGCTGCCGGAGCTAAGATTGCTGTACTTATGCTAGGCTAAACCTGAGGCGGGATGGCCTTAATTTTTCTCAGCCTCCACAAACTCCTCCTGCCCTGCAGTAGGATACCTTGTTATTTGGATGTGTGTAAGACCCTCATAGTAGGAGAAGCCTGCATGACCCATGAAGCCATGCCCACATTTGAGGGCCGCTCTTGGCACAAACCCATTTTTTTACCCTCAGCCTGACCCCTTTTTTTCCACTAACCCCCTGGGTAGCTCTCCCCAGAGACAGAAGATTGGACCTGCCACGTTCCTAGCATCTAATGGTGTGTGTCGAGACCACCAGGAAATGGGCCGAGAGCACTTGGCTCCCCTGAGGCCCTCAGCACACGAGAGCTTTCTTAGTGCAGAGTTGAGGAATGGGTTCTGGCTGGGCGTCAGCATCTGAGTTTTCAGCCAAGTGTGGTGCCGATTCTGGGGGATTGCCTCGGGGCGGGGGGCATGCAGGTGTCTTCCTCTCTGAGGGTTTTCTGCAGCTCCAAATGGCAAGGTTCCCCTTAGGTGGCAGGAAGACTCATGGGGTGTGACTCAGGGATCCCCCAGTTTAGGGCTCTAGGGACAGGCCCCTGGTAAAGGAACAGTGGAAAACAATGCAAGGGTTTGGTTCAGCACCTAGGGGCGTGACAGGTCCGAACCACCAGCACTGTGGTGGGAACCATAGATGGTGTGAAGCAGGAGCCCTTGGTCTCGTGAGTGCATGAATCGTATTGGGCGTTTTTGCAGGATTTGTGCTGCCACCACTCGGTTCCCCGGGCCAGGCCCAGGCGGAGGCCCTGCAGATATGTGCCTCAGGAAGCCAGTTCGCTGGGGATTTTCCGTCCAATTCTCATGAGCTTTCTGCCCAAATTGAAATCGATTTGGGAGAAAGCTCATGAGAATTGGCTGGCATTGGGCGGTGATTCCAGCCGCAAAGTCACCGGTGGTCTAGAGCTCTTTCTGGTCCAGTGAGTGTCGACGCCCCCTGGGAAACGGGCCATGACCACGTGCCCCCCCTGCCCTCCCCCGAGGGCCCCATCACAGGGGAGCTTTCTGGGCAAAGATTTGAGGGAGGGGTTGTGGCTGGGCATCAGGTCCAAGTTTTCGCCCCAGTTGGCCCCTATGGGGGGAATGTCCTCGGCGGGGCATGCAAGTGTCTCCCCCTCTGAGGGTACTCTGCAGCTCTGAACATTAAGGTTTTCTCTCTGTTGTCAGGAGGATTCATGGGGTATGTTTCAGGGTTCCCCTAGTTGAGGGCTTGAGGGACAGGACCCTGGGAAAGGAAGACTGAAAAACCAAGCGAGGGTTAGGGACAGAGCCTAGGGGCATGGCAGCCCCGATCTGCCAGCACCAGGGAGGGTACCCCAGGAGGCTGAGTAGCAGGAGGCATTGGCTTCGCATGCGCCTGACTCATTGAGGGCTTTCTGGCAGGGTTCAAGCCACGACAACTTAGGATGCTGGGCCAGGCCCAGGCTGAGGACTTGCAGACATGCATCGGGGTTTTTTTGGCCAACTCTCACAAGGTTTCTGCCCAAATCAATATCAGTTTGGGCAGAAAGCTCATTGAGAATTGGCCAGCATTGGGCGGTGGTTCAGACCCCACTCTCACCTATGGACTAGAGCGATTGCTCACTCGGTGCATCTGGAAAATGGGCTGTGACTATGCTGCCCACCCTGTGGTCCCTCGTAGGGGAGCTTTCCAGGAGTAGAGTTGAGGGAAGGTTGTGGCTGGGGTCAGCCTCTGACTTTTTGGCCCAGTGTGACGCCGAAGGTTGGGGATGGCCTCAGTGGGGGCATGAAGGTTTCTCTTGCTCTGAGGGTTTTCCGCAGCTCCAAAAGTCATGATTTTCTCCTGGGTGGCAGGTGGGACTCAGGGGGTGTGACCCAGGGTTCTCCAATTGGAGGGCTCAAGGGGCAGGCCCCTGGGGAAGGAACACTGAAAACAACTGAGGGTTTGGTCCAGCGCGTAGGGCCATAGTAGGCCCGAACCACCATCACTGGGGTGGGAACCTTGGATGGTGAAAAGCAGGAGGCCTTGGCCTTGTGTGTGTGTGACTTGTAGAGGGTGTTCTCAAAGGACTCAGGTTGGGACCACTTGGGTCCCTGGGCCAGGCCCATGCGGCGGCTCTGCAGACATGCACTGCAGGAAGCAAGTTTGCTGGGGATTTTATGGCCAGTTCTCATGAGCTTTCTGCCCAAATTGAAATCGATTTGGGCAGAAAGCTGGTGAGAATTGTCTGGTGTTGGGTGGCAATTTGGGCCGCAGTGTCACCCGTGGTCTAGAGCCCTTTCTCACTCAGTGCGTGTTGAGTCCACCTGGGAAATAGGCCAAAACCACGTGGTTCCCTGAGAGCTCCAGCTTGGGGGAGCTTTTCAGGGGCAGAGTTGGGAAGCTGTTCTTGCTGGGTGTGAGCCTCTGAGTTTTGGGCCCAGTGTGGTCTGATGGTGGGGGATGGCTTCGGGGGGGGGGGGTGTCATGCCATTGTCTCCTGCTCTGAGGGGTTTCTGCAGCTCCAAAGGACACAGTTTTCTCCTGTATGGCAGGCGCAGTCCTGGAGTATCACTGAGGCATTCTTAATCTGTGCCAGCGTGAGTCGCAGATATGCGCAATCTGGTAGGCTTGGGGACAGGCCTCTGGGCATGGAAGCCTGTATACCCCACCTAGGGTTAGTGTTGGGGCTTAAGGACATGGCAGGCCCAATGTGCCAGTGCAGTTGCTTGCTCCCCTCAGGGCTGAGTCCAGGGAATGTGTCCGGCGGTGCAGCAGAATCAGGTTTTATGGCCATGGGGGCCTCTCATGGTGAGGGTGGCTTTAGGGGGCCTGAAGGTTTTTCCCCTCTGAGGGTTTGGTGCAGCTCCAAATGGCCCGGTTTCCTACCACTGGGTTGTTGGAGTCTTGGTATGTCACTCAGGGGTCTTTAATCTGGTTGGCATGGGAGCCAGGCCCCTTGGAATGGAAGTCTGAAAACTGAAACTAGCATTAGGGTTAGGGTCTAGGGGCATTACAGGCCCAATCCGCTGATGCTGAGGCAGGCTCCCTTCAGTCCTGAGTTGAGTGCATGCATCTGGCACTGCAGCAGAATCCGGCTCATGGCCAGGTGGGCCATTAATGGTGGGAGTAACTTTAGTTGGCATGCATGTTTCTCCCTTGCTAAGGGTTCAGAGCAGCTCCAAATGACATGGGTTCCTACCACATGGAGGGCGGAGTCCTGGGGTATAGCTCAGATGTCCTTGATTTGCAGGGCTTGGTGGACAGGCCCCTCAAAATGGAAGCCTGAAAACCCAAATTAGGGTTAGGGTTAGGGCCTAGGGGCATGGCAGCCCCAATCCACTGCTGCTAAGGTGGTCTCCCCTCAGGGCTGAGTTGAGGGCATGCATCTGGCAGTGTGGCAGAATTCAGCTTTATGGCCAGCGGGGACGCCAATTTTGGTAGTGGCTTTAGGGGACCATGCAGATTTCTCCCCTGCTAGGGGTTCAACCCAGCTCCAAACTGCATGGGTTCCTACCATGCGGCAGGTGGAGTCCTGAGGTGTAGCTCAGGGGTCCTTATTCTGGGGGGCCAGATGGCAGGCCCTGCGGAATGGAGCCTGAAAACCTAAACTAGGGTTAGGGTTAAGGCCTAGGGGCAACGCATGACTGATCTACTGGCACTGAGGTGGGCTCCCCACTGGGCTGAGTTGAGGACATGCGTTCGGTGGCATGACAGAATCCGGCTTTATGGTCAGGGGGCTGTTGATGGTGAGGGTAGCTTTAGGTGTGCATGCAGGTTTCTCCCACACTACCCATTCAGCACAGCTCCAAATGGCATGGGTTCCTACCATGTGGTGGGCGGAGTCCTCAGGTGTAGCTCATGGGTCCTTAATCCTCGGGCTTGGTGGCCAGGCCCCTCAAAATGGAAGCTTTTTGAGCTTCCGTTTTGAAATGGAAACCAAAACTAGGGTTAGGGTTAGGGCCTAGGGGCATGGCAAGACTGATCTCCTGGCACCGAGGCGGGCTTCCCTCAGGGCTGAATCGAGGACATGCATCTGGGGGTGTGGTGGGATCTGACTGCATGGCCAGGGTGCTGCCAATTGTTGGGGAGGCTTTAGAAGGGCATATATGTTTCTCCTAGGCTAAGGGTTAGGTGCACCTCCAAATGGCATGGTCTCCTAACATATGGCTGACGGATTCTTGGACTGTCACTCAGGTGCCCTTTTTCTGGGGGGCTTGAGAGTCAGGCCCCTCAGAATGGAAGCCTTAAAACCCAAACTAGGGTTAGGGTTAGGACCTAGGGGCATTACAGCCCCGATCTGCCAGCGCTGAGGTGGGCTACTCTCAGGTCTGAGTTGAAGGCATTCGTCCAGCACTGTGGTGGTATCCGGCTTTATGGCGGGTGGGATGTTGATGGTTGGGGTGGCTTTAAGGGGTCATGCAGGTTTCTCCCCCTCTGAGAGTTCAGTGCAGTTCCAAATGGCATGGGTTCCTACTGTGTGGCAGGTAGATTCCTGGGGTATAACTCATGGGTCCTTAATCCAGGGGCTTGGTGTCCAGGCCCCTTGGAATGGAAGCCCGAAAACCCCAACTAGGGTTAGGGTTAGTGCCCAGGGGCATGGCAGGCCTGATCTGCCAGTGCTGAGGCAGGCTCCCCTCAGGGCTGAGTGGAGGGCATCTATCCAGCAGTGCAGCAGAATCCGGCTTTATGGCTGGGGACTGCTGATGGTTGGGGTGGCTTTTGGGGGGCATGCAGGTTTCTCCTGCTCTGAGGGTTTTGTGCAGCTCCAATGGGCATGGTTTCCTCCTGGGTGGCAGCCAGAGTCCTGGGGTGTGGCTCAGGTGTCCCCAATCTGGAAGGCTTGGGGGCCAGTTCTTGGGGACTGAACCCTGAAAAGCCAACGTAGGGTTAGGGTTAGGGCCTAGGGCCATGGCAGACCCAATCTCCCAGTGCTGAGGTGGGTTCCCTGATGGGCTGAGTCAAAAATGGGGGTCAAGCGGCACTTCAAGCTCTGGGTTTTGTTGTGTGGGCCGTCTGTGGTGAGGGTGACCTCAGGAATGCATGCGGGTCTCTCACGGTCTGAGGGTCCTGGGAAGCTCTGAACTGAAGGTTTTCCTCCTGGATGGGCAGGTGGAGTCCTTAGGTGTGGCTCAGGGTTTCCCAATCTGTAGGGCTTGTTGGCCAGGTCTCTGGGCACAGAAGCCTGAAAACACAAACTAGGGTTTGGGTTAGGGCTTAGGGGTATCCAGTCCTGATCTGCCAGCACTGAGGCGAGAACCCTGGGGGCTGAGTCGAGCACAGGGGTCAGGAGGCATGTCAGGCTGTGAGTTTGTGGCCGGGGGAGCCGTTGAGGTTGGAGGTATCCTCAGGGAGGCATGAGGGTTGTTCCATTCCTATGGTTCTGCATAGTTTTGAATAGCACGGCTTCCTCCTGGTGGCAGGCAGACTCGTGGGGTGTGGCCTAGAGGTCCCAATCTGGAGGGACAGTGCCAGTGTGGTTTTAGACCTGTGGAGGGTTTGGGAACTGCATCAGCAGTCCGTGGAAGGCCTGGCAGTGCGGATTCATGCCATGGAGGGCGTGGTGAGCTGTGGTGCGAGAGAGCATGGTAGGCGTGGCAATGCTGCTTGCCACCACTGGAGGCAGTGGCGAGCTGCCTTGGGAAACACACCAGAAGAGTCTGTGCAGCCTGCAGGCTCTGAGGGCAGTGGTGTGGTGCTGGGTGAGAGACCCTGAAAGGTGAGGCACTGCAGCTTGTTTTTACAGGTCGGAGTGTTGAGTTGAAGAGTCTCTGTTTCCCCAGACTTAAGAGTGGTGGTAACAACCGCTGGAGCCAGGCCCCCCCTCAGCACTGTGCCCTGTTGCCCCAGGTTTGATGGGAATCTGCTGTCAGGGTGGTTCAGGAGGGTCCTTCTGGTGGGGGTCTGGGGCCAGGGGGAACCAAACTCAACCCATGGTGCCTTAGGAACTGAGAAGTTGAGTGTTTGTTTGGAAGAGTTTATTTGCTTCTCCAAAAAGGACAAGGGCATTGGCCGGCTTTAGAAGGAAGTTAATTTCCACTTAAGAAACAAGTATGTGTCTCTCCTTCTCCCAGGAATTGGAGCAGGTGTGCAGGTTTTACGTGGGAAGTGCCTGACAACTCTTCTTCACTCTGGCTCCATGAGACCTGAAGTTTGGAAATCAGCATCTGAGTCCATCATGCAGCTTGTCACAGGATGTCAGCGTTCAGAGAAAACAACAGGCCCGTGGAGCACAATGTCACATCCATGCCAGGATGGGAGGTAAAACTTCTCTTTCACCCCAAACATCCTGGGTTTTCTCTCGTCTCCAGTGGAGCCACAAAGTCACACGAACACAGCTGTCAGCAATGGTGAGTGGGTGCTAGGGTTCCTGAGTTTCCCTGCAGGGAGCACCTGGCAGGGGATCTCATCTTCTCTGTTTATTTTTGGCTTAAAAAGGTATTTGGAACATCTCTTTCCTAGGCAATCCCTTGAATTCGAAAGGGAAGATGAGATGGACTCGGTGTGTGTTTGGGACCTAGAATGCGTTCCTTCATCCAACAGTGTTGATTCCATTGGTCCTAGGCTGTGGTGGAGTGGCCAGCATCTAGAGTGAGGTGGCTGTTTGTGGTCAGATAGAGGCTTGGATGATGGCTTCTCCTTTGTCCAAGGTGATGTATCCTAATGGATTCATCTTTTTTATCCAAAGAGTTCTGATGAGGGCAGAGGGAAAATTCAAAAGGATTCCAAGGAGCCTTGGACGACTGAAAAGGGAAGTTTGACTTTCTAGTTCCACTCAGTGGACCATCTAGAGAGTTGGCCGTGGCATCCTTTCTCTGCAGTTTCATGGGTGGTGAAGTCAGAAGGAGAGTCCTGGATAGAGGCATTCTGATGGCTTCACAGGGCATGGCGTCAGGAACCCTCGGGTGAATCTCTGGGGCTGCTTGCCAGACACTGGGTGCGTCATGTTATCCCCCAGGTTTTCTGTTTCCTCCTTAGGAAATTGCTGGCAGAGAATGTTCTGCTTAAAGCGGTGGGCATGCGGGTTGTTGTAGCCACTCTGGAAAAGAGCATGGTGGTTCCTCCAAAGCTAAGAACTGAACAACCCTAGGATCCAGAAGTTGCCCTCCTAGGTATTTCCCTAAAGGGTACAAAAATGCACCTTCAGTGGGGGTACAAGCACCGTGATATTGACACCAGCATTATCAACCATAGTGAAATGATGGAGGGAGTCCCAATGTCCATTCACTGGTGAGTGATATATATATATATGTATGTAAATATATAATCTCCCACATATTCTTAAAGGAATAGGAGCCAGGTTCAAAAAGAATGAAATCTTACATTTGCAAGGATGTGGATGGATCTAGAGTGGATTTAGCTAAGCAAAATCAGTAAGAAATGACCAATAGCCTATAATTTGACTTCTATGGAATTTCAGGAAGAAAACAGAAAAACATAGTGAGGAGAGAAAGATAGGTCAATGAGGAAAGAGACTCAAACTTAGAACACCAACCAAGGGCGGCTAGAGAGCAGGGGTGTGGAGGGGAAGGGTTAAATGGGTGACAGCTATTAGGGAGGGTACTTGTTGTGATGAGCTCTGGGTGTTCTTTGAAAGTGAGGAATCACGAAATCCTACCCTTGAAACAAAGGAATGAACACTGCCTAGAAACAAATTGAAATTGAAGTCAAGGAAGGAAAGAAGAAGACCATGTTCTACTTCATGAAGAGTGAGGTAAAAATGGATTTTTTACCTCAGAAAAAATAATTTTCACTCTCCTGTTCTATCAATGATCATTTTCAAACACACTGTGGTAGGATACACTAGTTTCTGTTTGCATAAGGATCCCTCAGAAAGCTGCCAGGAAGATTCAGAAGTCAGAGTATGTCCATGTTCCATTGATATGTTCCTTTCAATTTTCCCAGGTACAAAGATAAGTGGAGAGAAATATGGCAGAAGAGGAAAGGAAGTGTTAAGCATTCAGGAGGTAGCCTTCCCCCTTTCTCATGAAAGCCTTGGGCCAGTGTAAATTGAGAAGAAGGAGAGGGGATCCGAGAGCATTGTGGCAGGCAAGGGATTTCCAGGTCTGCCTAGAGCTCACAGGGATCCCTGAGGAGAGCTGGGCTAGGGGCATGGCAGGCCTGAACTGCTCGTCTGGAGGTGGGTTCCTCGAGGAGCTGAGTTGAAGATGGGGGTCAGGCAGCACATCAGGCTCCAGGGGGCTGCAGAATGTGGGGGAGTACTCACGGGGACATGTAGGTTTCTCCAGCTCTGAGGGTTTCGTGCAGATCCAAACAGACTGGTTTCATGCTGGATGGCAGGCGGACTCCTACAGTGTGACTCCAGGGTTCCCAACCTGGAAGGTTTGTGGGATAGGCTCCTGTAGATGGAGGCCTGAAAACTCAACTTAGGGTTAGGGTTATGGCCTTGGGGAATTGCAGGCCTGATCTCCCAGCGCTGATGTGGTCTCCCCTCGGGGTTGAGTTGAGGGAATACAGCCTGCAGTGTGGCAGAATCAGGGTTTCTGGCCAGGGGACTGTTGATGGTGGGGTGGTTTAGAAGGGCGTGCAGGTTTCTTCCTCTCTGAGGGCACTGTGGAGCTCCAAAGGACACGGTCCCTTCCCCGCCCCCACATGGCAGTTGGATTCTTGGGTTGTCACAGAGGGGTCCTTAATCTGGGGACTTTGGGGGCCAGGCCTCTTGGGATGGGAGCCTGAAAACAGAAGCTAGAGTTATGGTAAGGGCCTTGGGGCATGTCAGGCTCGATCTGCTGCTGCTGAGGTGGGCTCCCAGTGGGCTGATGTCAGACTCTGAGTTTGTATCCAGGGAGGCTACAGAAGCTGGGGGTGTCCTCAGAGTGGCATGCAGGTTTCTCCCAGTCTAAGGGTTCTGCAGGGCTCCAAAGGGTACGGTTTCCTCATGTGTGGGGGGTGCAGTCCTGGGGTGTCACTGAGGCATCCTTAATCTATGTTGGTGTGAATCTCAGAGGTGCCCATCAGCAGGCTTGGGGAACAGACCTCTGGGCATGGAAGTCTGTACACCCCACCTAGGGTTAGTATTAGGGACTAAAGGCATGGGAGGCCCAATGTGCTGGCACAGATGTGGGATCCCCTCAGGGCTGAGTCCAGGGCATGCATCCAGAGACACAGAAGAATCCGGTTTTATGGCCATCGGGGCCTCTCATGGTGGGGGTGGCTTTAGGGAGCTTACAAATTTCTCCCCGTCTGAGGTTTCGGCGCAGCCCCAAACCACAAGATGTCCTCCCACTTGGTGGGTGGAGTCCTGTGGTGTCGCTCAGTAGTCCTTAATCTGGGGGATGTGGGGACCAGTTCTCTTTGGATGGAAGCCTGAAAACACAAACTAGGGTTAGGGTTAGGGCCTTAGGTCATTGTAGGCCATATCTGCCAGATCTGAGGTGGGCTGCCCTCAGGGCTGAATTGGGGACATACCTCCGGCATCACAAGTATATGGCTTTATGATGGTTAGGATAGCTTTATGGGTGCATGCAGTTTTCACCCCCTTTGAAGGCTCGCTACAGCTACAATCAGAATGAATTCCTACCACATGGCGTGTGGAGTCATGGGGTGTCACTCAGACCTCCTTTGTCCTGGGGGCTTTGGGGCCAGGAGCCGTTCAGACCACACTGTCCTCTGTGGCCTTGAGCAATTTCTTGCTCGGTGCATGGTGTGGCCATCCGGAAAACACGCCGAGACAACGTGGCCCATTGGAGGATCCCTGCACAGGGGAGCTTTCCTGGAGCAGAGTTGAGGGAGGGGTTGTGACTCTCCCCCATGGCCTCGATGGATTTCTCGCTTGGTGCATGTCCTGGCCATCCAAAAAACATGCCGAGACTGGGGTGCCTGGGTAGCTCAGTGGGTTAAAGCCTCTGCCTTCAGCTCAGGTCATGATCTCAGGGTCCTGGGATCGAGCCCCACATCGGGCTCTCTGCTCAGTGGGGAGCCTGCTTCCTCCTCTCTCTCTGCCTGCCTCTCTGCCTACTTGTGAGTTCTGTCTGTCAAATAAATAAATAAAATCTTTAAAATAAAAAACCCCGCCAAGACAATGCCGCCCACCCAAGGGCCCCTGTGCAGGGGAGCTTTCCCCAGCAGAGTTGAGGGAGGGGTTGTGGTGGGGTGTCAGCCTCCGACTTTTTGGTCTGGTGTGGCGCCGAAGGTTGGGGATGGCCTCAGTGCGGGCATGAAGGTTTCTCTTGCTCTGAGGGTTTTCTGGAGCTCCAAAAGGCACCGTTTCCTCCTGGGTGGCAGGTGGACTCATGGGGTATGACTCAGGGTCCCATAATGGCAGGGATCGATGGACAGGCCCCTGGGGAAGGAAGACTGAAAAACCAGGCGAGGGTTAGGTCCAGCGCCTAGAGGTACAACAAGCCCAACCACCAGCACTGGGGTGGGAAGACTAGAGGGTGAGAATCAAGAGGCCTCATCTTCGTGCATGCATGACTCATCGAGGGCGTTCTCACAGGATTCGGGCCATGACCCCTCTGTTTCCTGGGCCAGGCCAAGGTGAAGGCCCTGTGGACATGTGCCGCATGAAGTGAGATCACCGGGGATGTTCTGGCCAATTCTCATGAGCATTCGCCCAGATTGAAATTGATTTTTCAGAAATCTTGTGAGAATTGGCTGGCATGGGTGACTCGGGCTGCACTGTCACCCTTGGTCTAGAGCCCTTTTTCATTCGGTGCGTGTCAAGGACCCCTGGGAAATGGGCTGTGATTTTCTGGCCAATTCTCACGAGCTTTCTGCTCAAATCAAATTGATTTGGGCAGAAAGCTCGTGAGAATTGGCCAGCATTGGGCAGTGACTCAGGCCACACTGTCAGCCATGGTCTAGAGCCCTTTTCCATTTGTTGTGTGTTGAGGCCCCCTGGGAACTGAACTGTGACCACATGGCTCCCCAAGAGCCCCGGCGCAGGGGAGCTTTCTGAGGGCAGAGTTGAGGGAGGGGTGGTGGCTGGGCATCAGCCTCCGAGTTTTTGGCCCAGTGTGGTTCTGATAGAGGGGGATAGCCTCGTGGGGGTGGGGGCATGCAGGTATCTCCTGCTCCTAGGGTTTTCTGCAGCTCCAAAAGGCACAGTTTCTACTTATGTGGCAGGAGGAATCATGGGGTGTGTTTCAGGGTTCCGCCAGTGGAGGGCTTGAGGTAGAGGACCCTATAAAAGGAAGATTGAAAAACCAGGCAAGGGTTAGTGCCCAGGCCTAGGGGCACGGCTGGCCCCATCCGCCAGCACCAGGGAAGGTACCACTGGAGGCTGAGTAGCAGGAGGCATTGGCCTCACCTGTGCCTGACTCATGGAGGCCTTTCTGGCAGGGTTCGAGGTGGGACAACTCGGGATCCCGGGCCTGGATAAGGGGGTGGCCCTGCAGACATGAGGCACAGAAAGGGAGTTCACTGGGGGTTTTCAGGCCAATTCTTACAAGCTTTCTGCCCAAATTGATATTGATTTGGGCAGAAAGCTCGTGAGAATTGGCCAGCATTGGGCGGCCATTCGGACTGCACTATCCCCCATGGCCTCAAGCGATTTCTCACTCAGTGCATGTCCCCGCCATCTGGAAAACAGGCTGAGATGATGTGGCCCACCTGAGGCCCATGCAGAGGGGAGCTTTCCTGGAGCAGAGTTGAGGGAGGGGTTGTGACTGGGTGTCAGCCTCTGACTTTTCAGCCCAGTGTGGCGCTGAAGGTTGGGGATGGCCTCAGAGGGGGCATGAAGGTTTCTCTCACTCCGAGGGTTTTCCTGCAGATCTGAAAGGCACTGTTTTCTCCTAGGTGGCAGGTGGACTCGTGGGGTATGACTCAGGGTTCCTCAGTTGGAGAGCTCTAGGGACAGGCTGCTGGGGAAGGAGCACTGAAAACCCATCCGAGGGTTAGGTCCAGAGCCTAGGGGCATAGCAGGCCGAACCACTAAAACTCGGGTGGGAACCCTAGAAGGTGAGAAGCAATAGGCTTCATCCTCATGTGTGCATGACTCGTCGAGGGCGTTCACGCAGGATTCGGGCTGCGACCCCTCGGATCCCCAGGCCAGGCCTAGACGGAGGCCCTGCGGACATGTGGCGCGTGAAAGGGATTGCCGGGAATTTCCGGCCAATTCTCACAACCTTTCTGCCCAAATCAATTTCAGTTTGGGCAGAAAGGTCGTGAGAATTGGCCAGTGTTGAGCGGCTACTTGGGCCACACTGTCAGCCATGGTCTAGAGCCCTTTTCCATTTGTTGTGTATTGAGGCCCCCTGGGAACTGGACCGTGACCACATGGCTTCCCGAGGGCCCCAGCGCAGGGGAGCTTTCCGAGGGCAAAGTTGAAGGGGATCGCCTCTTGGGGAGGGTGCATGCAGGTGTCTCCCACTCTGAGGGTTTTCTGCAGCTCCGAAAGGCATGCTTTCCACTTAGGTGGCAGGAGGACTCATGGGATGTGTTTCAGGGTTCCCCCAGCTGAGGGCTCAAGGGACAAGACCCTGGAAAAGGAAGACTGAAAAAACAGGCGAGGGTTAAGGCCTGGGTCTAGGGGAATGGCAGGCCCCATCTGCCAGCGACAAGGAGGGTACCCCCAGAGGCTGAGGAGCAGGAGGCATTGGTATCACCTGTGCCTGACTCACGGAGGCCTTTCCTTTCCTAGGGGCCTGTCCCTAGAGGCCTCAACTGGGGGATCCCTGAAACACACCCCAAGAGTCCTCCTCCCACCTGGTGGAAACCATGCCTTTCAGAGCTGCAGAAAACCCGCAGAGCAGGAGACACCTGCATGCACCCTCCCCACAAGGCCATCCCCCACCATCAGCCCCACACTGGGCTGAAAACTCGGGGGCTGATGCCCAGCCACCACCCCTCCCTCAACTCTCCCCTCAGAAAGCTCCCCTGCGCTGGGGCCCTCGGGAAGCCATGTGGTCACAGCCCGATTCCCATTGGTCCTCAACACCCACTGAATGGAAAAGGGCTCTAGACCACGGCTGACAGTGCGGCCTGAGTCACTGCCCAATGCTGGCCAATTCTCACGAGCTTTCTTCCCAAATCGATTTGATTTGAGCAGAAAGCTCATGAGAATTGGCCGGAAAATCCACAATGAACTCACTTCATGGGGCACATGTCCATAGGGCCTTTGCCTGGGCCTGCCCCGGGGGACCCGAGGGGTGGAGGCCTGAATCCTGCACGAACGCCCTTGACGAGTCATGCACGTGAGAGGACGAGACCTCTTGCTATACACCCTCTAGGGTTCCCTCCCCAGTTTTAGTGGTTTTGCCGTGCTATGCCCCAAAGCACTGGAACTAACTCTCAGATGGGTTTTCAGTGTTCCTTCCCTGGCAGCATGTCCCTAGAGCCCTCTAATTGGGGAAACTTGAGGCATACTCCACGAGTCCCCCTGCCACCTAGGAAGAAAGAGTGCCTTACGGAGCTATGGAAAACCCTCAGAGTGAGAGAAGCCTTCATGCCCCCACTGAGGCCATCCCCAACCCTTGGCGTCACACCCGGCTGAAAAGTCAGAGGCTGACGCCCAGCCACAACCACTCCCTCAGCTTTGCTCCGGGAAAGCTCTCCTGCACAGTGGCCCTTGGGTGGGCCGTGTCATCTTGAGATCTTTTCCAGATGGCCACGACATGCACCAAGTAAGATATTGCTCGAGGCCATGGCGGACAGTGCGGTCCGAATGGCCGCCCAATGCCAGCCAATTCTCACGATTCTTAAATCGATATGGATTTGGGCAAAAAGCTCGTGAGAATTAGCCAGAAAACCCCCGGTGAACTTTGTTCTTGCTCCCCATGTCTGCAGGGCTGCCCCCTGGGACTGGCCTGGGGTCCCGAGTTGTCCCGCCTCAAACCCTGCCAGAAAGGCCTCCGTAAGTCAGGTGAAGGTGAGGCCAATGCCTCCTGTGGCAACCTCCCTGATACTGACAGATTGGGCCAGCCATGCCCCTAGGCCCGGGCTCTAACCTCGAATGGCTTTTTAGTCTTCCTTTTCCAGGGTCCTGTCCCTCGAGCCCTCAACTGGCGGAGCTCTGAAACACACCCCATGAGTCCTCCTGCCACCTAAGTGGAAAGTGTGCCTTTCGGAGCTGCAGAAAACCCTCAGAGCCAGAGAAACCTTCATGCCCCCACTGAGGCCATCCCCAACCTTCGACACCACACCGGGCCGAAAAGTCAGAGGCTGATGCCCAGCCACAACCCCTCCCTCAACTCTGCTCTAGGAAAGCTCCCCTGCGAAGGGCCCTGGGGTGTGCGCATTATCTCACAGTGTTTTTCCTGATGGCCGTGACATGCACCGAGCGAGAAATCGCTCGAGGCCATGGGGGACAGTGTGGTCCGAATGGCTGCCCAATGCTGGCCAATTCTCAGGAGCTTTCTGCCCAAATCGATATCGATTTGGGCAGAAAGCTCCTGAGAATTGGCCGAAAATCCCCTGGCGAACTCGCTTCCTGCACTGCATGTCTGCAGGGCCGACCCCTGGGCCTGGCCCGGGATCCCGAGTTCTCCTGATTTGAACCCTGCCAGAAAGCCCTCAATGAGTCAGGCACATGCAAGGCCAATGCCTCCTGCTACTCAGCCTCCTGGGATACCCTACGTGGCCCTGGCAGATGGGCCAGCCATGCCCGGAGGCCCTGGTCCTAACCCTTGCTTTGTTTTTCAGTCTTCCTTTCCAAGGGTCCTGTCCCTCCAGCTGTCAACTGGGGGAAACGTGAAACACACCCCATAGGACCTCCTGCCACCTAAGAGAAAACTGCATATTTTGGAGCTTCAGAAAACCCTTGGAGTGGGAGACACCGGCATACACCCACCCTGAGGCCATCCCCCACCAACAGCGCCACACTGGGTGGAAAAATTGGAGACTGATGCCCAGCCACAACCCCTCCCTCAGGTCTCCCCCATGGTCCCCTAGGGAAGTCACTTGGTCACGGCCCATTTCCCAGTGGGCCTCGACACACACCAAGCAAAAAAAGACTCTAGACAATGGGTGACAGTGCAGCCCCAAATGCAGCCCAACACTGGGTAATTCTCATGAGCTTTCTGTCCAAATTGGGCAGAAAGCTCGTGAGAACTGGCTGGAAAAATCGCCAGCAAATTTGCTTCCTCTGGTGCCTGTCAGCAATGCGTCTGCCCGCAACAAGCCTGGTGACCCATGTGGTCGCTTGCTGAATCCTGCGAGACCGCCCTCTATGAGTCCCTCACATACCAGGACAAGGCCTCCTCTTTCTCACCCTCTAGGGTTCCCACCCCACTGCTTCCTTTTAGGGCTTGCTATGCCCCTACACTCTGGGCATTCAAGATTAGGCTTCTGGGGAGAGATGCCTGAAAACCCAAGCTAGGGTTCAGATTAGGGTCTTGGGGCATGTCAGCTTCAATCTTCTATCTCTGGGGCCATCTACCTTGATGTCTGACTGGAGGTAGGTGCTCAGGGTGTGTCAGACTGCACATTTTTGTCCAGGGTGGACTATGAAATTAGGCTGGCCTCAGAGGCCTTGCAGGTGACTCCTAATCTGGAGGATTTATGAAGCTCTAAGGGTACAGTTTCCTTCTGGAGGGCAGGCAGTTATGTGGTGTTGCTCTGGAGTTCCCACTTTGGAGGGCTTCTGGGACAGGATTCTGGGGACAGAAGTCTGAAAACACAAATTCGGGTTTGGACTAGGGCTGAGGGTATGGCAGGCCCAATCTAAAGACCTTAGGCGACCTCTTCAGGATCTGAAATTAGGTGTGTGAGGTGGAAGCTCAGGCTTTTGCCTCTGGTTTTTGTGTCCATGATGGTCACGGAATGTAGGGGTGGCCTCATGGGGCCATGGAAGATTCTCCCTTTCTGGGTGTTTTGCACAGCTCCAAATAGCATGATGTCATTCTGGAGGAAAGGAGGAGTCCTGGTCTCTGGCTCAGCGGTCCCTCATAAGGTGGAATTTGAGAGCAGGGCTCTGGGAATGGGTGCATGGAAATGCAACTTTGAGTTAGGATTTGGTCATAGGGACATAAGAGGCCCCTAATGTTGGCTCTAGGTAAAGCTACAGAGGACACTTAGCTGAAAAAGGGGTTCAGGCTGAGAGTCCCAATGTGGGATTTTCCCCAGGGATGCCCTCAAATGTGGGCATGGCCACATGGGACATGTAGGTTTCTCCTTTTTTGAGAGTCTTACACATATCCCTACTACGTGGCAGGAGGACTTCTGTTTTCTGGATTAGGTTCCCCCATAGGCAGGGATTTGAGAATAGTCCTATGCAGATAGATGCCTGAAAACACAGTTTGGGTAGAGATGATGGCCAATGGGCATTTCAGGATTGGTCTGCTGGATACGTGGCCTGCCGCTTCCAGTCGGCGAAGGGAGAAGAATTAGGCACAAACAAGTCAGCTGCAAGAGATTGGGAGCAGGGGACAACAGTCGAAAAGGACTGCTGCCCCGAGTAACTCCACAGTCTCACTTTTATTGGATAGAAACAATAGCCAACAGAAGGAACGATGAAGGTCAAACATCAGTCACGTCTTGCAGACAAGAGGAGGAGGGTAAACTTTATAGTTAACCAAGCATATTCAAAGGACACATCTAACTAACAATGGGCGCTTCTGGGAAGAGAAAGGAGCGATAACGGAAAAGGGAAGCAGGTGGTTTTTGTCCCACCCTGAGCTGACCAGGCGTTCCCAGGTGCTCGGCTTCCCTGAAGCAGGCAGCGTTCCACCCTGGGTGGGCTGGGCATTCCCAGCTGCCCGGCTTCTGTGAAGGGGTGGCCTCCCGCCCTGAGCGAGCCAGATTCATCCCCAGCTGCCCAGCTTCACGGTCGTATATCGTCCTTCTCCCCAAAGACCCGTTGCCAGTATATGTATTTCTTAAAGCCATATCTAAATGTGCTTGGCAACTAGTAAAATCCTCCAGGGGTTACAGTTTAAGTAACAAATTGTTCCGAGGGGCAGCGGCAGTGGCCATTTACCTGTGTGGCTGACAGGAGGTTGGAACTATGGCTGTGGCAGACACAGCATTAATGCACAGAGCAGCATATGAAATTGGAGTGCCCTCAGTGGCCATGTAGGTTGATCCTCATATGTGGTTTTTGTGCAGTCCCACAGGCCTCTTTTGCCTTCTGGAAAGCAAGCAGAGTGCTGTGTTGGGGCTCCAGAATTCCCAATGTGGAGGGCTTGTGCACCAGGACTCTGGGGATGGAAGACTGAAAACACAAGCTAGGGTTAGGGTTAGGGCCTAGGGCACCACAGGCATGATCTGCAGAGGCTGAGGTGAGATCAATGGCATCTGAAATAAGGTCGAGTGTCAGACGTCCGCGCAGGCTGATGATGGCCTAGTTTGTATCCATGAGGGCCCCTGATGTAGGGGTGGCCTCATGAGATCATGGAGGTTTTCCCAATCTGGGGGGTTGGGTGCAGCTCCAAACAGCCAAGTTTCCTTCTTCGGGACTTGGGGAGTGATGTTTGATGGCTCGTGATGTTTGATGGCTCAACCATCCCCATATAGAAAGATTCAAGAGCAGGCTCTATGTATGGATGCCTGAAAACCACACCTATGGTTCCCATTAGAGCGGAGGGACATGGAAGATCTTATCTGCTGACACTGGGGCGACCTACCCAGGGGGCTGAGTTGAAATAGAGTCTCATGATAAGGGTCACAATGTGGGTTTGTGTCCAGGGAAACCTTGGAATGTGGTGGTGGCTCGGGGCCATGCAGGATTCTCCTACCCTGAGGCTTTGACACAGCTCCGAATAGCAAGTTTTCATTCTCGAGACAGGAGGTGTTGTGTTCTGTGGCTTGGGATCCCCCAAATGTTGGTATTTGAGACCAGGCCTCTGGTGACAGAACCTGAAAATCTAGGCTAGGCTACAGATTACAGCCTAGGGGCATGTCAGGTCTAATCTTCTCTGTCTGGAGCCATCAACCTGGGTGTCTGATGGAAGGGAGATGATCAGGGTGTACTAGACTCCGCATTTTTGTCCAGGGCATCCTAGGAAATTAGGGTAGCCTCAGGGGCCTTGCAGGTTTCTCCTATTCTTGAGGTTTCATGAAGCTCTAAAGGGCCTAGCTGCCTTCTGGAGGGCAGGCACAGTCCTGTGGTGTAGCTATGGAATACCCAGGCTGGAGGGTTTGTGGGGCAGGACTCAGGGGACAGAAGTCTGAAAACACCAAGGAGGTTAGGATTAGGGCTGAGAGTATGGCAGGCCCAATCTAAAGACCCTGAGGGGAGCTCTTTGGGTACTGAAATTAGGGTGTTGTGAGGTGGAAGCTCAGGCTTTGGCCTCTGGTTTTTATATCTAGGAAGCCCAAGGAATGTAGGGGTGGCTTCATGGGTCCATAGAAGATTCTCCCTTTTTGGGGGTTTTGCACAGCTCCAAATAGTGTGGTTTTATTGCAGAGGAAAGGAAGAATCCTGTCTTCTGATTCAGGGGTCCCCATAAGGAGGGATTTGAGAACAGGGCTCTGTGTATGGGTGCCTGGAAGGAAATCCAACCTTGGGTTTGGACTTGGGCCAAGGTCAGGACAGGCCTCAGATGTTGGCTCTAGGTCAAGCTACTGAGGGGACTTCATTGAAAACGTGGCTCAGGCTGAGGGTCACAATGTGGGTTTGTGCCCAGGGCAGCCCTCAACAGTGGGCGGGGCCTCATGGGTCATACAGGTTTCTCCTACGCTGAGAGTTTTACACATATCCCAATAGCAAGGTTTCCTGCTGTGGGGCAGGACGACTTCCATTTTGTGGCTCATGTTCCTCGGTATGCAGGGTTTTGAGACCAGACCTCTGGGGACATGTGCCTATAAACCAAGGTTGGGTAGAGATGATGGTCTAGGGGCGATGGCAGGTCCAATCTGGTGGATAGGCGCCCAGCTACCTGGGTGGCTGACAGGAGGTCAGGGCTCAGGCTGTGGCAAACAGAACATTAGTGCACCGGGCAGCCTATGAATTTGCGGTGCCCATGAGGACCATGCAGGTTGATCCTCATTTGGGGTTTTTATGTAGTCCCATAGGCCACTTTTGCCTTCTGAAAGGCAGGCAGAGTGCTGTGTTGGGGCTCCAGAATTCCCAAAATGGAGGGTTGGTGCACCAGGACTCTGGGGATGGAAGACTGATAACACAAACTAGGGTTAGGGTTAGGGCCTAGGGCATGGTAGGTCCGATCTGAAGAGACTGAGACAAGATCACCGGCATCTGAAATAAGGGCGAGTGTCAGACGTCTGCTCAGGCTGGAGTTTGTGTCCATGAGGGCCCCCTGATATAGTGGGGTCGCATGAGGCCATGGAGTGTTTCCCAATCTGGGGGTTAGGCAGAGCTCCAAACAACATTTCCTTCTTTGGGACAGGGGAGTGCTGTTTGATGGCTTAAGGGTCAACCATATGGAAAGATTCAAGAGCAGTCTCTATGTATGGATGCCTTAAAACCCCACCTAGGGTTCCCATTGGAGCCAAGGGACATGGCAGGTCCTAACTTCTGGCTCTGGGGCGAGCTACCCAGGGGCCTGAGTTGAAAAGGAGTCTGATGCTGAGGGTCAAATTGCAGGTTTGTGTCCAGGGCAGCCTTCAAATATGGTGGTGGGCTCAGGGGCCATGCAGGATTTTACTACCCTGAGGGTATTACGCAGCTCCAAATAGCAAAGTT
This sequence comes from Lutra lutra, assembly GCF_902655055.1. Taxonomy (NCBI): domain Eukaryota; kingdom Metazoa; phylum Chordata; class Mammalia; order Carnivora; family Mustelidae; genus Lutra; species Lutra lutra. The sequence continues at coordinate 163,323,782 of NC_062282.1, forward strand.
TACTTCTGGGGACCGGAGGTGTTGGGTTCTGTGGCTCAGGTATCCCCAGTTGTTGGTATTTGAGACCAGGCCTCTGGGGACGGATGCCTGAAAACCTAAGCTAGGGTACAGATTAGAGCCTAGGGTCTGTCAGGTTCAATCTTCTCTCTCTGGGGCCATCTACCTAGGTGTCTGATGGGAGGTAGTTGCTCTGGGTGTGTCACACCGTGCATTTTTGTCCAGGGCGTCCTTCGAAGTTGGGTGGCCTCAGGGTCCTCACACCTTTCTCCTAATCTTGACGTTTTTGAAGCTCTAAAGGGTGCCAGCATCCTTCTGGAGGCAGGCACAGTCCTGTGGTGTGGCTATGGAATACCCAGGCTGGAGGGTTTGTGGGATTGGACTCTGGGCACATAAGTCTGAAAACACCAATGAGGGTTAGGATTAGGGCCGAAGGTATGGCAGGCCCAATCTGCAGACCATGAGGTGAGCCCCACAGGATCTGAAATTAGGGCAAGTGTGAAGTGGAAGCTCAGGCTTTTGCCTCTGGTTTTTGTGTCTAGGATGGCCGTGGAATGTAGGGGTGGCTTCATGTGGCCATGGAAGATTATCCCTCTCTGGGGGTTTTGCCTGGTTCCCAATAGTTTGGGGATATTCTGTGGGAAGGGAGGAGTCCTGTTTTCCATCTCAGGGGTCCCTCAAAAAGAGGGATTCCAGAGTAGGGCTCCGGGTACGGGTGACTGGAAAGTCCCAGCTTTGGTTAGGATTGGGGCCTAGGGGCATGGCAAGGCTAATATGTGGGCTCTTGGTCCAGCTACCGAGAGCCCCTGAAAACAGGGCTCAGGCTGAGGTTCCCAATGCATGTTTGTGCCCAAGACAGCCCTCAAACATGGGTCATGCAGGTTTCTCCTCCTCTGAGGTTTTGACTTCAACATCCATCCCAATAGCAAGGTTTCTTGCCATGGGGAAGGAGGAGTTCTGTTTTGTGCATCAGGTTGCCCCATGTGTGCAAGGATTGGTGATAAGGTCTGGGGACAGATGCCTGAAAACCCAGGTTGGGTAGAGATGACAGCATAGGGCCATCAGAGAGAGCATTAGTGCATGGAAGGCCTGTGAAATTGGGGTGCCATCAAGGGCCCCAGCCTGGTTGTGTGGGCCAGGGCTCTGGGGACACAAGTCAGAAAACACAAACTCAGGTTAGGTTTAGGGCCAAGGGTATGGCAAGCCCTATCTGCAGACCCTGAGGGGAGCTCCTAAGGATCTGAAATTAGGGCAAGTATGAGGCAGTAGCTCAAGGTTTTATCTCTGGATTGTGTGTCTAGGGTGGCCAAGGAATGTAAGGGTGGCTTCATGGGGCCATGGAAGATTCTCCCTCTCTGGGGATTTTGCCCAGCTCCCAATAGTTTGTTGTCATTGTGGGGGAAGGGAGGAGTCCTGTTTTCTGTCTCAGGGGTCCCCCAAAAGAGGGATTCCAGAGCAGGTCTTGGGTACCAGCTCCTGAAAAACCCCACCTTGGGTTAGGATTGGGTCCTGGGGCATGGAAACCAGATATGCAGGCTCTTGGTCCATGTACTGAGGGCCCTTATTTGAACACAGGTTGAGGCTGAGGGTCACAGTGCTTTTTTCTTTCCAAGGCGGCCCTCAAGCATGGGCGTGGCCTCATGGATCATGCAGGTTTCTCCTACTCTGAAGGTTTCACACCCATCCCAACAGCAAAGTTTCCTGTCATGGGGAAAGAGGAGTTCTGTTTTGTGCCTCAGGTTCCCCCATATGCAGGGATTTGAGATAAAGTCTTGGCACCGATGCCTGAAAACCCAGGTTGCGAGACATGAAGGCCTAGGGCCATGGTAAGTCCGATCAGCTGAATATGCGACTTGCTGTCTTGGTGGCTGATGGGGTGTCTGGTCAGGCTCTGTCAGACGGAGCATTAGTGCACAGGGTGGCCTATGAAATTGGATTGCCATCGGGGGCTGTTCTGGTTAATCCTCATTTAGGGTTTTTCTGGAGCCCCATAGGGCACTTTTTCCTTCTAGTGAACAGCAGAGTGCTGCATTGTGGCTCCAGCATTCACAATCCAGAGGGCTTGTGGGCCAGGAGTGTGAGGACCAAAGTCTGAAAACACAAGATAGGATTACTTTTAGTGTAGCTGGCATAGGAGGCCCACTCTGCAGAGGTTGAATAGAGATCTCCAGCATCTGAAGTAAGGGCAAGTGTCAGACGTTTGCTCAGGCTGGAGTTTGTGTCCATAATAGCCGCTGAATGGATGGGTGGCCTCATGAGGCCATGGAGGTTTTCCCACTCTGGGGGGTTGTTTGTTGCTGCAAACAGCAAGGTTTCCTCCTGTGGGACAGGAGTCGTCATTTGATGGCTCAAGTGTCCCCTTATGGAAAGATTCGCAAGTAGGACTCTATGTATGGATGCCTGGAAACCCCACCTTGCATTCCCATTGGTGCCCAGGAACAAGGCAGTTTGGATTTCCTGGCTCCAGGGCTAGACATCTGGGGGGCTGAATTGAAATGGAGTCTCATGCTGATGGGGTTTGTGTCCAGGGAGATCTTGAAATGTGGTGGTGACTCAGGGGCCCTGCAGGATTCTCCTACGCTGGGAGTTTTACACCATTTCAAAAAGCAAGTTACCCTTCTGGGACCAGGTAGTGTTCTGTTTTGATTCTCAGGGATCCCCTTATGTTAGTATTCAAGAATAGGCCTCTGGGGAAAGATGCCTGAAAACCCAAACTACAGTTCAGATTAGGGTCTAGGGGCATGTCAGGTTCAGTCTTCTCTCTCTAGCGCCATCTCCCTGGGTGTCTGACTGGAGGTCGGTTCTCAGGGTGTGTCAACTGTACATTTTTGTCCAGGGCGGCCTACGACATTGAGGTGGCCTCAGGGCCCTTGCAGGTTTCTCCTAATTTGGAGGTTTTGGCAACTGTAAAGGGCACAGTTTCCTTTGGAGGGCAGGCACAGTCCTGAGGTGTGGCTCCAGAGACCCCATCCTGGAGGTTGTGTGCGCCAGGGCTCTGGGGATAGAAGTCTGAAAACACAACCTCAGATTAGGTTTAGGGCCGCCGGTAGGACAGGCCCAATCTGCAGACCCTGAGGGGAGCTCCTTGGGATCTGAAATTAGGGCAAGTGTGAGGCGGTAGCTTAGCCTTTTTCCTCTGGATTTTGTGTCTACGATGGCCATGGAATGTAGGAGTGGCCACCTGGGTCCATGGAATTTTCTCCCTCTTGGGGATTCTGCCTGGTCCCCAATAGTTTGGTGTCATTCTGGCGGAAGGGAGGAGTCCTGTTTTCTGTCTCAGGGTTCCTCCCAAAACAGGGATTCCAGAGTAGGGCTCTGGGTACAGGCACCTGTAAAACTCCACCTTGAATTAGGATTTGGGCCTAGGGGAATGGCAAGCCTGATATGCGGGCACATGCTCTGGCTACCGAGGGCCTTATTTGAAATCAGAGCTCAGGTTGAGGGTCACAATGTGTGTTTGTGCCAAGGCGGCCCTCAAGAGTGGGCGTGGCCTTATGGGCCATGAAGGTATCCTCTGCTCTGAGGGTTTTACACCCATCCCAACAGCAAGGTTTCCTGCCATGGGGAAGGAGAAGTCCTGTTTTGTGCATTAGGTTCCTCTATATGCAGGGATCTTAGATAAGGTCTGGAGAGAGATGCCTGAAAACCCAGGTTGGGGAGAGGTGATGGCCTAGGGCCATGGCAGGTCCGATCTGCTGGATATGTGGACAGCTGTCTGGGTTGCTGATCGGAGGTCTGGGCTCAGTCTGTGTCAGACAGAGCAGTAGTACACAGGGCTGTCTATGGTATTGGGGTGCCATTGAGGGCCATGCAGGTTGATCCTCATTTGGGGTTTTTGGGCAACCCCATAGGGTAGTTTTTTCTTCTGCTGGGCAGCCTGAGTGGTACATTGTCACTCCAAAATTAGTATGCAGATTGTTATTTCTATTGGGAAGACTACTCAATTGTCTACTTCCAATTGTCGTAGTTCTCCAGGTTTTAGCTCCTGAGTTTGGATTATATAGGAGTTAAAGTTTAAGTCTTCATAATCTGTGTACTCATAACTTCAGTATCATTTGTGACCCATAGTTTTTAATGGTCAAGGAAGGATTATTGATCTCATCTATTATATAGAAGATTTGTAGTGAAGGCAAAGGAATTAAAATTAAAATGATAGCAGGTAGGATAGTTCATATCCTTTCAAATTCTTGAGCGTCTATAGTTCTGGTATGTGTGAGTTTAGTGGTTAGTATTAGTGAAATGATGTAGAGGACTAGAGAGCTAATTAAAAATACAATCATCAGTGTGTGATCATGGAAGTGTAGGAGTTCTTCTATAATGGGGGAAGTTGCGTCTTGGAGGCCTATTTGGAGAGGGTACGCCATGGAGATATAAAGGATTTTCACCTATAATTTGACTTTGACAAAGTCATGTAATTTTTACTAATACCTCTTTATCGAGAAAGACATAGTGGTTATGGCATTGGCTTGAAACCGATTTTAGGAGGTTCGATTCCTTCCTTTCTTATTTTGATAGCACATAGGTTGGTTCTTCGAAGGTGTGATATGGGGGAGGGCATCCATGTAGTCACTCAATGTTTGTTGAGGTGTGTTCTACCGTTAGTACTTCTCGTTTGGATGCGAAGGCTTCTCAGATTATGAAGATTATCAGTATTACTGCTGTTAGTGAAATGAATGAACCTATGGAGGATACTGTATTTCATGTAGTGTAGGCATCTGGGTAATCGGAATAGCGTCGAGGCATACCCGATAGGCCTAAGAAGTGTTGAGGGAAGAATGTCATGTTTACTCCGACGAATATAATTGTAAAGTGGATTTTTGCTCAGGTATCATTTAGTGTATAACCCGTGAATAGTGGAAATCAGTGGACAAATCCACCTATAATTGCAAATACTGCCCCTATTGAAAGAACGTAATGGAAATGTGCTACCACGTAGTACGTGTCGTGAAGGACAATGTCTAGTGACGAATTTGACAATACGATGCCCGTTAGACCGCCGACTGTAAATAGAAAAATGAACCCCAGGGCCCATAGCATAGCTGGCGATCATTTAATATTACCTCCGTGCAGAGTAGCCAGTCAACTAAACACTTTAACCCCCGTGGGAATAGCAATGATTATAGTGGCTGATGTAAAATATGCCCGAGTATCGACATCCATGCCTACAGTAAATATATGGTGGGCTCATACAATAAAGCCTAGGAAACCGATAGATATTATCGCCCACACTATTCCCATATAGCCAAATGGTTCTTTTTTTCCTGAATAGTACGTTACGACGTGTGAGATAATTCCGAACCCAGGTAAAATTAGGATATATACCTCTGGATGTCCGAAGAACCAGAATAGATGTTGGTATAGGACGGGGTCTCCTCCTCCGGCCGGGTCAAAGAAAGTGGTATTCAGGTTTCGGTCTGTGAGTAGCATGGTAATACCGGCTGCTAGGACTGGTAGAGATAGGAGCAGGAGTACGGCTGTAATTAGGACGGATCATACGAACAATGGGGTCTGGTATTGTGATATTGCGGGGGGTTTTATGTTGATAATGGTAGTAATAAAGTTAATGGCTCCCAGAATGGATGATACACCTGCTAAGTGCAGGGAAAAGATTGTCAGGTCTACTGATGCTCCTGCATGCGCTAGGTTACCTGCCAGAGGAGGATACACAGTTCATCCTGTCCCTGCACCCGCTTCTACCATAGATGAGGTCAGAAGGAGAAGGAAGGATGGAGGCAGGAGTCAAAAGCTCATATTATTTATTCGTGGGAATGCTATATCAGGCGCGCCAATTATTAAGGGCACCAGTCAGTTTCCAAACCCTCCGATTATAATTGGTATTACCATAAAGAAAATTATTACAAATGCATGGGCGGTGACAATAACATTGTAAATTTGGTCATCTCCTAGCAGGGCGCCGGGTTGGCCTAATTCTGCACGGATTAGTAGGCTGAGGGCGGTGCCTACCATTCCGGCTCATGCACCGAATAGAAGGTAAAGGGTGCCAATATCTTTATGGTTCGTGGAGAATAATCATCGGTCTATGAACATGGGTAAAATGGCTGACAAGAGCATTAGACTGTAAATCTAAGAATAGGGGTTTAAGCCCCCTTTTTGCCAAGCCCTGTGGTGAAATATCACATTGAATTGCAAATTCAAAGAAGCAGCTTCAACCCTGCCGGGGCTTCTCCCGCCTTTTTTTTCTTCGCGGCGGGAGAAGTAGATTGAAGCCAGTTGACTAGGGTATTTAGCTGTTAACTAAAATTTCGTGGGATGATAGCCCACCAATCTAGGAAGGGCTTAGCTTAATTAAAGTGATTGATTTGCGTTCAATAGATGTGAGGTATGTTCTTGCAGTCCTTAGAGTAGGGTCAGGAGTTAAGTGGGTAGCACTTACTTAGGGCTTTGAAGGCCCTCGGTCTATTTTAACCTAAACTTCTAGAATAGTGTTGTTATTATTGGGGTTAGTGGGAGTAGTATGGTTGAGGTTACAATTAGAGGGGATAGGAGGATGATATTTTTTGTGTTCTCGAACTGTCATTTTATTTTTATGGTGTTTGTTGAGGGGAATATGGTTAGTGCTGTTGCGTATGTTAGTCGTATGTAGAAGTATAGGTTTAGTAGGGCCGTTATTACTATGAATATTGCTGCGATGATTATATCGTTTTTTGTAAGTTCGTGGATGATTATTCATTTAGGGATAAATCCTGAGAGGGGAGGGAGGCCTCCCAGGGAGAGTATAATTATTAGGACTAAGGAGGTTGTTAATGGGAGTTTATTTCATATGTGGGATAATGATAGTGTAGTTGTGGATGAATTTAGGGTGAATAATATGAATGCTCCTAGTGTTATTATAGTATAAATTGTAAGGTTTAGTAATATAAGAGTGGGGTTGTATGTTGTTACAGCGATTATTCATCCTATGTGGGCAATTGATGAATAGGCTAAGATTTTTCGTAGTTGAGTTTGGTTGAGGCCTCCTCAGCCCCCGGCTAGGACGGATATGGCCGCTATAATTATTAGTAGGTTTGGGTTAATGGAGGGCGAGATTTGATATAGAATGGAGAGGGGGGCGATTTTTTGCCAGGTAAGTAAGATTATTCCTGAAGATAGTGGGATTCCTTGGGTCACTTCGGGTACTCAGAAGTGGAAAGGTGAGAGTCCCAGTTTCATTGCTAGGGCCATTGTTATTGTGTTCGACGTGATTGGGTTGGGGGTGTTCAGTACTGTTCATTGGCCTGTTAGCAGTAGGTTAATGATGATTCCTAATATGAGGAGCATGGATGCGGTGGCTTGGGTAAGGAAGTATTTTGTTGATGCTTCCATGGCTCGTGGGTTAAATTTTTTTATTAAAATGGGGATGATGGCCAGTATATTTATTTCAAATCCGATTCAGACTATCAGTCAGTGGGAGCTTATTAGTACTACGATAGTTCCTGAGATAATGGTGGTTATAATGGTGGTGAGGACGAGGGGTTTGATTAGTACGGGAAGGGGATAAACCAACATTTTCGGGGTATGGGCCCGATAGCTTATTTAGCTGACCTTACTGTAGAATTTGGTGTAGGTTTGGTAGCACGAAGATTTTTGAGTTCTTAAGGTTAGGTTCGATTCCTATAATTCTAGAAATAAGAGGGTTTAAACCTCTATAATTTACTCTATCAAAGTAACTCTTTTGTCAGACATATTTCTTATGTTTGCGGGGGAATGCTTGCTGTTATGATGGGCAAGGCTATGTGTCATATGCATAGTGCTAGTGTTAGAGGAAGAAAGTTTTTTCATAGTAAGTGCATAAGTTGGTCATAGCGGAATCGTGGGTATGATGCTCGGATTCATAGGAATAGGGCTGTTAGTAGAAGTGTTTTTATGGTGAAGTTGACTGTGTACAGTTCTGGTAGGTATGGAATGTGGAATGCGCCAAGAAATAGGATCGTTGTGAGGATGTTTATTATAATAATGTTGGCGTACTCGGCTAGGAAAAATAGGGCGAACGGTCCGGCTGCGTATTCGACGTTGAATCCTGAGACTAGTTCTGATTCTCCTTCTGTTAGATCAAATGGTGCGCGATTAGTTTCTGCCAGAGTTGAAATAAATCATATTATAGCCAGGGGTCATGTGGGTAGGATTAGTCATAGGTGCTCCTGTGTGGTGATTAATGTGGATAGGGTGAATGAGCCGTTTATTAGTAGTACTGAGAGGAGGATGATAGCTAATGTGACTTCATAGGAGATTGTTTGGGCTACGGCTCGTAGGGCCCCAATTAGGGCGTATTTTGAGTTTGAGGCTCATCCGGACCATAAGATGGAGTAGACGGCCAAGCTTGATATTGCTAGCATGAATAGGATTCCAAGGTTTATGTTAATGAGGGGGTAGGGCATGGGTAATGGAATTCATATGGTTAGAGCCAGTGTTAAGGCTAGAACTGGGGCTATTACGAATATAGTGATGGATGACGTTAGGGGTCGTAGAGGTTCTTTGGTGAATAGTTTTACGGCGTCTGCGATTGGTTGTAGGAGGCCGTAGGGCCCTACGATGTTTGGGCCCTTGCGGAGTTGCATGTATCCTAGGATTTTTCGTTCTACTAATGTCAGAAAAGCCACGGCGAGTAGGATTGGTACGATTAGTGAAATGATGTTGATTATGAACATGCTGTTAGGAAGAGGATTTGAACCTCTGAGGATAAAAGTTTAAGTTTTACGCAATTACTGGGCTCTGCCACCCTAACAAACCCTATTTCTAGGGTAGTTGAGTAGTGGATTGGCTAGATTAAGATTATATCATCTATTAATCCCAAGGCGTTCCAGTGGAATGGGCCTTACTTCTCTTGTCCTTTCGTACTGGGAGAGGTTGTTTTAATAGATAGAAACCGACCTGGATTACTCCGGTCTGAACTCAGATCACGTAGGACTTTAATCGTTGAACAAACGAACCCTTAATAGCTGCTGCACCATTAGGATGTCCTGATCCAACATCGAGGTCGTAAACCCTATTGTTGATATGGACTCTCAAATAGGATTGCGCTGTTATCCCTAGGGTAACTTGTTCCGTTGATCAAGTTATTGGATCAATGAATGATAGAATGCTTCGACTGGTTTGTCTGTGATTAAATCACTCGGAGGTTGTTTTGTTCTCCGAGGTCGCCCCAACCTAAATTGCTAACCCATTAATAGGATTGTGTTAGGCCTGATCGGTGGTTTAGTAAGTTATTATGGGTTAGTTAATTAAAGCTCCATAGGGTCTTCTCGTCTTATTGGTGTATTCCCGCCTCTTCACGGGAAGGTCAATTTCACTGATTGGAAGTAAGAGACAGTTAAACCCTCGTGTGGCCATTCATACAAGTCCCTATTTAGAGAACAAATGATTATGCTACCTTTGCACGGTCAGGATACCGCGGCCGTTGAACTAGCGTCACTGGGCAGGCAGTGCCTCCAATACTAGATATGCTGGAGGTGATGTTTTTGGTAAACAGGCGGGGTTTGTGTTTGCCGAGTTCCTTTTACTTCTTTTAATCTTTCCTTATTGCACGCCTGTGTTGGGTTAACAATTGGTTTGATATGCGTTTTATTAGTGGTCTATTTTTATCATGTTGTTAACTATCAGTGAGTATTCGTTGACTGTTATAAGCTTGTGCAAGGAGAAATATTTCTTGTTACTCATACTAGCATTATTGCTTCTATTGTTGAATAGATTAGCCCGGTAGTATATTAGGAGTTGTTTGTGGTTTTTGGGATTAAGTGGTTTGTATTGTTGAGCTTGAACGCTTTCTTAATTGGTGGCTGCTCTTAAGCCTACTATGGTTTTCGCTTAATTTTACTCTCTAAGTAAGGTTGTACCCTTGTTCTAAAAAGCTGTACCTTTTTAGACTATAATTTAAATTTACATTGCAATTTTAGGGTTATTAGGTAAATTTAAAGTTGAACTAAGATTCTGTCCCGGGCAACCAGCTATCACCAGACTCGTTAGGCTTTTCACCTCTACTTATAAATCTTCTCACTGTTTTGCGACACAGATGAGTTTACCCCTGTGGGTTGTTCATAAGTAGCTCGTCTGGTTTCGGGGGATTTAGCTTAAGGTCTCTTTGCTAAATTGTTCTAGCTAGCTCATTATGCAAAAGGTATAAGGGGTAATCTTTGCTGTTCATTACTTTAAATATTTCTTTCATCGTTCCCTTGCGGTACTTTCTCTATAGCTCCAAATAAGATTTCTATCTCCTATACTGTAATGGTGTGATTAAATGTTTTGATTGGTATTGTCGTGATAATTAAATTGGTAATTGGTTGGGCTAGGTTTGGTTCAAAGTGGTCATCAATGTGTGAAATCTCCTGGGTGTAAGCCAGGTGCTTTGGTTAAGCTACACTTTGATTTATCCAAGCACACTTTCCAGTATGCTTACCTTGTTACGACTTATCTCCTCTTGCTTTAGTTCGTCTAATAAATTATGTAGTGTTTAGGTATATTGCTTGAGGAGGGTGACGGGCGGTGTGTGCGTGCTTCATGGCCCCATTCAATTAAGCTCTCTATTCTTAATTTACTACTAAATCCACCTTTAGTTTTTAGTTTTCATAAAAACTTTCGTGAATATATTCTTGGTTAGAAAATGTAGCCCATTTCTTCCCACTTCATGGGTTACACCTTGACCTAACTTTTTTATGTATTATTATTGTGCTTACTTTTCTTCCTTTTTTGAGGGTTTGCTGAAGATGGCGGTATATAGACTGATTCAGCTAGAAGTGGTGAGGTATATCGGGGTTTATCGATTATAGAACAGGCTCCTCTAGAGGGATGTAAAGCACCGCCAAGTCCTTTGAGTTTTAAGCTGTTGCTAGTAGTTCTCTGGCAGATAGTTTTGTTATGTAAGCTATCTATGTTTAGGGCTGAGCATAGTGGGGTATCTAATCCCAGTTTGGGCCTCAGCTATCGTGTTGTCGGATATAGTAAAGTCACTTTCGTAGCATATTTTGTATTAACAGTAGCTTTTTACGGCCTTGTTAAATTTTAACTTTAGTATTGTTGTAGTTCTTAACACGTTTTACGCCGTGGGCCTATTAATTTGGGTTAATCGTATGACCGCGGTGGCTGGCACGAAATTTACCAACTCTTGGTGCTAACATGGCTTAGTCGAACTTTCGTTCATAGCTTAATTTTTATCACTGCTGTATCCCGTGGGGGTGTGGTTGAGCAAGGCGTTATGAGCCACTTATAAGTGTGCTTGATACCAGCTCCTTTTAATCAGTTTAGAGATTTAGAGGGCATTTTCACTGGGATGTGGAGACTTGCATGTGTAATTCTGTTAATAATCAACAGGAAGGCTAGGACCAAACCTTTACGTTTATGGAGTCTTATGACTCTTCTAGGCATTTTCAATGCCTTGCTTTATTTAATAAGCTACATTAAGGATTAGATTAGTTGATGTTAAGATGTTTAGGCATGGTAATTTAATTATTAGTATTAAATGTAAGTTGATGGGGGGTATTAGAGGTGGGGTATTACATCTATAGATAGTTTTCTTGAATAGAGTATTCTGGGCAAATTAGTGATAGAGATTAATGTGTAGAGTATCAGTATAAGTGTCTTCTTATATATGCTGCATGTGCTTAGTTCTGTTTGGGGGGCTTGGCAGGACAATTTTAAGTGTTTGTATACTTTTGAAGTTACGGGGGGTAAAAGGAGTTTGATTTAACTAGTTTCTATCTGTTGAATACACGTATGTATGTACATGTATATGTGTATACGTACGTGGGTGTGCGTGTATACGTACGTGGGTGTGCGTGTATACGTACGTGGGTGTGCGTGTATACGTACGTGAGTGTGCGTGTATACGTACGTGCACGGGGGTGGATCTATGTGTGTATGTCCTGTGACCATTGACTGAATAGCACCTTAGAGTCTACGCGGCGGGGATAAATGATGAAGGATAAGTCCAGCTACAAGTTATTTGACTGCTACGAGGCCACACCTGGCCATAGTTGAGTGATACCAATTTCTCCCCCCCCAAAAATTAAAGATACCAAATGCATGACACCACAGTTATGTGTGATCATGGGCTGATTAGTCACTAGTCCATCGAGATGTCCCATTTGAGAGGTTAGTAGGATTGGATTGAGGATTGTTATGGCCCTGAGGTAAGAACCAGATGCCAGGTATAGTTTCACGGTAGAAACCCCCACATGTGATGGGCCCGGAGCGAGAAGAGGTACACGTCGCGCAAGGATTGATGGTTTCTCGAGGCATGGTGATCAAGCTCGTGATCTAGGTGAGGTGGATACATGTAAAATCAACCATAGTATGTACATGCTTATATGCATGGGGCAAACCATTAATGCACGATATACATAGGGGGCGGTGCGCGGAATACATACTGGGCAGGCACAGTAAATGTTGTTGAATATATGAATTGAAATGTGGGGTGAGAGAATCAGGGAATAGTTTAGTTAGAATGTCAGCTTTGGGTGCTGATGGTGGGGCTTTTTGCCTCTTCCTTGAGTCTTGGGGAGATGGGATTCTCCATTTTTGGTTTACAAGACCAAGGTAATTAATATACTACAAAGACTCTTCATTTTAATAGGTTGTTCTCGATAATGCTCGCGATTGGTATGAGAATTAAGAGGAGTGTGAAGTAAAGGATTGAGGCTAGTTGGCCAATGGTGATGAATGGATGTTCTACTGGTTGACCGCCGATTCAGGTTAGGGTAAGAAGGTCAGCTACTAATAGTCAGAATAGGCATTGGCTTAGTGGTCGGAATATTATGCTCCGTTGTTTTGAGGTGTGTAATAGTGGGACGATAGCTAGGATTAGGAGGGATAGGACTAGGGCCAATACTCCTCCAAGTTTGTTAGGGATGGATCGTAGGATTGCGTACGCGAATAGAAAGTATCATTCAGGTTTGATATGGGGTGGTGTATTGAGCGGGTTGGCAGGAGTGTAGTTGTCTGGGTCTCCTAACAGGTCTGGGGAGAATAGTACTAGTATTATAAGTATTAGGGCTAGGAGTAGGGCTCCTAGGATGTCTTTGATGGTGTAGTAGGGGTGAAATGGGATTTTGTCAGAGTTGGATGGAATTCCGGAGGGGTTGTTGGATCCTGTTTCGTGGAGAAACAGCAGGTGGATTGTTGCTAGTGCTAAGATGATGAATGGCAGGATAAAGTGGAAAGCGAAGAATCGTGTCAGGGTGGCTTTGTCTACTGAGAATCCTCCTCAGATTCATTCTACAAGACTAGTTCCGATGTATGGGATGGCTGATAGTAAGTTGGTGATTACGGTTGCGCCTCAAAAGGATATTTGTCCTCATGGTAATACGTAACCTATGAATGCTGTTGCTATGGTTGCGAATAGTAGAATAATACCAATGTTTCATGTTTCGGGGAATATACAAGATCCGTAGTATAGGCCTTGTCCTACATGTAGGAATAGGCAAATGAAGAATATGAAGGCTCCATTGGCATGTATATATTGCATGATTCAGCCATAATTGAGTCTCGACAGATGTGTGTAACTGATGAGAAGGCTGTGGTTGTGTCTGATGTGTAGTGTATAGCTAAGAATAAACCTGTAAGGATTTGAAGGATTAGGTAAATCCCGATAATGGACCCAAAATTTCATCATGCTGAGATGTTTGATGGTGCAGGTAGGTCAATAAATGAGTTGTTGATAATTTTGGTTAGTGGGTGGGTCTTATGAGTGTTGGTCATTAGTGTTCCTATAGTTGAAATACAATACTGATTTTTTCGTGTCACCAGTCATGGCTAGATTCCATGTAGGAATAATGATGACATACATTGTATTCATTTTAAGTATTGTTTTTGTAATTAGTTTGAGGACAGAAGTCTGAAAACAAAAGCTTATGTAATTTTTAGGGCCTAGGGCAGGGCAGGCCCAAATGCAGAGGCTGAGGCAAGATTCCTGTCATCTGAAGTAAGGGTAAATGTCAGACGTTCGCTTAGGCTCAAGTCCTTTATGGCTGCCTAATGCAGAAGTGGTGTCATGATGCCATGGAGATTTTCCCAATCTGGGGGTTGTGCACAGCTCCAAACATCAAGGTTTCCTTCTGCAGGACAGGAGGCATCTACTTGATGGCTCATAGGTCCCCAATATAGAAGATTCAAGAGCAGGGCTCTTTGTATGGATGCCTGGAAACCCCACCTAGGATTCCATTGGATCCTATGGACATGGGAGGTTCGATCTGCTGGCTCTAGTGCGAGCTACACAGGGGGCTGATTTGAAATGGACTCTCATGCTGATGGGTCACAATCTGGTTTTGTGTCCGGGGAGAGCTTAGAATGTGGCAGCGGCTCAGGGGCCATGCAGGATTCTATTGCCTTGATTCTTAGAGATCCAAATAGCAAGGTTTCCTTCTGGGACAGGTGGTTTTCTGTTTTGGGCCTCAGGGGCCCCCCATATGTTGGTGTTCGAGGCCAGGACTCTGGGGACAGATGCCTGAAAACACAGCTAGTGTTCAGATTAGGGCCTAGGGGCATGTCAGGTTCAATTTTCTGTCTCTGGGGCCATCTACCTGGATGTCGGACTGGAGGTCCATGCACAGGGTGTGTCAGACTGCTTATTTTTATCCAGGGAGGCCTATGAAACTGGGTGGCTTGGGGGCCTTGCAAGTTTCTCCTAATCTGGGGGGTTTTGGCAACTTTAAAGGGAACAGTTTCCTTAGGGAGTGCAGGCACAGTCCTACGGTGTGGCTCCAAATGCTCCAGCCTGGAGGGTGTGTGGGCCAGGGCTCTGGAGACAGAAGTCTGAAAAGACAAAATCTCCTGGAAAACACTTCCTTGGGTTCATATTTGGGCCTATGGGCATGGCAAGTCCAATACACGGGCTCTTGGTCCAGCTACTGAGGGGCCTTATTTGAAAATGGGGCTTGGGCTGAGGGTCACAATGCATGTTTGTGCCCAAGGCTGCCCTCAATTGTGGGAATGGACTCATGGGCCCTGTAGATTTCTCCTACTCTGAGGGTGTGACACCCATCCCAACAGCAAGGTTTCCTGCCATGGGGAAGGAGGGGTTCTGTTTTGTGCATCAGGTCCCCATATGCAGGGATTTGATATAAGATCTGGGGACATATGCCTGAAAAACTCAGCTAGGGTTCAGAATATGGCCTAGGGGCATGTCAGTTTCAATATTATGTCTCTGGGGCCATCTACCTGGATGTCTGACTGGAGGTCATTGCTCAGGGTGTGTCAGATGGCGCATTTTTGTCCAGGGTGGCCTATAAAATTGGGGTGGCCTTGGGGGCTTTAAATGTTTCTCCTAATCTGGAGTGTTTTGGCAACTATAAAGGGCACAGTTTCCATCAGGAGGGCAGGCACAGTCGTGCAGTGTGTCTCTGAAGGCTGGAGCCTGGTGGGTGTGTGGGACAGGGCTCTGGGGACAGAAATCTAAAAACACAAACTCGGGTTAGACTTAGGGCTGAGGGTTTGGCATGCCTGATCTGCAGACCCCAAAAGGAGCTCCTCGGGATCTGAAATTAAGGTGACTGTGAGGCAGTAGCTCAGGCTTTTGTCTATGGATTGTGAGTTTATGTTGGCCACAGAATGTATGGGGGCCTCATGGGGCCATGGAAGATTCTCCCTCTCTGGTTATTTTGCCCCGGACCCAATAGTTTGGTGTGATACTTGAGGGAGGAGTCCTGTTTTCCATCTCAGGGGTCCCATACACAGAGCTTTTTGGGGGACCCCTGAGACAAAAAACCCGACTCCTCCCTTCCCCCAGAATGACCCCAAACTATTCGGACCCGGGCAAAATCCCCAGAGAGGGAGAATCGTCCATTCCCATGAGGCCACCCCTACATTCCATGGCCATCCTTGACAGAAATCCAGAGACAAAAGCCTGAACTATCACCTCACACTCACCCTTATTTCATATCCCAAGGAGCTTCCCTGAGTGCCTGTAGATAGGGCCTGTCATACCCATGGCCCGAAACCTAACATGAGTTTGTGTTTTCAGACTTCTGTCCCTGCAGCCCTGGCCCACACACCCTCCAGGCTGGGGCCTCTGGAGCCACACTGCAGGAATGTGGCTGCCCTCTTGAAGGAAAGTGGGCTCATTCCATTTGCCACAACCCTACAGAATAGGAGAAACATACAAGGCCCCCGAGGCCATCCAAATTATGTAGTCTGCCCTGGACAAAAACACACAGTCTGACACACCATGTACATTGACCTCCAGGCAGAAACTCAGGTCCATTGGCCCAGCGACAGAAGATTGAACCTGACATGCCCTTAGACCCTAATTTGAACACTAGCGTAGGTTTGAAGGCATTGGTCCCCAGAGGCCTGGTCTTGAAAACCAACATATTCAGTTCCAGGAGGGCCAAAACAGAACACCTCCTGTCCCCAGAAGGGAACCTTGCTCTTTGGAGCTGTGTCCAATCCTCAGGGCCAGAGAATCCTGCATTGCCCCTGAGCCACTGCCACATTCCAAGGTCACCCTGGACACATACCCACATTGTGACCCATCATTGCGAGACTCCATTTCAACTCAGCCCCTTGGATAGCTCGCCCCACAGCTAGCAGATGGAATGAGGCTTGTTCTAGGTGCCAATGGGAATGCGAGATGGGGTATCCAGGCATCCGATGTAGAGCCCTGCTCTCAGGTCTTTCTGTAGGGGGGACCCTGGAGACATCAAAGCAGTCACCCACTGTCCTGCACAAGGAAGCCTTACTGTTTGGAGCACCTCACAACCCCCAGAGTGGAAAAACCTCCATGGCCTCATGAGGCCATCCTTCCACTAGGCGACCATCACAAACACAAACTCTAGCCTGAGCAAACGTCTGACACTCGCCCTTCCTTCTGATGCTGGAGATCTCAAGACAGCCTTTGCAGATTGGGCCTGCCAAGCCCTAGGCCCGAAACATAACCCTAGCTTGTATTTTCAGACTGCCGTCCTCAGGTTCTGGGCCCACAAGCCCTACACTCTGGGAATTCTGGAGCCACCACGCAGCACTCTGCCTGCCCACCAGAAGAAAGAAGTGCCCTATGGGGCTGCCCCAAAACCCCAAATGAGGATCACCTGCACCACCATCGATGGCACCCCAATTGCATAGGCAGCCCTGTGCCCTAATGCTCTGTCTGCCACAGCGTGAGCCCAGACCTCCCGACAGTCACCCAGACAGTGGGCCTTATATCCAGTGGATCGGACCTGCCATGGCCCTAGGTTGTCATCTCTACCCAACCTGGGTTTTCAGGTGTCTGTCCCCAGACCTGATCTCAAATGCCTGCCCATGGGGGAACCTGATGCACCAAACAGAACTCCTCCTTCCCCATGGCAGGAAACCTTGCTGTTGGGATGGGTGTCAAAGTCAAACCCTCAGAGGAGGAGAAACCTGCATGGCCCATGAGGCCATGCCCATGCTTGAGGGCCACCCTGGGCATAAACACGCATTGGGACCCTCAGGCCGAGCCCCGTTTTCAAACAGGGCCTCTTGGTAGCTGGACCAAGAGCCCGCATATCAGGCTTGCCATGCCCCTAGGCCCCAATCCTGACCAAAGCTGGGGTTTTCCAGTGCCTGTACCCAGAGCTCTGCCATGGAATCCCTCTTTTGGAGGGACTCCTGAGACAGAAAACAGGACTCCTCCCTTCCTGCACAATGACTCCAAACTTTTGGGAGCTGGGCCAAATCCCCAGAGAGGGAGAATCGTCCATGGCCCCTGAGGCCACCCCTACATTCCACGGCCATCCTTGACTCAAAATCCAGAGACAAAAGCCTGAGCTATGGCCTCACACTCGCCCTTATTTCATATCCCCAGGAGTTCCCCTCAGGGTCTGTAGATAGGGCCTGCCATACCCTCGGCTAGAAACCTAAGCTGAGTTTGTGTTTTCAGACTTCTGTCCCCACAGCCCTGGCCCACACACCCTCCAGGCTGGGCCCTCTGGAACCACACCGCAGGATGGTGCCTCCCCTCTTGAAGGAAACGGGGCCCTTTCCATTTGCCACAACCCTACAGGTTAGGAGAAACCTGAAAGGCCCCCGTGGCCATCCCAATTTCGTAGCCTGCCCTGGACAAAGAGGCACATTCCGACACAACCTGAGCAACTACCTCCACTCAGAACGCAGACAGATGTTTCCCCAGAGACAGAAGATTGAGCTGGACATGTCCCCAGGCCCTAATCTGAACCCTAGCTTAGGTGTTCAGGCATCTCTCCTCAGAGGCCTGGTTTCAAATCCCAGTGTATGGGGGTTTTCTGAGGCACAGGACAGAACACCTCCCATCTCCAGATGGGAACCTTGCTATTTGGAGCTGTGTAAAATCCTGAGGGGAGGAGAATCCTGCAGGGCCCCTGAGCCACCGCCACATTCCAGGGTCTCCATGGACACAGAGCTGCATTACGACCCATCAGCATGGGAGTCAGCCCCCTGGGCAGCTCACCCCAGAGCCAGCAGATCGGACCTGCCTTGTTCCTAGGCACCAATGGTAACACCAGTGGTGGATTCCAGGCATCCATATGTACAACCTTCTCTCAAATCTTTTTGTATGGGGGAGTCTTGAGACATCAAGCAGGATGCCCCCTGTCCTGCAGAAGGAAACCTTGCTGGTTGGATCAGCTCACAACACCCAGAGTGGGAATACCTCCATGGGCTCATGAGGCCACCCCTCCCATAGGATGCCATCAAGGATACAAACTCCAGCCTGAGGTAACGTCTGATACTCGCCCTTACCACAGATGCTGGAGATCTTGATTCAGCCTCTGCAAATTGGTACTCCTATACCCTAGGCCCTAACCTTAACCCTAGCTTGTGTTTTCAGTCTTTGGTCCCGAGAGTCCTGGTGTACAAGCACTCCAGATTGGGAATTCTGGAGTTATAACGCAGCACTCTGCCTGCCTTTCAGAAGGCAAAATGGCCTCTGGGACTGCACAAAAATCCCAAATGAAGGTCCACCTTCACGGCCCTTGAAGTCAAAAAATTTCTTAGGCCACTGGTGCACTAATGATCTGTCTGGCACAGCTAAGTCCTGACCTCCTGACAGCCACCCATGTGCCTGGCTGCCTCTCCAACAGATCGTACCTGCCATGCTCCTAGGCCATCATCTCTACTCAACCTGGGTTTATAGGCCTCTGTGCCCAGAGGCCTGGGCTCAAATCCCTGCATATCAGCAAACATAATCCACAAATTAGAAGTCCTCCTGCCCTGCAGCAGGAATCCTTGCTATTCAGATGTGTGTAAAACCCTCAGAGTGTAAGAAACCTGCATGGCCCATGAGGCCCCACCCACTCTTGAGGGCCATTCTGGACACAAACCCACTTTTTTTTTTTTCAAATGTTCTTTTTTTTTTTTAGTTTTTTTTTTTAATTTTTTCAGCATAACAGTATTCATTATTTTTGCACCACACCCAGTACTCCATGCAATCCGTGCCCTCTACAATACCCACCACCTGGTGCCCCCAACCTCCCACCCCCCACCCCTTCAAAATTCTCAGATCATTTTTCAGAGTCCATAGTCTCTCATGGTTCACCTCCCCTTCCAATTTCCCTCAACTCCCTTCTCCTCTCCATCTCCCCTTGTCCTCCATGCTATTTGACAAACCCAATTTTTGACCCACAGCCTGAGCCACATTTTCAATTAAGCCACCTCGGTATCTCTACCTAGAGCCAGCATATGAGGCCTGGTGCGACCCTAGGCCCAAATCCTAATCCAAGGTTGGGTTTCCAGGCACTCATACACAGAATCCTGCTCTCAAGTTCCACTTTTTTCCTTAATTTTACTTATTTATTTGATAGAGAAATCACAAGTAGACAAAGAGGCAGGCAGAGAGAGAAGGGGAAGCAGGCTCCATGCTGAGCAGAGAGCCTGATTCGGGGCTCAATCCCAGACCCTGAGATCTTGACCTGAGCTCAAGGCAGAGGCTCAACCCACTGAGTCACCCAGGTTCCCCTCTTGAATCTCTCTTTATGGGGACCCTTGAATTTGAAAACAAGATTCCTCCTTCCCCCACAATGACAGCATTCTATTTGGAGCTGTACAAAACCCCCAAAGAGGGAGAATTTTCCATGGCCCCCTTCCATGGAAGTTTCCCTATCTGGGGTTTAGGCAGAGCTCCAAACAGCAAGGTTTCCTTCTTGGGGCAGGAAGTGTTGTGTTCTGTGGCTCAAGGATCCCCCAAATGTTTGAATTCGAGACAAGGCCTCTGGGGACAGATGTCTGAAAACATAAGCTAGTGTACAGATTTGGACATAGGGGCATGTCAGCTTCAGTCTTCTGTCTCTGGGGCCATCTACCTGGGTGTCTGATGGGAGATAGTTGCTCAGGTTGTGTCAGACTGTGCATTTTTGTCCAGAGCATCCTACGAAATTGGGGTGGCCTCAGGGGCCTTCTAGGTTTCTCCTCACCTGAGGTTTCTTGAAGCTCTAAAGGGCCCAACTTCCTTCTGGTGGGTAGGCCCAGTCCTGTGGTGTGAGTATGGAATATGCAGGCTGGAGGGTTTGTGGTGAAGGACTCTGCAGACAGAAATCTGAAAACACCAGCTAGGGTTAGGATAATGGCTGAGGGTATGGCAGCCCCGATCTGCAGACCCTGAGTCGAGCTCCTCAGGATCTAAAATTCGGGCAAGTGTGAGGCAGAAACTCAGGCTTTGCCTCTGGTTTTTCTGTCTAGGAAGGGCGCAGAATGTAGAGGAGACCTCATGGATCCATGGAAGATCCTCCCTCATTGAGGATTTTTCACAGCTCCAAATAGCATGCTGTCATTGTGGGGGAAAGGAGGAATCCTGTTTTCTGATTCAGGGGCCCCATGAGGAGGGATTTGAGAGCAGAGCTCTGTGTATGGGTGCCTAGAAACCCCACCTTGGGTTAGGATTTGGGCCTAGGGTCACCACAAGCCTCATATGCTGCCTCAAGGTCGTGATGCCAACAGGGCTTAGTTGAAAATGGGGCTCAGGAGGAAAGGACAAGATGGCGGGGAAGTAGGAGGAGGTGCCGTTTCAACCTGTACCCTAAAGTGAGCTGATTACCTACCAAAGAACTCCAATCACCCATGAAATCAGTCTGAGATCAGAATTATACATGTCTGGATCTCTACAGGGTCAGAAGACACCAGTGGGCAGGTAAAGCAGAGTGGGAACATTGGACTAATATCGGAAGATGAACAAAAGGGGGAGGGAGCCACCAGAGGTGACCGATTGGAAAGTAATACCCCTAATTCGAGAGTGCCCTGCATCTGGGGACCAGCATTAACTAAGACTGGTTGAAAGCACTCCAAAAGAGCAAAAGATAGCAGGGGGGAAATTGTGGGAATTGGGGCAGCTAGGGACAGGGGCTTAAGTCCCTGGACTCAGGACAGCTTCCCCTGGCGCTGAGCCAGAGAGAGTGCAGTGGAGAAACCAAGTCTTGGTCCCTGAGCCACCGGCACACCCGAGAATGTGTGGGGTCTGGCTCCTGTGAGGGGCTGGTAGCCTTGCCAGATGGCAGAATGCCCAGCCGTGGTAACAGAGCCTGAGATGCACGTGCCCCTCACCCTCCCCTGAGAGAGGTGCCTGAAGGCCCAGCCTGGTGCTCTCGGACCTCTGCCATTGTATCAGAGCCTTAGACACACACACGACCCACACCCTCCCCTGAGAGAGGTGCGTGCAAGCCTGGAGCTCTTAGACCCAAAAGACCAGGCACTCCCAGCCCAGGCCAGCGGGAAAATCTCAGTGTGCAATTGCTGCTTGGAACCTCTCTGGCGGTCTGGAGCTGCCCAGACAGCTGCCGCTGCCATGGTTTTGGGTACAAGGAGAAGATCCTGCATCCCCAGGGACCACGACTCAGAACCTGCTCTGCCAGTGGCCAAGGGGGAATTTCGATGGGCTCTGCAGCACCCACAGGAGAGCAGACTGAGGCTTCTCTCTGAGAGGGAGGTCAGGGTGCAGTTTGCTTTCCTCTAAACCTACAAAAAACATCAAAAGCGGTCAAGGCGAGAGAAAAAAAAAGTGAACAAACATAAAAACCTCCAGAGAACAAAAGCCTGAAAAAACTGGTTTCTGCAGAGCCCACCCCCTTGAGGGGGGGCGGGAGAACTTAACTCAGGGAACATCATTGACTGAAAACCCATGTGGCAAAACCCTCCCTCAGAAAACCAACCAGGAAAGAAAAAAAAAAAAAAAGACTACAAGAGAACAACCACCACTACTTCATAGGACCACTTTTATTTTTAACTCGTTCCCACTATTCTGGTTCATTATTTTTTATAGATAATTTTTAACCTACTTATCATCTAAGTGAGCTGTCCAGTATATCAAATTACATAAAAACCTTCTAACCAGAACTTTTTATACAGACACCTGTGTTTTTCTTTTGCATTTCTAGTTTTTAAATTTTTCTTTAAATTTTAGTTTAGTTTAGTCTAGTTTATTCCTTTTTAATTTTTATTTTCTAATATTCATATAGAGTTAAACTTCAAGGTAATCCCCTTTCCCCAATCAATGCTAACCCTATAGGTAAACCAATTTTTAATCCCATTTTATCTTAGGAAAGTTGAGTCCTTTAACAAAGATATCAAGATACATCCAGGAAGAATCAAAACAAACTTCTTCACCTACACTGAGAATTTATAACCACTCTCCCATCTTTTTCTTCCACCAGTGTTTCTGTGTTTTTGTGTCTGTCCTGATAGTATATAAATCTTACACTTGGGGTTCTTTTTGACAAGGTTCTTCTTTTCTTTGCTTATATATATATATATATATTTTCACTTGTCATATACTTTTATCAGTCTTTTTGTTTGTCTCTTTTTGTTTGTATACTTCATAAATCTTATGGTGGGTCCCATTTGGGCAGAACCTTCTCTTTTATCTTCCCTTTCTTTCCTGTCTCTCTCTCTCTCTCTTTTTTTCTTTTTTTTTCTTTTTTCTCTTGTTTGGGTGGGGAATCCTGATTGCTCAGAAGTGTTCCAGCGTGCACTTTGACTGCAGCACGGTCCATACATCCAGCTACATCCGTTCAGTCATCTCTCACCAAAATGACTAGGAGGAGGAATGCCCAACAGAAGAAAAATACAGAGGATGGACCTTCTGCAACAGAGCTAATGGCTATCAACATAGACAATATGTCAGAAAGAGAATTCAGGCTAACAATTATCCAGGCAATAGCTAGGTTGGAGAAAGCCATGGATGACCAAACGGAATTGATTAGGGCTGAGCTGAAAGCGACCAGGGATGATGCTCATAATGTTAGGGCAGAACTGAAAGCCACCAGGGATGAGGTTCACAATGCTCTCAATGAGTTCCAATCTAATCTAAATTCTCTCAAAGCTAGGGTAACTGAGACAGAAGATAGAATTAGTGATCTGGAGGACAAACAGATAGAGAGAAAGGATCAGAAGGAAGCCTGGAACAAACAGCTTAGAAGCCATGAAAACAGAATCAGGGAAATAAATGATGCCAGGAAACGTTGCAACGTCAGAATTACTGGAATCCCTGAAGGGGAAGAGAAAGAAAGAAGTCTAGAAGATATAGTGGAACAAGTTCTTCATGAAATTTTTCCCAATCTCATGAACCAGTGTTCATGTACTAGAGGCCGAACAGTCTCCACCCAAGGTTATAGATTCCAAAAAAACATCAAGCACCTGATAGTAAAATTGAGGAATCATAATTGTAGATACAATCTCTTGAAAGCCACTAGGACAAAGAGGCTCCTTACTTACAGAGGAAAGCCCATCAGAATAACGTCAGACCTGTCCACAGATACCTGGCAAGCTAGAAAGGGCTGGCAAGATATATTCAGGGCACTAAATGAGAAGAACATGCAGCCAAGAATACTTTATCCAGCAAGACTGACATTCAAAATGGATGGACAGATAAAGTTTCCAAGACCGGCAAGGCTTAAAAGACTATGCAACCACCAAGCCAACACTGCAGGAAATATTAAGGGGGGGGGGTTCTTTAAAAGAGGAAAAATCCTAAGAATAGCATTGAACAGAAATATAGAGACAATCTACAGAAAGAAAGACTTCAAAGCTAACACGATGTCAATAAAAACGTATCTATCAATAATCACTCTCAATGTGAATGGCCTAAATGCACCCATAAAATTGCACAGAGTTGCAGATTGGATAAAACGACAGGACCCATCCATATGTTCTCTACAAGAGACCCATTTTGAAGCTAAAGATACACCCAGACTCAAAGTGAAGGGATAGAGAAGCATCTTTCATTCCGATGGGCCTCAAAAGAAGGCTGGGGGTAGTGATTCTCATATCAGATAAATTCGATTTTAAACTAAAGACTGTAGTCAGAGATACAGAAGGACACTACATCATTCTTAAAGGGACTATCCACAAAGATGATCTAACAATTGTAAATATCTATGCCCCCAATGTGGGAGCACCCAATTACATAAGAAAACTGTTAATCAAGATAAAGAGTCATATTGATATGAATACTTTAATAGTAGGAGATCTTAACACGCCTCTCTCAGAAATAGATCATCGAAGCGGAAAATCAATAAAGAAACAAGAGCATTGAATGACACATTGGACCAGATGAACCTCATAGATATATACAGAACATTCCACCCTAAAACAACAGAATACTCATTCTTCTCAAGTGCACATGGAACCTTCTCAAGAATAGACCACATACTGGGTCACAAATCAGAACTCAACTGATGCCAAAAGACCGAGATTATTCCCTGCATATTCTCAGATCACAATGCTTTGAAACTGGAGCTCAATCACAAGGAGAAGTTCAGAAGGAACTCAAACACCTGGAAGCTAAAGACCACCTTGCTTAATAATGCTTGGATCAACCAGGAGATCAAAGAAGAGCTGAAACAATTCATGGAAACCAATGAGAATGAAGACACTTTGGTCCAAAACCTATGTGACACAGCAAAGGCAGTCCTAAGGGGGAAATACATAGCCATCCAAGCCTCCCTTAAAAAAAACTGAAAAATCCAGAACACAGCAGCTGTCACTACACCTAAAAGAACTGGAGAATCAACAACTAATCAAACCAACTCCACACATAAGAAGGGAAATCATCAAGATTAGAGCTGAGATCCATGAGGTAGAAACCAGAGATACAGTAGAATGTATCAATGAAACTAGAAGCTGGTTTTTTGAAAGAATCAATAAGATCAATAAACCCTTGGCCACACTAATCAAAAAGAAAAGAGAGAAAGCCCAAATTCTAAAATTATGAATGAAAAGGGAGAGATCACAACGAACACCAAGGAAGTAGAAACAATCATCAGAAGTTATTATCAACAGTTATATTCCAATAAGCTAAGCAACCTAGATGAAATGGATGCATTCCTGGAAAGCTATAAACTCCCAAAATTGAACCAGGAAGAAATTGACATAGACCGATATCTAGTAATGAGATTGAAGCAGTGATTATAAACCTCCCAAAAAACAAGAGCCCAGGAACTGACAGATTCCCTGGGGAATTCTACCTAACTTTCAAAGAAGAAATAACACCTATTCTCCTGAAGCTGTTTCAAAAATTGAAGCAGAAGGAAAACTTCCAAACTCTTTCTATGAAGCCAGAATTACCCTGATCCCCAAACCAGGCAAAGACCCTACCAAAAAGGAGAATTTCAGACCAATATCACTGATGAATATGGATGCTAAGATTCTCAACAAGATCCTAACAAACAGGATACAACAGCACATTTAAAAGGTGATCCACCAGAGGAGTCAAGATGGCGGAAAGGTAGCAGGCTGAGACTACTTCAGGTAGCAGGAGATTAGCTAGGTAGCTTATCTAAAGATTGCAAACACCTACAAATCCAATGGGAGATCGAAGAGAAGAAGAACAGCAATTCTAGAAACAGAAAATCAACCACATTCTGAAAGGTAGGACTGGTGGAAAAGTGAATCCAAAGCGACGGGAAGATAGACCGCTGGGGGAGGGGCCGGCTCCCGGCAAGTGGCGGAGCAACGGAGCACAAAATCAGGACTTTTAAAAGTCTGTTCCGCTGAAGGACATCGCTCCAGGGGCTTAACTGGGGTGAAGCCCACGCGGGGTCAGCGTGACCTCAGGTCCCGCAGGGTCACAGAAGGATCGGGGGTGTCTGAGTGTCACAGAGCTTACAGGTATCAGAACGGGGAAGCCGGCTACAGAGACAGAGCTGAGGAGTGAGCTCTAAGCTCGGGGTTACCTTGAACTGGTCGCAGGCTCGGTCAGTTCAGAGCACGGCCGGAGGCAGGGTGATGGGAGTAACTGGGCGCTGTTCTCTGAGGGCCCACTGAGGAGTGGGGCCCCGGGCTCTTGGCTCCTCCAGGCCAGAGACTGGGAGGCCGCCATCTTCATTCCCATCCTCTGGAACTCTACGGAAAGCGCTCAGGGAAGAAAAGCTCCCGAAAGCAGACCCAAGCGGATTACTCAGCCTGGCCCCTGGTAAGGGCGGTGCAACTCCGCCTGGGGCAAAGACATTTGAGAATCACTGCGACAGGCCCCTCCCCCAGAAGATCAACGAGAAACCCAGCCAGGACCAAGTTCACCTACCAAGGAGTGCAGTTCCAATACCAAGGAGAGCTGCGGAATTGAAGAGGAGGAGAAAGCA
The DNA here is from genome assembly GCF_902655055.1 of Lutra lutra. NCBI lineage: Eukaryota > Metazoa > Chordata > Mammalia > Carnivora > Mustelidae > Lutra > Lutra lutra. The sequence continues at coordinate 163,350,262 of NC_062282.1, forward strand.
AAGCACGGAACTCATGGCTTTCTCCCCATGATTCTTTAGCCTTGCAGTTAATTTAATTTTTTTTTCTTTTTCAATTTTTTTTCTCTTCTTCTGCTAATTTTTTTTAACTTTTACCGTTTTCTTTTTTTAACGTTTTATATTTTATTTATTTATTTTTTTAAAAGATTTTATTTATTTATTTGACAGAGAGAGATCACAAGTAGACAGAGAGGCAGGCAGAGAGAGAGAGGGGGAAGCAGGCTCCCTGCTGAGCAGAGAGCCCGATGCGGGACTTGATCCCAGGACCCTGAGATCATGACCTGAGCCGAAGGCAGCGGCTTAACCCAATGAGCCACTCAGGCGCCCCTTTTTAACGTTTTTTAAATAGTTTATCTAATATATATATATATATATATATATATATATATATATATTTATTTTTCCTTTTTGTATTTTTTCATTATCGGCTTTCTTTTTTAATAGTTTCTTTTTTTTTTTTCATTCTGAACCCCTTTTTATCCCCTTTCTCCCCACTCACGATTTGGGATCTCTTCTGATTTGGCTAAAGCATATTTTCCTGGGGTTGTTACCACCCTTTTAGTATTTTACTTGCACCTTCATATACTCTTATCTGGACAAAATGACAAGGCGGAAAAATTCACAACACAAAAAAAAGAACAAGAGGCAGTACCAAAGGCTAGGGACCTAATCAATACAGACATTGGTAATATGTCAGATCTAGAGTTCAGAATGACGATTCTCAAGGTTCTAGCCGGCCTCGAAAAAGTCATGAAAGATATTAGAGAAACCCTCTTGGGAGATATAAAAGCCATTTCTGGAGAAATAGAAGAACTAAAATCTAACCAAGTTGAAATAAAAAAAGCTATTTATGAGGTACAGTCAAAAATGGAGGCTCTCGCTGTTAGGATAAATGAGGCAGAAGAAAGAATTAGCGATATAGAAGACCAAATGGCAGAGAATAAAGACGCTGAGCAAAAGAGGGACAAACAGCTACTGGAACACGAGGGGAGAATTCGAGAGATAAGTGACACCATAAGATGAAACAACATTAGAATAATTGGGATTCCAGAAGAAGAAGAAAGAGAGAGGGGAGCAGAAGGTATATTGGAGAGAATTATTGGAGAGAATTTCCCCAATATGGCAAAAGGAACAAGCATCAAAATCCAGGAGGTTCAGAAACCCCCCTCAAAATCAATAAGAATAGGTCCACACCTCGTCACCTAATAGTAAAATTTACAAGTCTTAGTGACAAAGAGAAAATCCTGAAAGCAGCCTGGGAAAAGAAGTGTGTAGCATACAATGGTAAAAATATTAGATTGGCAGTGGACTTATCCACAGAGACCTGGCAGGCCAGAAAGAGCGTGCATGATATATTCAGAGCACTCAACGAGAAAAAGATGCAGCCAAGAATACTATATCCAGCTAGGCTATCAGTGAAAATAGAAGGAAAGATTATCCAGGACAAACAAAAACTGAAAGAATTTGCAAACACTAAACCAGTTCTACAGGAAATACTGAAAGGGTCCTCTAAGCAAAGAGAGACCCTAAAAGTAGTATATCAGAAAGGAACAGAGACAATATACAATAACAGTCACCTTACAGGGAATACAATGGCACTAAATTCATATCTCTCAATACTTACCCTGAATGTTAATGGGCTAAATGCCCCAATCAAAAGACACAGGGTATCAGAATGGATAAAAAAACAAAACCCATCTCTATGTTGCCTACAAGAAAGTCATTTTAAACCCAAAGACACCTCCAGGTTTAAAGTGAGGGGGTGGAAAAGAATTTACCATGCTAATGGACATCAGAAGAAAGCAGAAGTGGCAATCCTTAGATCAATGAGATTTTAAGCCAAAGACTATAATAAGAGATGAAGAAGAACACTTTATCATACTCAAAGGATCTGTCCAACAAGAAGATCTAACAATTTTATATATCTATGCCCCTAACGTGGGAGCAGCCAACTATATAAACCAATTAATAACAAAATCAAAGAAACACATCAACAATCATACAATAATAGTAGGGGACTTTAACACTCCCCTCACTGAAATGGACAGATCATCCAAGCAAAAGATCAACAAGGAAATAAAGGCCTTAAATGACACATTGGACCAGATGGACATCACAGATATTTTCAGAACATTTCATCCCAAAGCAACAGAATACACATTCTTCTCCAGTGCACATGGAACATTCTCCAGAATAGATCACATCCTGGGTCGTAAATCAGGTCTCAACTGGTATCAAAAGATTGGGATCATTCCCTGCATATTTTCAGAGCACAATGCTCTGAAGCTAGAACTCAATCACAAGAGGAAACTTGGAAATAACCCAAATACATGGAGACTAAACAGCATCCTTCTAAAGAATGAATGGGTCAACCAGGAAATTAAAGAAGAATTGAAAAAATTCATGGAAACAAATGATAATGAAAACACAACAATTCAAAATCTGTGGACACAACAAATGCAGTCCTGAGAGGAAAATATATAGCGGTACAAGCCTTTCTCAAGACACAAGAAAGGTCTCAGGTACACAACCTAACCCTACACACCTAAAGGAGCTGGAGAAAGAACAAGAAAGAAACCCTAAACCCAGCAGGAGAAGAGAAATCATAAAGATCAGAGTAGAAATCTAAGAAATAGAAACCAAAAAAACAATAGGACAAATCAATGAAACTAGGAGCTGGTTCTTTGAAAGAATTAATAAGATTGATAAGCCCCTGGCCATACTTATCAAAAAGAAAAGAGAAAGGACCCCAATAAATAAAATCATGAATGAAAGAGGAGAGATCACAACTAACACCAAAGAACTACAGACAATTATAAGAACCAACTATGAGCAACCTTATGCCAACAAATTTGACAATCTGGAAGAAATGGATGCATTCCTAGAGACATATAAACTACCACAACTGAAACAGGAAGAAATAGAAAGCCTGAACAGACCCATAACCAGTAAGGAGATTGAAACAGTCATCCAAAATGTCCAAAGAAACAAAAGCCCAGGGCCAGATGGCTTCCCGGGGGAATTCTACCAAACATTTAAAGAAGAGCTAAGTCCTATTCTCCTGAAACTTTTCCAAAAATAGAAATGGAAGGAAAACTTCCAAACTCATTTTATGAGGCCAGCATCACCTTGATCCCAAAACCAGACAAGGATCCCATCAAAAAAGAGAACTACAGACCAATATCCTTGATGAACACAGATGCAACTTCTCACCAAAATACTAGCCAATAGGATTCAACAGTACATTAAAAAGATTATTCACCACGACCAAGTGGGATTTATTCCAGGGCTGCAAGGTTGGTTCAACATCTGCAAATCAATCAATGTGATACAACACATTAATAAAAGAAAGAACAAGAACCATATGATACTCTCCATAGATGCTGAAAAAGCATTTGAGAAAGTACAGCATCCCTTCCTGATCAAAACGCTTCAAACTGTAGGCATAGAGGGCACATATGTCAATATTATCAAAGCCATCTATGAAAAACCTACTGCAAATATCATTCTCAATGGAGAAAAACTGAAAGCTTTTCTGCTAAGGTCAGGAACACGGCAGGGATGTCCGTTATCACCACTGCTATTCAACATAGTACTAGAATTCCTAGCCTCAGCAATCAGAAAACAAAAGGAGAATAAAGGCATCCAAATGCAAAGAAGAAGTCAAACTATCACTCTTCGCAGATGATATGATACTCTATGTGGAAAACCCAAAAGACTCCACTCCAAAACTGCTAGAACTTGTACAGGAATTCAGTAAAGTGTCAGGATATAAAATCAATGCACAGAAATCAGCTGCATTTCTCTATACCAACAATGAGACAGAAGAAAGAGAAATTAAGGAGTCCATCCCATTTACAATTGCACCCAAAACTATAAGATACCTAGGAATAAACCTAACCAAAGAGACTAAGAATCTATACACAGAAAACTATAAAGTACTCATAAAAGAAATTGAGGAAGACACAAAGAAATGGAAAAATGTTTCATGCTCCTGGATTGGAAGAATAAATATTGTGAAAATGTCTATGCTACCTAAAGCAATCTACACATTTAATGCAATTCCTACCAAAGTACCATCCATTTTTTTTCAAAGAAATGGAACCAATAATCCTAAAATTTATATGGAACCAGAAAAGACCTCGAATAGCCAAAGGAATTTTGAAAAAGAAAGCCAAAGTTGGTGGCATCACAATTCCGGACTTCAAGCTCTATTACAAAGCTGTCATCATCAAGACAGCATGGTACTGGCACAAAAACAGACACATAGATCAATGGAACAGAATAGAGAGCCCAGAAATAGACCCTCAACTCTATGGTCAACTAATCTTCGACAAAACAGGAAAGAACGTCCAATGGAAAAAGACAGCCTCTTCAATAAATGGTGTTGGGAAAATTGGACAGCCACATGCAGAAAAATGAAATTGGATCATTTCCTTACACCACACACGAAAATAGACTCAAAATGGATGAAGGATCTCAATGTGAGAAAGGAATCCATCAAAATCCTTGAGGAGAGGGGAGGAGTCAAGATGGCGGAGAAGTAGCAGGCTGAGACTACTTCGGGTAGCGGGAGATCAGCTAAATAGCTTATCTAAAGATTGCAAACACCTACAAATCCAACGGGAGATTGAAGAGAAGAAGAACAGCAATTCCAGAAACAGAAAATCAACCACTTTCTGCAAGTTTATCTAATATATATATATATTTTCCTCTTTTTATATTTTTTCTTTATCGGCTTTCTTTTTTTTAATAGTTTTTTTTTCTTTCTTTCTGAACCCCTTTTTATCCCCTTTCTCCCCCCTCACAATTCAGGATCTCTTCTGATTTGGCTAAAGCATATTTTCCTGGGGTTGTTGCCACCCTTTTAGTATTTTACTTGCTCCTTCATAAACTCTTATCTGGACAAAATGACAAGGCAGAAAAATTCACAACAAAAAAAAGAACAAGAGGCAATACCAAAGGCTAGGGACCTAATCAATACAGACATTGGTAATATGTCAGATATAGAGTTCAGAATGATGATTCTCAAGGTTCTAGCCGGGCTTGAAAAAGGCATGGAAGATATTAAAGCAACCCTCTCGGGAGATATAAAAGCCCTTTCTGGAGAAATAAAAGAACTAAAATCTAACCAAGTTGAAATAAAAAAAAGCTATTAATGAGGTGCAATCAAAAATGGAGGCTCTCACTGCTAGGATAAATGAGGCAGAAGAAAGAATTAGCGATATAGAAGACCAAATGACAGAGAATAAAGAAGCTGAGCAAAAGAGGGACAAAGAGCTACTGGACCACGAGGGGAGAATTCGAGAGATAAGTGACACCATAAGACGAAACAACATTAGAATAATTGGGATTCCAGAAGAAGAGGAAACAGAGAGGGGAGCAGAAGGTATATTGGAGAGAATTATTGGAGAGAATTTCCCCATTATGGCAAAGGGAACAAGCATCAAAATCCAGGAGGTTCAGAGAACCCCCCTCAAAATCAATAAGAATAGGTCCACACCCCGTCACCTAATAGTAAAATTGACAAGTCTTAGTGACAAAGAAAAGATCCTGAAAGCAGCCCGGGAAAAGAAGTCTGTAACGTACAATGGTAAAAATATTAGATTGGCAGCAGACTTATCCACAGAGACCTGACAGGCCAGAAAGAGCTGGCATGATATATTCAGAGTACTAAATGAGAAAAACATGCAGCCAAGAATACTATATCCAGCTAGGCTATCATTGAAAATAGACGGAGAGATTAAAAGCTTCCAGGACAAACAAAAACTGAAAGAATTTGCAAATACCAAACCAGCTCTACAGGAAATATTGAAAGGGGTCCTCTAAGCAAAGAGAGACCCTCAAAGTAGTAGATCAGAAAGAAACAGAGACAATACACAATAACAGTCACCTTACAGGCAATACAATGGCACTAAATTCATATCTCTCAATACTTACCCTGAATGTTAATGGGCTAAATGCCCCAATCAAAAGACACAGGGTATCAGAATGGATAAAAAAACAAAAACCATCTATATGTTGCCTACAAGAAACTCATCTTACACCCGAAGACACCTCCAGGTTTAAAGTGAGGGATGGAAAACAATTTACCATGCTAATGGACATCAGAAGAAAGCAGGAGTGGCAATCCTTATATCAGATCAATTAGATTTTAAGCCAAAGATTATAATAAGAGATGAGGAAGGACACTATATCATACTCAAAGGAACTGTCCAACAAGAAGATCTAACAATTTTAAATATCTATGCCCCTAACGTGGGAGCAGCCAACTGTATAAACCAATTAATAACAAAATCAAAGAAACACATCGACAAGAATACAATAATAGTAGGGGATTTTAACACTCCCCTCACTGAAATGGACAGATCATCCAAGCAAAAGATCAACAAGGAAATCAAGGCCTTAAATGACACACTGGACCAGATGGACATCACAGATATATTCAGAACATTTCATCCCAAAGCAGCAGAATACACATTCTTCTCTAGTGCACATGGAACATTCTCCAGAATAGATCACATTCTTGGTCCTAAATCAAGTCTCAACCGGTATCAAAAGATTGGGATCATTCCCTGCATATTTTCAGACCACAATGCTCTAAAGCTAGAACTCAATAACAAGAGGAAATTTGGAAAGAACCCAAATACATGGAGACTAAACAGCATCCTTCTAAAGAATGAATGGGTCAACCAGGAAATCAAAGAAGAATTGAAAAAATTTATGGAAACAAATGATAATGAAAACACAACAGTTCAGAATCTGGGGGACACAACAAAGGCAGTCCTGAGAGGAAAATATATAGCGGTACAAGCCTTTCTCAAGAAACAAGAAAGGTCTCAGGTACACAACCTAACCCTACACCTAAAGGAGCTGGAGAAAGAACAAGAAAGAAACCCTAAACCCAGCAGGAGAAGAGAAATCATAAAGATCAGAGCAGAAATCAATGAAATAGAAACCAAAAAAACAATAGAACAAATCAACGAAACTAGGAGCTGGTTCTTTGAAAGAATTAATAAGATTGATAAACCCCTGGCCAGACTTATCAAAAAGAAAAGAGAGAGGACCCAAATAAATAAAATCATGAATGAAAGAGGAGAGATCACAACGAACACCAAAGAAATACAGACAATTATAAGAACATACTATGAGCAACTCTACGCCAACAAATTTGACAATCTGGAAGAAATGGATGCATTCCTAGAGACATATAAACTACCACAACTGAACCAGGAAGAAATAGAAAGCCTCAACAGACCCATAACCAGTAAGGAGATTGAAACAGTCATCAAAAATCTCCAAACAAACAAAAGCCCGGGGCCAGACGGCTTCCCGGGGGAATTCTACCAAACATTTAAAGAAGAACTAATTCCTATTCTCCTGAAACTGTTCCAAAAAAATAGAAATAGAAGGAAAACTTCCAAACTCATTTTATGAGGCCAGCATCACCTTGATCCCAAAACCAGACAAGGATCCCAACAAAAAAGAGAACTACAGACCAATATCCTTGATGAACACAGATGCAAAAATTCTTGCCAAAATACTAGCCAACAGGATTCAACAGTACGTTAAAAGGATTATTCACCACGACCAAGTGGGATTTATTCCAGGGCTGCAAGGCTGGTTCAACATCCGCAAATCAATCAATGTGATACAACACATTAATAAAAGAAAGAACAAGAACCATATGATACTCTCCATAGATGCTGAAAAAGCATTTGACAAAGTACAGCATCCCTTCCTGATCAAAACTCTTCAAAGTGTAGGGATAGACGGCACATACCTCAATATTATCAAAGCCATCTATGAAAAACCCACCGCAAATATCATTCTCAATGGAGAAAAACTGAAAGCTTTTCCGCTAATGTCAGGAACACGGCAGGGATGTCCGTTATCACCACTGCTATTCAACATAGTACTAGAAGTCCTAGCCTCAGCAATCAGACAACAAAAGGAAATTAAAGGCATCCAAATCGGCAAAGAAGAAGTCAAACTATCACTCTCCGCAGATGATATGATACTCTATGTGGAAAACCCAAAAGACTCCACTCCAAAACTGCTAGAACTTGTACAGGAATTCAGTAAAGTGTCAGGATATAAAATCAATGCACAGAAATCAGTTGCATTTCTCTACACCAACAACAAGACAGAAGAAAGAGAAATTAAGGAGTCCATCCCATTTACAATTGCACCCAAAACTATAAGATACCTAGGAATAAACCTAACCAAAGAGACTAAGAATCTATACCCAGAAAACTATAAAGTACTCATGAAAGAAATTGAGGAAGACACAAAGAAATGGAAAAATGTTCCATGCTCCTGGATTGGAAGAATAAATATTGTGAAAATGTCTATGCTACCTAAAGCAATCTACACATTTAATGCAATTCCTACCAAAGTACCATCCATTTTTTTTCAAAGAAATGGAACCAATAATCCTAAAATTTATATGGAACCAGAAAAGACCTCGAATAGCCAAAGGAATATTGAAAAAGAAAGCCAAAGTTGGTGGCATCACAATTCCGGACTTCAAGCTCTATTACAAAGCCGTCATCATCAAGACAGCATGGTACTGGCACAAAAACAGACACATAGATCAATGGAACAGAATAGAGAGCCCAAAAATGGACCCTCAACTCTATGGTCAACTCATCTTCGACAAAGCAGGAAAGAATGTCCAATGGAACAAAGACAGCCTCTTCAATAAATGGTGTTGGGAAAATTGGACAGCCACATGCAGAAAAATGAAATTGGATCATTTCCTTACACCACACACGAAAATAGACTCAAAATGGATGAAGGATCTCAATGTGAGAAAGGAATCCATCAAAATCCTCGAGGAGAACACAGGCAGCAACCTTTTCGACGTCAGCCGCAGCAACATCTTCCTAGGAACATCACCAAAGGCAAGGGAAGCAAGGGCAAAAATGAACTTTTGGGATTTTATCAAGATCAAAAGCTTTTGCACAGCAAAGGAAACAGTGAACAAAACCAAAAGACAACTGACAGAATGGGAGAAGATATTTGCAAATGACATATCAGATAAAGGACTAGTGTCCAAAATATATAAAGAACTTAGCAAACTCAACACCCAAAGAACAAATAATCCAATCAAGAAATGGGCAGAGGACATGAACAGACATTTCTGCAAAGAAGACATCCAGATGGCCAACAGACACATGAAAAAGTGCTCCATATCACTCGGCATCAGGGAAATACAAATCAAAACCACCATGAGATATCACCTCACACCAGTCAGAATGGCTAAAATTAACAAGTCAGGAAATGACAGATGCTGGCGAGGATGCGGAGAAAGGGGAACCCTCCTACACTGTTGGTGGGAATGCAAGCTGGTGCAACCACTCTGGAAAACAGCATGGAGGTTCCTCAAAATGTTGAAAATAGAACTACCCTATGACCCTGCAATTGCACTGCTGGGTATTTACCCTAAAGATACAAACATAGTAATCCGAAGGGGCACATGCACCCGATTGTTTATAGCAGCAATGTCTACAATAGCCAAACTATGGAAAGAACCTAGATGTCCATCTACAGACGAATGGATAAAGAAGATGTGGTATATATACACAATGGAATACTATGCAGCCATCAAAAGAAATGATATCTTGCCATTTGTGACAATGTGGCTGGAACTAGAGGGTATCATGCTTAGTGAAATAAGTCAATCAGAGAAAGTCAATTATCATATGATCTTCCTGATATGAGGGAGAGGAGATGCAACATGGGGGGTTAAGGGGATAGGAGAAGAGTAAATGAAACAAGATAGGATTGGGAGGGAGACAAACCATAAGTGACTCTCAATCTCAGAAAACAAACTGAGGGTTGATGGGGGGAGGGGGGTTGGGAGAGTAGGGGTGTGGTTATGGTCATTTTGGAAGGTATGTGCTATGGTGAGTGCTGTGAAGTGTGTAAACCTGGTGATTCACAGACCTGTACCCCTGGAGATAAAAATATATTATATGTTTATAAAAAATAAAATTTAAATTAAAAAAAAAAAAGGTGATCCACCATGACCAGGTGGGATTCATTCCTGGGTTACAAGGATGGTTCAACATTCGCAAATCAATCAATGTGATAGAACAAATTAATAAGAGAAGAGAGAAGAACCACATGGTCCTCTCAATTGATGCAGAAAAAAACATTTGACAAAATCCAGCATCCGTTCCTGATTAAAATGCTTCAAAGTAAAGGGATATAGGGAACATTCCTGAACTTCATCAAATCTATCTATGAAAGACCCACAGCAAATATCATCCTCAATGGGAATAAGCTTGCAGCCTTCTCATTGAGATCAGGAACACGACAAGGATGCCCACTCTCACCACTCTTGTTCAACATAGTATTAGAAGTCCTAGCAACAGCAATCAGACAACAAAGAGAAATAAAAGGTATCCAAATTGGCAATGAAGAAGTCAAACTCTCCCTCTTCACAGATGATATGATTCTTTATATGGGAAACCCAAAAGACTCCACCCCCAAACTACTAGAACTCATACAACAATTCAGCAACATGGCAGGATACAAAGTCAATGTACAGAAATCAGTGGCTTTCTTATACAAGAACAATGAAATACAGAAAGGGAAATTAGAGAATCGATTCCATTTACTCTAGCACCAAGAACCGTAAGATACCTGCGAATTAACCTACCAAAGAGGTAAAGGATCTGTACTTGAGGAACTACAGAACACTCATAAAAGAAACTGAAGAAGACACAAAATGATGGAAGACCTTTCCATGCTCTTGTATCAGAAGAATAAACATTGTTAAAATGTCTATACTGCCTAGAGCAATCTATACTTTTAATGCCATTCTGACCAACATTCCACCCATATTTTTCAAAGAGCTGGAGCAAATAATCCAGAAATTTGTATGGAATCAGAAGAGACTCCGAATCACTAAGGAAATGTTGAAAACCAAAAATAAAACTGGGGGCATCACATTACCTGATTTCAAGCTTTACTACAAAGCCATGATCACCAAGACAGCATGGTACTGGCATAAAAACAGACACATAGACCAGTGGAACAGAGTAGAGATCCCAGATATGGACCCTCAACTCTATGGTCAAATAATCTTCAAAAAAACAGGAAAAAATATACAGTGGGAAAAAGACAGTCTCTTCAATAAATGGTGCTGGGAGAATTGGACAGCTATATGCTGAAGAATGAAACTCGATCATTCTCTTACACCGTACACAAGGATAAAGTCAAAATGGATAAAAGATCTCAATGTGAGACAGGAATCCATCAGAATCCTAGAGGAGAACATAGGCAGTAACCTCTTCGATATCAGCCATAGCAACTTATTTCAAGATATGTCTCCAAAGGCAAAGGAAACCAAAGCAAAAATGAACTTTTGGGACTTCATCAAAATCAAAAGCTTCTGCACCTCAAAAGAAACAGTCAAGAAAACAAAGAGGCAACCCACGGAATGGGAGAAGATATTTGCAAATGACAGCACAGAGAAAAGGTTGATATCCAGGATCTATAAAGAAGTCCTCAAACTCAACACACACAAAACAGATAATCATATCAAAAAATAGGCAGAAGATATGAACAGACACTTCTCCAATGAAGACATACAAATGGCTATCAGACACATGAAAAAATGTTCATCATCACTAGCCATCAGGGAGATTCAAATTAAAACCACATTGAGATACCACCTTACAGCAGTTAAAATGGCCAAAATTAGCAAGACAGGAAACAACATGTGTTGGAGAGGATGTGGAGAAAGGGGAACCCTCTTCCACTGTTGGTGGGAATGCAAGTTGGTGCAGCCACTTTGGAGAACAGTGTGGAGATTCCTCAAGAAATTAAAAATAGAGCTTCCCTATGACCCCGCCATTGCACTACTGGGTATTTACCCCAAAGATACAGATGTAGTGAAAAGAAGGGCCATCTGTACCCCAATGTTTATAGCAGCAATGGCCACGGTCGCCAAACTGTGGAAAGAACCAAGATATCCTTCAACGGACGAATGGCTAAGGAAGATGTGGTCCATATACACTAGGGAGTATTATGCCTCCATCAGAAAGGATGAATAGCCAACTTTTGTAGCAACATGGACGGGACTGGAAGAGATTATGCTCAGTGAAATAAATCAAGCAGAGAAAGTCAATTATATGTTTTCACTTATTTGTGGAGCATAACAAATAACATGGAGGACAAGGGGAGATGGTGAGGAGAAGGGAGTTGAGGGAAATTGGAAGGGGAGGTGAACCATGAGAGACTATGGACTCTGAAAAAACAATCTGAGGGTTTTGAAGGGGCGGGGGGTGGGAGGTTGGGGGAACCAGGTGGTGGGTATTAGAAAGGGCATGGATTGCATGGAGCACTGGGTGTGGTGCATAAACAATGAATACTGTTAGGCTGAAAAGTAATAAAAAATTAAAAAAAAAATGGAAAACGGGGCTCAGGCTGAGGGTCACAATGCGGGTTTGTGCCCAGGGCGGCCTTCAACAGTGGGTGGGGCCTCATGGGCCATGCAGGTTTCTCCTACTCTGATGGTTTTACACACATCAATAGTAATGTTTCCTTTTGTGGGTTAGGACTTCCATTTCTTGGATCATGTTCACTGATATGCAGGGATTTGAGACCAGGCCTCTGGAGACAGTTGTTTATAAACCTAGGTTAGATAGAGATGATAGCCTAGGGGCATGGCAGGTCTCTTCTGCTGGATAGGGTGCTATCTACCTGGGTGGCTGACAGGAGTCGGGGCCCAGGATGTTTATGAAATTTCGATGCCTTCAAGGGCCATGCAGGTTGATCCTCCTTTGGGGTTTTTGTGCAGTCCCAATAGCGACTTATGCCTTCTGAAAGGCAAGCAGAGTGCTTCATTGGGGCTCCAGAATTCCCATTCTGGAGGTCTTGTTTACCCCAACTCTGGGACAGAAGAATGAAACCACAAGCTAGGGTTAGGGCCCAGGGCATGGCAGCCTGATCTCTAGAGTTGGGGCTAGATCACAGCATCAGAAATAAAGCCTAGTGTCTGATGTCTGCTCAAGCTGGAATTTGTGTCCATGAGGGCTGCCTAATGGAGGGATGGCCTCATGAGACCATGGAGGTTTTCACTATCTGGGGGTTGGCTGCAGCTCCAAACAGCAAGATTCTCTTCTTCGGGACAGTGGGAGTGCTGTTTGATGGCTCAAGGGTCCCCCATATGGACCGATTTGAGAGCAGGCTCTACGTATGGATGCCTAAACAGCCCAACTAGGCTTCCCATTGGAGCCGAGGGATGAGGCAGATCTTATCTCCTAGCTCTGGGGTGAGCTACCCAGGTGGCTGAGTTGAAAAGGAGTCTCATGCTGATGGTCACAATACAGGTTTGTGTCCAGAACGACCTTTAAATGTGGTGGTGGCCTCAGGGGTCATGAAGGATTCTACTACCTTGAGGGTTTGACACAGACAGCCCAAAATAGCAAGGTTTCCTTCTGGGGACAGGAATTTTTGTTTCTGTGGTTCAGGGATCCCTCCAAATGGTATTCGAGAGGAGGCCTCAAGGGACAGATGCCTTATAACCTGAGCTAGGGTGCAGATTAGAGCCTAGTGGCATGTCAGGTTCAATCTTATGTCTCTGGGGCCATCTACCTGGGTGTCTGACAGGAGGTTGTTGCTCAGGGTATGCCAGACTGCACATTTTGTCCTGGGCGACCTATGAAATTGGGATAGTCTTAGGGGCCTTGCATATTTGTCTTAATCTTGAGGTTTCCTGAAGTTCTTTTTTTTTTTTTAAAGATTTTATTTATTTATTTGACAGACAGAGATCACAAGCAGGCAGAGAGGCAGGCAGAGAGAGAGAGGGGGAAGCAGGCTCCCTGCCGAGCAGAGAGCCCGATGCGGGGCTCGATCCCAGGACCCTGAGATCATGACCTGAGCTAAAGGCAGAGGCTTTAACCCACTGAGCCACCCAGGCGCCTGAGGTTTCCTGAAGTTCTAAGGGGCACAGTTGCCTTCTGGAGGGCAGGCACAGTCCTGTGGTGTGGCTATGGAATACCCAGGCTGGAGGGTTTGTGGGGCAGGACTCTGGAGACAGATGTCTGAAAACACCACTAGGGTTAAGATTAGAGCAGAGGGTATGGCAGGCCCCATCTGCAGACACAGAGGGAGCTCCTTGGCATCTGAAATTAGGGCGAGTGTGAGGCGGTAGCTCAGGACTTTGTCTCTGGATTTTGTGTGTAGGATGGCCAAGGAATGTTGGGGTCGCCTCATGGGGCCATGGAAGATTCTCCCTCTCTGGGAATTTGGCGTGGCTCCCAATAGTTTAGTGTCATGCTGGGGGAAGGGAGGAGTCGTGTTTTCTCTCTCAGGCGTCCCTGAAAAACAGGGATCCCGGAGCAGGGCTCTGGGTATAGGTGCCTGGATGATCCCAACTTGGGTTAGGATTTGGGCCTAGGTGCATGGCAAGCCTGATATGTGGGCTCTTGGTCCTGCTACCTAGGGTCCTCATTTGAAAACGGGGCTCAGGATGGTGGTTACAATGTGCCTTTCTGCCCATGGCACAGGGAGGTCTATGAAATTGGGGTGTCATCAAGGGTCGAGCAGGTTGATCCCCATTTGGAGTTTTTGGGCAGCCTCATAGGGCACTTTTACCTCCTGGTGGGCAGGCAGAGTGCTGCCTTGTGTCTCCAGAATTCCTAATCTGGAGGGCTTTTGGGCCAGGAGTGTGAGGGACGTCAGTCTGAAAACACAAGCTAGGGTTAGGTTTCGGGCCGAGGGAATGGCAGGCCCACTCTCCAGAGGCTGAATCAAGATCTACAGCATCTGAAGTAAGAGCGAGTTTCAGAAGTTTCCTGACACTGGAGTTGTGTCCATGATGGCCTCCTAGTGGAGGGGTGGCCTCATGAGGCCATGGAGATTTTCAAACTCTGGGAGTTGTGAGCTGCTCCAAACAGCAAGATTTTCTACTTCAGGACACAGGGACATTTTTCGTTACCATTGGCGCCTTGGAACATGGCAGGTTCGATCTGCTAGCTCTGTGTCGAGCTACCTAGGGGGATGAGTTGAAATGGAGTCTCATGCTGATGGGTCACAATGCAGGTTTGTGCCCAGGGAGACCTTGGAATGTGGCGGTGGTTCAGGGGCCATGCAAGATTCTCCTAGCATGAGTATTTACACAGCTCCAAATAACAAGGTTTCTTTCTGGGGACAGGAGGTGTTCTGTTTTGTGGCTCAGGGACCACATGTTGGACCATATGTTGGTATTTGAGAACAGGCCTCTGGGGACAGATGCCTGAAAACCTAAGCTAGTGATCAGATTAGGGCCTACGGGAATGTCAGGGTCAATTTTCTGTCTCTGGGGCCATCTACCTGGGTGTCTGACTGGATATGTGTGCACAGGGTGTGTCAGGCTGCACAGTTTTGTCCAGGGTGCCCTACGAAATAGGGTTGGCCTCGGGTGCCTTGCAGATTTCTCCTAATCTGGAGGATTTTGGCAACTGTGATGGCAGAGTTTCCCTGAGGAGGGCAGGCACACTCCTGTGGTGTGGCTTCAGTACTGAGCCTCAGCCTGGAGGGTATGTGTACCAGGGCTTTGGGGACAAAAGTATGAAAACACAAACACGGGTTATGTTTAGGGCCAAGGTTATGGCAAGCCTGATATGTAGACCCTGAGGGGAGCACCTCATGATCTGAAATTAGGGCAAATGTGAGGCAGTAGCTCAGGCTTTTATCTCTGTATTGTGTGTCTAGGATGGCCACGGATGTAGGGATGGCCTCATGGGGCTATGGTAGATTCTCCCTCTCTGGTGATGTTGCCTGGCTCCCAATAGTTTGGTGTCATTCTGGAGGAAAGGAGGAGTCCTGTTTTTTTTTTTTTTTTTTTTTTTTTTTTTTTTTTGTCTCAGCGGTCCCCCCAAAAGAAGGATTCCATGTCTAGGATGGGAAGGAATGTAGGGGTGACCTCATGGGGCCTTAGAAGATTCTCAGTCTCGGAGGAGTCAAGATGGCGGAGAAGTAGCAGGCTGAGACTACTTCGGGTAGCGGGAGATCAGCTAAATAGCTTATCTAAAGATTGCAAACACCTACAAATCCAACGGGAGATTGAAGAGAAGAAGAACAGCAATTCTAGAAACAGAAAATCAACCACTATCTGAAAGGTAGGACTGGCGGAAAAGTGAATCCGAAGCGACGGGAAGATAGACCGCGGGGGGAGGGGCCGGCTCCCGGCTCCCGGCGGAGCAACGGAGCAAAATCAGGACTTTTAAAAGTCTGTTCCGCTGAGGGACATCGCTCCAGAGGCTTAACTGGAAGCCCAGGCGGGGTCAGCGCGGCCTCAGGTACCGCAGGGTCGCAGAAGGATCGGGGGTGTCTGAGTGTCCCAGAGCTTACTGGTATTAGAACGGGGAAACCGGCTGCAGAGACAGAGCCGAGGAGTGACTCTGAGCTCGGGGTTGCCTTGAACCGGTCGCAGGCTCGGTCAGCTCGGAGCGCGGCCGGAGGCCAGGCTGACGGGAGTCATTGGGCGCTGTTCTCTGAGGGCGCACTGAGGAGTGGGGCCCCGGGCTCTCGGCTCCTCCGGGCCGGAGACCGGGAGGCCGCCATCTTCATTCCCGTCCTCTGGACTCTACGGAAAGCGCTCAGGGAACAAAAGCTCCCGAAAGCGAACCCGAGCGGATGACTCAGCGCGGCCCCGGGTAAGGGCGGTGCAACTCCGCCTGGGGCAAAGACGCTTGAGAATCACTACAACGGGCCCCTCCCCCAGAAGATCTACGGGAAACCCAGCCAGGACCAAGTTCACCTACCAAGGAGAACGGTGGAATTCCAGAGGAGAAGAAAGCAAAGCACGGAACTCATGGCTTTCTCCCCATGATTTTTTAGCCTTGCAGTTAATTTAATTTTTTTTTCTTTTTCAATTTTTTTTTCTTTTTCTCTTCTTCTGCTAAATTTTTTTTAACTTTTACCGTTTTCTTTTTTTAACATTTTTAAAATAGTTTATCTAATATATATATATTTTTTCCTCTTTTTATATTTTTTCTTTATTGGCTTTCTTTTTTTTTAATAGTTTTTTTTTCTTTTTTTCTGAACCCCTTTTTATCCCCTTTCTCCCCCCTCACAATTCAGGATCTCTTCTGATTTGGCTAAAGCATATTTTCCTGGGGTTGTTGCCACCCTTTTAGTATTTTACTTGCTCCTTCATAAACTCTTATCTGGACAAAATGACAAGGCAGAAAAATTCACAACAAAAAAAAGAACAAGAGGCAATACCAAAGGCTAGGGACCTAATCAATACAGACATTGGTAATATGTCAGATATAGAGTTCAGAATGATGATTCTCAAGGTTCTAGCCGGGCTTGAAAAAGGCATGGAAGATATTAAAGCAACCCTCTCGGGAGATATAAAAGCCCTTTCTGGAGAAATAAAAGAACTAAAATCTAACCAAGTTGAAATCAAAAAAGCTATTAATGAGGTGCAATCAAAAATGGAGACTCTCACTGCTAGGATAAATGAGGCAGAAGAAAGAATTAGCGATATAGAAGACCAAATGACAGAGAATAAAGAAGCTGAGCAAAAGAGGGACAAAGAGCTACTGGACCACGAGGGGAGAATTCGAGAGATAAGTGACACCATAAGACAAAACAACATTAGAATAATTGGGATTCCAGAAGAAGAGGAAACAGAGAGGGGAGCAGAAGGTATATTGGAGAGAATTATTGGAGAGAATTTCCCCATTATGGCAAAGGGAACAAGCATCAAAATCCAGGAGGTTCAGAGAACCCCCCTCAAAATCAATAAGAATAGGTCCACACCCCGTCACCTAATAGTAAAATTGACAAGTCTTAGTGACAAAGAAAAGATCCTGAAAGCAGCCCGGGAAAAGAAGTCTGTAACGTACAATGGTAAAAATATTAGATTGGCAGCAGACTTATCCACAGAGACCTGACAGGCCAGAAAGAGCTGGCATGATATATTCAGAGTACTAAATGAGAAAAACATGCAGCCAAGAATACTATATCCAGCTAGGCTATCATTGAAAATAGACGGAGAGATTAAAAGCTTCCAGGACAAACAAAAACTGAAAGAATTTGCAAATACCAAACCAGCTCTACAGGAAATATTGAAAGGGGTCCTCTAAGCAAAGAGAGACCCTCAAAGTAGTAGATCAGAAAGAAACAGAGACAATACACAATAACAGTCACCTTACAGGCAATACAATGGCACTAAATTCATATCTCTCAATACTTACCCTGAATGTTAATGGGCTAAATGCCCCAATCAAAAGACACAGGGTATCAGAATGGATAAAAAAACAAAAACCATCTATATGTTGCCTACAAGAAACTCATCTTACACCCGAAGACACCTCCAGGTTTAAAGTGAGGGGGTGGGAAAGAATTTACCATGCTAATGGACATCAGAAGAAAGCAGGAGTGGCAATCCTTATATCAGATCAATTAGATTTTAAGCCAAAGATTATAATAAGAGATGAGGAGGGACACTATATCATACTCAAAGGAACTGTCCAACAAGAAGATCTAACAATTTTAAATATCTATGCCCCTAACGTGGGAGCAGCCAACTATATAAACCAATTAATAACAAAATCAAAGAAACACATCGACAAGAATACAATAATAGTAGGGGATTTTAACACTCCCCTCACTGAAATGGACAGATCATCCAAGCAAAAGATCAACAAGGAAATCAAGGCCTTAAATGACACACTGGACCAGATGGACATCACAGATATATTCAGAACATTTCATCCCAAAGCAGCAGAATACACATTCTTCTCTAGTGCACATGGAACATTCTCCACAATAGATCACATTCTTGGTCCTAAATCAAGTCTCAACCGGTATCAAAAGATTGGGATCATTCCCTGTATATTTTCAGACCACAGTGCTCTAAAGCTAGAACTCAATAACAAGAGGAAATTTGGAAAGAACCCAAATACATGGAGACTAAACAGCATCCTTCTAAAGAATGAATGGGTCAACCAGGAAATCAAAGAAGAATTGAAAAAATTTATGGAAACAAATGATAATGAAAACACAACAGTTCAGAATCTGTGGGACACAACAAAGGCAGTCCTGAGAGGAAAATATATAGCGGTACAAGCCTTTCTCAAGAAACAAGAAAGGTCTCAGGTACACAACCTAACCCTACACCTAAAGGAGCTGGAGAAAGAACAAGAAAGAAACCCTAAACCCAGCAGGAGAAGAGAAATCATAAAGATCAGAGCAGAAATCAATGAAATAGAAACCAAAAAAAAACAATAGAACCAATCAACGAAACGTAGGAGCTGGTTCTTTGAAAGAATTAATAAGATTGATAAACCCCTGGCCAGACTTATCAAAAAGAAAAGAGAGAGGACCCAAATAAATAAAATCATGAATGAAAGAGGAGAGATCACAACGAACACCAAAGAAATACAGACAATTATAAGAACATACTATGAGCAACTCTACGCCAACAAATTTGACAATCTGGAAGAAATGGATGCATTCCTAGAGACATATAAACTACCACAACTGAACCAGGAAGAAATAGAAAGCCTCAACAGACCCATAACCAGTAAGGAGATTGAAACAGTCATCAAAAATCTCCAAACAAACAAAAGCCCGGGGCCAGACGGCTTCCCGGGGGAATTCTACCAAACATTTAAAGAAGAACTAATTCCTATTCTCCTGAAACTGTTCCAAAAAAATAGAAATAGAAGGAAAACTTCCAAACTCATTTTATGAGGCCAGCATCACCTTGATCCCAAAACCAGACAAGGATCCCAACAAAAAAGAGAACTACAGACCAATATCCTTGATGAACACAGATGCAAAAATTCTCGCCAAAATACTAGCCAATAGGATTCAACAGTACGTTAAAAGGATTATTCACCACGACCAAGTGGGATTTATTCCAGGGCTGCAAGGCTGGTTCAACATCCGCAAATCAATCAATGTGATACAACACATTAATAAAAGAAAGAACAAGAACCATATGATACTCTCCATAGATGCTGAAAAAGCATTTGACAAAGTACAGCATCCCTTCCTGATCAAAACTCTTCAAAGTGTAGGGATAGACGGCACATACCTCAATATTATCAAAGCCATCTATGAAAAACCCACCGCAAATATCATTCTCAATGGAGAAAAACTGAAAGCTTTTTTTGCTAAGGTCAGGAACACGGCAGGGATGTCCGTTATCACCACTGCTATTCAACATAGTACTAGAAGTCCTAGCCTCAGCAATCAGACAACAAAAGGAAATTAAAGGCATCCAAATCGGCAAAGAAGAAGTCAAACTATCACTCTTCGCAGATGATATGATACTCTATGTGGAAAACCCAAAAGACTCCACTCCAAACCTGCTAGAACTTGCACAGGAATTCAGTAAAGTGTCAGGATATAAAATCAATGCACAGAAATCAGTTGCATTTCTCTACACCAACAACAAGACAGAAGAAAGAGAAATTAAGGAGTCCATCCCATTTACAATTGCACCCAAAACTATAAGATACCTAGGAATAAACCTAACCAAAGAGACTAAGAATCTATACTCAGAAAACTATAAAGTACTCATGAAAGAAATTGAGGAAGACACAAAGAAATGGAAAAATGTTCCATGCTCCTGGACTGGAAGAATAAATATTGTGAAAATGTCTATGCTACCTAAAGCAATCTACACATTTAATGCAATTCCTATCAAAGTACCATCCATTTTTTTCAAAGAAATGGAACCAATAATCCTAAAATTTATATGGAACCAGAAAAGACCTCGAATAGCCAAAGGAATTTTGAAAAAGAAAGCCAAAGTTGGTGGCATCACAATTCCGGACTTCAAGCTCTATTACAAAGCTGTCATCATCAAGACAGCATGGTACTGGCACAAAAACAGACACATAGATCAATGGAACAGAATAGAGAGCCCAGAAATGGACCCTCAACTCTATGGTCAACTCATCTTAGACAAAGCAGGAAAGAATGTCCAATGGAACAAAGACAGCCTCTTCAATAAATGGTGTTGGGAAAATTGGACAGCCACATGCAGAAAAATGAAATTGGATCATTTCCTTACACCACACACGAAAATAGACTCAAAATGGATGAAGGATCTCAATGTGAGAAAGGAATCCATCAAAATCCTCGAGGAGAACACGGGCAGCAACCTCTTCGACGTCAGCCGCAGCAACATCTTCCTAGGAACATCACCAAAGGCAAGGGAAGCAAGGGCAAAAATGAAGTTTTGGGATTTTATCAAGATCAAAAGCTTTTGCACAGCAAAGGAAACAGTGAACAAAACCAAAAGACAACTGACAGAATGGGAGAAGATATTTGCAAATGACATATCAGATAAAGGGCTAGTGTCCAAAATCTATAAAGAACTTAGCAAACTCAACACCCAAGGAACAAATAATCCAATCAAGAAATGGGCAGAGGACATGAACAGACATTTCTGCAAAGAAGACATTCAGATGGCCAACAGACACATGAAAAAGTGCTCCATATCACTCGGCATCAGGGAAATACAAATCAAAACCACCATGAGATATCACCTCACACCAGTCAGAATGGCTAAAATTAACAAGTCAGGAAATGACAGATGCTGGCGAGGATGCGGAGAAAGGGGAACCCTCCTACACTGTTGGTGGGAATGCAAGCTGGTGCAACCACTCTGGAAAACAGCATGGAGGTTCCTCAAAATGTTGAAAATAGAACTACCCTATGACCCTGCAATTGCACTGCTGGGTATTTACCCTAAAGATACAAACATAGTGATCCGAAGGGGCACATGCACCCGAATGTTTATAGCAGCAATGTCTACAATAGCCAAACTATGGAAAGAACCTAGATGTCCATCTACAGACGAATGGATAAAGAAGATGTGGTATATATACACAATGGAATACTATGCAGCCATCAAAAGAAATGAAATCTTGCCATTTGCGACGATGTGGATGGAACTAGAGGGTATCATGCTTAGCGAAATAAGTCAATCGGAGAAAGACAACTGTCATATGATCTCCCTGATATGAGGGAGAGGAGATGCAACATGGGGGGTCGAGGGGGTAGGAGAAGAGTAAATGAAACAAGATGGGTTTGGGAGGGAGACAAACCATAAGTGACTCTTAATCTCACAAAACAAACTGAGGGTTGATGGGGGGAGGGGGTTGGGAGAGGGGGTGGTGTTATGGATATCGGGGAGGGTATGTGCTATGGTGAGTGTTGTGAAGTGTGTAAACCTGGTGATTCGCATACCTGTACCCCTGGGGATAAAAATATATGTTTATAAAGCTGTAAAAAAAAAAAAGAAAGAAAGAAAGGATGAATCCCCAAGTTTTGTAGCAACATGGACGGGACTGGAAGAGATTATTATCAGTGAAATAAGTCAAGCAGAGAGAGTCAATTATCATATGGTTTCACTTATTTGTGGAGCATAACAAATAGCATGGAGGACAAGGGTAATTGGAGAGGAGAAGGGAGTTGAGGGAAATTGGAAGGGGAGGTGAACCATGAGAGACTATGGACTCTGAAAAACGATCTGAGAATTTTGAAGGGGTGGGGGGTGGGAGGTTGGGGGTACCAGGTGGTGGGTATTGTAGAGGGCACGGATTGCATGGAGCACTGGGTGTCGTGCAAAAATAATGAATACTGTTATGCTGAAAAAAATTAAAAAATTAAAAAAAAATACTGCTGGCAGAAATTTTGCCAAAGAGTTAGAAGATTCTCAGTCTCTGGGGATTCTGCCAGGCTCGCCCTAATTTGGTGTCATTCTAGAAGGGAAGAGTTCTGTTTTCTGTCTCAGGGGTCCCCCCAAAAGAGGGATTCCAGAGATGGACTCTAGGTATGGGCACTTGGAATACAACACTATGGGTTAGGATTTGGACCTAGGGGCAAGGCAGGCCCAATATGTGGGCTCTTGGTCCAGCTACTGAGGGGGCCTTACTGAAATCAGGCTCAGGCTGAGGGTCACAATGCGTGTATGTGCCCAGGGTGGCCCTCATGAGTGGGTGTGGCCTAATAGCCCATGATGGTTTCTCTTACTTGGAGGGTTATACACCCAACTCAACAGCAAGTTTTCCCTGCCATGGGGCAGAAGGAGTACTTTTTTGTGCATCAGATTCCCCCATATGCAGGGATTCAAGAAAAGGTTGGATTACAGATGCCTGAATACCCAGGTTGGGTAGAGATGATGGCATAGGGCCATGGCAGGTCCGATCTTCTGGATATGCGGCCAGCTGTCTGGGTGTCTGATGGGAGGTCTGGGCTCAGGCTGTGGCAGAAAGAGCATTAGTGCACAGGGCAACCTATGAAATTGGGGTGTGGTCGAGGGACGTGCAGGTGGATCCTCATTTGGGGTTTTTGGGCAGCCCCATAGGGCACTTTTTTCTTCTGGTGTGCAGGCAGAGTACTGCGTTCTGGCTCCAGAATTCCCAATCTGTAGTGCTTGTGGGGCAGGAGTGTGAGGATGGAAGACTGAAAACACAAGCTTGGGTTCGGTTTAGGGCCTAGTGTCGGACAGACCCAATCTGCATCAGCTGAATCGAGCTCTCCAACATCTGAAGTAAGGATGAGTATCAGACGTTCACTCAGGCTGGAGTTTGTGTCCATGATGGCTGCCTAAAGAGTGGTAGCCTCATGAGGCCATGGAGGTTTTCCCATGCTGTGGGTTTTGAGTTGTCCAAACAACAAGGTTTCCTTCTGTGGGACAGAGAGTCCAGTTTGATAGCTTCAGGTTCCCCCAACTGGAAATATTTGATAGCAGTGCCCTACATATGGATGCCTGGAAACCCCATCTCACATTACCATTGTAGCCTAGGAACATGTAAAGTTCGATCTGCTGGCTCTGGGGCGAACTATCCAGGGGGCTGAGTTGAAATGGAGTCTCATGCTGATGGGTTACAATGCCGGTTTGTGTCCAGGGAGACCTTGGATTTTGGTGGTGGCTCAAGGGCCGTGCAGGATTCTCCTCCCCTGAGTCTTTGACACAGCTCCATTTAGCAAGCTTCCCTTCTGGGGACAGGAGGTATTCTGTTTTGTGCGTCAGGGACCCCCCTATGTTGGTAGTCAAGAACTGGCCTCTGGGGACAGATGTCTGAAAATCTACACTAGGGTTCAGATTAGGGCCTAGGGGCATGTCAGGTTCAGTCTTCTGTCTCTGGGTAATTTATCTGGGTGCCTGACTGGAGGTAGCTTCTCAGGGTGTGTCAGATTGCACATTTTTGTCTAGAGGGGACTTTGGAATTGGGGTGGCCTCTGGTGCCTTGCAGGTATGTCCTAATCTGGAGGGTTTTGGCAACAGTGATATGCAGAGTTCCTTCTTGAGGGAAGGCACAAGACTCCTGCTATCTCCAGGAGGCCCCATCCTGGAGGGCGTGTGGGCCAGGGCTTTGGGGACAGAAGTCTGAAAACACAAACTCAGGTTAGGTTTAGGGCTGAGGTTATGCAGGTCTGATCGGCAGATCCTGAGGGGAGCTCCCTGGGATCTGAAATTAGGGCGAGTGTGAGGTTGTAGCTCAGGCTTTTGTCTCTGGATTGTGTGTCTAGGATGGGAAGGAATGTAGGGGTGGCTCCATGGGACCTTGGAAGATTCTCTGTCTCTGGGGATTCCGCCAGGCTCTCCCTAACTTGGTGTCATTTTAAGAGAAGGGAAGAGTCCTGCTTTCTGTCTCAGGGGTCCCCCAAAAAGAGAGATTCCAATGCAGGGCTCTGGGTATGGGTGCCTGGAAAATCCCACCTTGGGTTAGGTTTTGGGCCTAGGGGCATGACAAGCCCCACATGCGGGCTCTTGATCCAGCTGCCGAGAGGCCTTATTCAAAAACAGGGCTCAGGCTGAGGGTCACAATGTGTCTTTGTGCCCAAGGCGGCCCTCAAGTGTGGGCGTGGCCTCACTGGCTATGGAGAATTCTCCTACTCTGAGGGTTTGACACCCATCCCAATACAAGGTTTCCGTCCACGGGAAGGAGGGGTTCTATTTTGTACATCAGGTTCCCCCATACGCAGGGATTGGAGATAAAGTCTGGGGACAGATGCCTGTAAACCCAGTTTGGGTAGAAATGACAGCCTAGGGCCATGCCACATCCAATCTGCTGAATATGTGCCCAGCCATCTGGGTGGCTGATGGGAAGTCTGGGCTCAGGTGGTGTCACACAGAGCATTAGTTCACAGGACAGCCTATGAAATTGTGGTGCCCTTGAGAGCCATGCAGGTTGATCCTCATTTGGGGTTTTTGTTTATCCCCATAGGGCTATTTTTCCTTCTGGTGGCCAGGTAGAGTGCTGTGTTGTGGCTCCAGAATTCCCAATCTGGATGGGCCAGGAGTGAGGACGGAAGTCTAAAAACACAAGCTAGAGTTATGTTTAGGTCTAGGGCATGGCAGTCCCAATCTGCAGCAGCTGAATCGAGATCCCTAGCATCTGAAGTAAGGACGAGTGTCAGATGTTCGTTAGGCTGGAGTTTGTGTCCATGATGGCAGCCTAATGGAGGGATGGCCTCATGAGGTCATGGAGGTTTTCCCACAATGGGGGTTGTGAACTGCTCCAAACAGTAAGGTTTCCTTCTGAGGGACAGGTGGAGTCCTGTTTGATGGCTCCAGGGTCCCCCATATGGAATGATTCCATAGCAGGGCTCTACATATGGATGCCCAGAAATCCTACCCCACGATACCATTGCAGCCTAGGAACATGGCAGGTTTGATCTTCTGGCTCTGGGGTGAAATACTCAGGGGTTGAGTTTAAATGGAGTCTCATGCTGATGGTTCACAATGTGGGTTTGTGTCCAGGGGGACCTTGGAATCTGGCAGTGGCTCAGGGGCCATTCAGGATTCTCCTTTCCTGAGGATTTAACACAGCTCCAAATGTCAAGGTTTCCTTCTGGGGGCAAGAGGTGTTCTGTTTTGTGGCTCAGGGACCCCATTATGTTGGTACTCGAGAACATGCCTCTGAGGACAGATGCCTGAAACCATAATCTAGGGTTAAGATTAGGGCCTAGGGCCATGTCAGGACCAATCGTCTGTCTCTAGGGCCATTTATTTGGTTGTCTTACTGGAGGTAGGTGCTCAGGGTGTGTCAGACTGAGCATTTTTGTCTAGAGTGGACTACAATATTGGGGTGGCCTCAGAGGCCTTGTAGGTTTCTCCTAATCAGGAGGGTTTTGGCAACTGTGACCGGCAGAGTTTCCTTCAGGAGGGCAAGCTCAGTCCTGTGGTGTGGTTCCGGAGCCCATCCTGGAGGGCATGTGGGCCAGGGCTTTGGGGACAGAAGTCTGCAAACACAAACTTGGGTTAGTGTTAGGGCCGAGGTGATGGCAGGCCCTATCTACAGACCCTGGAGGGGCTCCCTGGGATCTGAAATTAGGGCGAGTGTGAGGTGGTAGCTCGGGCTTTTGTCTCTGGATTTTGTGTCTAGTTTGGCCCCAGAATGTAGAGGTGGCCTCATGGGGCCATGGAAGATTCTCTCTCTCTGGGGATTTGGCCTGGCTCCCAATAGTTTGGTGTCATTCAGGGGGAAGGGTAGAGTTTTGTTTTCCATCTCAGGTGTTCCCCCAAAACAGGGATTCCAGAGATGGGCTCTGGGTACTGGCATTTGGAAATCCACACCTTGGGTTAGGATTTCATTTGAGGGGCATGGCAAGCCTGATATGCCAGCTCTTTGTCCAGCCTTAGAGGGGCCTTATTTGAAAATGGGGTGTAGGCTGAGGGTCACAATGCATGTTTGTGCCCAAGACGCCCCTCAAGAGAGGTGTGGCCTATTATCCCATGCAGGTTTCTCCTACTCTGCCGGTTTGACACCCATCCCAAAGGCAAGGTTTCCTGCTATGGGGAAGGAGGAGTTATGTTTTGCCCATTAGGTTCCCCCATATGCAGGTATTTGAGATAAGGTCTGGGGACAGATGCCTGAAAACCTAGTTTGGGTAGAGATGACTGCCTAGGGCCATGGCAAGTCCGATCCACTGGATATGCGGCCAGCTGTCTATGTGGCTGACGGGGAGGTCTGGGCTCAGGCTGTGGCAGAAAGAGCATTAGTGCACAGGTCAGCCTATGAAATTGGGGTGCTGTGGAGAGCCGTGCTGGTGGATCCTCATTTGAGGTTTTTGGGCAGCCCCATAGGGCACTTTTTCCTTCTGGTAGGCAGACAGAGTGCTGCATTGTGGCTCCAGAATTCTGAGTCTGGAAAGCTTTTGGGCCAGGAGTGTGAGGACATCAGTCTGAAAACACAAGCTAGGGTTAGGTTCAGGCCTAGGGCATGGCAGGCCCAATCTGCAGTGGGTGAATTGAGATCTCCAGCATCTGAAGGAAGGATGAGTATCAGACGTTCGCTCAGGCTGGAGTTTGTGACTATGATGACCCCTTAATGGAGGGGTGGCCTCCTGAGGCCATTGAAGTTTTCCCTCTCTGGGGGTTGTGAGCTGCTCCAAACAGGGAGGTTTCCTTCTGCGGGGCAGGGGGAGTCCTCTTTGATGCCTCAAGGCTCCTCCATGTGGAAAGATTCGAGAACTGAGCTATACGTATGGATGCCTGCAAACCCCATATTGCATTCCCATTGGTGCCTAGCAACAAGACAGGTTCGATTTGCTGGCTCTGGGGCTAGCTACCCAGGCTGCTGAGTTGAAACAGAGTCTCATGCTGATGGGTAACAATGTGGGTTTGTGTCCAGGGAGACTTGGAAGTTGGTGGTGGCTCAAAGGCCATGTAGGATTCTCCTACCCTGAGGTTTTGACAAAGCTCCAAATAGCAGTGTTCCCTTCTGGGTACAGGAGGTGTTTGTTTTATGCCCAGGGACCTCCTATATTTTGGTATTAGAGACCAGGTCTAGACGCCTGAAAACCTAAGCTAGGGTTCAGATTAGGGCCTAGAGGAATGTCCAGTACAATCTTCAGGCACTGAGGCCATCTACCTGGGTCTCTGACTGGAAGTCAGTGCTCAGGGTGTGTCAGACTTCACATTTTTGTCCAGGGCGGCCTACGAAACTGGGTGGCCTCGAGGGCCTTGCTGGTTTCTCTTAATCTGGAGGGATTTGGCAACTTTAAAGGGCACAGTTTCCTTCTGGAGGGCAGGCACGTTCCTGCATTGTATCTCTGGGGGCCCGAGACTGGATGTTGTGTGGACTAGGGCTCTGGGAACATAAGTCTGATAACACAAAATCGGGTTAGTGTTAGGGCTGAGGGTATGGCAGGCCCGATCTGCACACCCTGAGGGGAGCTCTTCAGGATTGAAATTAGGGTGAGTGTGAGGCGGTAGCTCAGGCTTTTGTCTC
This sequence comes from Lutra lutra, assembly GCF_902655055.1. Classification (NCBI taxonomy): domain Eukaryota; kingdom Metazoa; phylum Chordata; class Mammalia; order Carnivora; family Mustelidae; genus Lutra; species Lutra lutra. The sequence goes on from NC_062282.1 coordinate 163,378,494, forward strand.
TGGTTTTTGTGTCCTAAGAAGGCTGGGGATTGAAGGGGTGGCCTCGTAGGGCATTGGAAGATTCTCCCTCTGGGGATTTTGGCCAGCTCCCAATAGTTTGGTGTCATTCTGGAAGAAAGGAGTCCTGTTTTCTTTCACAGGTGTCTCCCAAAAAGGGACTCCAGAGCAGGGTTCTAGGTATGGGTATCTGGAAAATCGCATGTTGGGTTAGGATTTGGATTTAGGAGTATGGCAAGCCCATTATGCAGACTCTTGGTCAGATATCGAGAGGCCTTATTTGAAATTGGGGCTCAGGTGAGGGTCACAATGCATGTTTGTCCCCATGGGGGCCCTCAAGATTGGGAGTGGCCTCATGGGCCATGCAGGTTTCTCCTACTCTGAGGGTTTGACACCCATCCCAACAGTAAGGTTTCCTGCCATGGAGAAGGAGGAGTTCTGTTTTGCACATCAGGTTCCCCCATATGCAGGTTTTTGAGATAAGGTCTGGGAACAGATGCCTGAAAACCCAGGTTGGGTGGAGATGACGGCCTAGGGCCATGGCAGGTCCGATCTGCTAGAAATGTGACCAGCTGTCTTTTTGACTGATGGGAAGTCTGGGCTCAGGCTGTGACAGACAGAGCATTAGTGCACAGAGCAGCATATGAAATTGGAGTGCCATTGAGGGCCGTGCTGGTGGATCCTCATTTTGGGTTTTTGGGCAGCTCCATTGGGCACTTTTTCCTTTTGGTGGGCAGTCAGAGTGTAGCTTTGTGGCTCCACATTCTAAATCTGGAGGGTTGGTGAGCCAGGAGTGTGAGGACAGAAGTCTGAAATCACAAGCTAGGGATAGGTTTAGGGCCTAGGGCATGGTAGCCCCAATCTGCAGAGTCTGAATCTAGATCTCCAGCATCTGAAGTGAGGGTGAGTGTCAGATGTTCACTCAGGCTGTAGTTCTTGTACATGATGGCTGTGCAATGGAGGGCTGGCCTCATGAGGCCATGGATGTTTTCCTATTCTAGGGATAGTGAGGTCCTCCAAACAGCAAGGTCTCCTTCTGCGGGACAGTGGGAGTCCTGTTTGATGGCTCAAGTGTCCCCATACAAAAGATTCGACAGTAGGGCTCTACATATGTATGCTTGGAAATCCCAGCTGGCATTCTAGTTGGCCCCTAGGAAAAAGGCTGGTTCGATCTCCTGGCTCTGGGGTGAACTACACAGGGGGCTGAGTTGAAATGGAGTCTCATGCTGATGGGTCACTGTGAGGGTTTGTGTCCAGGGAGACCTTGCAATGTGGTGGTGGCTCAGGGGCCATGCAGGATTCTCCTACCTTGAGTGTTTATACAGCTCCAATTAGCAAGGCCTCCTTCTGGGGACAGGAGGTGTTCTGTTTTTTCCATAGGGACCCCGTATATGTTGGTTTTTGAGACCAGGCCTCTGAGACAGGTCCCTGAAAACCAATGCTAGAGTTCATATTAGGTACTAGGGGGATGTTAGTTTCAATATCCTGTCTCTAGGACATCTACCTGGGATCTGAATGGATGTAGGTGCTCAGGGTGTGTCAGACTGCGCATTTTTTCCAGGGCGCCCTACGAAATTGGGGTGGGCTCAAGGGCCTTGTAAGTTTCTCCTAATCTGGAGGGTTTTGTCAACTGTAAAGAGCACAATTTCCTTCGGGAGGGCAAGTACAGTCCTGCACCATGGCTCTGGTGGCCCCAGCCTGGAGGGTGTGTGGGCCAGGGCTCTTGGGACAGAAGTCTGAAAACACAAACTAGGGTTAAAGTTAGGGCTGAGGGTATGGCATGCCCGATCTTCAGACCCTGGAGGAGCTCATTGGAATCTGAAATTAGGGTGAGTGTGAGGCCGTAGCTCAGGCTTTTGTCTCTGGATTTTGTATCTAGGATGGCCATGGAATGTAGGTGTGGCCTCATGGGGCCATGGAAGATTCTCCTTCTGTGGGGATTTGCCCAGATCCCAATAGTTTGGTGTCATGCTTTGGGAAGGGAGGAGTCCTCTTTTTTTTCTCAGGGGTCCCCCAAAAAGAGAGATTCCAGAACAGGGCTCTGGGTATGGTCGCCTTGAAAATCTCTCCTTTGGTTAGGATTTGGCCCTAGGAGCATGGCAAGCCTGAATTGTGGACTTCTAGTCCAGCTAGCGATGGGCTGTATATGAAAACATGGCTCAGGCTGAGGATCTCAATGCGTGTTTGTGCCCAAGCCTGCCCTCAAGAGTGGGTGTGGCCTCATGGCCCATGCAGGTTCCTCCTACTCTGAGAATTTTACCCCCACCCCAAAGGCAAGGTTTCCTCTCATGGGGAAAGAGGAGTACTGTTTTGTGCATCAGGTTCCCCCATATTCAGGGATTTGAGATAAGGTCTGGGGACAGATGCCTGCAAACCCAGTTTGGGTAGAGATGATGGCCTATGGCCTTGGCATGTCCTATCTGCTGGATATGTTGCCAGCTATCTGAGAGCCTGACAGGAAGTCTGGACCCTGGCCCTAGAAAACTCCATGGCCCCATGAGACCACCCACACATTTGGCGGATCGCATTGACGCAAACTCCAGCCTGAGCAACCTCCTGATTTTCACCTTAACCTCAGATCCCCGGGATTTCACCTCAGCATCTGTAGATTGGGCATGCCATAACCTAGTCCCTAACTCTAACCTTGGCGTGGGTTTTCAGTCTTCAGTCCCAAAGGTCCTGGCCCACAAGCTATCAAGAGAACTGAGGAACCACACCATGGGACTCTGTCTAACCTACAGAAGGAAACCATTCTCAATGGAGATTAATAAAACCCCGAGATTATGAGAAACATGCACGGCCAATGAGACCACACCCATTGATAGAACCCGACCCTGGACAATAATGCACATTCTTTCTCTCAGCCAGAGCAGTGACCTCCAGCCAGCCACTCACGTAGCTGGCCCCAGAGTCAGCATTTTGGACCTGCCTTGCCCCTAGTCCCTAGTGCTAAACCTAGGTTGGGTTTTCTGGCATCCATACCCAGAGCCCTGCTGTCAATCCCTCCATATGGGGACCCCTGGGCTATACAACAGGATTCCACCTCTCACCGAGAATGAAATCATACTAATTGTAGCTGTGCAAATCCCCCAACAGGAGATACCTCCATGGCCCTAGGAGGACACCCACACATTCTGCAGACCTAGTGGACACAAATTCTAGTCTGTCTGAGTGAATTCCTGACACTTGCCCTACCCTCAGAAACTGGAGAGCTTGCCTGAGGATCTGCAGATAGGGGATCCATGCCATACACCCTAACCATAAACTGAGCTTGGGTTGTCTGAATTCCATCCCTTCAATCCTGGAATGTAAGCCCTCCAGGTTGGGACCCCGAAGCCAGCCCACAGGAGTCTGCCTGCCCTCTGCAAGTAAACCATGCCCTATGGAGCTGCCTAAATCAGGACAAACATGCAAGGCCCCCAATGCCACCGACTTTCATTCTCCACCCTGGACACTAATACCCAGTCTGACACAACCTGAGTACTGTCCTCCAATCAGCCACTGGGAAGGCTGGTGCCAGAGCCAGGAGATCGGAACTACTATGCCCCTTTGCCCAAATCCTAACCCTAGATTGGGGTTTCAGGCATCCAAACACAGAGCCCTTGACTTGAATCCCTCCACAAGGGGGATGCCTGAGCCATACAACAGGACCCCACCTCTCACCGAGAATGAAATCATACTATTTGGAGCTGCGCAAATCCCTCTGCAGGAGATACCTCCAAGGCCCCAGGAGGACATGCACACATTCTGTAGCCCTAATATACACAAATTCTAGTCTGTTCTGAGTGAATGCCTGACATTCGTCCTAACTTCAGAATCTGGAGAGCTCGCCTCAGCATCAGCAGATAGGGGATCCATGACCTACAACCTAACCAGAAACTGAGCTTGGGTTGTCTGAATTCCCTCCCTTGAATCCTGGAATGCAAGCCCTCCAGACAGGAGATGCTGGAGCCAACCCATAGGAGGATCCCTGCCCTCCACAAGGAAACCATCCCCTATGGAACTGCACAAAACCCCTAGGTCAGGACAAACGTGCCAGCCCTGGATGCCACCCCAATTTCGTTCTCCACCCTGGACACTAATATGCAGTCTGCCACAACTTGAGCCCTGTCCTCCAATCAGTCACAGGGTTAGCTGGCCCCAGAGCCAGCAGATAAGACCTGCCATGCCCTAAGGCCTAATCCTAACCCTAGGTTTGGGTTTCAGGCATCCATACCCAGAGCCCTCCTCTCAAATCACACCACACAGGGGACCCCTGAGAAACAAAACAGAACTTCTCCTGACCCCCAGAAGGAATCTTTGCTTTTTGCAGCTCTGTATAACCTTCAGAAGTGGAAGAATGCTGTGTTGCCCCAGAGGCCACACGCAAATTTACAGGCAGCCCAGGACAAACACCAATTGTGACCCTTAGCCTGAGCCCCATTTTCAACACAGCCCCATGGGTAGCTCTTCGCAGAGCCAAGATATAAGGTCTGCCATAACACTAGGACCTAAGACTAAACATAGGTTGGATCTTCTGGCATCCATACCCGGAAACCTGCTCTCAAATCCCCCCGTATAGAGGACCCATGAGCCATAAAACAGGACACCACCCATCGCCCAGAATAGTCCAAACTATTTGGAACTGTGCAAAAACCCCAGAGTGGGAGAAAACTCCACGGCCCCTTGAGGCCACCCCCACATTCGGCAGATTGCATGGACACAAACTCCAGTCTGAGTGACCTCCTGACACTCACCTTCACCTCAGATCCCCAGGAGCTCGCCCAGCATCTGTAGATTGGGACTGCCATGACCTAGGCCCTAACCTTAACCCTAGCTTCAGTTTTCAGTCTTCCATCCTGAGAGCCCTGGCCCACAAGCACTCTATATAGAGATAGAGAACTCTAGAACCACACCATCAACTCTGCATAAATTGCAGAAGGAAACCGTGCTCATTGGAGCTGCACAAACCCCCCAGATTTGGAGAAACCAGCACGACTAACGAGGCCACCCCCATTTATGGAACACAACCCTGGGTCCTAATACACATTTTGTCCTCAGCCTGAGCCCTGAACCCCAGTCAGCCACCCATGTAGCTGTCCCCAGAGGCAGCAGATTGGACCTGCCATGCCCCTAGTCCCTAATGCTAACCCTAGGTTGAGTTTTCAGGCATCCATACCCAGAGTCCTGCTCCTGAATCTCTCCATATGGGAACATCTGTTCCATATAACAGGACTCCACATCTCCCCCAGAATGAAGTCATACTTTGTGGGGCTGCACAAATCCCCCAGAGCAGAAGAAAACTCCATGGCCCCAGGAGGTCACCAACCCTTTCGGCAGCCTTAGTGGACATAAATTCTTGTCTGGTCTGAGTGAATGGCTCACAATCAGCCTAATTTCAGAATCTGAGGAGCTCGCCCTAGCTTCCGCAGATCAGGGATCCATGCTCTACACCCTAACCATAAAGGGAAACTTAGGATTTCAGAATTCCATCCCTTGAGACCTGGAATGCAAGGACTTAAGATTAGGGAATCTGGAGCCACACAGCAGGACTCTCCCTGCCTTCCAGAAGGAAACCCTGCCCTATGGACCTGCACAAAACCCCTAGATCAGGGGAAACCTGCATGGCCCCCGATGCCACCCCACTTTCGTACTCTATCCTAGACACTAATATGCAGTCTGACACAACCTGTGTCCTGTCTTCCAATCAGGTGCTGGGAAAGCTGGCATAGAGCCAGCAGGTTGTATCTTCCATGCCCCTAGGCCCTAATCCAAACCCTTGGTTTGGGTTTCAGGAATCCGTACCCAGAGCCCTCCATTCGAATCACTCCACATGGGGGATGCCTGAGCCACAAAACAGAACAGCTCCTGCCCCCTGGAAGGAAACCTTGCCTTTTTGAGCTGTGTAAAACCCCCAGACTTGGGAGAAAACTGAGTAGCCCCTGAGGCCACGCCCACTTTTGCAGACCACCCTGGACACAAACACCCACTGTGATTCTTAGCCTGAGCCCCATTTTCTTTCTTTCTTTTTTTTTTAAAGATTTTATTTATTTATTTGACAGACAGAGATCACAAGTAGACAGAGAGGCAGGCAGAGAGAGAGAAGCAGGCTCCCTGCTGAGCAGAGAGCCTGATGCGGGACTTGATCCTAGGACCCTGAGATCATGACCTGAGCCAAAGGCAGCAGCCCAACCCATTGAGCCACCCAGGTGCCCCTGAGCCCCATTTTCAACATAGCACTATGAGAAGCTCACCCCAGAGCCAGGATATAAGGACTGCCATGCCACTAGGACCTAACCCTTATAGTAGTTTGGGTTTTCAAGCATCCATACCTGGAACCCTGCTCTCAAATCCCTCCATATGGGGGACCCTTGAGCCATAAAACTGGATACTACCTATCCCTCAGAATAGACCAAAGTATTTGGAACTGTGCAAAAAGCTCAGAGCAGGACAAAACTCCATAGCCCCATGAGGCCACCTGCACATTAGGCGGACCTCATGGACACAAACTCCAGGCTGAGCGACCTCCTGACACTCACCTTCACCTTAGATCCCCAGGAGCTCGCCTCAGCATCTGTAGACTAGGCCTTCCATGGCCTACAACCTAACCCTAACCCTAGCTTCAGTTTTTAGACTTACGTCCCAAGAGTCCTGGCCCACAAGCCCTCCAGATAGAGTACTCCAGAGCCACACCTTGGGTCTCTGCCTACCCTCCAGAAGGAAACTGTTCACTGGAGCTGCACAAAACCCCCAGATTAGGAGAAAACTGCACGGCAAATTAGGCCTCTACGATTTTCAGAACTCAACCCAGGACACTAATACACATTCTGTCCCTCAAATTGAGACCGACCTCCAGTCAGCCACCCATGTAGCTGGCCGCAGTGTCATCAGATCAGACCTCTCATGCCCCTAGTCCCTAATGCTAAACCTAGGCTGGGTTTTCAGGAATCCATTCCCAAAACCCTACTCTCAAACCCCTCCATATGGGGGCCCCTGATTCATACAGCAAGTCTCCCCATTTCCCCCAGAATGAAACCACACTATTTAGAGCTGCACAAAACCCCCAGTTTAGGAGAAATCTGCACAGCCAACAAGGCCTCCCTGATTTACAGAGCCTGACCCAGGACACTAATACACATTTTATTCCTCAGCCTGAGCCCCGATGTCCAATCAGCCTCCCACGTAGCTGGCCCCAGAGTCAGAAGATCAGATCTTCCATGCCCCTAGTCCATAATGCTAACCCTATGTTGGGTTTTCAGGCACCCATACCCAGAGACCTGCTCTCAAATACTTCCATATGGGGACCCCTGAGCCATGCAACAGGACTCCACGTCTCCCCCATACTTTTGGTACCTGTGCAACAACCCCAGCAGGAGAAACTTCCAAACCCACATGACCACCCACACATTTGGCAGCCCAAGACGCAAATTCTTGTAAGGTTTGAGTGAATGCCTGGGACTCACTCTAACTTCAGAATCTGGGGAGCTCGCCTCAGAATCTGCAGATCAGTGATCCATGCCATACACACTAACCATACACTGAGCTTTGGTTTTCAGAATTCTATTGCTTGAGTCCGGAATGCAATCCCTCCAGGTTGGGGACTCCAGATCCACCCCACAGGACTCCCCCTGCCCTCCAGAAGGAAACCATGCCCTATGGAGCTGCACAATACCCCTAGATCAGGGGAAATGTGAACAGCCCCCAATGCCACCCCACTTTCCTACTCCACCCTGGATAATATTATGCAGTCTGACACAACCTGAGTCCCGTCCTCCAATAAGCCACAGGGACAGCTGGCCCCAGAGCAAGCAGTTCATGCCCATAGGCTCTAATCCTAACCCTAGGTTGGCATTTCAGGCATCCATACCCAGAGCCCTCAACTCAATTCTTCCATATGGGGGACCCCTGAGCCACAAAACGAACTCCTACTGCCCCCTAAAAGTAAACCTTGCCTTTTTGAGCTATGTAAAACCCTCAGAGTTGGAAGAAAAATGTGTAGGCCCTGAGGCCATGCCCACTTTGCAGGTCTCCCTGGACACAAACACCGATGGTGATCCTTTGCCTGAGCCCCATTTCAACAGCCCCATGGGTAGCTCACCCCAGAGCCAGGATATAAGGACTGACATGCCACTAGGACCTAACCCTTATTGTAGCTTGGGTTTTCAGGCATCCATACATGGAATCCTGCTCTCAAATCCCTCCATGTGGAGACCCCTGAGTGATAAAACTGGAGACCACCTATCCCCAGAATAGACCAAACTGTTCAGAACTGCGCACAAACCCCAGAGTGGGAGAAACCTCCAAGGCCACATGAGGCCACCACACATTCAGCAGATGGCATGGACACAAACTCCAGGCTGAGTGACCTCCTGACCCTTGGCTTAACTTCGATTCTCGGGGAGCTCGCCTCAGTGTCTGTACATTGGGCCTGCCATGCCCTAGGCCCAAAGCCTAGACCTAGCTTGGGTTTTCAGACTTCTGTCCTCAGAGTCCTTGTCCACAAGCCAGAGTTGGCAGGTTGGACCTGATATGCCTCTAGGCCCTATATCTAACACTATGTTGTGTTTTTAGGCATCTATCCCCAGAGCCCTGCTCATGAATCCCTCCAAATGGAGTACCCTAGAGCCATACAAGAAGACTCCACCCATCTCCAAGAATGAAAGCTTGCTATTTGGCATTGTGCAGAACCTCCAATGCCGGAGAAACCTCCATGTCCACAGGAGGCCATCTCAACTTACGGTAGCCCTAGTGGTCACAAATTGTAGTCTGAGCAAATACCTGACACTTTCCTTAAGCTCAGATCCTGAGGAGCTCAACTCAGCAACTGCAGATTGGGACTGCCATGCCCTAGGACCTTTCCCAAAGCCTAGCTTGGGTTTTCAGACTTCTTTCCCCAGAGTCCTGCCTCACAGGCCTTCCAGACTGGGGACTCAGGAGCCATACTACAGGATTCTCCCTGCCCTGCAGAAGTAAGCCGTGCCCAATGGCACTGTACAAAACCCCCAGATTAGGAGAAACATGCATGGCCTCTGAGGCCACACCCATTTAAGAAGCTCTCCCTGGATGCTAATACATATTCTGTCACTCATCCTGAAACAGGACCTCCACTCTGCCACCCACATAGCTAGCACAAGAGCCAGCAGATCAGACTTACCCTGTCCCAGTCCCTAATTCTAACCCTAGCTGTGTTTTCAGGTATCTGTCCCCAGTGGTCTACTTTCAAATCCCTCCATAGGAGAGATACTTGAACCAGAAAACAGGACTTCTCCTGCCCTCCTAAAGGAATTCCTGTGGTTTGGAGCTGTGTAAAATTCTCAGAGTAAGAGACATTTGCATGGCCCAGGCCACCCCAAGTTTTGGAGGACTCACTGGACACAAGCCGATTTGTGAACCTCAGCCTGAGCTGAGTTTACAACTCAGTCCCCCAAGGTAGCTCCCCCGAGAAACAGCTGAATGGGCATTCCATGCCCCTAGGCCCTAATCCTAACCCTGGGTTGGGTTTTCAGGAATTCATACCCAGAGCCTAGGCTCAAATCCCTCTATATGGGTGACCGCTGAGCCATAATACATGACTCCTCCTGTCCTGCAGAATAAAACCTTGCTAATTGGAGCTGCGTAAAATCACCATGGCTGTAGTAACCTCCAAGGGCACATGAGGCCACCCCTGTATTTGGTACTACTCAAGGGCACAAAGTTCAGCCTGAGCAATCACCTGGCATGCACCCTAAATTTACATCCCAGGGAGATTGCCTCAGCACCTGCAGATCTGGCCTGCCAGGCCCTAGGTCCTAACCCTAACACTAGCTTGGGTTTTTAGACTTCCGTCCCAAGAGTCCTGGCCCACAAGCACTCCAGATAGGGAACGCTGAAGTCACACCGCAGGAATCTGCCTGCCCTCCAGAGGAAAACTTGCCCTATGGAGCTGCATGAAACCCCCAGATTATGAGACAGCTGCAAGAGACCCCAAGCCACCCCCATTTACGAAAGCCAGTGCTGGACACTAATACAATTCTGTCCCTCAACCTGAGTCCTACCTCCAGACAGACACCCATGTAGTTGACACCAAGGCAGAAGATTGGACCTGCCATGCACCTAAGACCTAACTCTAATCCTAGGTTTGGTTTTCAGGTATCCATTCCCAGAGGCCTGCTCTCAAATCCCTCCATATGGAGGACCCTAGAGCCAAACAGCAGGACTCCAACTGTCCTCCAGAATGAAACCTTGCTATTTGGAACTGGGCAAAACCCCCAGAGTGGCAGAAACCTCCATGCCCTCAGGAGGCCACCTCAACATACGGTGACCATGGTGGTCACAAATTGTAGTCTGAACGAATGCCTGACACTCACCCTAACTTCACATCCTGGGGTACTTAGGCCAGCATCTTCAGATTGGGATGCCATGCCCTAGACCCTAACCCTAACCCTAACTTGGGTTTTCAGACTTCTTTCCCCAGAGTCCTGGCCAACAAGCCTTCCAGACTGGGGACTCAGGAGCCATAACCATAGGACTCTCCCTGCCCTTCAGAAAGAAACCTTGTCCTATGGAGCTGCACAAAACCCCCTGATTAGGAGAAACATGCACAGGCCTGAGGCCACCCGCATTTACAAAAGCCAGTCTTGGACACGAATACACATTCTGTCATTCATCCTGAGCCCCGACCTCCACTCTGCCACCCATGTAGCTAGCCCAAGAGCGAGCAGATCAGACCTACCCTGTGCCTAGGCCCTCATTCTCACCCTAGTTTGTGTTTTCAGATATCTGTCCCCAGTGGCCTGGTCTCAAATCCCTCCATATGGGATATCCCTGAGCCAGAAAACAGAACTCATGTCCTCCAAAAAGGATTTCTAGCTGTTCAGAGCTGTGTAAAACCCAGAGAGTAGGAGACACCAGCATGGCAGAGGCCACACCCTCTTTCTGAGGACTCACTGGACACAAACTTGCATTGTGACCCTCAGCCTGTGCTCCATTTACAACTAAGACCCCCAGGTAGCTCCCCTCAGAGACAGCTGATCGGGTATGCCATGCACCTAGGCCCCTACCTAACCCTAGCTTGGGTTTTCAGACTTCCGTCCCAAGAGTGTTGGAGCACAAGCCCTCCAGATAGAGAACTCTGGAACCATACAATAGGACTCTGCCTGCCCTCCAGAAGGAAACCATGCTCTATGGAGTTACACAAAATTCCCATATTAGGAGAAACCTGCACAACCAACGAGACCACCCTTATTTAAGAAACCTGTCCCTGGATACTAATATACATTCTGTCCCTCAGCCTGAGCCCTGACCTCTAGTCAGCTACCCACGTAGCTGATCTGAGCATCAGCAGATCAGACCTGCCATGCCCCTGGTCCCTAATTCTAACCCTGGGTTGGGTTTTCAGGCATCCATTCCCAGAGCCCTGCTCATGAATCCCTCCATTTGGGGGACCCTGAGATACACAACAGGATTCTACCTGTCCCCCATAATGAAATCTTGCTATTTGGAACTGCCCAAAACCCCCTGAGCAGAAGAAACCTCCATGTTCTCAGGAGACCACCTCCACATACAGCAGACCTAATGGTCATGAATTCTAGTCTGAGCAAAATACTGACACTCGTCCTAACTTCAGATACTGAGGAGGTTGCCTCAGCATCTGCAGATAGGGCCTCCCATGCTCTAGATCCTAGCCCAAACCCTACCTTGGGTTTTCAGACATCTTTTCCCAGAGTGCTGGTCCACAAGCATCCCAGGTTGGGGACTCAGGACTCACACCACAAGTTTCTCCCTGCCCTCCAGAAGGAAACCGTGCCCTATGAGCTGCACAAAGCCCCCAGATTAGGAGAAACATGCACTGCCCCGATGCTACCTCACTTTCGTACTCAGACCCGGACTTTAATGTACAGTTTGACACAACCTGAGTCCCATCCTCCCATCAGCCACCATGACAACTGGACCCAGAGTCAGCAGATCAGATATGCCATGTTCCTAGGCCCTTATCCTAACTCTAGGTTAATTTTCCAGGCATTCATACAGAGCCTTGCTCTCATAAAGCCTAATGGAACTTCCTACCAAATGTCCTGAGGCATTGGGGGCAAGGTGGAGGCAATGTTTTCAGCGTGTGAAAAAGCCATTCCCCTGGGGATTCTGGAAGCCAGAGCCCCTTAATGTTGGCAAACAGCAAGAGTACATCTTTCTGTATCAGATGTCTCCAACCAAGTAACCCTGGTACTGGACTACACTAGTGGGCGCCTGCTTGCAGTGTTCCAAATTCTTTTGGGGTCTGCGGTCAAGGAAGAGACTACACTGCATGAGATCACTTACCCAATTCTGCCCTGGATTATCACCTACACAAACAGTGCTCAGGGCTGCTGTCTGCTCATCTCCTTTCTGCATGTGAGACCACATCTGTACACAGTGACACCAACACGCACATCTCCACAGACCCCCAAGGAAGGGCTGATTGCAGCCAGGGCCCCACCTGGCTTCAGACACGACTCTCCATTCTTACCTGTTTGTGACCCTGGATAAGCCATTATGCCTGTCAGAGGTGGTCTGCATCTTGTCTGTGCAATACAGATGATTGTAGCATGGACTTCCCCCACATGTCCACAGGCATATGTGGAATAATATCTATGATATTGGAGGAGTGGTGTCACATGTAGGAAATACATCCAAGTACGTTTTCTTCCTCTTCTCAATTTCTCTGAGTCTGCTACTTGTCAGATCCCACCCTAAAGTCCCTAATGCAGTGTGTGTGTGTGTGCGTGTGCGCGCGCGTGCGCGTGTGTGTGTGTGCATGCACAGTCGTTCCTGTGGGCACACATCTGTTCATCAGTGCTCATATTCTGCTGTCCGAGAAGGTGACAGCCCCACCTACAGATGGGTGGGCCATGCTTTCCCCAGACCTTAGGCTTTCTAATTCTCAAAGCAAACCCTAAAGAAGGGATTGGAGCTTTGGCGTTTGATGATCAGAATCCACCCTTACCACTAGAGACTTCATATCCCGTGCTGAGAGCTATTAAATCCTTTCCAATTGGTGTGATGTGGATAGGGGTCCACACAGTGGGTTGCCATGACCTGGGCTCCCCCTCAGACAAGAACTTGCTGGAATCCCTCCTGTCTACAGTATCAATGCTCTCCCTCACCCTGAAACCATCTCCATGTCTGTAGCCCCTGCCTTCAACACAACTTTTTCTAGAGCCCTCCAGTGAGTCCTAGGTGCATCTGGGGCCCCAACTTTGAGGACACTGACAAAGAGCTGGGTTCATGCCTGGTTCAGCCTTCTTATCAGTCTGTGATTCTGGGCAAGGCACTAACCATGCAGCAGTCTTCACCTTCTCCTCCAAGTGGTTCCCTGAAATCTCATATCCTGTTTAATCACTGTTGTGTAACCCTGTCCCTTGGAGTGTGGTTTGGACTGAATGATTCCTTCCATTCCACAGAACATGGCCACATGACCCAAAAGCCCCATCTGAGATTTAGCTCTAAAAGCTCATTGCCCATCCACATGCTGCCTCTGACCTGTTTTCTCTCTCAGATCCTCACCCTGGAGTACAAGCCCCTATGCTGAACCTTGATACACATACATGGGCCCAGGACCTAGCAAGCAGGACCACCAACAGACAGAAGAACTCAGGCCTTTTGAGATGGACTGAATCCTGCTAACACCTCTACGTGAACTCAGATGATCAATGAAGCAGGTCCTGCACTGATGTTTTCAACAGCCCCAAAGTACTGTGGGGCTCTGGCAGGAGCTCCTAGGTAAGCACTCCTGCATTACTGTACTTAAAGGCTCCTCAGAGAGTGTGAGATAGTGTTTGTTGGTTAAGGCACTGAGTGTGGGGTAATGTGGTCACACAGCACTAGGAGCAGGGTACTGATAGTGTCCCCCTGCCCCAGGCCGTGGCCCTCCTCCCTTTTCTCTGATCCCCCCCCTTTATCATCCTCCTTTCTAGCACCCTGGCCTCCTTTCTAATGCCCACTCCGGGAACATCATATTCTGCTTCCAATCCTCTGCACCATGGTACCCTCTTCTGGGCTAAATACAGTGGGATTCATGCAGGGTTGCTGTCTTTTCCTGCCACAGGAATTGTCAATGTCATCTCAGCATAGCCTTGTCAGATCCCTCCCCTGGTGGAGTTCAGGACGCAGTTTAGTCCCTTACACTTGTCTCTTGGAGCAAATGCTCCTTTCATTCACCTTTTCAGTTCATGTTTATACATTTGCCCCTCTAAACCCTGAGCTCCTAGAGGGAGGAACTGTTTGCCTGATAAGGACTGGCACTACCTGAGTGCACAGGACCCAGTGGCTGAATGAACAGGAGAGAGGATCCAGCCCACCACTGACCAGCTCTATTGTCCAAGCCCAATTGATCTGGGTCATGTGCAAGTTCTGTTGTTTTCTTTTGTTTCCTACATCAACTCTGTGTTCCATGTGGGGCTCAAACTCATGACCCTGAGATCAAGTACCTCATGCCCTACTGAAGCCAGGTGCTTCTTTGTCATTTTCTCTAGGTTCTAGGCTGATAACTATGGATGTTTGTTTGCTTATTTCAACATGTTCTAGTTATATTCCCTTATGCTGAATTACCAAATAACTCCCCTAATTATGGTGGCATTTTGCCATAGATTTCCTCACATGACAATGCTGAGTGGATCTTCAGATTGGAGACTGAGCTCCTTCATTTGGTCTTTCAGAAGCCCAGAGTCTCTTCACCATGGGCTTTGTCACTCCTTTCATTGTCAAGCACTTCTGACATCGTCAGTACAAGGGGAATGTCCCTGAATTAAAGTGTTCAAGTGTTGAAACTTGTAGGAATCAGACAGAAAGAAACAGATTTGTGGCAGACATACTTAGCACTTGAATGATGAGAGTCCAATAATTGGAAATGGCTCAGACCCAAAGATGGGTCTTTGAGTGCTGTCACTGAGAATGCCCAAGAGGACAGCAGCAACAGTGCCTCTGTGGGCACAGTCTACTGTGGGGATATCAGGTACAAGAAGAGCCCAGCCTGAAAACTCTTACTAACTTCCCCCCACAGTGTAACACACACACACACACACACACACACACACACACACACACACACACACTCACATACAACCCAGAGGGAAAATCATTGGAATTGGGACAAAATCCATTATGGGCGATTATTTCTGGTAGAAGGAACTTGTCTTCTTTTTGTCATATTTGAGTCATTATTATACTACATAAACACAGTCTGGCTTAAAACTAAAGAACTATTTACTCTATTACCTAACTTGTTAGTAATAAATGGGAAGATTTAAGATGTGATTTTAATATTTTTTATAAATTGCCCACTAGAATAATTTAAACATGGCCTATGCAGGAAAATGGAAGAATTTAAAGGTGTCTCATGGACCCAGATCCCCCCCCATTTCTGCCATTCAACATATCCTTATGAAAGGGAACACTACCACAGATTATGAGAGTAGTTTATTTTGGGGTTTGCCATGATGATAATTCTTTCAAGAATATTCGTTTGTAATAAAATGTTACTTTATAAAACAGTGAAAAAAATTATATATCTTTCTTATATTCTGTAGCCAGACAGAGAAGGTCATATTGTAGGATTTAACTCTCATGAAAATCCCAGACGAGGTATAGTACCAGAGACAGAGCGAAGAGCAGTGGTTGCAGGGACTGTGGCACGGTAATGAGCAATGAGTGATAAGTAGCCCAGGTTTCTCTGTGATGGAAATGTTCTACAGGTAATTAGTTGTGCAACACTCTTAATGTACTTAATGTACTTAATGTACCTCAATATACTATTGAAAAGGATCAGAGCACTTTTTCATGTGTCTGTTGGCCATTTGGATGTCTTCTTTGCAGAAATGTCTGTTCATGTCCTCTGCCCATTTCTTGATTGGATTATTTGTTCTTTGGGTGTTGAGTTTGCTAAGTTCTTTATAGATTTTGGACACTAGCCCTTTATCTGATATGTCATTTGCAAATATCTTCTCCCATTCTGTCAGTTGTCTTTTGGTTTTGTTAACTGTTTCCTTTGCTGCGCAAAAGCTTTTGATCTTGATAAAATCCCAATAGTTCATTTTTGCCCTTGCTTCCCTTGCCTTTGGTGATGTTCCTAGGAAGATGTTGCTGCGGCTGAGGTCGAAGAGGTTGCTGCCTGTGTTCTCCTCGAGGATTTTGATGGATTCCTTTCTCACATTGAGATCCTTCATCCATTTTGAGTCTATTTTCGTGTGTGGTGTAAGGAAATGATCCAATTTCATTTTTCTGCATGTGGCTGTCCAATTTTCCCAACACCACTTATTGAAGAGGCTGTCTTTTTTCCATTGGACATCCTTTCCTGCTTTGTCGAAGATGAGTTGACCATAGAGTTGAGGGTCCATTTCTGGGCTCTCTATTCTGTTCCATTGATCTATGTGTCTGTTTTTGTGCCAGTACCATGCTGTCTTGATGATGACAGCTTTGTAATAGAGCTTGAAGTCCGGAATTGTGATGCCACCAACTTTGGCTTTCTTTTTCAATATTCCTTTGGCTATTCGAGGTCTTTTCTGGTTCCATATAAATTTTAGGATTATCAGAGTAAACTTTTAAGTAAACTCTAATAATACTTTATTTAATGAACAAAATCTATTAAACCATTTTACAAGTGTATACAAAACACAAAAATTACAAAGAGGGCAAGGAACCCCGTCCTTGGGGTTCCAGCCAGCATGAGCTGCTGCTTGGGGGCTGAGTCTGGTTATTCCACTGAGACGAGTGCTGGTTCGAGCCCCTTAGGAACCAAAAAGGATCATGGGCAGAACCCTGCTGGACCTTCGGGTCAGCTAAAGGGGCTGATAGTTCTTCCATCTCAGGAGAGTGAATTAGAGCCCTGACTACCACCTGCACTGGCCCCAACAGGGCAGGTGGTGCCACTGCTTTTGCTGAGGCGTGAGCTCCAGCACCAGGAATGGGGTGGGCCAGCTTTGTGCCCAAAGATACAGCGGGCACCACAGTGGGAGCTGGGCGAGTTCCTGAAGTGGTTCAGGATCTTTCTCTGGACCTAGTGCTGTAGCTCCTTGAAGAGAAAGTGTCATCAGCATTATTGACTTCCCATGTCCCTTCTAAAAAAAGGAAAATTTCCCAGCACTCAATATCTTCTGTGTCCAAGAACCAATCCCTGGGAGGTTTCCCTGACTAAAGATCATGAGGACAGGGATCTGAGCTCAAATGTACTCTAGGCTTGGTCAGTGTGGTCCTCTCAGCCCCCTCCATAGGCCCACATCAGTCAACCCAGCCCTTCTCATTCCCAGATTCTGTCTCTGTGGGCTCAAGCTGTTGCAGGTGTGAAAGCAGAAGTTGGGCATGGTGCTCCAAATCTGAGCCTGGCATTTTGAGCCCCAGGTATGCCAGCAGCATACTCAGGCTGGGAAAATCTGGGAGCTGGACAAAATCCTCAGGATTTTGTTCTAGCCATGTGTTCAAGATGGAGGAGATGGCCCTGGGAACAGATGGCCCAGTGGGAACCTGGGTCTCTGGGCTTCCAGCTCCTGTCAGTGACCAGTCCTAGTCTTTGTCCACCTGTGATCTAACAGTCTTGCCTGTGACAGTTCTCCTCATAGATGACAGAGTGCAAAAAGGCTCTATGACTGTGAGTCCTGATCAATCCTGTGAGAATTTCTGTCCTTCCTGGGGAGCTGGACACACTCCTCAGTCTGTCTCCTTGTCTACTTGCCACAGAATTCAACTGCATGTTCCCAGGAAGGGGTGGTGTCTGGCCTCTTAATTACCCTCACTGCATATACCACTGTGCTGTGAAGATCCAACCAAGGGGGGAAATAAGGGACTTTGTCTCTAGCTAGGCCTTTTCAGAACACCCCCAATACCTCAAATGTTACCTCCTCTGCCCTTGTGCTGCCTCTTTCACTAGTTGCCATGAGTGGGTCTCCTTACACAGACACTATTCTCCCAAAAGGTGTGGAATGTCTGGTCCCTGAGCTCTCACTGGGTCTTCTGAGCATCCAGTGTCCAGGTTCCAACAGGTTGCTAAGTGTGATGGTTCCTACAGCCTCTGTTCTGCATCCCTGGATTGGTGTAGAGTCAGGGCTGGGAGGGGGCTGGGTAGGGAATGACTTCCTTAGGGGCTAAAGCTGTCCTCCAGCCCCTCTGTTCTGCAAAGGGGCCCACATCCACAGCTCCCCCGGGGCCCCTTCCTTTCTCCAGAAGGAACTCTTAGACCTTCACCCTTAAGGAGGAATCACAGATGGGTGGGATGAGGGTCCAAGTGTCCCTCCAACTCACAGTTCCCTGGCTTCCCTGGTGGTGAGAGAAGGCCGTCATGTATCAGGCAAAGCTCAGTCACATATTCCACTGCTCCTGGGCTCTGCCGACCTCATCATACCTGGAGAAAATACAACCTTATCTAGTGGAAGCCAGGGGTCCTCACATAAAATGTCCTGTGGATGCTACCTCTCATCGTGTCCAGTGTCATTGTTTGACCCCTAACTAGTCTGGAGCCCTGGGGTGCTGTCTGCTCTGTGCAGGGTTCAGTCAGCTCCTAGAGGATCGCCTGTTATGAGTGGGACATCCTGAATGCTTCCTGAATGAAAGGGCCCAACACAGCCCATTATAGATATCTGAGTGGGCCTGGAGCCCCTGCTAACCCCTGGGGACCCCTGCTCTCGTTTCGCCCAGGCACAGTCCTCAGATAGAGTCTTGTATCTCCTTTTAAAAAAAGTTTTAAATTACTTTTCAGTGTTCCAGAATTCATTGTATATGCACCACACCCGTCCTCCATGCAATAGAGGTCCTCCATAATATCCACCACCAGGTTCACCCAACGTCCCTCCCCTGCCCCTCCAAAATCCTCAGATTGCTTTTCAGAGTCCACAGTCTCTCATGGTTCATCTCCCCCTCCAATTTCCCCCATCTCCCTTCTCTCCATCTCCCCATGTCCTCCGTGTTAATTCTTATGCTCCATAAATAAGTGAAACTATATGATAATTGACTCTCTCTGCTTGATTTATTTCACTCAGCATAATCTCTTCTAGTCCCATCCATGTTGGTTGGGTATTCATCCTTTCTGATGGAGGCATAATACTCCATAGTGTATATGGACCACATCTTCCTTATCCATTCGTCCATTGAAGGGCATCTTGGCTCTTTCCACAGTTTGGCGACTGTGGCCATTGCTGCTATGAATATTGGGGTATAGATGGCCCTTCTTTTCACTACATCTGTATCTCTGGGGTAAATATCCAGTAGTGCAATTGCAGGATCATAGGGAAGCTCTATTTGACATTGTTTTAAATTTGACTCATCCCTGAAAACTTTTTGGAACAGTGTCAAGTTGCAAAATTAAAATATATATTTACCTATATCTATATCTATATCTATATCTATATCTATATCTATATAGGTATATGAATAATTTATTTGGCAGAGAGAGAACCATAGAGGGAATACAAGCAGGAGTGGGAGAGGGAGAAGCAGGCTTCCCACTGAGCAAGGAGCCTGATGTGGGGCTTGATCCCAGGATTCTGGGATCATGACCTGAGCCAAAGGCAGACACTTAATGAGCCACTCAGGTGTCCCTAAAAAATATTTTAAAGTGATATTATTCAGGTACATTTTATGAAGTGAGTGACCTCGCTGCGCTCTGTAAGAGGATATTTAAGACTTCATTTTGACTAACACCTGAGAACCAATTAGAATCATTCTGGGTTCTCAGTGTCTTGTCTCCTAGATCCTCTGTGGTAAAAGGACAATAGAAAAATAAGCTACAATGGAAAGTCTTCTCATAAATATTCTACTACTGTTCTTGTAAATATACCCCTATTCTGCTGAATGAAATCTGAAGTAACTTTCAGTAGAGTAGAAAACTAGGAAGTTTATTTTTTATAAAGGTAATAATTGAGGTAATTTTTATCAATAGGAGAATGTAGGTCATGGATGTTTTGCTTTAAATCTCATAAAGATATAAAATAGAATCATTATTACATTTTAAATAAAATGTATTTTTTTCACTCTTTATATTTTATTAAGATTCCTATAAGTAAATAAGTGATTATTTTTAAATTAAATTTAATTTTTTTCTGAGTTCCAAGATTAATTATTTATGCACCATACCCAGTGCTCCATGCAATATATGCCCTCCTTAATACCCACCACCAGGCTCACCTATCCCCCCATCCCCGCCCCTCCAAAACCCTCAGTTTGTTTGTCAGAGCCACAGTCTCTCATGCTTCATCTTCTCTTACAGTTTCCCCCAATTCATTTTTCCTTTCCTTCTACTAATGTCCTCCATGTAATTTCCATGTACCACATGTAAGTGAAATCATATAATAATTGTCTTTCTCTGCTTGATGTATTTTCCTCAGCATAATCTCCTCCAGTCCTCCATGTTGATACAAAAGTTAGGTATTCATCCCTTCTGATGGCTGCATAATATTCCATTGTATATATGGACCATATCTTCTTTATCCATTGTCTGTTGAAGGGCTTCTTGGCACTTACCACAATTTGGTGACTGTGGCCATTTCTGCTGTGAACATTGGTGTACAGATGGCCCTTCTGTTCACTACATCTGTATCTCTGGGGTAAATACCCAGTAGTGCAATTGCAGGGTCATAGGGAAGCTCTGTTTTTAATTTCTTAAGACATCTCCACACTGTTTTCCAAAGTGGCTGCACCAACTTGCATTCCCACTGACAGTGTAAAAGGATTCCCCTTTCTCCATATCCTCTCCAACACTTGTTGTTTCCTGTCCTGTTAATTTTGGCCATTCTAGCTGGTGTCAGTTGGTATCTCAATGTGGTTTTGATTTTAATCTACCTGATGGTAATGGTGATGGACATTTTTTCATTTGTCTGTTAGCCATTTGTATGTCTTCTGTGTCTTCTATGTTTCTGTTTTGGGGCCAGTAATATGCTGTCTTGGTGATCACAGCTTTGTAGTAAAGCTTGAAATCAGGCAACATGATGCTCCCAGTTTTGTTTTTCTTTTTAAAAATTTCCTTAGCAATTTGGGGTCTTTTCTGGTTCCTTACAAATTTTAGGATTGTTTGTTCCAGCACTTTGAAACATGCTAGTGGAATTTTGACCGGCATGGAATTGAAGTATAGACTGCTCTGTGCAGTACAGACATCTTAACAATGTTTATTCTTCTCATCCATGAGCATGGAATGCTTTTCCATTTTTTTGTGTCTTTTTCAATATCTTTCAAGAGTGTTCTTTAGTTCCTTAAGTATAGATCCTTTACCTCTTTGGTTAGGTTTATTCCAAGGTATCTTGTGGTTCTTGGTGCTATAGTAAATGGAATCAATTCTCTAATTTCCATTTCTATATTTTCATGGTTTCTGGGCATTGTTTTTATATTCTGCCACATTACTGAATTGTTATATGAGTTCTAGTAGTTTGGAGGTGGAGTCTTTTGAGTTTTCCATATAAAATATTATGTCTTCTGTGAAGAGAGAGAGATTGACTTCTTCTTTCCCAAATTGAGTACATTTTTTTCTTTTTGTTGTCTGATTGCTCTTTCTAGGACTTCTAGTACTATGTTGAAGAACATTGCTGAGACTGGGCATCCTTCTCATGTTCCTGATCTCAAAGAGAAGGCTTTTCCCCATTGAGAATCATATTCACTGTGGGTTTTTCATAGATAGATTTTATGAAGTTGAGGAATGTCCCCTCTATCACTTTACTCTGAAGCATTTTAATCAGGAACAGATGCTGTATTTTAATAAATACCTTTTCTGCATCAATTGAGAAGACCATGTGGTTCTCTCTTCTCTTATTGATTTGTTCTATCACATTGATTGATTTGTGAATATTGAACCACCCAAGCCTTCAAGAGATCAATCCTACTGGGTCATGAAGGATAATCTTTTAAATGTACTGTTGGATCCTATTAGCTAAGATCTTGATGAGATCTTGGTGGCCATATTCATCAGGGATATTGATCTGAAATTCTTCTTTTTGATGGGATCTTTCCCTGTTTGAGGACCAGGGTAATGCTGGCTTCATAAAAAGAGGCTCGAAGTTTTCATTTTCTTTCTATTTATCTCTTTTTCTATTTATTTTCCTTCTGTTTTCTGTTTATCTAAAGAACCCCTTAAGCATTGGCAAGGGGTCATCACTGTGAAAGCTCCTACAAATGCTAGTATGGCAAATTTTCAACTCATGATGACTACTTCTCCAAAGGCCAGTCCTACAGGTAATGCCCAGAGGTCAAGACAAGGTTTGTTAGTAATGAGCATCCACTTGACACTGTGCCTTCTCTTTATGGAAGCCTTGTGCTGCTTGGGCCTCAGGAGTTTGTTGTACACTAAGTGGTACCTCAATAAACATGGGGAGAAACGTCATCACCACTGAAAAACATTCACAGGATTGTAAATGAACAAAAACCATACTTCAGAATCTCTGTTATGAGTCAGTAATAACTTCATCTAACAATAAACCTCACCTTTGAGCAAGCTTTAGATTTCTCTTATGGCACTTGATGAAGCATAAATAAAGAAAAGGCACCATCATGGTCTTTGTGTGCTATGTGAGGGAACAGAGACTTGAAGACTACATAGGCACAGGGCCAGCATATGAGAAATGGGGCACTGAAGTTTTGGTGCCTTGCTTCCAAAGGCCCCGCACTTTCCTCACATCCACTGCCTGGAAGGGACTGTAAATTTCTACTCCGAGTTTGGCATTAACAGTGGCTTTAGTCCTTGCTCTGGAGCCTCCTGTGGGGGGCACATGTCAGGTGCATGACATCAGTTCCCATCCTTGCTCAACATTTAGGTAGTTTTAGCATTCAATGTGTATTTCCCACACTGATGCTTCACTGTTTCTCCTTCCCTCACTCCCAAACTCTTGATTACAGGCAGTTTCAGAGTTAATTCTCCCACAGTCTTCAAAGTCTGGAGTTCTGGAGCAGTGCTCCTTGATGTGGCAGCCAGGCCCTGGGGCAGTCATATCCCACACCTACCTCTGGAAGGAGTTGAGGAAAATTCACTCCAAACTTCCCCTATTGGGATCTAACATTTCACCTCAGATAATGTTGTGAAAAGTAGAAATGCAGGTCCCTTGAGGATAATCTGTATTCTTCACCTGGGCCAGCCATGGTTTCTGGTGATTACCAGAAGACACTATCCAAAAAACAAACAAACAAAAAACAAAAAAACAAAGAAATAAAGTAAAAAAAAACAAAGAAACAAAAGATGTTCCTCAGGGATTGAGCATTAAGATGGGCACCTGGCTTTCTTCCAAAGAGGTATAAAGAATAGGCTATGTGTTGCAAGTTGGAGGCAGGAAAGCTCAGTGATGGGAGAGGAAAAGCACCACTTGGGTTTCTGTTCAAAGTGACCACTTAAAATAGCCTCTTGCTGTGTTATGTGGATCTTTTGAAGGAAACAAACTTAAGTCATCATTTTGGATAAATATAAATATAAAATGAGACATATTATGGATTGAAGTTTCCTTTTTGATCATGGGTACATATGAAATATGTTGCATTTGAATGGATTTTGTTTGCCCTGTCAGTGTCAATGTTTCCCTCCACAAAACAAAATCTGAGACATCTGGACTGATATATGTCAATTATTCACTCCAGAAACTCCTATATATCCATAAACTCCAGATTATTGTTCCCATGTCATCAACAGGGAGGCTCTAAGGATCAAGAGAGTTCCCTGGTGGATTCCATGGGTGAATGCAGCACTCAGAGCCAAAGGCTGGACCTTATGAAGACAAGATTTCTGAGGGAAGAAGGAAGACACCAGGCACATCAGACCATAGGATAGATGAAGGGTCTAAGGTTTCAAGATCAGAAGATTTGGTAGAGTATCCTCACTTCCAGATACTGCTGAGCTGCGAAGGAAATATCTGCATGAGTAGCAGAAGACTTAAAGACAGCAAGATTTTGGTGATCATGTGCATGTGACTTAACCTGTTCTCACCTGCTGTGGGGAGTTTTGACTGTTTGAGGGACAAGAGTGGAAGGAATTTGCACAGAACACCTGATGGCTCATTGGATACAGTGGGACTGCAATGGCTGGGAGATGCTCCCTGAGCAGCAAGTATACAGTTTGGGGGCCTGTGCTTCTGTGAGCATTCTGCTAAGTCATTAGTAGGTTCCTGTGACCCAGGCATGTTTGTAGGGGGCAGCTCAGGACATAGCTTTGGGCCCAGTGCTGACTCAGCAAGCCCTGGGTCAGCCAAAGCATAAGCTATGTCAAGTTCCTAGAGGTTGGTGGGCTGGGCCTGGACAGATTGGGGAAGACAGAGCTGTGGGTACAATGGGGAATAGACTGAGAGCTAACTTCTCAGGATTTGAGTAGAGCTCTGGAGGGCAGTTGACCTGACACTTTAAACCTTATATTGGTGACCAGGGCCCTTCACAGTCTACTTCAAAGAAGCAGAGATTCTCAGTGCTAGAATGAAAGAGCGGGGCACATCAAACTATACACCTTCATTTTATTTTATTTTATTTTTAGATTGCATTTATTTATTTGACAGAGAGGACACACAGAGAGAGAGAGAGAGCACAAGCAGGGGAATTGGGAGAGGAAGAAGCAGAGACTCCACTGAGCAGGGAGCCCAATGTGGGCTCAATCCCAGGACCATGGGATCATGACCTGAACCAAAGGCAGATGCTTAATGACT
The DNA here is from genome assembly GCF_902655055.1 of Lutra lutra. Taxonomy (NCBI): domain Eukaryota; kingdom Metazoa; phylum Chordata; class Mammalia; order Carnivora; family Mustelidae; genus Lutra; species Lutra lutra. The sequence continues at coordinate 163,403,069 of NC_062282.1, forward strand.
AAGCCACCCAGGCACCACTATACACCTTCACTGTAGGAGAGAGAAGACGTGGCTTCATTCTAATACATAAGAGGGGAATTATTGGATGATATGTTTGTTCTATATACATTTTTTAAGTATGCTTTACCCCCAATGTGGAGCTCAACCTCATGACCCCAAGATCAAGAGCCACTCATTCTTCTGATTGTGTCAGCTGGGTACCCCTATGTTCAATTTTTTGAGAAAACTTGACACTGTTTTCCATAGTGGCGCACCCAGTCCTACCAACAGAGCCCATTTACAGTCCCACCAATAGAGCACAGTTCCCTTTCCTCCACATTTTGGCCAAAATTCTTGTTTGGTCTTCTGGATACTAGTCATTCAGACAGGTGACACGTGACATCATTTTGGGCTTTGATTTGCATTTCCCTGGTGATAAGTGGTGGTGAACATCTTTTCATGTGTTTTTTTGGCCCTCTGTGTGTTTTCTTTGGAAAAATATCTAGTCTTAACTCTGCTGATCTTGTAACTGCTACCTGTTTTTGTGTTATTAAGTTGTAGGAGTTCTTCAATATTTTGGGTATGAGACATTTATCAGTTAGGTAGTTTGCAAATATTTTCCCCTTTTCAGTATGTTGTCTTTTCAATATGTTGATGACTGGAGATTTCCTTTGATGCACAGAAGGCTTTTAGTTTGATGCAGTCCCAGTTGTTTATTTTTCATTGTAGCCTTTGCTTCTGATGTCAAATCCAAAACTCAGTGTCAGGAAGGATCTCAAGAAACATTCTTCCAAAAAAATTTGTGTTAAGGGGATGAATGAATAGATCTATTCTGACACCTCTGTGCCACACAGTTTTAATAGGTTCTTGACGGGCTCAGTCAGCACAGCATCTGACTCTAGATCTCAGAATCTGGAGTTCAAATTTTGGTCATGGGGCTTATTATAAAAAGGCAGGGGTGTTAATAACATTCTGCCCAATTTCCAGCTAGGTATTTTATGGGTGTAGCTGTTTTGTTGAAGGCCATGCCACATTGTGACTTCGTTATTGTGGATCGGGTGGTATAGACATTCAGTTACATTGCTTTACTTGAGGTTTCCCAGTGTTTCCAAAGCACTTATTATGTAGACTGTTGCTTCCCTATTTTACATTCTTGGAGCTTTTATTCTAAATCAATTGACTACATATTTTTGTTTTTCTGCTCTGTTCCATTGACCTGTGTGTCTGTCTGTAGGTCGATACCATATGATTTCCATTTCTACAACTTTGTAATACATTTTGAATTCAGAAAGCACGATGCCTCCAAGTTTGTTTCTTCTCAAGATGCCTTTGGCTATTCAGGGCCTTTTGTGGTATTATTCACTCTGTAGGATTATTGGTTTTATTTTTAAAAATGCCATTAGGGGGGCACCTGGGTGGCTCAGTGGGTTAAGCCTCTGCCTTTGGCTCAGGTCATGATCCCAGGGTCCTGGGATAGAGCCCTGCATCGGGCTCTCTGCTCAGCGGGGAGCCTGCTTCCTCCCCTCTCTCTGCCTGCCTCTCTGCCAACTTGTGATCTCTGTCTGTCAAATTAATAAATTAAAAAATTAAAAAAAATGCCATTAGATCTTGATGGGGCTTGCCCTGAATATTTAGATTGCTTTATGCAGTGTGGACCTTTGGATTACATATATTCTAGGGCTCCATTAGCATGGGATGTCTCCAGACTTAATTCCATCTTCTTCAAATTCTTTCATTAATGATTTAAGTTTTCAGGATGCAGGTCTTTCACCTTCGGGTGAAAATAATTCCTATGTATTTTATTCTTTTTGAGTGATTATCAATTACAAATAATTTTCTTAATTTCTGTCCTTGATAGCATGTTATTCGTGTATAAAGATGAAAATCATTTTTGTATATAGAATCTGTTTCCTTAAGTTTATGACTTAATCCATCTGTTTGTTCTACAAGGACTTTTGTAGAGTCATTAAGAGTTCAATATATGACACCATCTTCTCCTAATAAGTAAAAAATAAGCTGGGAATATAAGTTGATGTCTTCTAACTGGGAAAAGAGGATACAGATATGCTGAGTGATAGTTTTCAAATTGTCTAAAATGTTTTATGGTTAGTGTAAGCAAAGAAATCCATAAATATGGCTTCTTTTTTTTTACTGATTTCTTTCAACCAGATATCAGAACTGTGGCGTGGATCAGTTATTTCCCACACTATCCCACCGTACACCATGTGCCTCTTGGGAAGCATCCACCATTCTCCCTACTTTCTATCCTGGAACCCAGGGCTTGACTCAGCTACTCAGAAAATATTTCTCGAAATAGTGCATTTGGGAAAAAGCCCATTTTCCACAGATTTCCCGAAGACACACTCCAAAACGTTGAATTTTATGGAACTGTTTTGATCTCTCTGTGAATCCTTGAAGATGCCCAACATTGACTGTGGCTTGTTTTGCAGACAGATAAGGGAACTCCTGCAATGTCTCCTGTGGCCACCAGAGGGGTGTTTGTGCACTTAAGGACATGGACACTGCTCCACCTCCACAGTAAGATACAAGTTAACCTCCTTTTGGTCTTTATTGACAATCTCAGCGAATTTCTTCAAGGAGAGAATACATATTATCCTACAGATTCTTGCGGATCTATTTACAAGTCCCTAGAAGTGAGAACCTAAGGTACTACAGTGAGTAAACCATTGCATCCATTCTTACAACTACCAATAAATAAAATTATAAATGACTGAATGAAGGTCCATGGACCCACCCTTCAGAGAGACAGAAAATGAACCTCAAATGGGTCACAGATCTAAATTCAAGAGCCAAAGCTATAAACCTCAGAGAAGAAAGTCTAAGAAGAAATCTTCCCTGACCTTAGCTTTGCCATCTGTTTCTTTTTTTTTAAAAGATTTTATTTCTTTATTTGACAGAGATCACAAGTAGGCAGAGAGGCAGGCAGAGAGAGAGAGGGGGAAGCGGGCTCCCCACTGAGCAGGGAACCCGATATGGGGCTCAATCCCAGGACCCTGGGATCATGACCTGAGCCGAAAGCAGAGGCTTTAACCCACTGAGCCACCCAGGCGCCCCTTGGCATCTGTTTCTTAAGGATGACACCAGAATCAACAAGTGGAAGAACAGGTACATGGGTAAATGGGTCACTGACACGAATGCCTTTCCTCTGGACTCCACACGTGCTCCCAGGCACCAGGCAGGAACTGTAGGAGTCATTTCTTTCTGCATCTCACTTAGCAGTACCCATTACATTCTCCAATTTAGGGATCGGGTCTGTAGCTTCAGAGCCCTGCTTGGGGTCACCCAGCCATAAAGAGGCTGAGCAGGGGATAGAACTGTTATCACTCTGCCATTGGACTCTATGTTCCATCCACACAGCTCACTCCTGGAATTCAGAGGTGCAGAAAGATCCACATCCAACCCCGAGGCCTGGAGACCTCACTGAATTCAAGGGGCAGTGGTGCCACCTCTGACTTGGGCTTGTCCTGTGTCTGCTGTCTGATGATGCTGTGCCTTGGCACTGAGGACTCTCCCATTACCAGCCAGCCTTTTTCTGGGTAGAAGGCGGTTTCTCCCTGGTTCCAAAGGCTCATGTAACCCCATAGTTGAGAAGTCTCTTCTGAAGCATCTGTATGCAACTTTCTTGTGAGGTTGGGCCCACAATGCTGGCAAGCCCTGGGTTCAAATCCTGCTGTGACACAATGTGGGTCATAGAAAGGCATAGTTTCTTAAAGCCTTGGTTTCTTTCTTCATCAAACAGAGACAGCATTTCTACCTTCCACATGGAATTGTTAGGGGGATTGACTGACATGATTCATGCTCTAAAAAGATACTCAGTAATCCTTAGCTTTACCTGCTAAAATTAGCCCACAGGGAGCACATTGCTGTCATGGGCTCTGGGTCTCTGCCTTACTATGTCTCTTCAGCCTGCCAATCCAGCCTCCCCTGACTCAGTTTTCTTTCCAGAAAGCCTTCATCCCCTCCAGTATGGGATCCCACAACACTGGGGCTCATCCATCAGACCCAGGCCATCCCTGGGTCCGGAAGTCACCCAGAGCTTCTGTCCTGGACATGGACAATCCTAATGTGGAGACTGGCAGGCTGGAGCCCCCCGAACTGTCACCAGTTTTTGGAACACATATGGTGGTGCCTTTTGATGGGTCTCTTTCTCCCCAAAGCAGGGAAATTAGCTGCCCAGAGTTCCATTAGCCTGTCCCACATTTTCCCCACTGTATAATCTTTGGTACAAAGAATCTTAGGCCTCCTTGGCTACCTGGGTCCCACTGCCTTTTCGTGGTTGGAGTTGAAAGTATTTTATGGAAGTCATTTTGGTTTTTGATGGACCTATTGGTAGGAGGAATCTTGGCCACTCCCTGCAAGCCAACACAAAGCTTGTGCCATTGACCAATATGGAAGCGCCCAGCCCATGGGAGCCCTTCCCCTAGTGCTCAGAGCTCTCCTTTCTGACTGAGTCCTACTCACTGTTTTTTCTCTCTCTTCCTTCAGGGAGAGCCCCAAATGTCCTCTCTCTGAGGATCTTTCTTCTCTGCCTGTTTAGCTCCGTCTTATGGCAGAGAAGGCCAGAATTACTGACTTGACCTTTATGAAAGCATCAGATCAAGTGGACTCCCTCTTACCTGACTTTGAGGGAGGAGAGAGGTCTCAGCAGGAAGCACAACTCCCTCTTTCAGACAAGCTTAACTTGAGGGATACCAAAGGTGGGGTTGGCAGGGTCAGGGGGTCACAGCTAGAGCATCCCGAGGAATGTGGATGAGCAATGTCCAGTGCCAAAGCCCCTGGCTGAGGCTCTGTCCATCCTGCAGCTTCCATGAGCAGCCAATGTGCTTTGTAAAGGCCTGTCTTGCTCACACAAGTTCAAGTGGTTCTTTCTGTTGCCACTAAAACTACATCTGGATGAACACTTGTCTGTAACCCACTGACCTGTACTGTCCTTAGAGGTTCCTCCCTGAGAGGATGGGGTTTAGCCAGGAAGTACAGGGAGCAAGCTGAGAGGAGTGGCCTGGCCTGCACCCCTCTGCTGGCCTGGAGTAAGGTCTGGTTGCTCTAGTTAGCATCTGAGTTAAGGAGCACGAGGGGCTGAAGTGGCTTGAGCGTGTCACCAGACAAGGCATAGGTGAGGTGTGTTCCAGGACACAAGGCAGGGAAGCTTGTGGGAGAGGACATATGAGGGGGGTTGTGGGCAGGCTCTTCCTTGCTCTATGGTCACTCCCAATACCCCGATGACATCACTGCTGGCTTGTCCTCCTCATGATTTCAGGTCTCGTCTATAGAATCCAGATCCCTCCTTTCCAAACAATGCTTCTCCTTAATAAAGAAAGCATAGAGGAACCAGCAGCAAGTCCTCCCAAAATGTGGTTAAATTGTGGTCTAGTATTGGTGTTTATAGAAATCATTTGTAGTGAAACAGAGATTCATGGCACAGACATGCTTATCACTTACATTATTAGAGTCAAGTAAATGGAAATGACTTAGTTGTTTATCAGATGGTGCTGCTGAGTACTGTCACTGAGAATGCCCAAAGGGACAGCAGTGATAGTGCCTGTCTACTGTGGATACATCAGGTTGAACAAAAGTGCAGGCCTGGAACCTTCAGGGCCCCACTCTGTCACACACACACACAGACACACACACACACACACACACACACACACACACACACTACACTTAGAGGGAAAGGCAAGGGAGAAGGACACCGTGTGTTATAGGTGATTATTTCTTGGAAGAAGGAATTTGCCTTCTTTTTTTATAATTAATTCATTATTTACTAGATAAACATAGCCTGGATAAAACCTAAAGAAATATTTACTTTCTTACCTAACTTGTTAGCAATAAATGAGAATATTTAAGATATGATTTTAATATTTTATAATATGCCTATTAGAATAGTTTAAATATAGACTATTTTCTGCCTGTAGACTATTTTCAGTAGACTATTATTTGCCTGGTCACATGTAAATCCAAGACGAGGTAAAGTACCAGAGACAGAGAGAAAAGCAGTGGTTGCAGGGACTGGGATGAGGGAATGAAGAATGAGTGATTAGTAGCACAGTTGTCTCTGAGCTGGAAATGTTGTAGAAGTAAATGGTTGTGCCAAACTCTGAATGTACCTAATGAGACCTTGATATACCATTGAAAAGGATCTGAATAAAATTTCATGTAAACTGAATTTCTATCTTATTTAATGAACAAAATCTATTAAGGCATTATACAGGTGTACACAAAACACAAATATTACAAAGAAGTCAATGACGGGGAGGGGAAGGCATTGTTTGGGGCTGCAGCCTGCACCAGCTGCTGCACAGGGGCTGAAGATGGTTGCTCCACTAAGGCCTCTGGTGGTTCAGGCCATCCAGGCATCCCAGGAGCAGGGGCAGGACTCTGCTGGGCCTCCAAGTCAGGCAAAGGGGCTGATGGCTCTTGCATCTCAGGAGAGTGAATTAGAGCTCTGACTACCAGGGCAGGTGGTGTCACTGGTCATCCTGACAGGTGAACCACAGCAGCAGGGATGGAGTGGGCTAGCTCAGGCTCCAAAGATGCAGCAGGTACCAGAATGGGTGCTGGGATGAGTTCCTGAGGTGGATCAGGATCTTGCTCTGGGGCTGGTGCTGTAGCTCCAAGAAGAGAAAGTATCATTAGCATGACTGACTTCCCTTTTGCCTCATACATAAAAGAAACTTTCCCCACCACTCAATGTAATGTGGTCTGTGTTCAGGACACAATCCCTGGAAGGTCTCCCCATCTGAAGTCCAAGGGGACAGGGATCTGAGACTACTCACTCCTCTTGGCCCAACTACAATCTATGGAGGCTTACTCAGTGTGGCCCACCCTATCTCTTCCTCAGGCCCTCATCAGTCAGCCCCAGTCCTCCTCACCCCAGCCTCTGGCTCCATGGGCTAGAGGTGTTGCAGCTATGAGAGCAGAAGCTGGGAACAGCACTCCAGTTCTGAGCCTGGCATATTGAGACCCAGGTATGCCTGTAGGTAATTCAGGCTGGGAAATTCTGGGGGATGGAAAAAGTCCCTGGGATATTGTTCCAGCAATGTGCTCAAGATGGAAGAGATAGATGGTCCTAGGGACAGACAGGTAGGCAGAGAAGTCACAGGACAGGGCACCTTCCCAAACCAATATCTCAGGGAACCCTGTGTGAACCTGGGTCCTGGGCTTCCAGCTCCTGTGAGAGACCAGTCCTACCCCTTGTTCACCTGCAAACTCGCAGTCCTGCCTGAGACAGACCTTGTCGCAAATGGACGGGTAGCAGAAATTCACTATGAATGTGGGTCCTTGATCAATGGTGTGAGCATTTCTGTCCTCCTCAGGGTAGGTGGACACAATCCTCAGCCTGTCTCCTTGCCCACTTGCCACTTAAATTCAATAGCATGTGTCCAGGGAGGTGTGGTGTCTGGCCTCTTCATTACCCTCACTGCACATGCCACTTCTCTGGGAAGATACAACCAAGATGGGAACCAAGGAACTCTGTCTCTAGCCATACCGACCTGGGACCCTCCCAATAGCTCAAAAGTTACCTACTGTGCCCATGTGCTGCCTTATTCACTAGGTTCCATGAGTGGGTCTCCTTCCACTGACACTAATCTCCCACATGTGTGGGATGTCTGGTCCCTGAGCTCTAACTGGGTCTCCTGAGCACCCTCTGAGCATCCAGTGTCCAGGTTCCAACAGACTTCTGTGTGATTGTTTCTAAATCCTCAGTTCTTGGTCCCAGAATTGAGGTAGAGATAGGGCTGGGAGGGGGCAGGCATGGAGAATGACCCTCTCAGGGGTTGAAGCTGTCCTCCATCCCCTATGCTCTCCCACAGTGCTCACACACCATCCACATCTCCCCAGGACATCTTCACATCTTCCAGAAGAAGCTCTTAGACCTTTACCCTAAAGCAGGAATAACAGATATGTGGATGAAAGTTCAGCAGCCCCTCTAATTTACAGTGCCTCGCTACCCTGGTTGAGAGGGAAGGCCCTCCTTTATCAGGGCCGTGGATGTGCTCTGGCACAGATAGGAGGCACCTCAGGAATCCTCTTTTCACCCTGCCCACAATGACATTGGTGTGAACAAGAAGGGATCACCACGGTATCCACTGTGCTCAACCTCCTCCAGCTTATGGGCGGGAACACCCACATATTCCTCTTTTCCTAAAACTCAAGAAGAAGGGATGGGGATGCCCTTGGATAGTTCAGAGGGGTGGGCATCACCTAGTCTTCTCAGTATTAAGTACCTTATGGCACCTCTTGCCAAATTCCCTGAGGCGTTGAGGGAGAGGTTTGAGCCAATGTCTGCAGCATGTGAAAAATCCATTCCTCTGGGGTTTCTGGAAGCCAGAGCCCTGGAAAGTAGGCAAGCAGCAAGAGAACATCCTTCCATATCAGATGTCTCCAGCCAAGTAACCCTGATACTGGACTACACTAGAATCTGGGTGCCTGGTTGCTGGGGTTCCAAGTTCTGTTGGGGTCTGTGGTCAAGAAGTGACATCACTGCCTGGGATCCCCTACCACAGTCCACTCCTGGCTTGACAACTACACAAACAGTGCTCTGGTCTGCCATCTCCTTATTGCCTTTCTGCATGAAAGGCCACATCTGTACACAGTGACATCAACACACTCCTCTCCACAGGGCCCCATGGAAGATCTGGGTGCAGCCAAGGCCCCAGCTTGGAAACACACCTGGTTTCAGACATAACTCTATTCTTACCTGTTTTTGACCCTGGATAAACCATTGTGCCTGACAGGGATGGTCTTCTCTGTAAAATACAGATGATTCTAGCCTGTCCTTCTACCAGATATCCATAGGTGTAGGTTGGATAATATCTGTGATGTTAGATGAGCAGTGTCACATGTAGAAAATACCTCCAACCAAATTTCCTTCCTCTTATCAACTTCTTTGAATCTGCTACTAGTCAGATTCCACCACACAATCCTTACTGGTTTGTGTGTTTTTGTTTGTACATGCACACTCTCTCCAATGTGAAACACATGTGTTCATCAGTGCTCACATTCTGGAGTCCCAGTAGAACAGGGTAATAGCTTGGGTAATAGCTTCCCAAGATATTAGGCTTCTAATTTTCAATGAAAACCCTAAAGAAGTGATTGGATCCTTGTTCCTTGAGGGTCAGAATCCACCCTTACCCATAGAGATTGCCTGTCCTGTGATGTAGGCCATTACCTTCTTTCTAAAGGGTGTGATGTCCATTCAGTGGGTTGCCATGACCTGGGATCCTCCTCAGACAAGAACATGGGGAGATGTCTCCTATCTAGGATATCAATGATCACCCTCATTTTGATACCATTTCCATGTCTATAGCCAGTTCCTTCTAGACAACCTTTTCCTGAGACACCAGTGAATGGCTGAGTGTATCAAGGTCCCCAACTTTAAGGATACTCAAAGTGTTGGGTTTATGCCCGGTAAGCCTTCCTTCCAGTCTGATCCTGGGCAATGCACGGACCCTGAGGGATTATCACCTTCCCCCCTCAGGGGTACCGTTGGTTCCCCCAAATCCTCTGTAAATATCCTTGTGTAACCCCCTCCACTGAATGTGATCTGGATTTAGTGATTCACTTTTATTCCACAGAACATGGTAACGTGACCCAAAGACCCCGCTGAGATTTAGTTATAAAAGCTCATTGCTCAGCCCCATGTTGACTCTGACCCATGTTCTCTATCAGATCCTCATACTGGAGTACAAGCCCTTAGGTTGAACCATGACACAGACATATGCACGTGACCTAGCACTGTTGGTCAACAACAGACAGAGAAACTCAGGTCTTTGAGATGGGCCATATCTAGCCAATGCCCCTAAGTGAGCTCAGGTTCTCAGTGAGGCAGGTCCTCCATTGGTGTTGACAACAGCCCCAACCTAAAGAGAGACTCTGGAAGGAGCCCCCAGGTGAGCACTGTTGGATTTTTGATCCCCTGAGACCGAAAGACAATGTTTGTGGGTTCAACCACTGAGTATGGGGAAATGTGGTCACACAGCACTGGGAGAATGGCACTAATACTGTCAAAATGCCACAGGCCCTTGTCCTCCTACCCTCCCTCTCTTCTCTCTTCCTCAGCTTCCTCTGGCCACCCTGGCCTCCTTTCTAACCTCCACTCTGGGAACATCAAAGTCTGATCCTCTGCTCCATGGTGCCCTTTGACAGGCTGAATACACTCAGATTTGTGCAGGGCTGCCTCCTTCTTTTCCTGCCACAGGAATTCTCAAGGCCTTCTCAGAATAGCCTTGTCATACCCCTCACCTGGTGGAGCTCAGGACTTAGTTGTAGTCCCTTGCTCTTTTCCTATGGAACAATTGCTCTTTTCATTCACAATTTTGTTTCTTATTTGTACATCTTCTCTTCTAGACCCTGAGCTCTTAGAGGGAGAACCTGGTTGGCTGATAAGCACTGGTACCATCTGAGTGTGCAGTGCCCAGTGACTAAATGAACACAAGACAGGGTCCATCCCAACACTGACCAGCTCCATTGTTTGAGCCTCATTGATTTTGCTCATGTGTAAGTCCTTCTGTTTTTTTTTTTTTTTAAGCTAACTATACCTGACGTGGGGCTCAAACTCATAACCCTGAGATCAAGTATCCTACTCTTTTAGGAAGACAGATTCCTCTTTGGTCATTTTTAAAAGATTTAGACTGGTAACTATTGCAGTTAACTTGGTGATTTCAACATGTTGTAGGTATATTACATTATGTTAAATTACCGAGTAACTCCCCAAATTTTGGTAGCATGTCACCACAGATTTCCCCCCATGACAGTGCTGAGTGGCTCTTCAAATTAGGAGACTGAAATCCTTTATGTGGTCTTTTAGGAAGGCAGATTCCCTCCACCATCAGCCTTCTCACTCCCTGGGTTGTCATGCACCTCTTCACCATCAGCACAAGAGGAAAGATGACAAAGAAATACACAAAGGAGGGTATTTCCAGCCAGGTCTTAAAGGCCTAAATGTACACTTTTATGCTCAGTCTTTTATTTATTTTTTAGGTATTTATTTCTTCATTAGAGGGAAAAGAGCACAGGAAGGAGGGGAGAGGCAGAGGGAGGAGAACCAGAGAGACGCTGAGGTGAGGAGGACAGGGTTTGGCTGATATAGACCTGTGGAGGGAACAGTTTAGGCCACACAGAGCAAGTCTCCATCAACTGGTAAGCCATGAGTGATCATACTATCTCAGATCCCTGTGCCTATGACCTGCCATCAGGGGAGACCTTCCAGGGATTGCTTCATGGACTCAGAGAACATTGAATGGTGGGAAAATTTTCCTTATTTAAGAGGGGCATGAAAAGTCAATCATGGTGATGATACTTTCTCTTCTTGGACCAGCAGCGCCAGCCACAAAAGAAGATCTTGAACCACTTCTAGAGCTCCTCTTGCTCCCACTGTGTTGCCTGTGGCAGCTTCAGAGCTCAAGCGGTGTGGGTGGGAATAAGTTGTGCAGCTGATATGGCTGTGGATACAGCAGAGGGGAGGTGCCTACTGCAAAGTTTTTATTGACAATGAAGTGCATGATTGAAACACTTAGGAGTCTACTACTGTGGGGGACACTCCTGGCTTAAAAGTGTTCAAGTGGTGAAGCAGGTTGGAATCCCAGGTGTGACAGCATGATCTCAGAATCCCAGGGGTCAGAAGAACAGGTGGGGCCCAAATACTTCAGAGTCCCCAGACATCAGCTAGGGATAAATGGCTGAAAACCACGAAGCTAGTTCCTGACTTTCTGCTCTGTGTAGCCCTATACCCTGAATCACAGCATGGTTGGGCATTCAATTTTCTGGGAGGGGTCCAGCAAAAAACAGAGGCATGGCAAGACCTACAACACCCCACAGGTATTGTGTGGGTCTGTGTCACAGGAATCCATAGAAATTGGAGTTGGTGGTGCCTGGGTGGCTCATTTGTTTAAGCTACTGCCTTCAGCTCAGTTCATGATATAAGAGTTCTGGGAGCGAGTCCCATATCGGGCTCCCAGCTCCATGAGGAGTGTGCTTCTCTCTCTGACCTTCTCATAAACAAACAAACAAACAAATAAATAATAAAGTAAATAAATAAAATAATAAAATATAAATAAATAACTACATAGATGATAGATAGATAAATAAATAAAATCTTTAGAAACAAAAAAATGTTGGAGTTGGAACTCAGTTGTGTGCCTGAGATAAAAATGCCTTTTCACTGGCAGGGTGAACACAGAGTTCTGACAGATTCTGAGGAGTTAAGACTGGTGGATTGTTTTTTTCTGTGAGGGTTCACTGAAGAGCTGGGGTGCAAATTTTCAGCTCCTGGGTAGAGAGCAGTGTGCAGTGATATTCATCTCACCCATTGGTGCCGCAAGCCTTCAGGGAGTAAAACAAGACCACATACTGGAATCCAGAGCTGTTTACACAGAGGCCTGTCTCTGCTGCTTAGGAGAACTGCTTTTGCACTAGTTGACTTACACTTGAGGATCAGAGCAAGAGGTCCCTCCCCTTGAAGAGGATCACAAAGGTCTCCCTCCTCTCAAGTTTACTGATAATAGAGGGTTGCAAAGCTTCAGAGCTTAGGGAAAACACTAAGTAGCATTCTTTGTATTTTTATTTTGTAGGCTTTTAAAATTTTTTCAGGTTTTTCATATTTCTCATCTCTTTTAAAATAATTTTTATTAGAGAGAGAGAGAGTGAGTGGGTTGGGTAGAAGCAGAGAATCTTAAAGCAGACTGCCTGTTGAGCACAGAGTCCAACTCTGGGCAGGATCCCAGGTTGATTTCAGATCAATCTGAACTGGAACTCAACAACTGAGCCACCCAGGCTCCCCTCCAAGATTAGATTTAATTGAGAAGAAATTAAAATAGGATCAAAACTAAATATATATGAATAAAAAGGAAGAGTAGAAGAAGGAAGGGAAAGAAGAAAGGCAAAAGCAGAGAAATAATATTCATGGAGTAATATGAATTTTACTAAAGTGTGGCATGAGACAAAACTAGAAAGAACTTCATTAGTAGTATCTTTGTGGTATGACCAAATGTGTTTTGTATTTATTCTACATGCTTGAAAAAATATCTTTCTATTTTTTAAACTATGCATGAATTATTTAATTTTTATCTTTAATATTGAAAGAAAAGATGTTATATAATTTACTTTCTCAAATGTCTTAGGACTTCTGGCAAGAATTCTCCTCAACCACACTGTATGGCCAAAGGTCTTAGAGGTGATCCTTGACTGTGTTCTCGAACATGAAACAATAACATTAGACATTCCTGCATCGTGTTTGTTTCTTTTTTTTGTCCTTACTGCAATGATAAGTAGTAATTAATTTAGTTATGTACATATTAAGTGTCTTTTTCTCTATCACTTATCAACTCCAAAAGGGCAGTCACCTTTTCTGTTTTATTCACCAATATAGAATCAATTGCCTAGCACAATCACACATGAGGTAGGAACTCAATAAATACATTGGAATGAATATATATGTAAACCAAGAAAGAGAAATTCTTTCAGAGTTTAGAAGTATAATTGAAAATATATAAATATGAAATAACAATTGATTCATTGGAGCAAATGGTTGCAAATTTGTTGTCACAAAATGGGCCATTAGTGTCTAGATTTTTTTCTTTTTACTACTCTTTCATTTTCATTTTTCACTAAGATTTGTTATTTCCCAAAGTGAAAAATAGCCATATTGTCTGAGAAAAGAATAAATAATTGTTTTAGACGTAGTGTAAACACCAGAACTAGCATTAAGTTGAGGCAATTGATGCATCCAGAGCACAGGCTGTCAGGAGACATGCACACCTAGGTTTGCGCAAGCCTCATCCATGAATCTTCATGACCCTGCATGTGATTGGCCCCTTAAATTTTGTATCCTAGTGGCCTCACTTGTCTCATTCTGTTATCTCTGTTAATTTATCTATTATTTATTCTTTCTATAAACTTATCCTTGAAAGCGAAATGAGTGCATCTCCAGGCTATCTCAGCTTGCCAACAATAGGTTCATGAATGTCCTTCTTTTCATATACAAATTTCTTTCCATCTCTTGACTGCCTGCCAAACCCATGTAACAAAACTTCCAGATTGGTGACAACTATCTATTTCCTTTCCTCCAATCCCATACTGCTAATTGTGGCCACGCTTACTGGCTGCACTAAACATTTTTGTTAACCAGCCTTAGCTGGTTTGTAATGAGACTTGTTACTCTTTTCTTCTTCATCACTTTGTGCAGGCCAGAGATTACAAATGAGGTGTTGGGTCTCATTGCATAGACACCTTTCTTTGCCTTCAACATACTTAATGTTAACTACTTCCCTACATTTAAAGTGATCAATTTTATAGGAAAATCCAGATGTAAAAAATCTCAAAAATTAAAAAACACATTTTAGAAGGTTTTCCTTTATTTATTTTAGAGAAGGAGGGAGAGGATGTGCATGTGCATGATTTGGAGGAGGGGCAGAGGCTGAGGGAGAGGAAGAGAAATATAAACAGACCCCATGCTGAGCAGGCAGCCCCACATAAGTCTTGATCTCACAACCCTGAGATCATGACCTGAACAAAAACCAAGAGTTGGATGCTTAATCAACTGAGCCACCCAGGTGCTCCATAAAACACATTGTTTTAAAAGAAAATCTAACAAGGGTCTTTTAACACATGGCTCCAGTCAGTTGGAGCTTTCTTAACATTCAACTGAAATAAATGCCTTTCTTAGAAGCTGCCAATGGTCTTACCAAAGATAAAATGTTTCTTCTCAGTTTTCAGTTAATTTCAGATATCTGAATTTTCCAATGATACCTAGCCCTCCTATATGAAAACTCTATTGACAGTGGGTTGGGGACACCCCCCCTTTCTAGCAAATGTAAGTTACTACTCAACACACTCCAGAAAGCACAAGATCCCAAACATTTCCACATTATGTTTATAGACACAAACTGGTTAGGCTAAGAAATGTCCCTTTCACATTCCAATCACCCATAGCACTGGTATTGTTCTTTTTATTTTATTTTTAATTTTTTTAGAAAAATACTGTAGTATCATTAACATACTATGTTATATTAGTTTCAGGTGTACAATAGAGTGACTTGATAATTCTGTACATTACTTGATGCTTACCATGATAAACGTAGTCACCATCTGTCACCACACTGGATTGTTACAGTATTGTTATTTTTTTAGAGCTCTACAAAATTTTATTTTGTGTTACACAGAGAATAAACAGTCTATATCATCCATCACTACTTTTAATTGATAAAAGGATATTGCAAGACAAGTTTTTCAGAATGAAGCAACTATATCTACTAACTTTATCACATGGCTGTATCTTACATTTTTTTAAATTAACATATTATGTATTATTTGCTTCAGGGGTACAAGTATGTGAATCATAAGTCTTACACACTTCACAGCGCTCACCATAGGACATACCCTCCCCAATGTCCATAGCCCAACCACCCTATTCCTCCTCCCAACCTGCCAACAACCCTCAGCTTGTTTCTTGAGATTAAGAGTCTCTCTTTTTAAAAACAATGATCATTTAATAGTTCACAGTGTTTTTTAAACGTTTTTTTAAAAAAATTTTATTTCTTTTCAGTGAAACAGTATTCATTGTTTTCTGCACCACAACCAGTGCTCCATGCAATCCTTGCCCTCCTTAATACCCACCACCTGGCTCCCCCATCTTCCCACCCCATGCCCCTTCAAAACCCTCAGGTTGTTTTTTAGGGTCCATAGTCTCTCATGCTTCACCTTCCCTTCCAATTTCCCTCAACTCCCTTCTCCTCTCCATCTCCCCTTGTCCTCTATGCTATTTGTTATGCTCCACAAATAAGTGAAACCCTATGATAATTGACTTTCTCTGCTTGACTTATTTCACTCAGGATAATCTCTTCCAGTCCCGTCCATGTTGCTACAAAACTTGGGTATTCATCCTTTCTGATGGAGGCATCATACTCCATAGTGTATATGGACCACATCTTCCTTATCCATCGGCCGTTGAAGGGCATCTTGGTTCTTTCCACAGTTTGGCGACCGTGGCCATTGCTGCTATAAACATTGGGGTAGAGATGGCCCTTCTTTTCACTACATCTGTATCTTTGGGGTAAATACCCAGTAGTGCAATGGTAGGGTCGTAGGGAAGTTCTATTTTTAATTTCTTGAGGAATCTCCACACTGTTCTCCAAAGTGGCTGCACCGACTTGCATTCCCACCAACAGTGTAAGAGGGTTCCCCTTTCTCCACATCCCCTCCAACACATGTTGTTTCCTGTCTTGCTAATTTTGGCCATTCTAACTGGTGTAGGGTGATATCTCAATGTGGTTTTTTTCCCATTTTTAAAAAAAATTTTTTTTCAGCATAACAGTGTTCCTTGTTTTTGCACCACACCCTCTCAATGTGGTTTTAATTTGAATCTTCCTGATGGCTAGTGATGATGAAAATTTTTTTCATGTGTCTGATAGCCATTTGTATGTCTTCATTGGAGAAGTGTCTGTTCATATCTTCTGCCCATTTTTTGATATGATTATCTGTTTTTTGTGTGTTGAGTTTGAGGAGTTCTTTATAGGTCCTGGATATCAACCTCTTGTGTGTACTGTCATTTGCAAATATCTTCTCCAATTCCGTGGGTTGCCTCTTTGTTTTGTTGACTGTTTCCTTTGCTGTGCAGAAGCTTTTGATTTTGATGAAGTCCCAAAAGTTTTTTTCGATTTTATTTCCTTTGCCTTTGAAGACATATCTTGAAAGAAGTTGCTGTGGCTGATATCGAAAAGATTACTGCCTATGTTCTCCTCTAGGATTCTAATGGATTCCTGTCTCACGTTGAGGTCTTTTATCCATTTTGAGTTTATCTTTGTGTACGGTGTAAGAGAATGGTCAAGTTTCATTCTTCTACATATAGCTGTCCAGTTATCCCAGCACCATTTATTGAAGAGATTATCTTTTTTCCACTGTATATTTTTTCCTGTTTTGTCGAAGATTATTTGACCATAGATTTGAGGGTCCATATCTGGGCTATCTACTCTGTTCCACTGGTCTATGTGTCTGTTTTTATGCCAGTACCATGATGTCTTGGTGATCACAGCTTTGTAGTAAAGCTTGAAATCAGGTAATGTGATGCCCCCAGTTTTATTTTTGTTTTTCAACATTTCCTTAGCAATTTGGGGTCTCTTCTGGTTCCATACAAATTTTTGGATTATTTGTTCCAGCTCTTTGAAGAATACTGGTGGAATTTTGATTGGAATGGCATTAAAAGTATAGATTGCTCTAGGCAGTATAGACATTTTAACAATGTTTATTCTTCAGTTCCAAGAGCATGGAATGGTCTTCCATCTTTTTGTGTCTTCTTCAATTTCTTTCATGAGTGTTCTGTAGTTCCTCAAGTACAGATCCTTTACCTCTTTGGTTAGGTTTATTCCCAGGTATCTTATGGTTCTTGGTGCTATAGTAAATGGAATCGATTCTCTAATTTCCCTTTCTGTATTTTCATTGTTCGCGTATAAGAAAGCCACTGATTTCTGTACATTGACTTTGTATCCTGCCATGTTGCTGAATTGCTGTATGAGTTCTAGTAGCTTGCTGGTGGAGTCTTTTGGGTTTTCATATAAAGAATCATGTCATCTGTGAAGAGAGAGAGTTTGACTTCTTCATTGCCAATTTGGATCCCTTTAATTTCTCTTTGTTGTCTGATTGCTGTTGCTAGGACTTCTAATACTATGTTGAACAAGAGTGGTGAGAGTGGGCATCATTGTCATGTTCCTGATCTCACCGGGAAGGCTGCAAGTTTTTTCCCATTGAGGATGATATTTGCTGTGGGTCTTTCATAGATAGATTTTACGAGGTTCAGGAATGTTCCTTCTATCCGTATACTTTGAAGCATTTTAATCAGGAACGGATGCTGGATTTTGTCAAATGCTTTTTCTGCATCAATTGAGAGGACCATGTGGTTCTTCTCTCTTCTCTTATTAATTTGTTCTATCACATTGATTGATTTGCGAATGTTGAACCATCCATGTAGCCCAGGAATGAATCCCACCTGGTCATGGTGGATAATCTTTTTAATGTGCTGTTGGGTCCTGTTTGCTAGGAACTTGTTGAGAATCTTAGCATACATATTCATCAGTGATATTGGTCTGAAATTCTCCTTTCTGGTAGGGTCTTTGCCTGGTTTGGGGATGAGGGTAATGCTGCTTTATAGAAAGAGTTTGGAAGTTTTCTTTCTGCTTCAATTTTTTGAAACAGCTTCAGGAGAATAGGTGTTATTTCTTCTTTGAAAGTTTCATAGAATTCCCCAGGGAATCTGTCAGGTACTGGCTCTTGTTTTTTGGGAGGTTTTTGATCACTGCTTCAATCTCGTTACTAGATATCACTCTATTCAGGTTGTCGATTTCTTCCTGGTTCAATTTTGGGAGTTTACAGTTTTCCAGGAATGCATCCATTTCATCTAGGCTGCTTAGCTTATTGGCATATAACTGTTGATAATAACTTCTGATGATTGTTTCTACTTCCTTCGTGTTCGTTGTGATCTCTCCCTTTTCATTCATAATTTTATTAATTTGGGCTTTCTCTCTTTTCTTTTGGATTAGTGTGGCCAATGGTTTATTGATCTTATTGATTCTTTCAAAAAACCAGCTTCTAATTTCACTGATATGTTCTACCGTATCTCTGGTTTCTACCTCATGGATCTCAGCTCTAATCTTGATTATTTCCCTTCTTATGTGTGGAATTGGTTTGTTTTGTTGTTGATTCTCCAGTTCTTTAAGGTGTAGAGACAGCTGGTGTGTTCTGGATTTTTCAATTTTTTTTGAGGGAGGCTTGGATGGCTATGTATTTCCCCCTTAGGACCGCCTTGGCTGTATCCCATAGGTTTTGGACTGAAGTGTCTTCATTCTCATTGGTTTCCATGAATTGTTTCAGTTCTTCTTTGATCTCCTGGTTGATCCAAGCATTCTTAAGCAAGGTGGACTTTAGCTTCCAGGTGTTTGAGTTTCTTCTGGAATTTTCCTTATGATTGAGCTCCAATTTCAGAGCATTGTGATCTGAAAATGTGCAGGGAATAATCTCAGTCTTTTGGTATCCGTTAAGTCCTGGTTTGTGACCCAGTATGTGGTCTATTCTTGAGAAGGTTCCATGTGCACTTGAGAAGAATGAGTATTCTGTTCTTTTAGGGTGGAATATTCTGTATATATCTATGAGGTCCATCTGGTCCATTGTGTCATTCAATGCTCTTGTTTCTTTATTGATTTTCTGCTTCAATGATCTGTCCATTTCTGAGAGAGAGGCATGTTAAGATCTCCTACTGTTAATGTATTCATATCAATATGACTCTTTATCGTGATTAATAGTTTATTATCTAATT
Organism: Lutra lutra; assembly: GCF_902655055.1. Taxonomy (NCBI): domain Eukaryota; kingdom Metazoa; phylum Chordata; class Mammalia; order Carnivora; family Mustelidae; genus Lutra; species Lutra lutra. The sequence continues at coordinate 163,422,372 of NC_062282.1, forward strand.
GGCTGCACCCATATTGGGGGCATAGATATTTACAATTGTTAGATCATCTTGGTGGATAGTCCCTTTAAGAATGATGTAGTGTCCTTCTGTATCTCTGACTACAGTCTTTAGTTTAAAATTGAATTTATCTGATATGAGAATCGCTACCCCAGCCTTCTTTTGAGGCCCATTGGCATGAAAGATACTTCTGCATCCCTTCACTTTCATTCTGGGTGTATCCTTAGGTTTGAAATGGGTCTCTTGTAGACAACATATAGATGCGTCCTGTTGTTTTATCCAGTCTGCAACCCTATGTCATTTTATGGGCGCATTTAGGCCATTCACATTGAGAGTGATTATTGATAGATACGGTTTTTATTGATATCGTGTTACTTTTGAAGTCTTTCTTTCTGTAGATTTTCTCTATATTTCTGTTCAATGATATTCTTAAGATTTTTCCTCTTTTATACAACCCCCCTTAATATTTCCTGCAGTGTCAGCTTGGTGGTTGCACACTCTTTTAAACCTTGTCAGTCTTGGAAACTCTTTATCTCTCCATCCATTTTGAATGTCAGCCTTGCTGGGTAAAGTGTTCTTGGCTGCATGTTCTTCTCATTTAGTGCCCTGAATATATCTTGCCAGCCCTTTCTGGCTTGCCAGGTTTCTGTGGACAGTTCTGACGTTATTCTGATAGACTTTCCTCTGTACATAAGGAGCTCTTTGTCCTAGCTGCCTTCAAGAGGGCCTGCCTACAATTATAATTCTTCAGTCTTGCTATTAGGTGTCTAGACGAATTTCAAGAATCTATAATCTTGGGTAGAGACCTTTCTGCCTCTAGTACATGAACGCTGGTTCCATTTGCGAGATTGAGAAAATTTTCATGGAGAATCGTTTCACTATATCTTCTAGACTTCTTTCTTTCTCCTCCCCTTCAGGGATTCCAATAATTCTGATGTTGGAACGTTTCATGGCATCATTTATTTCTCAGGTCTGTTTTCATGGCTTCTAAGCTGTTTGTTCCAGGCTTCTTCCTGATCCTTTCTCTCTATCTGTGTGTCCTCCAGGTCTCTTTTAGAGAATTTATATTAGATTGGCACTCATTGAGAGCATTGTGAACATCATCCCTGGTCGCTTTCAGTTCTGCTCTAATCAATTCTGTTTGGTCATCCATGGCTTTCTCCAACCTAGATATTGCCTGGATAATTGTTAGCCTGAATTGTCTTTCCGACATATTGTCTATGTTGACAGCCATTAGCTCTGTTGCAGAAGGCCCATCCTCTGTATTTTTCTTCTGTTGGGCATTCCTCCTCCTAGTCATTTTGGTGAGAGATGGCTGAACGGATGTAGCTGGATGTATTGACTGTGGTGCAGTCAAGGTGCACCCTGGAATGCTTCTGAGCAATCAGGAGTCCCCACCCAAATGAAAGAAAAAAGAAAAAGAGAAAAAAGAAAAGAAAAAGAAAAAAGAGAGAGAGACAGACAGACAGGAAAAAAAAAAAAAAAAAGAAAGATAAAAGAAGCCTCAGCCCAAATGGACCCCAAGGTAAGATTTATGACGTATACAAACAAAAATAGACAAACAAAAAGTCTGATAAAAGTATATGACAAGGGAAAAAATATATATATATTTTTGCATATATGCAAAAAAAAAAGAACCTCGTCAAAAAGAACCCTAAGTATAAGATTTATATACTACCAGGACAAACACAAATACACAGAAACACTGGCAGAAGAAAAAGATGGGAGAGTGGTTATAAATTCTCAGTGTGGGAAAGGAAGGTTATTTTGATTCTTCCTGGATGTATCTTGATATCTTTGTTGAAGGACTCAACTTTCCTAAGATAAAGGGGGATTAAAAATTGGTTTACTGGGGCGCCTGGGTGGCTCAGTGGGTTAAGCTGCTGCCTTCGGCTCAGGTCATGATCTCAGGGTCCTGGGATTGAGTCCCGCATCGGGCTCTCTGCTTGGCGGGGAGCCTGCTTCCCTCTCTCTCTCTCTCTGCCTGCCTCTCTGTCTATTTGTCTCTGTCAAATAAATAAATAAAATCTTAAAAAAAAATTGGTTTACCTATAGGGGTAGCATTGATTGGGGAAAGGGGATTACCTTGTAGTTTAACTCTATATGTATATTAAAAAATAAAAATAAAAAAAAGAATAAACTAAACTAAAATTTAAAAAAACTTAAAAAATAGAAAAGCGAAAGAAAAACAGGGGTATATGTATCAAAAAGTTCAGGTTAAGGGGCATCTGGGTGGCTCAGTGGGTTAAACCTCTGCCTTCGGCTCATGTCATGATCCCAGGGTCCTGGGATCGAGCCCCACATCGGACTCTCTGCTCAGCGGGGAGACTGCTTCCTCCTCTCTCTCTGCCTGCCTCTCTGCCTACTTCTGATTTCTATCTGTCAAATAAATAAATAAATAAATAAAAATCTAAAAAAAAAGTTCAGGTTAAAAGGTTGTGATGGAATTTGATGTACTGGACATCTCACTGTGATGGCAAATAGGTTAAATATTATACATATAAAAAAATGAACCAGAATAGTGGGAACAAATTAAAACTAAAAGTTGTATCTATGAAGTAGTGGTGGTTGTTGTTTTGTTGTCTTTTTTTTTCTTTTTTTTTTCCTGGTTGGTTTTCTGTGGGAGGGGCCCGCCACATGGGTTTTCAGGCAATGTTCCCTGAGTTAAGTCCTCCCGCCCCCTCAAGGGGGTGGGCTCTGAGGAAACCGGTTTTTCAGGCTTTTGTTCTCTGGAGGTTTTTATGTTTGTTCATTTTGTTTGTTTGTTTGTTTGTTTTTTCTCTCACCTTGACAGCTTTTGATGGTTTTTGGAGGTTTAGAGGAAAGCAAACTGCACCCCGACCTCCCTCTCAGAGAGAATCCTCAGTCTGATCCCCTCTAGATGCTGTGCAGCACATAAGTTCTCCCTAGGCTGCTGGCAGAGCTCATTCCATGTCATGGTACCTGGGGACGCAGGAACTCCTGCTTGTATGCAAAACCACAACAGCAACGGCTGTCTGGGAAGATCCAGACTGCCAGAGAGGTTCCAAGCAGTGATAGCACACTGACATTTTCCCATTGGTCTGGGCTGGGAGTTCCTGGTCTTTCTGGGTCTGAGAGCACCGGACTTGTGCACACCTCTCTCAGGGGATGGTGTGGGATGCACGCGTCTCAGGCTCTGGTAGCACGGCTTGGTGCTCACGTGAGAAATGGAAAAAGGCTGTGCTTCTGCTGGCTGGCAAGGCTCCCATCCCCTCACGGGATCCGGATCCCACTCTCAGGCACACTGGTGGCTCAGGGACCAAGACCTGGTTTCTCTGCCACACTCTCTCTGGTTCAGCACCAGGGGTGGCTGTCTTGCGTCCGGGGACTTAAGCCCCTGTCCCTAACCACCCCAATTCCCACAATTTCCCCCCATGATCCTTTGCTCTTTTTGAGTGCTTTCAACCAGACTCCAAGTTAATGCTGGTCCCCAGACGCAGGGCTCTCATATTGGGGTATTACTTTCCAATGTGTCACCTCTGGTGGCTCCCTCCCCCTTTTGTTTATCTTCCAATATCAGTCTGACATTCCCACTCCGCTTTACCTGCCCACTGGTGTCTTCTGCCTCTGTAGAGATCCAGACGTGTATGATTCTGATCTCAGGCTGATTTCATGGGTGATCTTTGGTGGGTAATCAGCTCACTTTAGGGTACAGGTTTAAACGGCGCCTCCTCCTACTTCCCTGCCATCTTTTCAAGCCCTCTTACCCTACTTTTTAATTGTTTTAATAATTTTGATTTGAGTTAATGTTCCATTTTAAGTCATTTTTCCTGTTTTTTTTTCTATTAATGTCTAATCACTCCAGTGCCATTCCTCATTAAACTTTTTTTGTTGTCTTTTAAAATTTGTCATTTGTCAAAAATTATTTGTCCAAAATAATGCATATTTGTGTGGCTCTATATTTGCACTCTATCTTCTCTTCTATTAATTTATGGGTTTAGCATTCTGCCAATACTGTACTCTCTTCATTACTGTAACCATAATGTGAGCCTTCTATTGGGTAGATTTGTTTATCCCACTTCATTTGTCTTCAGATTATTTTGGTTATGTTAGGGCTTGTGACTTTCCAATAATTTTTGTAATAAGTTTTTCTATGTCTATAAAACACCCATCTAACACTTTCACTGGAATGGTGTTAAAGTCATAGATCAGTAAGGGATAATTGTCATCTCTATTATGTTGAATTTCTAATGCATGATCACAGTATGTCTTTCCCTTTATTTAGGTCTTTCTTGATTTATTGATCAGCATTTTATAATTACCTAAGCATACTGACTCTGTCTTACTAGTAGTATAAATTACTTTTTTTGGTAGTGTAAGTATTTCCATTTCTTTGGAGGTATGCTGTATGATACTATGTTTTACTTTTGGCATTCATATTCCTGTAAGTCATTTGTAGTTAATACATAGCAATGTGATCGATTTTTTTGTGTCCGGCTTGTATTCTGTAATCTTGCTGAACTCACTATTTAGTTCTAGGAATGTTTTTATAGATTATTTGTGGTTTTCTTGATAATAATGTCACCTGTAAATAGGGACAGTTTTTTTTTGTCCTTTCCAATCTGTGTGCTCCTTGTTTTTCTTGCCTTGTATTATGACTTACTCATGATCTTTAAGGAAAGCATTCAATCTTTATGCGTAATGTGTGATAGTAAATATGACCTTTTTGTACATATTCTTTTTAAAATATTTTATTTATTTGAGAGATAGAGAGAGAGAGAGAATGAGAGGGGAGAATATCAGAGAGAGAAGCATACTCCCCATGAAGCTGCGAGCCCGATGCTGGACTCGATCCTGGGATTCTGGGATCATGACCTGAGCCAAAGACATTATTTATTTATTTATTTATTTATTTATTTGACATTATTTATTTATTTGACAGAGAGAGGAAGAGAGCACCAAGAATGGAGAGTGGCAGGCAGAGGGAAAAGTAGGCTTCCCACTGAGCAGAAAGCCCGATGCTGGACTTGATCCCTGGACCCCAGGATCATGACCTGAGCCAAAGACAGATGCTTAACCAACTGAGCCACCCAGGTGCCCAGGTGAGTTACATTTACTGGTTTTTCAAATGTCAAACCAGCCTTGTATACCTGGAATAAGTCTCATTTGGTTATAGTATATAATTCTTTTTATACATTATGGGTTCTATTTGGAAATATTTTGTTGAATATTTTTCTAAGTTCATGAGTGCTATTTCCCTATGATTTTCTATTTTTTGTACTATCTGTGTCTGCTTTTGGTATCAGGTCGATACTGGTCTCATGAAATAACTTGGCGAGTGTTTCTTCCTCTTCTAATGTCTGCAAGGGATGTTTTTCTTAATTCATGTTAATTTATAAATACTTGGTATTACTCTCTGATGAAATTTTCTGGATCTTCAGATTTCTTTGAGAGAAGCTTTTTTAATAATGAGTTTATTTTCTTTAATGATTAGAATTATTCAAATAATCTATTTCATCTTGGTTGAGTTTGGGTAGTTCATAGTTTTCAAGAAATTGGTCCATTTGTTCTAAGTTTTCAAAATTATGTGTATAGAGTTCACAGTATTCATTTATTTGTATCATTTTAACAACTACAGGATCCGTTGTGATATCCTTTCACACTTGTTATTGGAGATTTCTTACTCAGGTATTTTTATTCTTATCAATCTTGTTAGAATTTTATCAATTTTATTAATTTTTTCAAAGAAAATGTCAAATAAATTTTTTTATTTATTGATTTTTCTCAATTTCTCTGTTTTCAATTTTATTGATTTCTGCCTTCCTATTTATATTCTTCCTTCTGCTTGCTTTGAGTTTGTTTATTTTGCTTTTATTTTTCTAGATTTCTATATCTGGAAACAGCAATTTAGATTATTGGTATGAGACATTTCTTCTATTCTAATGTAAACATTTGATGCTATAAATTCCCTTCTGATTACTGCATTGACCACTTCCCAAATATTTTGATATATTGTATTTTATTTAGTGTATCAATCTTTATTTACTCTGAGACTTTCTTTTAATTCATGAATTAAAACAAGTGTGTTTTTATTATTTTTTTAAGTAAGCTCTACACCCAATATGGGACTAGAGCTAACAACCCTGAGATCAAGAGTCACATGCTCTACTGTCTGGGCCAGCCAGGTGCCCCAAAACAAGTGTTTTTAATTTCTAAACATTTAAAGATTTTCTGAAGAAAATTTACTGATTTCTAGTTTGACTTCAATATAGTTGAGAAAATAGTCTGTAATACGTCAATTATTTTAAGTTTATTGAGTTGTATTTTATGCTGTAGAATATGGTCTAGCTTGGTGAATAAGGAGCTTAAAAACAATTATGTATTCAGCTGTGTTTTGTGTGTAGTGTTATATATATATGTCAGTTTGAACCTTTTGGCTGCTGGCTTTGTTCACCTTTACAATCTTGATGTAAAGGTGAATAATTTATCAATTATTAAATGACGGGTGTGGAAATCCCAGACTGTATATCTGTTACTCTTTTCAGCAACATTAATTTTTGCTTCCTATATTTAATATTGTTATATCTACTTAGTGGATTGATGCCACTATCATGTGTCATATTTTGTCTTTAGTAACTTTTTTACTCTGGGGTTTATTTAACTGATACTAACATAGGCACTCCTATACTTTAATTAATAGCTTTATCTGTCTTTTTCTAATTTCTTTATTTGTAAAGATTAATATCATTGTATTTGAAGTGATGTTTTTTGTAAACAGCATGTAGTTGGGTCATGTATCTTTATCCACACTGACCATCTCTTCTTTTTGTTCATATATTTATACCAATTACATTTAAAATAGTTATTGATATGTTTTAGTATAAAGCTGCCATTTTATTTGGCTTTTGTTTATTTCCCATGTTTCTCATTCTTCTTTATCTCTCACTTTTTTTTTAAAGATTTTATTTATTTATTTGAGAGAGACAGTGAGAGAGAGCATGAGGGAGTAGGTCAGAGAGAGAAGCAGACTCCCGCGGAGCCGGGAGCCCGATGCGGGACTCGATCCCGGGACTCCAGGATCATGACCTGAGCCGAAGGCAGTCGTCCAACCAACTGAGCCACCCAGGCATCCCATATCTCTCACTTTTTAAAAATTTTTTTGCCTTCCTTTGGATACCTGATTTTTTTAGGATTTCTCCTTGTTTAATATTTTTGAGTGCATTTTTGGTTTCCTTTTCACAGTGGTTGCTTTGGGTATTAAAAGTACATGTATGTCATCAACATGCTATCATTTTGAGTGAAGCATGGAAAACCATACATCCATCTACCCTTCAACTTACTTTATTTTTAAGTAGCATTATCTTGAACATGGTATTATAACTTTTGTTTTAATCATAAAGATATATAAAACTCATGAGGGAAAAGTTAGCCTTTTGTATATAATTTTATTTTTTCTCTTTCTCTTGTTCTTTCTTCCTTTCCTAATGTTCCAAGACTTCTTATCATTTCTTTGTTGTTTGAAAAAAGATTTAATTAATGTTTAAGGGCAGGAAATTTATTCTAGTTTTCCTTAATTTGACAATGTCTTTATTTCCCCTTCATTCCTGAAGGATAGTTCTATTAGTATAAAATTTGCAGTTAACAGCTCTTTTCATTCAGATTTTGAAAAAAAACTATGCCACATCTTTCTGTTCTCCATACTTTCAAATGAGAAACCTATAGTCAATTGAATTAATGTTCTCTTGTAGTTAATGGGTTATTTTTCTGTAGCCATTTCCAAGTTATTTTTGCTTGTTTTAGTTTTTGGAAGCTGAATTATAATATCTTGTTTTGTCATCTTTGGGTTAATCCTTCTTGGAATTTACTCAGTTTCTTAAATCTGCAGGTTTCTATCTTTTGTCAAACTTGGTAAGTTTTTGGCCATATTCAAATATGTTTTCAGCCCCATTTTAATCTTCTTTTGAGATTCCAAGATATGAATGTTGGATCTTGTGTTACTATCCCATAGGTCCCTGAGGCTGTGGTTACTTTTTTACTGTGTTTTCTCTCTGTTATATGGATTGAAGAAATTCTGTTGATCAGTTCACAAACGTACTGAGTATGTCTTCTGTCATTTCTAATATCATCAGTCAGTTTTTTTCTGTTATTATATTTTTTAGTTCTATCTTGTCTATTTGGTTCTTTTTATAATTTCCATCTCTTTACTGAGGTGTTCAAAACATTTATTATGTTCTTTTTTCTGCTTCACTTATCCAATGCCATTGGGGCTTTTACTGTCCCTTGCCTAAGCAACCTGAAGGTATGGAAGGAGTTCCTCAAGCTAGGTGTCTAATGCTGCTAAATGAAGGAAGAAACTCTGGCTTTTGGGGATTCGGATCCTTACTTGGCTAGGCACTTGTTATAATGGGATTCCATTTTTTCTGTGTCCCCCCAACTATTTGATGCTTTTTAGTTAAGGAGGGGAGTTGAAGGCCTACCTACAGGAAAGAAGAGAAATTCCCCTCTCTGTTTATTGTTAGATGGGCTCCAGATTAATACATATCAATAGTGGTGCCAGTTTGCCTGTTGTTATCACCCAGTGGAGCCTCCCCATTGCTCTGGGGGGAGGAATGACCTTACCTCGAGGACCTTCTTTGGTAAAATTGGGGATCAGGAAATGTCTGGCTTAGGTTACTTTCTCTTGAGTGGGAGGGATGTAAGATGTATTGCCTATATGCTGTTTCTCCATGCTCTGGGCTCTCAAACCAATTTGCATTCCTTGTTCCACTTTCCAGGGTTTTCCTAAATTATGCCTGACTTTATAAGAATTGTTTGATTTTTTAAAAGATTTTATTTATTTATTTGAATGAGAGAGAGAAAGAGGGAACGGAAGCAGGGGGAATAGCAGAGGGAGAGGGAGAAGTAGGCTCTCCACTGAGCAAGAAGCCCCACACAAACTCAATTCCAGGAGCCTGGGATCATGACCTGAGTGGAAGGCAGACACTTAACTGATGGAGCCACCCAGGTGCCCGGCATTGTTTGATTTCTATCTTCACAACAACTATAAGGTAGATATTCTTATTGCCATTAAGAACCTGAAGAAACTACGTTTTCTCAAAGTCCTTTGGCCAGTAAGTGGAGCAGATCCAAAAATCTAATGCCAAGGCCATAACTATAATCGCAGAATCTAATTTGGAACATTAATGAAATATATAAGCTCATTATATACAGATAATTTGCATAAATATTTCAAGGTTAAGAAATGGTTCCAGCCATTTCTGAATATGAATTAACCAGTATTTACATTTCAAATATGTAAGCAAATGTTTATATTTTTATGTACTAGGTTGTTTTAAAGAAATTTTTACAATCATTGCCTTTTAACTTGCATTTATATTTCACAAACACATTTTAATTCTCAGGCAAAAATTTTATTATCTGAAAGAAAGTAAAATTAAATCATTATTTTTCTGGAGCAGGAGGTAGACAGGAAGTCTTTGATCTATAGAAGAGTTAGATTTGTGTTAATATTTAAGCCTTGAATTAAGGAACAATCTCTAAGTATTTTTCTTGTTGTAAGTGAGGCCAGATATTTACTACATAAAACAAATTATTTTTGTGAGAGAATAAACCTGAGCAAATAATTTCTTGTACACTGATCTAACTTCTATTTATATAACACCAAAATAATATAAATGTAAATATTTAACTATTGGATACTTTGTTTTGATTTTAAAATATTTGTTTATTTGGATTTTTGTACACAAATATATGTAAGAAGTTTCTAGGAACTGCATTGGCAGTCAGCCTTAAAACTTCTGTTGGCTCTTTAGAGTTCATTTTTTACAAGACCTGATTCAATTTTCAGATTTAGAACCTGTCAACTAATAAAGTGAACCCGGTCCCTGAGAGAGCAAACCTGTAATGCTGTGGCAAGTATGATCTCCTCAGTCCTTCAATTAAAGAACTTACGGCCATTTATATTATCCAAATATACTGAAGAAAATAGGACATAAAATCTAAGTTGATATCTAGAAATGGAAAGCATTGCCATGGCTCTCCTAATAGGAATAAGTTTGCTAGGGCCAGGTAATAAAGAGAATCAGGGAGTCCTGACTGAAATATGGATACCTCTGTATCCCCTGGAATCCCAGATCCACAGAGAGGTCATTTCACCACTATTTCATTCTCAATTGAAATTTTTATACTTGGAAATTAGAGCAATCCCCCACTGGGTTGCTAACCTATAGAGTAAGAATATAAAATAAAAACAAAAAAGGAAGCCTCCTCAATTACCTTCATCTGTTCAAAGACCAATGTTGTAATTCAGAACAACACTGTATCACAAGAGAATGGTGGAATTAGTGCTACCATTAAAACCTAAAGGATGAAGCAGTGGTGGTCTCTACCAAATCTCTTTTAAATTCATCAGTCCCATCCTTCAGAAACTGTATGCATCCTTGAGAGGGACTGTAGATTACTATAAACCCAGCCAAGTAGATACCCTGACCATGTTTGCTGCAGTGAATATAGTATGGTTGCTAGAACAGATCAATAAGGCCTGGTTATACAGTATGAGGCCAGTGGTTTGCTGAATGTGTTCTTTTCTATTTTAATTAGAAAAGATCAGAAACAATATATATGTGGAATGGACAAATATTTATTTACAGTTTAATCTCAGGGCTGCATTGCTACTCATTCACACTGTCATAATATAATCTGAAAATGTTTGGATTGCCTGGAGATCCCCCAAAATAACACATTAATCCATTACTTTGATTACATCATGTTGATCATATAGAATGGGCAATCAGTAGTTTGTATACTGCAGGTAATGCATTCCAGAAGGTGAGAAATTAATTGTAGGGAGTTAAAAAGCTAACTGATCTAGTAGCAATGCACTTTGAGATGTAAATTGTACATCCAGCATCAAATCCTAACAGAAACAGAGGGTACAAGTAATCTTCATGAGCAAGGAAATCAAACCCCCATATCATCCCTCAATGACTATACCAATAAAATTTTCCCACATTGCACCTATGACTACACTAAAGGAAGATGGTCCTGTATAACCAGCTGAATGTGGACAAGAAAGCTCAAGTTAGGTTTACCAACGAGTTAGCAAAGTATGTCAATGGAAGATGAAAGGGGATGGTGTCTATATGCTAATAAACTTCAAGGCCAGTCTTGGGGGCTAGTGTAAAAAATAAAAAAAAATCCCCAAAGGAAAGCTATAAGCAATATACCTGGACAGAAACCTTTTACAGAAGAAGTAACCTAAGGGGAAAAGATAGATAAATTTTCTAGATGGTTGGTAGATATATAAACATATACATACAAACATACAAACATACATATTCCTGGGAAGTGACCAGTGACCTGGGCTTCTGGTAAGTTTCCTCAAAGAAAAAAGACTACATATTAGAAAGTCTGGCCTAGTGGCATGTAAATGTACATATGGCAGTGAACACAAATTGTGAAAACTTTTGTATCACACTCGAACACCCACTGGAAAGTATGCACTTGATAAGAGGAAATGAACAATCAATTAGTTAAAAAGCATTGAAGAGTTGGCATTAGCCAGTCTTTGTTATTGAACACCCTTGGGACTGGCACAATATGTACATAAACAGAATGGTCCTGGTGGAAGAAATGAGAGAGATATGTGGACCCAGAAGTGTGGACTATCTAATCAAGGCTAAACTAGTTACGGCTCCCTCTGCATACTGAAAGTATCATCAACAAAGACCAGAGGAGAGCCACTGATATGGCACCTTTCCTTATGAAGACAAACCGCAGGCCACTTGGAGAGCAAGTCAACTATACGGGGCCTCATATGTTCTGAAAGGGCCAGTGGTTCTTTTTCACAAGGATAGATACTACCATGTTTTTAGCTTTCCCGCCCATAGAAACCAGTAGCACCATTATCTGACAGCTCATAAAATGTCTGATCGATAAGCACGGAATTTCAAAAGAAAGAGCATTGAAATAAGAGATCCACTGCATAGCAAAGGGGCTGTGAGAATGGTCCCATGTACATTGGATTCATAGATATTATCACATACCACACTGCTCAGAACCCATTGCCTTACTTTGTATTGAAACTGTATGAATTAAGAGTTTCAAAGGGCACAACTGAAGCTCCATCTCAGAGGCAGAACTCTAACAAGTTGGTATGCCATCCTTTAGAATCCAGTATATGCCTTAGAGACCTCTATGTAATCATATGTTCCTAATAGAATAAATGCAGGAGTCTAGAAGGAGGAATGACCCCAGGTAATCTTGCGTGTGTAGTGCAATTCCTTGCCCCATTACAGCTGGGAATAGACTTATGCGTTATCCCCTTTCTGGGAAAGATAGAATGATGACTCAGACATCTCAGGCTTGTCTTTAGGTTACCTGGCATCCACTAGCCCCAGCTGAAATGATAGCAGTAGATATAAGAAGTTTAGATTAGAAAGTAGAGGCTGATGATGAGAACCAGTTGTGATCCCAAGACTAATTATAGTAACAAGAGTTATAGTTCATTCCACTCACTTCCTTCTTCTGAGTTGCTCCTTGGGAATTAAAACTCATGAAGACCATGTAGGATCTTCTACATGAATATTCATGGAAAATATCAGTGTGGCACAAGAGATGGATTAAAGTACCATGAAAGTTGCTACTCAAATATTCTCCTGCACAGAGCAACATAGACTGATAATCCCAGCTATAACTCTCTGGATCCTTCATAATGTTTTGTCATGCCATACTTCCCACATGATGCTTCCAAACAATGACTGAGTACCACAGGAATACTAGTGCACATCCATTCCTGCAGGAACACAGCACTCTTCTAATAGGCATCTTTACCTAAGGCAGTGCCCCATTAGTTTTGTCAAAATTCCTTATAACTGTTCCTTGGATCAGTTCTCAGACACTCCTATAGAATGTTCCTTCCCTCCAACTCTGCATTCACTGGTATCAGATTGCCTCAGTCTAAAGGATCATTCTGCCTTCGTCTTTCTCCTCTCCTTTATCTTTAGTGGTATATCTCTAGCACATATATATTCATCTTAATGTCTCGTTCTCAGGTGACTCAAACTGACACCTTTAAAATCAATTCTATTTTGAAGTTTCTGTGATTTGGTGGAAATTATGTGTCATCCTCAAAATGTCTTCTCACTTTTTCCTTAAACTGTTGTCTTCTTTTTCCTCTTTTTCTTCTTTCAGAAAATTTAAAGTGCGAGGCCACTGGTATTAATTCAGAGATTGAGTAAGGAGGTTAATAGTAAGAAAGTGGTGTTTGCATTTCAGATAACATTAGAGAAAGTTTTCTATGTTCTATTTTTTTTAAAAGCCATTACATCCTTTTCCATTTTCAAAAGTTCAAAATGAAGCAAGTGAAAGTAAGTTATCGTTTTGTGCAACCTTGGCCTGTTTTGAAATACTTAAAGGTGTATCTGTCTTTGATAAGTCACTTTACAAACCTACTGTTCCTCTCTAATTGAGCCCTGATTCTTGCTCCTCATAGTATTGAATATACTTTCTTCACAAGGCTAAGAAGTTGCACTTTGTAGCTTAAAAATACCCATGTATTCAATGGTGTGGGATCATTTATTTAATATAATTAAGATATAAAAATAAAAAGAGACATTCATTCAGCAAGTCAGTTCTTCTCTCTAGGCCCATATTTCTTCATCTTTAAAAGGAGGAGTTTGACTAAATATCTTTTAACTTCTTTTTGCAAATTCTATGACTCTGTCATCATATTATATATACATTGCAGCACTTCTGAATTAATGTTTATGAATTAATTTTCAGCTCAAGGATGAAAGGTTTACATGGCTGCCAAATGCTATATATCTTATAAATAAAGCCACAGGGAAGCTTACTCTACCTGAAATGGCTCCTATCAGTGGCAATCTTGTATTCCACCTCTGCACAGCAGATAGCTGAATAGAACAGAAGTAATAAGAATTCCCCAAATTGAACAGAATGCCATAGGAGAGGTGTTAATGAATTACATTGCTCTTGAGAGATCATCAGCCCAGTAGGCTATGTTGATCATAAGGCTATCCCTATAGAAATTGCTTAGTTGAGGATTTCCAATGAAGTTGCTGATTTAAAACCTATTAATGCTAGAAATTTGCTGCATACTGTAATTGTGCAAATTTAATCCATGTAAAGCAAGACATTTCAAATATTGAGGAGTTTGCTATTTTAAAACATATGCATTGGTTTCAAATAGAAGTTGGAGAGGTAACATATATTACAAGTAACCTGGTATAGGGAGTTTAGAGATTGATGGACTCCAACTAGCTGTGCACACTAACGCTGATGAGCGTGTCATCATATGCATGTATGACAAAAGGTGGTTCTATATGTCTTGGCTGCCTAATTGTCTCATGGACTTATCATTTGTTTCCCCTTCTAACTTTTTTATTTCCCTCTAGAATATTAGTAAAAAATACCAGACTTTGAAATTGCAAACACCCAGATTAAAATACTGATTCGCTTACTTACTGTCAGTGTGACCCTTCAAACTTGAATTTCTTCATTTGAAAAATATTAACTGCTTCAAAGTTTGCTGTTAGAATTAGAAACAATAAAAGTGGAACTCAGTACTGTGCCAGGAAAATAAAAAAAATACCAAGTAAATAACCATTGTCGACTACGAAAGAATTGCTGAAGAAAGTTTTCTCAAACTTCCTTTAGGATGTTGTAAAGGAACCCTCAAGTCAATGAGTAATCTAATATCCAGTTTTGATATAAATTCATACCTATTCAAAATAATTATTCTTCCCACACGTATAGTGAAGAGTTTAAAAAAAAGGTTGTAAGAATTTCTGGATGCATATTTAGTCTACAAACAGTCAAGCTTTGCATTTCCACAAAATTATAAATAAACATATATACACATAATTCCATATTGATTTAATTCAGTGGGTAAAATTACTTATGAAATAATTTGCCTCTCTAAGCATTTATCTTTAATCAATGATTTCTAAATCGTAAGAAATATGAAAATTAAAATGTTTATATTTATAAATATGTGGCTATATATTTATATTGCATATAAATATTATACATAAGCTATATTATATCGAAAATATTAAATGTTCATCTATATATAACTTCAAGCTGCATTATAACATTTTATAAAGTTCTGAGAAAATATAGGAAAATCACAATAAAACATTGAAGGTAGAGGAAACAGAACATAGCCAAAAGTGAGACTTTATGACGGTGAAGTCCAACAGAAAACAGTGAGGAAAGAGAAGACTAATTACAAATTGGAAGTGCCACAAAGTAACAAAATATGAGCAGCCAACAGGAAAAACAACATTAATCAACATGGAGAGCATAGCATGGGTTGTGTACATTACAACTGAGAGCACTGCCATGCAGTATCTTGGAGTAAAACTAAACTGTTTCTAATGGGAATTTCTATGAAATGTTAGGTGAAAATGGGAACTGTAAGAGTAGGGAAGAAACAACTCTGCCATTTAAAAAAATGTGAATGCATAGATTGATCAGTATGCAGAGGAATGTGCAAGGGTCTGAGAATTCTGAGAGCTGAAGTTGTTTTGGGTTCTCAATTAAATCTCAGTGTAAACTAAAACAAATTCCAAGATTTATCTATATCTACTTCCTTTTCTTTAAACTGGGCTACATAATTTATAGTTTACTTCCATCTCTAAAATATTGTAACTGTAATCTTTCTTTTTTTAATTTTTTTTAAAGATTTTATTTATTTATTTGATGTAATCTTTCTTAAGAGATGGTCTCAGAAAGTGATCTGTAGAGTATTAAACCAATACACATGATATACTTGCATATCTTTTTATAAAAGATATTAGGAAAAAATAATCCTTGTGATGCTTAATTGTTCTATTTAAAAGTACCAAGATTGTGACCTTGATTAAATGTAGGATTTGACTGCCTGTTAAAACAAGCATGTTATTGTAGCTACAGAGGATATAGAAGGACACGTTTGTACATACTTTCAGAAATATATCTCAACTGCACCTAAGTAAATGAGAATAGTTATGGAGTGAGCAAGCAGGTGAAGGATAGTTTCCTTAAGCTGACTGAAGATAGTACATGTTTTCCTATCCCTCTCACTTTCATAGTGTTTCAAAAGGCAAATACCCGGGCGCCTGGGTGGCTCAGTGGGTTAAGCCTCTGCCGTCGGCTCAGGTCATGATCCCAGGATCCTGGGCTCGAGCATCACATCAGGCTCTCTGCTCAGTGGGGAGCCTGATTCTTCCTCTCTCTCTGTCTCTGCCTGCCTCTCTCCCTACTTGTGGCCTCTGTCTGTCAAATAAATAAATAAAATCTTAAAAAAATAAAAAATAAAAAAGGCAAATACCTGTCTCAGATCCACTCATGTATCTTGTGCAGAGCCAAACTGAAGACTGAAAATCAAAGGGGTATCCCCCTCCAAATAAATAAATAATAGTTAAGAAAGAAAGTGGGATATGGGGGAAATGGACCAACTTTAAGAACTTCTAATTTTTAAACCTCAAGAATATTGCAGAAGTCACATAGGACTTCTTTCCCCTTATCCCAACACACACATACACACATGCTGCTCTTATTGACAAATCTCTGTCTCCATTCACTAGGGCAGAAAAAGGAATCCCAAAGGCAATCTCAACCCTTATTTCCTCCCACCCTGCACACATCAACACTGCAGGTGAAACAAGAAAGTATCTGTCTGGAATTAAACTAAGCTGAAAATATTCCCCTTATCATAGTATCATAACAAAAATATTGTTTATAGATTTCCCTGGGTGTCTTAAGTTCATTCATTTAGCAAATATCAAACTCGAATATCATAATGAGTGAAGGTGCTGTGGGTGGTGAGATCAACAAGAAATGGCACCTGTCCTTCTAAATGAAATACATAATTTTAACATTAATGGATATCATTTTGACACATGCTTTCTCATGCTTATGGTAGAGACACTGATACAAATTCAAAAATCTCATTTCATACATACATTTCATATATTTCCCAATTGGTTTTTAATAACCCGTGGCCATATGTATAATTTCTCTTCAGTGGAACATGGTGGAAGTAATGTGTCACACATGTAAACTTGGTTCCTACAAAACTCTTACACTTCTCCAGATGTTATGTAAACTTCAAAAGGTCTCCACAACACAGGAGCAATTTTTACCTTTCTCTGCAGTGAAATGTCATCTGACAAGAGCTAATGGATGATACTCAGAGGACTGCTTCCTGAAAAATACTATAATACCTCAAGTTCAGCATTCTTTTGGTTAGAAATACAGGCCACAGATATAGATTCTTTCTAAATCTTTGAGGGTCAGGCAATGGTAGGGAAGCTAGAGAAATATCTCTAATCATTGCTTATGTCTAAAGTTTCAACTTATGAAAATTTCATTGAGAAAGGTATTTCTCAGGTAGCCTTTATTATTTTTTTTAAGATTTTATTTATTCGACAGACAGAGATCACAAGTAGGCAGAGAGGCAGGCAAAGAGAGAGAGGAAGAATCAGGCTCCCCACTGAGCAGAGAGCCTGATGTGATGCTCGAGCCCAGGATCCTGGGATCATGACCTGAGCTGAAGGCAGAGGCTTTAACCCACTGAGCCACCCAGGTGCCCCTCAGGTAGCCTTTAAATGATGGGGCACAATAGCTTATTTAAGTGTTTGTGTTAAGGTGAGTACATCTTAAATATTCATAGTGAAATAAGTGGGAATTTCACATAGAAAGTGGAGAAAACTAAATAAAAGACAAAGCCTTAGACAAAAGGCAGAGTTAAGAGGGGCCAACGAGGCACAATAGGCTAGGAGAATACTGGCTCCACTAGAGTGCATGATTCTGTACAAGATATCTCATATTTAATCTTCACAACAACACTAGAAACTCGGTTATTATTTATCCAACTTACAAGTGAGAAAATAGATTCAACATGCCTCCCTAATTGGCTCATTGATGGTAGAATCAAAGCTCTGACTCCACTGGTTTGCTATTTTCTGTTTACCTCCTGCTCACACTATATTTTACACTGGTACATACTCTTATTATTGCCATTGTTATTTTCAGAACAGTAGCTTTTATTTTTTCCAAATAAATATATTTTCTACCTAGAATAAGAATATACTAACCATTCATTCTCTCCTTAATGGCTTAAAGAAAATTAGGAAATTGCTTGTTGACAATTTAGGAAAATGGTGGATAAAACATATGGATAAAATCTAATTTAATGAAGAAAGTTCAGGTCACTCTATATATCAGTTTCCTCACTAGGAAAGTCAGGTGCATTATGGAGCTAGCACTTGCCCCCTGGGGTGGGATAGGGCTTTAGAACAATAAAGAGAATTAGGGGGCTGATGCAGAGACAAAGCAGATGTATTTAGAAACACTGAATAAGATCTTTTGGGATCTACATCCTTCATTGATTTGAAGTGGTAATTTTTCTTTCCAGTCAAAAGACTAGAATGCAAATGGAAATCACAATTAAATATTAAACCAAATCGTAGTTACCGTTATTGCTATTCATTAATTTTCTTATATTGAACTTAATGGTTTGATGTGATTTAGTAGTCTACTAATAATTCTGAGAATAGTAAATTTAGAGGCATTGATTAAATGAGAAGCTCAAAATGTTCCTTACTACCTAGCAGTCACAATTAGCTCTCTTCTTCCCACACATATTCTGCCATAACTAAATCTCCCCAATTTTTGCCTTAGCCAGACAAGCCAAGCCATAACTGAGCCCTGAGTGACATTAACTTATTCTCTGCAACAACACTGTCAGACATAGTCATTTTTAAACACAGGGGTTGGTGGCTCTGGGTTCTTGTGATCTTAGCCATGGTGATAAACTCTCTTGCAACAAAAGAATGAAACTTATTTCCTTAAATTGCTAGGACACCCTTAGAAAATCCTGCCTCTATGGATAAGACATGTGGCAATTGGCCCTGGTCCAGTTCTTATTTCATCTTGAGAGCCATAGGGCTGAGATGTTATCAAGAGTGTCCCTGGAGCATGGTCCCACATGACCTGGGCCAGTGCATGCCAAAAAGATGTGTAGGTTTTAGTTAGTGAAGGGAACAAAAACTAAATATACCATGCAGCATATTTATAGCTTGTTCTCTGCCTTGAGAAATCATGTTTGTTTGCTTCTTCTTATTTCCATTAGGGATTAAAGAACTCATCTCTCAGGGTCCCAAATGAAAAACGAACAGCTGTAATTTGATGCCATAATGTTTATGATCTTATTATGAAAGAGATACTGGGTCAACTCACCCCTCTGTGAGCTCTGGATCCTGACCAAACTGGACTTCTTCTTATCTGCCTTTCTTAAGATGGAAGGAGTCTGTGCTTCCTGGAATGTAGAAACACAGGACAGGAACTCCTTATACAGGGCTATCTGAATAACCACTGAAGGTAATATATATTATTTACCTAACATTACTTAACTCAAAAATAATAAAAGGAACATGTTAAAAGCAGGAAAAAGATAATGAAAAATGACAGACAGGTGTCTTCAAAATTTGAAAGCTTTCACTTGCTATCTTATATAAGGCACTCAGTAAAAAATAGACTTCAGAGAAAAGCACCTCCCCAATATCAAGCCAAAATCTCATAAAATACCACTTACAAGATTTTGAGTTATTCTAGGCTTTATTTTTTTAGAGCTTCAGTTAGCTATAAAGTCAGAAAGAAACAGACAATGGGTACACTCAGTAGGACCGACCTCTCAAGTTTGCAAACCATTCAACTTCTAACATGGATGCCACACTGGCCCTTAATATGACCAGAGCTGGCTGGATGTGGAACTTGATGGTCACATCCCGGGCTTCCTTCTGATGCCTCTTTTGTCCATTTTGTTCAATGGAATTTGTCAAAAGAGAACTTCCCTAAATGTCCACAGTGCTATATTTTCCTAATGTTTGGGGAAAAAAAAACCAAGAGGAGAAATTGAAAGGTAACTCTGACATTTCTTTATCAGAATTAATTAGGACTTATTAAGGGCCTGAAGACTGGCACAACACCTAATGTATTTTAGAGAGAAAGTATTATTTTCATCTTAATGAGCTTGGTTATGATGCCAATTAACCCAATATTCAAGTAGTTTCTTCTTTGAAACTTCAGAAAAACAAATGTACCAATTCTTACTTCAGCGTTACTTCTGAATTTATTAAAATGCATTATATTTCATTGTGTTTTAATTTACTATAGTCTTCATTCATTTAATTAGTCCTCCAATTACTGAAAAATATTTAAATAACTTATGAGGTACCAGTCACTGTGCTTAGTAATGAGGAAACTAAAGTTCACATATAGGCATTTCTTACTGTAATACTTACTTCATTCATTAATTCACTCTTCCATTTATTCAAGCATTTTACACCACTAGATTGTTTCAGAAACAAGGAAACAGTGGTATATAAAATAAGAATCCTGTATTCTTTTTTTTTAAAGATTTAATTTATTTATTTCACAGAGAGAGATCACAAGTAGGCAGAGAGGCAGGCAGAGAGAGAGAGGAAGGGAAGCAGGCTCCCGGCTGAGCAGGGAGCCCAATGCGGGGCTCAGTCCCAGGACCCTGAGCCCATGACCTGAGCCGAAGGCAGAGGCTTAACCCACTGAGCCATCCAGGCACCCCAAGAATCCTGTATTCTTGGGATCCAAGGATTCCAACACAGTAGCTAAAAATAAAGCATATAAAATGTAAATAAGAGAAAGTTAAATATTGCATGATCTCACTTCTAGGTGGAATGTAAAAATAACAAAGCCCAAGCCATACGTATAGAGAACAGACTGGTGGTTGCCAGAGGCAGGAGGTGAGAGAATGGGAGAAAAAGGCCAAGGGGGTCAATAGGTACAAAGTTTTATTTCCATTTTTATAACTTCCAAGTAATAATTAATTAAGTCATGGAGATGTAATATACAGCAAGGTGACTATAATTAATAATACCCTATTCCAAATTTTTTTCTTTCTTTTTTAATCATTTTTTAAATTTATTTTCAGCATAACAGTATTCATTGTTTTTGTACTACACCCAGTGCTCCAGGCAATCCGTGCCCTCTCTAATACCCACCACCTGGTTCCCCCAACCTCCCACCCCCCCCCACCTCTTCAAACCCTTCAGATTGTTTTTCAGATTTAAAGTTGCTAGGAGTATAGATATTAAAAGTCCTCATCACCCATAAAGAAAAAAATTGTAACTATGTATGGTGATAGTTGATAATGAGAGTCATTGTGGTGATCATTTCATAATATACATAAATATTGAATCACTATGTTGTATGCCTGAAACTAATATGCTGTTGTATATCAGGTATAACTCAATAAGAAAAAATACTCATTAAAAAAAATCCACTACACACACTAATAGTAAGTACCACAGAATTTAGCATTTCATTAATTTCCAGTGTCTTCTGATCTGCTACTTGTTTTATTTTTTTCTATCTACAATAACAGTCATTTTACAGAAGGGTTGATATCATGGAAAAGAGCTTTTCCTCTTCTGATTTAAGGTGTATTGCCTCCAAATGCATTATTATTATCTCTAGTCATTGAGCAATGAGATTTTTTATACTATGACAGGCGAGAAAGCTTAAATTTTAATAGTTTTTTCATTCTGTGACTTAATTTTCTTAATTACAAAAAGAGATTGCAGTAATATATATTTTATGTGGTTCCTGTCACAGCTAAGTAAACTAATATGGTTGAGATATTTTGCAAATATAAATCAGCATATACAAATATAATTAAATTATATGTCTTATAGCTATAAGCAACTTATAAGCCTTTGAAGTTAAGACAGTCTTCTGCTTTGTGGCAGTTACATGTTTGTTGCTTACTTAACAGTTCTCTGAATCCCACACCCAGCGTCCACAATTACTTCTGGCTAATAGGACCTCTCAGCCATTACAGGGGGTGATACAGCCTTTCTGGATGAGGAACCTAAGAGGAAGGCCCTTGGGAGAGTTGAGGAAAAAGGTTCTCTTTCTTTAGAGGAGATGGGCAAAGAAAACAACCTCGTTTGTGTGTACATACCTGTAGCCTCGTGCATGTGACTATAAGATGTTCTGAATTGTTTTGGCCACCTTGCAAGCACAAAGATACAAGCCTGAGAGGAAAGGCCAGCAAGCAGTTGTTGCCACAGCAGAAAGAAGAATAGACTTTGGCTCCTTGATGATTTGATAGCAATTCCTGATAGAATTTGATAGGAATTCTAATTTAATTAGAATTCTAATTCTGCCTTGCTTTCAAACCTCAAGTAAGAAGATAAATTTCCTTATTGAGTAAGCCAGTATTTTGCTATTTGCTGGCAGAAGCATCCTAACTAATGTTCCTTCAACTATTTCCTCCACCTGGCCCAGAATATATACTTAACATTTTCAAAAGCTGATTACAATTATGTTACTCTTTCTGTTATACTCATTTGCTGGCAAGGAAGCCAATATTCTTGCTCATTTTGTGAGACAAAGAAGTGAAATTTTAGGACATTCAAGAAACATTATTCAGGTTATATGACAATATACTTAATGGAATTTCACAGGCCCAAGACTTGAAATAAGCAAGATTTAAATTAAAAGAAAACATGCTCTAAGTGACGAAAATAAAGGGGAAATTAAAAAAAAACTGCTCTAGATTGGAGTTTTATACTATGAGTTTTGCAGACAGACAAAGTTATTTAGTTTCATAGTGAATATTTCTATGTCCTGATTGTTGTTATTACTCAGTCTTTCTCTGTTTTATATTTTTTCCATATGACATCTTTTACTTGTCAAGGACCACACTACCAAATGTAAGAAAATTCTGACCCATAGTGAATTTAAATCAGAAAGACTGACCTAATATTATGCTCAGGAATACTCAGATTTATGAGTAATGCTTTGTTGGGATGAGTCTTTAAATAATCTCAATTTTATCATTATAATCTAAGTTACTTAAATCAGTTCATCATAAGGGCTTCAGAAATTATTTTTCAGGCTGTGATCATGATATAAATTGCATCAAATAAAATTTACCAGATAAGCAATCAAGAGTGCTGAAGGATTGCTTTCCAATGCTGTCCTAGCCAGCAATTAAGCTCTCAGCAATGAGACACAATGTTTCTTTTCTTTTCTTTTTTTTTTTTTTTAGAGATTTTATTTATTTATTTGACAGAGAGAAATCACAAGTAGGCAGAGAGGCAAGCAGAGAGAGAGGAGGAAGCAGGCTCCCTGCCAAGCAGAGAGCCCGATACGGGGCTCGATCCCAGGACCCTGGGATCATGACCTGAGCCGAAGGCAGAGGCTTTAACCCACTGAGCCACCCAGGTGCCCCATGAGACACAATGTTTCTTGAAGGACTGATGAATTCTCTTCTCAAATGATTGCAGGATGTTGGATGCATTGCTGTCAGGAAAGCTGGCTGATGTTCAGTGACTAAAATGGTTTTATGAAACATGGAATTGATTTGGAGCATAATGGCTGTCCACAGCAGCCAGCCAAGCTAAGGTCAGTCCATTTGCAGTCATAGCTGGAGATGCTGGAAGTCATCTTCCAGATGTCAGGGTGGAGAAACCTGTTCTGGATAGTTCCAGCTGAAATGACAAGTGAATTGCAGACTGCCTAGACTCCTGCTGCATTGGCCTTGTCTTTCCTTCTCTCAACACTGCCAAAGAGGTGTCACCACTTAGGCCTGAGGCTTACACACTCTCCTTGAAATTTATTGATTTCAAAGGCTGTGTTGCATTCTTCAATGTAATCATCCTCAGTTTCATTTGTGCATAAAAATCATGCATGGTGCTTTTTGAACTGCAGATGCTGGAACTGATTCAACTTCAGGATTCAGTCTGAGGCACAAATTTTAACAACCATTTCTCCTGCAGAGGATTCCTTGTAGGTGGTTTGGCTCTGTCTTCAAGAAGCGTGTTTAAGGTGCCTCCTCCCTCTCCAACCTCCACTGCCTGCACTCACTTGGCTCCCCCACACTGGGTCTCCAGTGCAGGCCTGGAAACTTCTGTGAGACCTGGTGCTCCGGCCTCCGCTGCTGGTGACCAGGTCCCAGGCAGCTGAGGTAAGCAGCTAGGAGCTTGGCTCTTCATGCTTTTTAGGTAGAATTGGACTTGCTTTCCTACAGACTGAAGAACTATGTGAGCACTGAGAACCCTGTCCCACACCGAGTCATAACAATCAGCCTTTTCCTCAACCTGGAGGCCAGTAACGGTTAGGGGACCAGGCTGCCAGGCTTAGGGCCAGAGAGTGGATGTGGGACCCGTGAGAGTAAATTGAGGAGTTTAGGGGTCATTCCTGGGAGCTGTTGGTACCACCTCACAGGATAACCATCCCTGATGTTGGTGCTGCTTCCAGTGCACATGACTCCACTTCAGAGGAGAATGGGGCCAGGGAGCCTCCCTTCTCATATTGCTGTTAACTATACCCCCCGCCCTTGCTTTCTCTCCTGCCTCTAAGGCTGAGTCATTCTGAGTCCATGAGAAGATTTTTGTTGCACGTACTCATTTATTTAAGTTACTGTGTAATTATAACTGCTCCCATAAAGTACACAGAAGTAGTCAGCCTCACCCTCAGGCTGGTCCTCTGAGATGATTAGGGAGGATTTTTTCCCTATTATCCAGAGAAGTGTGCAGGGAC
Source organism: Lutra lutra (assembly GCF_902655055.1). Classification (NCBI taxonomy): domain Eukaryota; kingdom Metazoa; phylum Chordata; class Mammalia; order Carnivora; family Mustelidae; genus Lutra; species Lutra lutra. The sequence continues at coordinate 163,446,921 of NC_062282.1, forward strand.
TTCTGAGGGATGGCTGTTTGTGTTGTAGATAATAATGTGAGGAGGTTGACCTTGGGTCTGCTGGTACCAGCCAGAGACTGGTACCCATAGAGACTGAACCAGTACTAAAGCACTGAACCAGTGCTAAAGGCACAGGTGAATGTGACTGTTCCTCCTGGAGACACTGACAGTGATGGCTACTGGATCACCACAGCCTGAGATCCTGCTCCTAAAACAAAGAGGACAGACAGGTGTTGTTGTTATGGGAGAAAAGTCACCCTGAGATTTTTATTTTATGTGCCCTTCAAGGCTGCAGAGTATACTCCCCTGACCTGATCCATAAGTGAGAGCCCAAGAAGAAGCACGGTCCAGGCCATGGTGGGGAACCTCACAGGATGCAGCCATCTCAGTCTCCTGCTCTGGAGTTGGGTATCCTGGGCCTTTCCTTTCCTCCCAAACACATTTAAAAACAGAAGGTGTTTCATGCAAATAAGCTTCATCTCTCTCCCTGCCCCAGTGTCACCCTACTATCCCCTGCAGGAGAATGTGAAAGACCTAAGCTGGGACCTCACATAGACCAATGATTGCAGGGCGACTGGGATACTGAGGAATAGGGATGGCATCTTTCACCAAATCAGCTCCCTCACAGGTCTGGTAACTTCAACCCAAGTATCCTCTCTGGAAAGGCTGAGACTGAGGACATGGTATGTCCTCCTAATCCTGGCCCTGCTTCTAGTTCATCCCAAATCCATCCCAGCACTGGGAATATTTTTGTCTTCCCAAGTGACAACCCTGATTGTTTCCTTGGTGGATCTTAGTGGTCACTCTTCCAGCAGTGAGTCCTCTAGGAATCTCAGAGCCCCCATCTTGGGGGTAAGGGATGGGATCTCCTCTGACTCAGTCCTAGAATGAGGAAGCCTAGCAGGGCTTGGTGTCCCTATACTCAGTGACCCTCCAGGCTGAAGAGGCCAGCCTCAAATGTTCTAAGAAGCTGTCTATTCTGTGAAGTCCATCAATGGAACAGTAGCCTTTGAGGAGGAAATGTCGGAGTTTGACCATGAAATTTGGAAACGACTGGCCACATCGGGTATAACAAATAGAGACCAGTGGGACTCATGATCAGAAATGAAAAGGATACCGTGTGCCTGACTGACTCATTGGATATGGTATGTGATGCTTGATCTAGAGGCTGTGACTTCAAGCCCCACAATGGGCATAAAGCTCATTAAAAAAAGAAGAAATTAATGAAATTAAGAGGAATATAAAAGGACACTGTGGGAACGAGTGGGTGCGACAGCCTGGGTGTATTTTCAAGTCACTTTCCCTTTGTGCTCTGTGAGGGAGTAGAAGGACCTAGAAGTTTGAAGATGGGTCTGGTAGTTAGGAGGAGTGCCAGGGGGATTAGGGGGTGGATGAAGCTCAGGGCTGGTGCTAGTCCCAGGATGAGGTATAATTATGTTTGGCATTCATTGTGGAATCAGGAGTAAATAGTTGGTTTGTTAATTCTTACAGGATACTTTTCCTGTCTTTGCATGTGTTTGAGAGCCACAACTGATGTCAGAAAAAAATAATCACACTAAAGGATGTTGTTATTAAACTAATGCCCAAGATACCTTGGGTTCCATTGAGTACTTTCTTATCTATCAAATTTTGAGGTGACCATCAGTATTGAAACTCAAGAAAAAAGAAAGTCTTGGAAAGCCGAAAACATGATTGATATCTTTTTCCACAAACCACTATAAAGTACTGGCAAAAAATGAAGATGTATACAAGAGTAACAACTGAAATGGTGGCAACTAAAGGGCTCACACACTTATGGCAGATTTCATCATGGGAGCATTTGGAAATCATAGGTAGCAGCAAGGGTCTCTGAGGGTGGCCTTCCTGACACCTGAGCATTGCCCAGACACCAGGGTCCCATTCATTTTTCCAGGTGCAGATCTGGGCAGCTCAAGCAGAATGGCTAGATTCATGGCCTGGGTGGAGATCAGAGAAGCACCCAGGATTCTAGGAAACCCTCACACACAGGAAGGTGGTAAAGTGGTGGCCCCTATAGGACCTGAGTATTCCTGCATGAATCAGGGAGAAGCTCCCTCTGGGCTCTGCTTGTATCTGGGAGGACATGTAGAGGCAGTCTGACCATGTGCTCTAGAGATCACGTTGTCCCATATAGTGTGTCTGCTGGCTCCACTGTTCTTTCCCAGTGTCAGGAAACTGGCACTAGGAGCTCAGGAGCTTCTCCCTGGTGCGGGCACCTGACACATGCTTCAGTGCCTCTCCACATCTGGCCACCCACATTCCACATTCCTCATCACTGAGAGGCTGCACACAAAAGGTCTCGGTCCCAATACCCCCTGTTGGTCAAGGATAATTTTTCTGAGATAGTATGACTCTAGTGGCAAGGCATTGAATCATCTGTGCAACTATCAGCTATGTTCATCAATGAGAACATCCTGTAATTTTCACTTCTGATACTCTTCTGTTGGATTATGGTCCTTCCACTGATTTGCTAGAGTGAGAAAATGAGTTTTGGATATATGTCTCTTACTTTAATATATATTTCACCATTTTTAAACAAAGACTTAGACTCAGTAAATGGTAGAGACAGCTCAATCTGTCCTACAACCCCAGAAGGATGGGTCTGAACATGACAGAAAGAATGAAATGACAACCACTTATGCCCAGATCACAGGAGCAGAAGGCAAAGGCATTGTCCTTCCTCACTCTCCAAACCTTCCACTTTCTCCTAAAGGAAACACTATTCCATCAGTGAGGAGGTGAAGAGAAGAATACACGTCATGGTGGAAAAGCCCCGGAGCTCTGCTTGCTGAGGCCCAATTATTGGCACAGAGACAGTCCCTCCCCTAATATGTCCTATGCTTTGCCCAGGGAGCGTTGCTCCTCTAGTTCAGGAAGCAAATTCATTTTTGTTGTAGGATTATCCTGCTCATATCTCTTTTCATGAAAATCGGTTTACTCCATGATGCAGTGGAGGACATAATATGAGGCCTGTGTGATTCAGAACTAAGGGCCACGTTGCTTGTGGGTACCCAGATGCAAGGCAGTCACCCACAGAGAGGACCCTGCTTCTTAAGTGTGCAAGAGTGAGTGATAGATTCTCCTGGTCTTCCTGACCCAGACCCAGACCCCTCATCTCTCATGAGAAGCCCAGTAGCGCCCCCCTGTTGGCCATAGACACCATGCTACCACACCCAAGTCCTACTGAATAGCATTCTTTTTAAAAAAAATTTTAATTCTTTTTAGCGTAACAGTATTCATTGTTTTTGCACCTCACTCAGTGCTCCATGCAATCTGTGCCATCTCTAATACCCATCACCTGGTTCCCCCAACCTCCCACTCCCCACCACTTCAAAATCCTCAGATTGTTTTTCCGAGTCCATAGTCTCTCATTGTTCACCTCCCCTTCTAATTTCCCCCAACTCCCTTCTCCTCCCCATCTCCCCTTGTCCTCCATGCTATTTGTTATGCTCCACAAATAAGTGAAACCATATGATAATTGACTCTCTGCTTGACTTATTTCACTCAGCATAATCTCTTCCAGTCCCGTCCATGTTGCTACAAAAGTTGGCTATTCATCCTTTCTGATGGAGGCATCATACTCCATGGTGTATATGGACCACATCTTCCTTATCCATTCGTCCGTTGATGGGCATCTTGGTTCTCTCCACAGTTTGGCGACCATGGCCATTGCTGCTATAAACATTGGGGTAGAGATGGCCCTTCTTTTCACTACATCTGTATCTTTGGGGTAAATACCCAGTAGTGCAATGGCAGGGTCGTAGGGAAGCTCTATTTTTAATTTCTTGAGGAATCTCCACACTGTTCTCCAAAGTGGCTGCACCAACTTGCATTCCCACCAACAGTGGAAGAGGGTTCCCCTTTCTCCACATCCCCTCCAACACATGTTGTTTCCTGTCTTGCTAATTTTGGCCATTCTAACTGGTGTAAGGTGATGTCTCAATGTGGTTTGAATTTGAATCTCCCTGATGGCTAGTGATGATGAACATTTTTTCATGTGTCTGATAGCCATTTGTATGTCTTCATTGGAGAAGTGTCTGTCCATATCTTCTGGCCATTTTTTGATATGATTATCTGTTTTGTGTGTGTTGAGTTTGAGGAGTTCTTTATAGATCCTGGATATCAACCTCTTGTGTGTACTGTCGTTTGCAAATATCTTCTCCCATTCCGTGGGTTGCCTCTTTGTTTTGTTGACTGTTTCCTTTGCTGTGCAGAAGCTTTTGATTTTGATGAAGTCCCAAAAATTTATTTTGGCTTTTGTTTCCTTTGCCTTTGGAGACATATCTTGAAAGAAGTTGCTGTGGCTGATATTGAAGAGGTTACTGTCTATGTTCTCCTCTAGGATTCTGATGGATTCCTGTCTCATGTTGAGGTCTTTTATCCATTTTGAGTTTATCTTTGTGTATGGTGTAAGAGAATGGTCGAGTTTCATTCTTCTGCATATAGCTGTCCAGTTCTCCCAGCACCATTTATTGAAGAGACTTTTTTCCACTGTATATTTTTTCCTGTTTTGTTAAGATTAACTGACCATAGAGTTGAGGGTCCATATCTGGGATCTCTACTCTGTTCCACTGGTCTATGTGCCTGTTTTTATGCCAGTACCATGCTGTCTTGGTGATCACAGCTTTGTAGTAAAGCTTGAAATCAGGTAACGTGATGCCCCCAGTGTTATTTTTGTTTTTCAAAATTTCCTTAGCAATTCTGGATCTCTTCTGGTTCCATACAAATTTTTGGATTATTTGCTCCAGCTCTTTGAAAAATACAGGTGGAATTTTGATCGGAATGGCATTAAAAGTATAGATTACTCTAGGCAGTATAGACATTTTAACAATGTTTATTCTTCAGTTCCAAGAGCATGGAATGGTCTTCCATCTTTTTGTGTCTTCTTCAATTTCTTTCATGAGTGTTCTGTAGTTCCTCAAGTACAGATCCTTTACCTCTTTGGTTAGGTTTATTCCCAGGTATCTTATGGTTCTTGGTGCTATAGTAAATGGAATCAAATCTCTAATTTCCCTTTCTGTATTTTCATTGTTCGCGTATAAGAAAGCCACTGATTTCTGTACATTGACTTTGTATCCTGCCACGTTACTGAATTGCTGTATGAGTTCTAGTAGTTTGGGGGTGGTCTTTTGGGTTTTCATATAAAGAATCATATAAAGAATCATGTCATCTGCGAAGAGAGAGAGTTTGACTTCTTCATTGCCAATTTGGATACCTTTTACTTCTCTTTGTTGTCTGATTGCTGTTGCTAGGACTTCTAATACTATGTTGAACAAGAGTGGTGAGAGTGGGTATCCTTGTCGTGTTCCTGATCTCAACGGGAAGGCTGCAAGCTTTTTCCCATTGAGGATGATATTTGCTGTGGGTTTTTCATAGATAGATTTGATGAAGTTCAGGAATGTTCCCTCTATCCCTATACTTTGAAGCGTTTTAATCAGGAACGGATGCTGGATTTTGTCAAATGCTTTTTCTCCATCAATTGAGAGGACCATGTGGTTCTTCTCTCTTCTCTTATTAATTTATTCTATCACATTGATTGATTTGCGAATGTTGAACCATCCTTGTAGCCCAGGAATGAATCCTACCTGGTCATGGTGAATAATCTTTTTAATGTGCTGTTGGATCCTGTTTGCTAGGAACTTGTTGAGAATCTTAGCATACATATTCATCAGTGATATTGGTCTGAAATTCTCCTTTTTGGTTGGGTCTTTGCCTGGTTTGGGGATCAAGGTAATGCTGGCTTCATCGAAAGAGTCTGGAAGTTTTCCTTCTGCTTCAATTTTTTGTAACAGCTTCAGGAGAATAGGTGTTATTTCTTTTTTGAAAGTTTCGTAGAATTCCCCAGGGAATCCGTCAGGTCCTGGGCTCTTGTTTTTTGGGAGGTTTTTGATCACTGCTTCAATCTCGTGCCTAGATATCGGTCTATTTAAGTTGTTGATTTCTTCCTGGTTCAATTTTGGGAGTTTACAGTTTTCCAGGAATGCATCCATTTCATCTAGGTTGCTTAGCTTACTGGCATATAACTGTTGATAATAACTTCTGAGGATTGTTTCTACTTCCTTGGTGTTCATTGTGATCTCTCCATTTTCATTCATAATTTTATTAATTTGGGCTTTCTCTCTTTTCTTTTGGATTAGTGTGGCCAATGGTTTATTGATCTTATTGATTCTTTAAAAAAAATAGCTTCTAGTTTCATTGATACATTCTACTGTATCTCTGGTTTCTACCTCATGGATCTCAGCTCTAATCTTGATTATTTCCCTTCTTATGTGTGGAATTGGTTTGATTTGTTGTTGATTCTCCAGTTCTTTAAGGTGTAGAGACAGCTGCTGTGTTCTGGATTTTTCTATTTGTTTGAGGGGGGCTTGGATGGCTATGCATTTCCCCCTTAGGACTGTCTTTGCTGTGTCTCATAGGTTTTGGACTGAAGTGTCTTCATTCTCATTGGTTTCCATGAATTGTTTCAGTTCTTCTTTGATCTCCTGGTTGATCCAAGCATTCTTAAGCAAGGTGGACTTTAGCTTCCAGGTGTTTGAGTTCCTTCTGAACTTCTCCGTGTGATTGAGCTCCAGTTTCAAAGCATTGTGATCTGAGAATATGCAGGGAATCATCTCAGTCTTTTGGTATCCGTTAAGTCCTGATTTGTGACCCAGTATGTGGTCTATTCTTGAGAAGGTTCCATGTGCACTTGAGAAAAATGAGTATTCTGTTGTTTTAGGGTGGAATATTCTGTATATATCTATGAGGTCCATCTGGTCCAATGTGTCATTCAATGCTCTTGTTTCTTTATTGATTTTCTGCTTTGATGATCTATCTATTTCTGAGAGAGGTGTGTTAAGATCTCCTACTATTAATGTATTCATATCAATATGACTCTATATCTTGATTAATAGTTTTCTTATGTAATTGGCTGCTCCCATATTGGGGGCATAGGTATTTACAATTATTAGATCATCTTGGTGGATAGTCCCTTTAAGAATGATGTTGTGTCCTTCTGTATCTCTGACTACAGTCTCTAGTTTAAAATCGAATTTATCTGATATGAGAATCGCTACCGCAGCCTTCTTTTGAGGCTCATTGACGTGAAAGATACTTTTCTATCCCTTCACTTTCAGTCTGGGTGTATCTTTAGGTTCAAAATGGGTCTCTTGTAGACAACATATGGATGGGTCCAGTCGTTTTATCCAATCTGCAACCCTGTGCTGTTTTATCGGCACATTTAGGCCATTCACATTGAGAGTGATTATTGATAGATATGTTTCTAATGACATTGTGTTACCTTTGAAGTCTTTCTTTCTGTAGATTTCCTCTATATTTCTGTTCAATGCTATTCTTAGGATTTTTCCTCTTTTATAGAACCCCCTTTAATATTTCCTGCAGTGTTGGCTTGGTGGTTGCATAGTCTTTTAAGCCTTGCCGGTCTTGGAAACTCTTTATCTTTCCATCCATTTTGAATGTCAGTCTTGCTGGATAAAGTATTCTTGGCTGCATGTTCTTCTCATTTAGTGCCCTGAATATATCTCGCCAGCCCTTTCTGGCTTGCCAGGTCTCTGTGGACAGGTCTGACGTTATTCTGATGGGTTTTCCTCTGTAAGTAAGGAGCCTCTTTGTCCTAGTGGCTTTCAAGAGATTATACCTACAATTATGATTCCTCAATTTGACTATCAGGTGCCTTGATGTTTTTCTGGAATCTCTAATCTTGGGTGGAGACCGTTCGGCCTCTAGTACATGAATGCTGGTTCCATTCACGAGATTGGGAAAATTTTCATGAAAAACTTGTTCCACTATATCTTCTAGACTTCTTTCTTTCTCCTCCCCTTCAGGGATTCCAATAATTCTGACGTTGGAACGTTTCATGGCGTCATTTATTTCCCTGATTCTGTTTTCATGGTTTCTAAGCTGTTTGTTCCAGGCTTCCTCTTGATCCTTTCTCTCTATCTGTTTGTCCTCCAGATCACTAATTCTATCTTCTGTCTCAGTTACCCTAGCTTTGAAAGAATTTAGATTAGATTGGAACTCATTGAGAGCATTGTGAACCTCAGCCCTGGTAGCTTTTAGCTCTGCCCTAATATTGTGAGCATCCTGTCTGGTCGCTTTCAGCTTGGCCCTAATCAATTCCGTTTGGTCATCCATGGCTTTCTCTAACCTAGCTATTGCCTAGATAATTGTTAGCCTGAATTCTCTTTCCGACATCTTGTCTATGTTGACAGCCATTAGCTCTTTTGCAGAAGGTCCATCCTCTGTATTTTTCTTCCGTTGGGCATTCCTCCCCCTAGTCATTTTAGTGAGAGATGACTGAACAAATGTAGCTGGTTGTATTGACTGTGGTGGTGTCTGGGTGCACCCTGGAACACTTCTGAGCAATCAGGATTCCCCACCCAAATGAGAGAAAAAAGAAAGGAATAAGAAAAAAAGAGAGAAAGAGAGAGACAGGAAAGAAAGGGAAGATGACAGAGAAGGTTCAGCCCAAATGGGTCCCAAGGTAAGATTTATGAGGTATACAAACAAAAACAAACAAAAAGACTGATAAAAGTATATAACAAGAGAAATATAATATATATGCAAATAAAGGAAGAACCTTGTCGAAAAGAACCGCAAGTGTAAGATTTATATACTATCAGGACAAACACAAAAACACAGAAACACTGGTGGAAGAAAAAGATGGGAGAGTGGTAATAAATTCTCAGTGTGGGCGACGAAGGTTGTTTTGATTCTTTCTGGATGTATCTTGATATCTTTGTTAAAGGACTCACTTTCCTAGGCTAAAGGGGGATTAAAAATTGGTTTACCTATAGGGGTAGTATTGATTGGGGAAAGGGAATTACTTTGAAGTTTAACTCTATATGAATATTAGAAAATAAAAATAAAAAAGGAATACACTAGACTAAACTAAACTAAAATTAAAAAAAATAAAAAAATAGAAATGCAAAAGAAAAACACAGGTGTATGTATCAAAAAGTTCAGGTTAGAAGGTTATTATGGAATTTGATGTACTGGACAGCTCGCTGTCATGGTAAATAGGTTACAACATTATCTATAAAAAAAATGAACCAGAATAGTGGGAACAAATTAAAATTAAAAGTTGTCCTAAAGGGGCGCCTGTGTGGCTCAGTGGGTTAAGCCTCTGCCTTCGGCTCAGGTCATGATACCAGGTCCTGGGTTCAAGCCCCACATCCAGCTTTCTGCTCAGCAGGGAGCCTGCTTCCTCCTCTCTCTCTGACTGCCTCTCTGCCTACTTGTGATTTCTCTCTGTCAAATAAAAAAAAAATCTTTAAAAAAATAAAAAAAAAGTTGTCCTATGAAGTAGTGGTGGTGGTTCTCTTATAGTCTTTTTTTCTTTTCTTTCCTTGTGGGTTTTCTGGGGGAGGGGCCTGCCACGTGGGTTTTCAGTCAATGATGTTCCCTGAGTTAAGTCCTCCAGTCCCCCTCAAGGGGGTGGGCTCTGAGGAAACCAGTTTTTTCAGGCTTTTGTTCTCTGCAGGTTTTTATGTTTGTTCACCTTTTTTTTTTCTTCTTCTCGCCTTGACCGCTTTTGATGGTTTTGTAGGTTTAGAGGAAAGCAAACCGCACCCTGACCTCCCTCTCAGAGAGAAGCCTCAGTTTGTTCTTCTGTGGGTGTTGCAGAGCCCATATAAATCCCCCCTTGGCCACTGGCAGAGCAGGCTCCGAGTCGCAGTCCCTGGGGACGCAGGATCTTCTGCTTGTACCCCAAAGCATGGCAGCAGTGGCGGCTGTCTGGGCAGCTCCAGACTGCCAAAGAGGTTCCAAGCAGGGATCGCACACTGAGATTTCCCCACTGGCCCGGGCTGGGAGTGCCTGGTCTTTCTGGGTCTAAGACCGCCCAGCTTGTGCGCACCTCTTTCAGAGGAGAGTCTGGGGGGCGCACATCTTAGGCTCTGAAACAATGGCGCATGTCAAAAAGCACAGGCTGGGCCTTTGTACCTCTCTTAGGGGAGGATGAGGGGCGCGCGCATCTCAGGCTCTGTAGCAGGGCTTGCGCATTCTGCTGTCAGGCGTGTCTCCCATCCCCTCACAGTGGCCAGAACCTACCCAATCTCGGGTGCGCTGGTGGCTCAGGGACCAAGACCTGGTTTCTCCACCGCACTCTCTCTGGCTCTGCGCCAGGGGAGGCTGTCCTGGGACTGGGGACTTAAGCCCCCGTCCCTAGTCGCCCCGATTCCCACAATTTCCCCCCTGCAATCTTTTTCTCTTTTGGAGTGCTTTCAACCAGTCTCCAAATTAATGCTAGTCCCCAGATGCAGGGCACTCTCCTTCGTATTAGGGGTATTACTTTCCAACCGGTCACCTCTGGTGGCTCCCTCCCCCTTTTGTTTATCTTCCGCTATCAGTCTGCCTTTCCCACTCCGCTTTACCTGCTCACTGGCGTCTTCTGCCCCTGTAGAGATCCAGATGTGTATAATTCTGATCTCAGGCTGATTTCATGGGTGATCGGAGTTCTTTGGTAGGTATTCAGCTCACTTTAGGGTACAGGTTGAAAAGGCGCCTCCTCCTACTTCCCTGCCATCTTGTCCTCTCTCTTGAGTTAATTTTTGTGTATGGTTTAAGAGAATGGTGCAGTTTTGTTCTTTTGCATGTGGCTCTCCAGTGTTCCCAGAACCATTGATGAAAGAGACTGTTTCCCCTTGTTTATTCTTGGCTCCTTTGTCATAAGGTCCCGGACCATAGATGTGTGTGTTTACTTCTGGACTCTCTCCTGTCTTCTGGTGATGTGTGTGTCTGTTTTTATGACAATGCTAGATTGTTTTGATTACTCTAGCTTTGTCATTAGTCTGAAATGAACAAGTGTGATGCCTTTAGTGTGGTTCTCTTTCTCTAGATTGCTCTGGTATTCAGAGTCTTTTGTGGCATCATACAAATTTTTAGATCCTTTGTTCTCTTTCTGTGAAAAATGTCCTTAGAATTTTGATAGGAATTGAAATGTAGACGGTTTAGGGAAGTACGAACATTTTACCACTATTAATGCTTCTCACCCATGAATATGCGGTGTCTTTCAGTTTATGTGTGTGGCCTTCAGTTTCTTTCCTTACTGTCTTGTAGTTTTCATTATACAAGATATTACCTCTTGGTGAAGTTTATTCCTGGGTATTTTATTCTTTTTGATGCAACTTTAGATGGGATGATCTTTCTAATTTATTTTCTGATGATTCATTATTAGCATATAGAAACGCAGCAGGTTTTGAGGTAGTGATATTGTATCCTGTTCCTTTACTGAATATAGTCATAGTTTTAGCAATTTTTCACTGGCTTCTTTGAGGTTTTCCTTATATTCTATATCATCTGCAAATAGTGACCATTTAATTTCTTGCTTTCCAGTTTTGATGCCTCTGATTATCTTCTTGCATAATTATTCTGCCTTGGATTTTCAATATTGTGTTTGGCAAAAGTGGCAAGGAAAGATCAGTAGTGCTCCTAACTTAGGCGATCTTAGAGGAAATAGTAACAGCTATAACTTTACACTATGGGATGTGATGTAATTTGTGTCATTGTCCCATATGGCCTTTTTAAAAAGATTTTATTTATTTATTTGACAGAGAGAGAGATCACAAGTGGGCAGAGAGGCAGAGAGAGGGAGAAGCAGACTCCCTGCTGAGCAGAGAGCCCGATGCGGGGCTTGATCCCAGGACCCTGGGATAATGACCTGAGCTTGAGGCAGAGACTTTATCCCACTGAGCCACCCAGGTGGCCCATATATGGCCTTTATGGTGTTGAGGTATGTTCCTGATCTATGTACTCTGTTGAGAATTTTGATTGCAAATGGATATTAAAGTTTGTCAAATGCTTCCCTGCATCTCAAGATGATCACATCGTTTTTATTCTTTATTTTGTTAATGTGCTGTATCACTTTGATCGATGTGCACTTGTAAACCATCATTGCATTCCTGCAAGATCCCACTTGATCATAGTATATGATCCTCTCAGCATATATAGATGCAGCATAGGCTCCATCTGCCACTGCGGCTGTGCCATTCCTCTCAGATGCTGGCAGAGGATGAAGGACGTGGTGGAAACACGGCAGAGTGGTGGTGGTGGGGCCACTGAGCTGGCCCCAGAGTCAGCGTACATCTGATGACCAAGATGGGGCTGGGGGTGCCCCTAGAGGCCACCGTCATCACCACTGAAAAGCGAGGTAAGGCCAGAGGCCCAGGTCCACTGTCCTGGTGACACGGGGAGGACAGATGGGCCCTATTGGGAGCTTCAAACTTGCTGGGTCCACAGCTTCCTGGGGCAGTGCTTGCAGGGTAGTGTGTCTGCACAGCCCAATATTGACCAGACAGGCAGGAATGTCCCTGGAGAGGACGTTGTGTAACTGGATCAGAGTGGCTCTGAGTCACCATGTTGGAGGGAGACTCCCTGCATACCATGAGAGGCTGAGTGAAATGCAATGCCTGGAGTGTAGATTGTGTTGGCTTCTCTATACATCTGTCCCTAGGGGTTATTTGGCCTGTGGAGAGGGGGTTAGGGAGCAGGTTTTGGGGATGATGTGCCTTGCTTCAGAGGTGCCCCCTGAGGTTGAGCAGGAAGATGGGGGCTACAGTCCTGTCTGGCACCCGGGCCCATGTTTGTCACCACAGTGGCTGGGTTGACGGGAGCACAGGGCTGCCCAGCCGGAGTCTGTGGCTCCTCAATTGTCTGTTGACAGCCTGCACCCAGGGCTCAGGGCACTAGAGCAGAGCCAGAGTCGCAGGGCCCAGGGAGATGCTCATAGGAAAGGACTGGAGTCAGGGAGAGAGGCGGGCAGGCCCGGGCAGCCGCATCAGCCAGCCAGATCACCAGGGGGCTGAAGCCCAGCTCTGTGCTCTGTGCCACATTGGAGGGTTGGTGTTTTTCAGGGCAAAATGCACACAGCAGGAAGTCTGCCATCACCACAACCCTGAAGTAGATGGTGTGGTGTGGAGTGCACTCAGGCACCTGGGTGTGGTGGCGTGTCTCCTCATCCAGTCTCCTTTCGAGTGCCGAGGACAACACCTGGGCATTGGATGGAGGGCAGCTAGCAAGGGTGTGGGAGTTCTTTCTGAGGAGGCTGGCAGGTGGAATGCTGCCCTGTGGCTGGGGTGGGTGGTGGGGGTAGAGATCAAAAGAGCCAGCTAAGCACTGAGGCTTAGGCTCTGTAAGGGGATTCTTGGAAGCGCCACAGAAGAAGAACCCCATCTGCATGTCCCTGCAGCTCTGCTCCCCCTGCACAAACCTTGGATGGGTGCAAGGAGGGAGAAAGGGGGGGAAGGAATATATTTGCTCCTTCCACCCCTATGCAGGTTACCTTCTTCCAAAGAGATCCATCAAGGACATGGTACACAGAGGCTGAGCAGCCTGGTGGACACCAGGAGAGGGTGTGCTGTGCAACCGGGGGAGAAAGGGCTTGACCTGCTTGATGATGGTGGATGCAAAGGGGGCACTGAACTGGTTTGTGGGTCTCGGGCAAGGTGGTGGGCTGCAGGGCTTTGCCATCATCCAGGAAGCCTCCATGAACACTGTTGCAAATCCTTTACAACTCCTCTGGTTTTCTCCTTGGGAGAAAATTCTAGAAGCAGAACCCTTAGCTCAGAAGACATGAGCGTGTTTGGCTTGGAGATACAGAAACTCATGGACACGCCATGCCCTGGCGACCAGGATGCAGGTCTTGTGGCCTCTCTGCTTCCATGTTGATGTCTTGCCTTCAGTGTTTGGTGAAAATATATCTCATTAAGCGTGTGTCCACAGGCCTTTCATCCCAACACTGCCATTAAATGCCTGTGACTGTACATGGTGATGTGTCTCGTGGGGTCTTAGTGTCTGATCCTGAAAATCCTCAAACTCAACTGTGTACGGATTTGCAGAACTCATGTAAAAGCTGCATTCAAGCCAAACAAGAATTAATAAGGGGGGACTGAGTGAGTTGAGGAAGATGAGTCTACCTTTGTGACTGTTGTTTGAAACATTGCTGTTTCTTTAATGTTTCTTCTTCCAGATTGACGGAAACTGTATTTGAAAATATCCATGATCTATAGAAATGTGATGAAATATTTCTGTGCGAGCAAATGGGAGCATTTAACTTCTCTCTCTCCCTGAACCCTCCATCACTCAGAAACTCTCAGGGAGAATTCTTTCTTCCAAGGTACTTAGGGTTATTGGCATAAGTTCAGCACAAGTGCCTTTTTCTTCTAAAAGGACACCACTGGAAACATTGGTTATTTCACCAAGGGATTGAGTGAAATGTCCAATTTGAGAGTAATGTGTATAGACTCAGATAATGACCAGACAATTTTCAGGAATTAAGGGTGGCTTTATGGAGCCCCTTGGCAATAGCAGCTTGACACCTCGATGAAACAGTGCCCAGGAACCTTACCAGATGAGTAGGGAAAGTTACTTGTTGGCAGGTATACGAACCTCAGGATATTTGGGGGACCTCGAGAAGCGGAAACTACCCAATTCGACAGGTATTGCAGTCAAGTCTGATGTGAGTATTGCACTTGGCTTTGGCCTGGACACACTACTGAAAGTTCACTCTAGAGATTCCTCATGAAGAGTTCCAGCGCAGCAGGGTTTCAAAATCCGTATGGTTTGGTCCGTCACTATGCCTGCCAGGCTTAGTTAGAATAGATGCTAAGAAACCAAGTATGCTTGTGGCTGCCTTCTTGCATCTAAGAAACCATCCCAAATCCGTTGAACTGAAATCCATCACCCATGTGAACTGGCACCCGCTGCCACCACCACCAGGCTTTTCTGTGCCTCACAACGGGTCCCGTGAAGCTCTGAATCTATTTAGTTCACAATCAGGTTTGGGCACCTCACTTTGGAGGCTGCCAGTGTTTTCTGATTGGGAAAATCCTATCAGAACTATACCCTAAATCATCCCCAAATCCTCTAGAAACTGGTTGTTGGAGGGCTTGCCCTTTCGGTCAGTAGCATAGTCTCTGGTTAGGAGTGAAACAACTTCAATCTCCAAGATATAGGTATATTCGTATTGGGTGGTGATTAGTTGTTGGTTTTTTTATTTCTTTTTTTGAGTTTCAGTGTCCATGAAAGGCATGTCTTAGAAAGGAAAGACCGGAGGCTTATTTCAGCCAAATAGAGTTGTGAAAAAAGAAAGGAAGCAAGACTAATGGAGTCACTCACGTAGAGTAGAAAGGACATTGAGGAGGTAGAGTATATGCATATTTCCTATGGGAGTTCTGTGTCATTGAAGTGACGGGGTAGAGGAATGAGAACCATGTCAAAGGTGAAAGACGATTCCAGGAGAAGTAAGCATCCCTAGGACGGTCATGCAAAATGCAGTTGAAATAAGGTTTATGCAGATTTTCTGTTTTGTTTCTGGGAGCAGCAGGAACTTTATTTAGACTCTTGTCACTAGTTGCAAGTGGTGATTGACCTCTGAACCATCTCCTGGCCCACATCCTCCTGCTTCGGTCTGGCATAGATATCATGGAACCCCTGGTAGCCAATTGACAATGCATGTATTATTTGCAGGTCTGCCAAGCAGCAATGCTAAGTCTTTCACAAATTTAGGGATCCTTTGGTTTTAACCTCTTAGAGTTTGTGCTCTGTGCTGGAAGGGAGGGGCATGCTTTCAGTTTTGTGTGACATTGTGTCTTCGCCAGTGCAGGTCCTGAGATCTCAACTAAATGCTCTCCCTGTTTTTACAGGTGGTGCTTCAAGGATCAGGTGACTTGGCCTTGTTGGCAGCATCTGATGCATCTGGCCTCTCTCTCTTCAGTGCAGATTCAAGTGCAACATGTACAGGACTGTGACCCCTGTCATCTCGCTGGTGGATGTGATGTTCTGAACCTTCTGCCTGGGTTGAGGTTCAGGCCTTGACTTGGGTGCCTTTTTTGCTGGCTCCTGTCTTTCTTCTGGAGGGAAAGATACCCTCTTCTTGTCGATTAAATTGGAGATGTACCCTTAACCAGAATATCTATAATTTGCTGCTTGGGTAAAATTACTTAGTTTCACATGTGGAGAAGGTTCTGCAAGTCCCTGCCCCACACAAAACTTCTGAACTCCAGGTTGCTTCTGTTAGCAGAATCCTGACTTCCTGCAGGGTTACCTTATAAATAGACATTCTCTCCAAAATAGTGTTTTCTGCCAACACATTCTTTTTAGGGCCAGTAAACTAGAGTAAAGAATATCGGGCATCTGTACAAATGGATCTCTGAGTGGACGTGCCTTTTTTTTTTTTTTAAGAGGGGGAGGTGGGAAAGAGGGAGGGAGACACTGGGCAGGCTCCACACGCTTTGCAGAGCATGACACAGGGCTCGATCTCACAACCCTGGGATCATCACCTTAGCCAAAATCAAGAGGGTCAGTAAGAAGGTCACTCACATAAGAGTAGAGAAGACATGAGGAGGTAGAGTGAATGCAGATTTCCTGTGGGAATTCCATATCACTGAAGATTCAGGGTAGATGAATGAGAACACATTTCTAATATGAAGATTCTAGGAGAAGTATGCATTGCTAAGATGGTCATGTGAAATGCAGTTGTAATAGGGTTTCTGCAAGTCTTCTGTTTGGTTTTGGGAGCAGCAGGAAGTTTATTCAGTCTCTTGTCACTAGTTGCTGATGGTGATTGACATCTGGGTCACCTTTTGTCCTACATGCTCCTCCTCTAGTCTGACATAGACATCATGGAACTCCTGGTAGCCAAGTTTGGAAGGGGAGGTACAGAGGGAGAGAGAGACCCTTAAAAAGGTTCCACATGCTGTGCAGAGCATGACACATGTCAGGGGCTCGGTATTACAACCCTGAAATCAGGACCTGAGCCAAAATCAAGAGTTGGTCCCTTAACTGAAAGAGCCATACAGGCATTCCTGGATGTGCTGTGTGTTTATGGAAGGCAGTGTACATAGCCCCTCCTGTTCTATAATCTTCTAAATCGGAGACTATTTCCATATGGGCACTGGACTTAGACCTTCTCAGGCCAAGAGATAAGTAGCTATACTTGGTGGTGGAGAAAAGCAGTTGGCTACCAAATTCTCCTGGGGGGGATAGCCCTCACTGCCTGACTCTGAACAGAACAGTTTTATTCCTGTCGTAATACACACAGTTCTTCAAAAAGAGCACCTCTGTAAAAGATGAAATTAATTTGCAAGCCCCTGGGTGGCACAGTTGGTTAACCATCTGCCTTTGGCTGAGGTCAGGATCCCTGGATCCTGGGGGATCAAGCCCTGCATTGGGTACCCTTCTCAGTGTGAAGCCTGCTTTCTCTCCCTCTTCCCCCCAGCCTAACTCCAGCTATTCTTGTTCCCTCTCTAGCTCTCTCATTCTCCAGTCGGTGAAGTAAATAGAGATATTTCAAAGCGTGTAATTAATGTGTAAATCATTGGCACGTGGTGAGGACTCTATCGGTAGAATGAAGGACCCATGAGAGGTAGATCGCAAACCATGTGTTTGTTGAGTCTCGTGGCCATTCGTCCTTGCGATCTACATACATCGATAGGTTCATGGATTTGTGAACATACTGCGATCACCTTGTGTTCTGAGATTCTGAGTTCACCCTCGACTTGGTGTTCTCCTGGACCCCAGGCAGTGTTACTTCCTGTGATCCCACTTCCTGCCCAGAGACAGTACCTGTGTCAGTTGTGAGAGGTCGTAAAGGAGAAGTCCCCCGTTCTTCCTTGGCACAGGGTGCACGGTTGTGAGACCCCACCTGTTCGGTGAGCCTGGCCTTTATGCAAGTACTGATGGAAGTGTCCCGATGTGCTTGATTTCTAGTATTAGTCTGGAATGGCGCATTGCGCGTCCTTCAGAACGGGGCCCGGTTGTATGTGTTTGCAGTGTCTGAGTTTGTATCTCAATGTCACCCTAAGAAATCCTTGGGAGGTATTTGCCCAGTGATTTTCTGATGTGAGTGTCTGGGGAAGAATTTCCCCCCATTGCATTGGGATCAGTGATTCCCTGGTGTGAGGGTGTTGTTGCTGGCTATGGAAGAAGGGATACCTGACCCCATTCCTTTCCTCATCACACCGGAAGGATTTTCTTGTGTGCGAATCCTCCCAGGTCCTTCCCGTGTTGGCTCTGTGAGGAATGGGATTCCCACATGGATTTCATTGGCATTCAGCCACAGCGATGATGCAGGGGTCCCAGGAGGTGCCTGCACCTTCGCTCCTGTGTGAGGGATGATGCGCACTCTGAGATGGTAGCGGGAGCTCAGGCCTGAGGCCCAGTTGAAGCTTCTCCCACCAGGATACAGCACTAGTGGTTCTCCCCATGTAAGTTCTCTGGTGTTGGGAAAGGGCTCACTTCTGGCCGAAGGCTCTGCCTCAGTGACGGGAGACACGGGGTTTGTACTGTGTGATTTCTGTGGTGCTGAGAAAGGTGGGCGCTCTGGGTACAGGCGGGACCCCAGTGATGACAGACACACATTTCTCTGCTCTGAGTTGTCTGCTGTCTCCAAATGTGAGAGCTGTATCTAACGGCTCTTCCACGTTGACTGCATTTGTCGGGGTTCCAGCCGGTGTGGATCCTCGGATGCTGGCTAAGGGTGTGACTGGACTAAATGCTTTCCCTTGAAGATGGCATTCAACAGGTTCCTGTCTGTGGGAATGTGCCCATGGTCTTGAAGGGATGCATGTTGCTGCGAGCTTTTGTGCAGCAATCCCAGCACATGGCTTCTACCCCTTGTGAGGTCCTGGGCATGAAGAAGAGCAGAGCTATCTGAATGAAGGATCTCCCATCTTTGTTCCATCCCTGAGGTGCCTCTCCGGTGGTCTTGCTGTGTACAGAGGTGAGCACTGCCCTGGAGTTGTTCCCCCCATGCGTGTCATGTCTACTTTCCTCGGAAGGGTGAGTTCTCTCATGTCTCCCGAGGTTAGAGCCCTTACTAAAGGCTCTCCCACACTGGGAAGATGGGTGTGCTGTGATCCAGGATGAACAAGCTCTGATGTCACTGGCACCAGAGACACATGGCTGAAGGTTCTTCCACATTGTCAGTAAATACAAGGTTTTTCTTCCCAGGACACAACACACATGGAGTGAGGTGAGGGACATGAGACCTCTCCCTCCTGTGCCCCAGCATTGGCCAGGTTCGTGTGCAGTGTGAGCCCTCTGCTAACGGCCAGAACAGGAGGGGTTGTGGAAGGATTGCTCACTCATGTTCCTTCCTTCCTGACTCAACGTACACATTCCAGCCCCTTCCTTCAGGAATAGTCGCTGCATCTACCCCTGCAAGCCACTTTTAGTCGGGTGCGGTGTTCCTTTCCCGAATTCAGATAGATCTTTCTACATGGTAGCCTCACACCCACGTCCACTGCTGATTAAATTTTAGATGTTTCCTGTTTTAAAGACTATACCGGTGAGTCGTGTTGAAGCCAGTGACTTTTCCAGACACTCAGGTGATGGCTTGACTTGAGGCCCATTTCAGCCAAGAAATGAAACTCTTCAGATTTCTGGTGGGACAGCCCATATGCTCAGGGTCTTGGAAGACAGGAGATTGTGGGGAATGCTTAGCGTAGCCCATGTCCAGTGGTAGTGTGGAATGCCAGGGTTCATGACCCTGAAGATTCCCGTTGACTTGCAGAGAAGCAGACCTTTGAGATGCCCCCGTTTGGGTATCCCTTCATCCTTTATAATAGGGAATGTATTGCCATGAGCTCCTGGGTCTTGTACACACAGAATGAGTCACAGAACACTAGGTGAAAAAGTCCTGAAGTGCTGTGTGGGGACTAACAGAACAGAATGAAAGAAGGAAAGAGGGGGAGGGAGGAAGGAATACAAAGAACAAAAAGATCATGCAGGGAAGGAAGGGAGGGAAGGAGGGAGGGCTTGAAAAAGGGAGAGGAGAAACTGGTAGAGAGGCATTAGGGGAAAGAAGAATTTTGAAAGTTGTGAGGCAAACATCTGAGAGTTAAGATTTGAGCTTGATGACAGAGGAAAGAAATGGAGTCCTCTACTCAGGAGCAGGAACTGGTTATAGGGTACTGGTGATGAGAACCTATGGACCAGATAAACATGTGAGACAAAGAAAGGTGAGGATGGGATGCTGGGGAATTTCAGATGGGCAAAGTCAACCACGTCGAGGACTGAAAGAGGTGCCATGTGCGGGTTTCAGTGCAAGAATCACAGAAGTGTCCTGTCCTTGGAGGACACAGAATGTGCAGTGGGTGAGGGGGATGGAGTCGGAAGAGTTGACAGAAATGGGCCCGTGTTGCAGGGTTGTTTCCACAGGATCCCTACAAGAGGCAGGACTGATGTAGGAAAGATGTTAGCGTTCAAGGCCGATGGTCAAGAAAGAAGTCTTGAGACGGCTTTGCTGGCAGGAGGTGGTTTTTATTAAAGCACAGGGATATGACCCGTGGGTAGAAAGGGTTGCTTGCTGGGGTCCTGACGGGAGGCTGACTCTCTGGGATGGCATTGGGGGAGGTCAGGCAAAAGGGAGGTTTTGCAAGAAGGTTGCAGGAGGGCAGAGGACACCCAGGATACGGGAGGCTTTGCTCTTGTGAAGGGAAGGTGGTTTTTCCTTCTAGGAAGGCATTAATTGAAAGATGGTGGGGATCTTCCTGGAGGAATGTTACCTTCCTCCTCTCACACGTCCTTCTCAAGGGACTGCAGGTTTGAAAAGAAACTCTGTCTTATGGACATTTCCTTCGGCCTCAGCCTCCCTCAGTGTCATGGAGGGGAGGGAGATGTCAGGGCTTCAGGAAACAGAGATCTGGGCCTCTGGAAGGTCGCTAGCCTCTCGTTAAGCCAGCCTCTTCCTGGAGAATCCCAAAGACTTTTACAAACTGAGGGAGACTCCAGACTTGCCGGGTTTTGATCTCCATCTGTGGAGAATCTGTTTTTTCCTTTCCTCAGTTTCAGGGCAGGCAGAGCGCCTGACGAATGTCCCCCGTATCACAGGTTGGGGGGCGGTGTGGCGTGCCAGCTCCTGCTTGGTGCTCAGCTGGCCTTCTCCTCCCTCGTTGTGTGCCCCTGACCAGTGCAGAGCCTTGCGTGGTTAAGGTTGTTGAAGGAGGACGGTCTCATCTTCTGTAACTTCTTCCTGCTGAATAGGGGCGTAGAGCTGTCCCTCTACTGTGGGTCGTCCCTGGTCAGCTGCCGGACGCCCAGCTGGGGGAGGACTCTGCTGTCAGGGTTGTGAAAGGAAGAGGCCGCTGAGTGCAGGGGAGAACTTGTGACTGGATCTTCCTGAGCGGAAAGGACCATCTGCACTCTGGAAGTACCTGCAGCGAAGGGTTCCTGGCACCACCTGCAGAGACGGGGCGGGGGGTTGGGAAACAACACAACGGGGTTAGAAGAAGAAAGAGAAGGAGAATCCCCATGAAGAGTCCTCTGACAGTGGGTGAGAACCCTCCCCCAGGCCAAGAGTTGAGCCAGTCCTTAAGGAGAGGGATCCTTGGAAGTACGGATTTGAGCAGTGGTGTCTGTTAGGAACCCAGAAATCTCTTTGTGATCGTGGGGAATGTACACACAGCATTGTGTCTTTCGATGGGCCCAGGCTCCACCTTGTGCAGCAGTTATAACATCTGAAGCCTTTGTGTTTTGTAGAACTGTTTTATGCGTTGTGATCATTCCCGTATTTCATTGAGAAATCCTGTTTGGGGTGACATGTAGGGCCTTGACTGTGTACTCAGGAAGGACTTCCCCATCCCCCATGACATCCTCCATTCCCAAAGAGGGGCAACGATGGATGTTAGGTGGCCACGTCAGTAGAACAGAGCACCGGTGCACCGTTGCTTGAAATGGGGAAGGTCGGCTGGGTCAGTGATGGTTTTCATAAGGTGCCCATGCATTTGGCCCAGCCCAAGTGTCCAGTGGCCTCTGGAGCTTGGGGAAGCCATGGGCCCAGGTTAGAGCTTCCTGGCCATTGGGTCCCAGCTAGAGGCCCTTATCTAATCCCGAGTCTCCTTGAACCGCCATCAGGCTTTCAGGGGCTCCTCAGGTGGGGAGGAGCATTCTTGGAACGTGCGACCATTTCAGGTCCATATTGGTTGGCGGGTTCTGGCTTGGGAAGAAGAGCCGTTTCTGTCAATGGCTTCATGGAGCCGTTTCTGTCAATGGCTTCATGAGCGAAGAGGACGAGGAAGGCCTGTCGGCGTCAGGATAAATGCTGGTATGATTTGTTGCCAGTGAGAACCAACAGGTGGGCACGAGGATCTCTGCTTTGGGGGCAGACACGTGTGCTGACAGGCTTTGGCCTCGGCAGTCCCGAGTTCGACTGATGACAGCATACCTGGTTCTTCTTACCCCCTTCCCCCGAAAGTGTTGCCCTTGCTAAATCACCTGTCCTCGGCATTTTCGTAGGGGCCTCTTCCGTCTGGTGGACTTAAGAACCTTTCCAGAGTTAGGAGCCATGGGCGTAGAGCGGTCGGGTCCAGGCCTAGGGGTCGCTGGGTTCCCGGTTGGGCTGGTTTCGGGTGTTAGTTCAGGCGTATCTGGAAGCGTAAGGCGGTACTTGATAAATCGGCCTGCTCTCGTGGTTTGCTGGCCTTTGTTCTCTGTGACGCCCTGCAGCTGATGCCAAGTCCTTAGAGTCAGGGGCCATCCCCGTGTGCATTGGGAGGCTCCTTTTCCCAGGAGGGCAGTTGGATGCTTAGCTGAAGCCTTTGTTTGCCAGTGTCCCTGAATAGGGGTGGCTTCTTGGATCAGGAGGACCGCGAGGGAAGAAAGCATTCCAAGAAGCCCTTTGGATTGGAGGTCCCGCCGGAAGATCCTCGTTAGTAGGAGTCGCTGGGAAGTGGGAGAAAACTTGTCCGGGAGATAAGGGCACCCCAGGTGCACCGTCCACTCCAGTTAGAGAGCGGGGTCCTTCATTGTCCCCATAAGTCCCCAGAGAACCCTGTGGAGTGGTGTGTGTTCTCTGGCTCTGAGGGAAAGAGTTCCTCATCCCAGCCCCATCCAGTTGGTCAAGGTGCCCGTTGAGTTCCACAGTCGTGGGGGAATCAGTCGCATGTCCCAGTTGCTGAATGAACCCTGAGCCCATGGGGTCCCGGTATTATGCCCACAGAATAAGAAGCAAGGGGACTGCCCGTCCACGGGCTAATGGGGCCACGTTTCTGAGGGTGACCTCAAGTTGCCTAGCTTGGGTAAGCAACACCTATGGAAAGGCCACGGGAGTTAGACGTGAACGTCCACAAAGGTGGGTTCTTGAAACCTCCTTTTCCTCTTCAAAAGAACACTCCTTTCCAGAGATAGCCAACTCAGGGCTGGTGCCCTTGGAAAGCAAGGCCCGCTTTAACCCACGTGGCCCACTTATCGACTTAAGCTCAGCAAGCCTTGTGATCGATCCTGAGTGATGGCTTAGAATCTGCTTCACTGGGACTTTTCCGAGGAATCTCGGACCGTTGTCTCTCTAGGCCAGAAGCCAAGGGAAGGGCTTGCCATTGGACTTGCCTGTGATACCTGTGGATTTGGGCAGGTTCCTTTTCCTGAGGTACCTGATAGATCCTGGGGTTCCCACTCCTGCCAGGAAGTGACACTCTTTCCGCTCCTGGTGAGGCGGTGGGTAGTCTGGAGGCAAGGGGTCAGGCCAGCATTCCCAAGGGGCTTGCTGGCCGCTGGCTTTCTGAAAGTCAGCCTCAGTCCCTTAAAGCCCTTTGGTCCCATCTGGGTCTTGGCCTAGCTGTCTCCGTAGGACAGTCCCATCCAAGCCTTGGTCAGATCACCCATGTTTCCAGTGATGCCCCATTCCAAGGAGAAGAGATTCTCATGGAACATCAGGAGATGATGAGGGTTGCCATGGGAGATGAAATGCTTCCTGAGATCTTTTGCCTTGGAGGGCTCAGGTAGAGTCAAAGGTGCCATGCTTAAACGTGCTTCCAAAGGAATGTTGGATCCCATTTCTGTACGTCCTAGATGTCTAGCATTGCTGTCCTTGAGGCCCAAGTTTTCCCCGAGGTGCAGCATGGTGCTTGGGGCCCCAGATCCTCTGGCGTGGTGTCTGGGTGCTCCAGAGTCGGAGCTCAGATGAGGGACAGCCTCTCCTCCCTACCCCTCCTGCTGCTGCCCAACACACAGGCTGAGCGGGGCCCGTTTTGTGGGGCCGCTGCCAGTGTTGAGCCCAGCATGGGTCACGGTCCTGTGCGTGGAAGCGCCAGGGGCGGTTCCGGGGCGGCACCCTCGGGGAATCCAGCAGGGGTAGGGCTGCTGCCCCTCGAGTGGATCCCAGGGTGGTCAAGGGGCCCTGGCAGCGCCGCTTCGTCCTGCATGTGTCATGCTGTGCAGGGTTGCCGGGGACTGGAGGGGACAGCGGGAGGAGGAGCAGCCCCTGCAGCAGACAGGGGAGACGACGGGAAGGCTGCTGTCCCGCCCAGTCCCAGGTGGGCCCAGTCTCACCAGACAACGGAGTGTTGTGGGCCCAGAGGGTTGCCTCGTGCTCCGAGTGTCAGTCACCGGCAGGGCCTGGGCAGCCACCTCTGGGTGTGGCGGCCGACTCAGAGGGTCCTCTCGCCTCGCCCTCGGGGTTCCAGTGCCGTCTTCTGGTGGGCTGCCCAGAAGTCTTCCCTTTGGCCTACGGAGGTCAGGCGTAAGAGAGCCGTTCCTGCAGGCGTGTTTCCTGGTGTGTTCACGCCGAATCCTCCTCCGGGCCCAAATCGGAGCCGCAAGTGGGGCCCCGGGGCCGTCCTGGCTCCCTTTGTCGGCGCACCCCAGGAGCCTCTGGTGCCTCGGGGTCGTGGGCAGGCTGTCCTGTGGCGCAGCTGTGGAGACAACGGGTGGAGTGGTGTGAGATAGCGGGTGGCGTGTGGCCTGGGGCAGGGCTTACCAGAGGCCTGTGGGGTTTTGCGGGACGTGTCTTCTGAGGTGTTGAGGTAGAGGTTTCCCTGCAGGACCCATGTGTGACCTGAAGAAAGGGAAGTTTCCCATGGGCCCCCTGTGGCTGAATGAAGGCTACACCGCCAGGGTCACTCAGGCCCCTTCCTGACCGTCCTCCTCCATGACGGCGGGGTCCTCCTCCTGCTGGGCTGTCCCTTCCCCAGCCTCTCTGAGAGCCCTGGACATGCCCTTCTCTGTTGGGGGGCGAGGGGGAGCCTTTGCCCACACGAGTGTTGCTGTGGCGTGGCAGAGACGGCGTGCTCCCGACTCCCACGGGAAGTGTGTTTGCGCAGTCCACGGGCTGTGGGCAGGTGGTGGGCGAGGTGGGAGCAGGCAGGGTGGCCTTTCCCTGGTGGGTCTTCCCTGCCGACTGAGGGATCGAGGAGAGTCTCTAGAATATGAAACTCACATAGCGAGATGGTGCCATGAGGGGACCCACTACCTCCCGCGAGGCGTCTTGGAGGCTCGGGGGACTGGAGGTGTTGGTCAGATCGTTCGGGAGTGGCCGGCGGACATGACTCAGCTGGAGGCCGGGCCCGACTGCGTGCCCACTGGGATGCAGCGCTGGGAGGGGTGAGCCGTCCTGCTCCTGTGAGCCCGGGGGCCTGTCTCGCTTGCTCATTTCTCAGGTGCCTGAAGTGGGAGATGAGGCCACCCCACCACCGTCCCTTCCCGACTAGTGTCGTCGGGGAGCAAGCCGTCTGCTGACTTTTGCAGGGTGGGAGGGCAGGGCTTGGGTGGTGCAGGGGGAGGGGCTCAATAGGGCGTGGAGCCCTTCGCCTGAAGGGCACCGTGCCTGGGCTGCCTGGGGCCCAGTCCCTCCAGGCAGCCAGCGCCCTCCCTCCAAGGTCAGCAGCTCCTGGACGACCGCGCCCAACCACCCCAGGGAGTTGCCCGGATCAGGTGGAGGTTCCCCGTGGGATGTCCTCAGGGCTTCCTAGTGCCTGCAGGGACTGGGACCTTCGTCTCCTCTCCTCTTTGTGGTCAGAGGCTAGGGCAGCACCCCGGGTTTTGTGCGGTTTCTTTCCCGAGGCGCCCACAACAAGGACGGGGCAACGAGGGAGAACTGGTGTCCATATTCACCTGCCCCATTTCCTGCCCAACTCACCCCGTTCCCGAGTCGTCTTCCTCTCCTGCTTCCCTTGTTGTTTGTGTCAAGTCCACAGAAGGGAAGCTGCTTGAGAGCTGAGAGCAAGAGCAGAACTGGGCATGAGCACAGACTCCCCGGCAGCAGAGAACCAAGTGGGGACACCCAGGCCCAGCCTCCCTTCCTGAGGCCCCTCCAGCCGGGTGAGCCGTGCCCTGCCGACTCCCAGCCCTCCTCCCTGCTCTGCTGTCCGGGGCGGCTTCCCAGAGTCAGCGGTGAGGGGTCAGGGTGATGCTAGGAAAGGGGTGAGGAGGGCAGCCCAGGGATGTCCTGCAGCAGTTCCGCTGCAAAGCCCGAGTGCCTGCCGGAGACGAGGGCCTCCAGGGTGGGCGGCGTCTAAGCAGGGCAAGGGGAAGAGCTGGCGGGAGGCGCTTATGGGCAGAGGAGAGAGGAAGCCCAAGAGATGGAGGTGGACGTGAATTACAGGCACGGGGTGGCTCCTTCCGTCGGAATCGTCGTCTTCCGTGGAATCCTCCTCCGGGTCAGAGAGCAGCGAGGATGCTAGGGTGGCCGTGAGAGAGGACAGAGGGGAGTTAGTGCAGCTGACGACCCACGGCCTGCTGCTCTGGGGATGCTGGGCTCTGCCCTCAGTGGGGTGGGTCCCTAGCGCCGAGTCCTCCCTGGCCTTGGTCGCTTGATCTCCGCAGGGTTCAGGGGGGGTCTCTGGTTGCCCACCTGCTCTTCCCACCTCCGATTCCCTCCAAGACCCGGAAGCCCGTCTGTGTGATCCTTTCCCCTCTGGAGGCCGTCCCTGTCCCTGAGACTGCCTCTGCGTGACTTTGTCTTCCTCCGTCCTTGTTCCTGTCCCTCCCTGCTCTCCTTCCTCCTCCTCCTCCTCCTCCTGCTCCTCCTCCCCTAGAGATGCTCCATGTCCTTCCCCCTGCCAAGCTCCACCAGTCCTATTGTTGTCCAGGAGGGGGCAACCAAGGAAAGAGAGGTAGATGTCCTGGGTCCCCCGGAATCGGTCCCCTGATCCCTCTGTGCTGGGAGCAGCTGTCATGGGTCTGGGATTGCTGGGGAAGTGCAGGGAGAGATGGCCCAGCACCTCCCCACAGCCCATGTCTGCCCAGGGACCGAGATGACCTTCCCAGGGACGTGTTTCAGGGAACGCAACGGCCTCTGTTTCCTGAAGTGTTACAGAGGTTGAATGGAGACGGGAGCACAGGAAATTGTGCAGGTGGCCTCAGCTGTTCAGGGCAGCCCTGGAAAACGTCTAGCGGTGTGGTCACTGAAACACAGGATTCCGGGCAGTGCTCCTGCGGAGGCTTGCAGGGAATGGACGCGGTCGAGGTGTGTGTAGGGCCCCGGGCAGGCCTGAGGAACGTTTGCCGTTTGGGCGTGCCTGGGGAGTGGGGAGCATGGCCAGGGCTGTGTGCCGGCGAGGTGGGTTTGTGAGAGGAGCGGTGACTCCCTGGCCCTGCTCCCAAGAGGCTCTGTGCTATGCCTCGACGCCAGCTGGTGAGAGGTAGAGTGGACCCGGGGCAGCAAGTGTGTGAAGCGGGTCCAGCAGCCCCTTCACACAGGCCTGGGGGACCGTGGCCCGCCACAGGGGGTCTCCAGGGCAGCTGCATGGGGGCGTCCTTCCCTTGGGAACACGTCCACAGGTCAGACTCGGCTGGGGTGTGAAGGCGGGCAGAAGCTACGATTTCCGGGAGCCCGTGTGGTGAACCCAGGGGAAGTACGCTTTCCCTTCTGCAGCTCTGGGCGTCCCCTTGAAGGTCCAGCAGCTTGGAGAGAACCAGGACGGTTTGGTAGTGGAGGTTATGAGGGAGAGAGTTGAGACCCGTCTTCCACCTCCTGGCTCACAGCAGAACGTAGCGTCCCGGTTCTCTTGCCCAGGAGAGGGTGGTTGGGGCCGCCAAGTCCCGAGCATGACCAGGTCTGGGCCCGTGCCAAGAAAGATCCAGAATGTCTTGTGCACCATCCCCGAGAGGCCAGGAGCAAAGAGACCAAGCTTTGACATGTGGCAGCGGCCAAGGGAGGCACGAGCTGGTTTGATGGGAAAGATCCTTAAAGGAGCCGCGCAAGGAGTCGAGGTGGTGATGACAAACCCAGCCTACCCTACAGGCCCGTGGGCACCTTGTCTGCTCTTTTCATTCAGAAACCGTGAAATGAGCAAATCGTGCCTGTGCCAGAGCATCCCTTTCCTTGGTGGTTTGTGACCGACCTTCTTCATTCTCCAGAGCGGCAGGGGCAACCCCAGGTTCCCGGGAGCCCTGTCCCACTGTTCCCTTCCTCGGTGCCGTTCCCTACCTGCAGAGACTTCGTCCTCACTGTTGGAGTCGTCGAGGCTCTCTACACGCAGATCTGTAGGAACCGAAAGAGGAGCAGTGCCGTTAGGAGAGAAACTGCCTCACCCCTTCCTCCCAGGTGCGTGGAGATGTCTCTGGGCCATGCAGCGTCTGCCTGACCCTTTTGCTGCGCTGTCAGAGGTTCACGGGGCTGGTGTGGAGCCGGAGCCCTCGGAGGAGACAGGGATTGGAGTTTCATCCCTTCTAATGAGACCAGGATGCTGCAGCAGTCACCTCAGTGTCAGTTCTGCATGCCCATGACCGCTGTCCCCTCCCAGCGCAACCATCGGAAACTCCAGTCATTATGGGACTCTTGACGTGTGTCTAGTGGGAGTGAGCAACTGGATGTTTTCATTCCCTTGATGATTTCTGTATACTGCATTGCGATAATAAAGGACTGTGTACAATGGATACTAGACAGACTCTTTCCTGGATCGCTCAGCACTAGAAACCAACCAGGAGCGAGAGACAAGGCCTGCTCTCTTGGGTATTTCTAGGGCATCAGTGGCTGGCCTGACAGGGCCGTTGATAGGGAAGACGTTTCCAGGCGCAAGCACACCCACCAGGCGCTGCTGGAGGTCTTTGGACCCTAAGAGATTAAGGTGAAGCCCCAGTTCCTAGAATAAATGGGGAACAGATTCATGCAGCACTGACCAAAAGCATAATGTGATGTTCTTGGAACAGAGAAGCTGCTAGAATACATAAGGGAACCACAAAGGAACACAACGAGCCACAACGTTTCTGAATAGGAAGAAGTCGGTGGTGGGTCCCTAGAAGCTGACCCTCCAATACCTTGGATGACTGCCCTGAGCCAACAGGATGGTGCTGGCATACAAATCGGCAGGGCACCTGGGAGCGGACGAGAAATGCCCAAAGAAATGCGCTCACGTTGGCATCACGATGCTTGACAAGAGGACCGCCTAGAAAACGCATCCTCTTCTGAAACAGGGAACAGAGCGAAAAGGCAGCCCCCAGATTGGAGACACCATGGGCGGTCCTTATTTCAGAAAAGGTGTGTTCACTGACGAAAAGGAAAACCAACCAAGAAAAGCAACCAAACAAAAGAAGACCAGGATTTCACCAAATGGAAGAATCGAGAAGAAGACAGGAATAGTCTGTGCTGTAAAGGGAACAACGAGTGACTCGGCCAGTCAAACAGACGTCGTACGAAAAGATGGTCAGCATAAGGCATCGTGAGGGCAATGCGAATCCAAAGTTACGCTGAGCTGTGGCATTGTCAGTCAGGGTAGCGAGGACCCAAAGCAGGAATTCAAACCCAAGACCCATGTTGGAAGGATGCAGAACATTGGAGACTTGGTATGCAATTCGTGGAATGCAGACTGGTGCAACCACCCTGGAAAAGCCTGTTGAGTGTTCTCAGAGAGCAGCGAAAGGTACTCCCGTGGATCCCGCACATGCGAGTGAAGGAAAGAGATGTCGGAAAATCAGATTCTGTTCCAATACGTGTTTCTCCTGAGAGAAAGTCTTGTTGGCTGCCAAAGAACCCTGAAACCCTGATTTGGCTCTGTTTCCATTCCCAGGCACTGAACTCCCTTGAGTTGTCTATTGGCCCAACCCTTCCGAGTCTAAGAAGGCCCTCTTGCCCGGACGGATGGCCAGCGAAATGGGTGGTGATTGTCCTGTCACACCTGTGGAGGGTTGAGGTTCTCTTTGGCCACCTTGCAATGCACAGAGCACCCTTGGTTCCTGCATGGAGGGGGCCCAGGTCCCCCCAGTGATGCTCAGTCCCTGAAGACGACCTCATTCTCCCTTGGATAGGACACCTTTCGGTCCCACCTCCGAGAGACCCAGGGAGGACCAGTGGTGGGTGTGGGATTTCCCCTGGGAGAAGGCCAGTTGCATTCTTGGACACAGTATCTGCAGGGAAATGGTAGATCTCCTTGGAGAAAGACGGAGTGAATTGGCCCCATCTGTTCCCTGACCACTGCCCCTTTGTGCGGGTCCTCCCCGAACGGGCTGTTGCACGAGGCTGCCGCGGAAGC
Organism: Lutra lutra; assembly: GCF_902655055.1. Taxonomy (NCBI): domain Eukaryota; kingdom Metazoa; phylum Chordata; class Mammalia; order Carnivora; family Mustelidae; genus Lutra; species Lutra lutra. Next base: position 163,477,121 of record NC_062282.1, read on the forward strand.
CGCCTGCAGAAGGGAGGAGTGTGTCCCAGCACTCAGTGCTTCTGGCGAGGTTGGGAAGACGCATCGTGGGGCCTCTGATGCCGAGACGTGTGTGTGAGTGTAGTGTCAAGAGGGAGGTGCTGTGACCATTCCTGCCCGAGACCTACCTTGGCGGCGGGACAGCCCCAACCTGGACGCTGACTCGGGAACAGGGATTGGAAAAGACACACTTGTGTCTTTGGGGCACAGTCTAGCCCTTCCTAGTTAGCGACGGGATTTGTTTTCTGGGGGAATTGATGTGTGTTTGCAAGGAAAGAACACCTCTTTCAGTTGTAGGTGTTGAAGAGTTTTCCCGTGAATGCACGTTCATGACGTGACAGTGATGGGAAACTTCCCTGAGAACGTGAACACCATTAATCGCCATTTTGAGGGGACCAGACACGTTCGAGAACATAGCATTCACCCACCTGACACACACACACACTAACCCTGAGAATCACAGCGCGTGGATTCCCATGGAAACACACCTCGTGCCCAGCACCCAATCCTACAGCACCTACTAGAGCAGCACGGTAGCTTGCGGGGTCAGGGTCACGAGGCCTCGGGTCTCGGTCCGGAGCATGACCCTTAGTCTCGTTGCAACAGGTTCTGGATTCTGGGTGGCTCTCAAGATGGAGCCTGCAAGGAAGCCCCACCTTGCCCATTGTCCAGGTTGCTCCAAGCCAATGAGTGACTCTAGAGGACAGCATACTTACCGCTCTCCCTTCCCGGCAGGGCCACCTGCGATTTCTGAAAAGAAAACGCGACGAACATCAAGTCATGCCTCGTCCTGTGTGCACAGCTCTTTTGTTCTCTTGGTGACGGGCAGGGTCATGGGCAGTGATATGGAATCCACCTAGAGGTTGCATGGCCTGGGTCCACTGGGTGGCAAGGCGGTGTCAGGAGCACCCGTGAACAAGCTCACGACCCTGTGGACTGGACCCGAACCTGCTGTTTCCTGCAGGGTCTTTGGAATGGGGTCTCCGTGGCTAAGAGACGCTCCCTCAATAATCTCCCCACCAAGGACATTGTACGTGCTGAGGTGTTCGGATCTGATTGCGAGTATAAGAGAAGCAAGGGATGCTGTACTTCACCTGAGGAAAGGCTAACTTACCACCTTGGTGAAAAATGGGGCCTCTCCCGCTGTGCTGTCCACGTCAAGGCCATCGTACAGGCTAGCCAGGGGATCTAGGTGGAGACACACAGAGAGTGTCCGGACCCCGACGGGACTCTTCGGGAATCGCTCAGGGAGCTTGGCTTGGCGTGCATGTGCGGACAAGTGTGTGGAGGTGGGGAGCTCATCAGTATGGACTGAGCTGTAGTGGGCCCTTCCTGGGTGGAGGATGAAAGGTCCTGGAGAGGAGCAGGGACGTGAATCGAAACTCTACCTCCTGTCGGAGCTACAGGGCCTGGAGTAGCTGTGAAATGGTCCCATCTCCAAGGCACACCTACTGCCTGCCTACCAAACCCGCACCACCTAAGAGCAGCGCAGTAGTTTCCGGGGACAGGGCCATGAGGCCACGGGTCTTTCCCCAGAAACTCCCTTTCTGTTACTCCGCCCCTTCTTCTCAGTCCCGCCGGACCTGGAATCAGGGTGGTTGTCATCGTGGAGCCTGCGAGGAAGCCCCACCTGTCCCCTTTTCCAGGTTGTTGCAGACAAGTGAGTGACGCTGGAGTACAGAATACTTACCGCCGTCCCCTTCCAGCAGGGACACCTGTGATTCAGAAAAGAAAAGAGTATGAACATCAAATCAGGCTTTGTCCTGTTTGCATGGCTCTTTTGTTCCCTGGGGGACGGGTGGAAGCCAGGTGGGGAAGTGTGCTAGAGGCCCGTGAGCCCCCCAAAGTAGGACGAGAGCAAAATGAGTCCTCCACGGATGGCGCCCAGTCGTCCTAGAGGCCCCACGTTCCGGGTCCCACTGGACAAAAGAGGTGGCAAAGAGGAATAGCTGCTACCCGTGCCCAAGCTCCCTGCCCTCCAGATGGTAGGTGATCCTGCTGTGGCTGTCCCGCCCCCCCGGCAATGCCTTCGGGATTAGGTAGCATTTGGTAACAGATTCTCACTCAAACTTCTCCCTACACTGTCAATTGTGCGTGCTGAGATTTTTTTTTTTACATGACCTTGATTAAAAAAGCCAGAAGACTTTTGTGTCTCTAACAAATAAAGGCTAACGTACCACCTTAGTGAAAAATGGGGCGTCTTCCTCTGTCGTTCCTGTCGAACGTTCACCCGTCTGTCCATCCAGCCAAGCTAGGGAGAGAGCCACAGAACGGTCAGTCCACTGGTGGGGCTCGGCAGGAAGAGGTCAGGGAGTTTAGCTTGGGGTGGGCGTGCACGGGAGTGTATGGCGCCGTTGGGTTCCGTGGGTATGGACTGAGCAAGGTGCCGCTGCATCAAGAGCGGTCAGGGCCGGGAGCAGGAACGGAGAGAGAAACGTTGACTCTGACCTTGAGCTACAGGGAATGGAATCAGGGTGACCTCTTCAACCCGGAAGAGGGTAAACACTAAGATACACGCTCCGTTGTACTGACAGGCAAGTTGCTCCCAAGCAGCGACTGGGTCGTGGGCATTGCCAAGACCGTTTCTTGGCCGCTCCCACCTCTCTCTCACCTCTTCTAGGAGATTGTATTTCTGCAGAAGAACACTGTGTGGCAGGGTTGCATTCAATGCCAGCGCAAGTAGCCTAGAGGTTTCTAGTTGTTCCTGAGTCATGCAGGGTCAGGAAAAGCAAAGACCCAGGATTTCTACGTACTGACATCTGACCATTGCAACAGAGTCCCCATCCCCAAAGTGCTGATTCTTCCCAGTCTTCCTTTCCTGTGGCATGTGGGTGTGTCCTTGGAGCCCGCGGAACCCAGTTTGCCAGGCCCCAGCTCCCCCAGTCAGGAACCGGCAAGTTCCCGAGAGAGCGGAGGCCAGGCGAGAGAAGGGCACTCTCTAGCCTGGCCCTGTAGCCGATTGTCAGGAAGTCTGACCGGGCCCCAAGCTAATGAGGAAGCTTTCCTGGCCATTGCCATCTGCCCGTGGGCCTTCCCCCTGTGCATTCAAGATGGGAGCGTTTTTGTAAGGCTGGTGATGATGTCTTGGTCGACTAAAAGAGCTTCCGATTCCTTTGTGTTTTGACCCTGTCTGAGAAACGTCCCCAGCGAGGACAGATGTGGGCCCCTTCCTCTCTCCCCATCCCTGTCTGAGGAAAGGGAATCCTGAGCAGCCCTGCAGGTGGAGCTGTGTTCAGCGAGGAATGTGGTGTCCTGGGGGGTGGGCGCAGCGGGGATGAAGGAGGTTTGGCTTTGACACTTTGCCCCGTGCCCTCAACTCCATTAAGTGTGGTCATGGAGGGGCCAGTGTGGTTGTGGGCGGCTCCACATTGTCAGGGAGAAGCTCCCCACAGATTGCTGGGAGATGCATAGAAATAGAGAGCAGTGTCAGCATCTTGTTGTCAGAAGACCATAGGGGGATGCGACATTCTTTATTTCTAGTCCATCTGTCTCCTTCCCCTACTTGCTAGCTGCCCAGCAGGCATTCCTCCCTCCAGGTGGGACTTAGGAAGAGGTCGCCGTGTGCTGTGCTCTGAATTCCGCCCCCTCCCACACCCACAGGTTCCGTGGGCAACAGTTTGTATTCAGCAGAGACATGACAGAAATGCAACAGAGTGCCGTGAGCATACCTGGTGGCCTGGGTTCACATCCCATTGAGCAGCCACACCTATATGAGAGTGTTCCCAAGAACCCTCTGTGCCCCGTTTCCCTCCATCCAGCCCAGTTAGTGTGCCATCACAGTGTCCCAAGTGATTGAGTCTAAGGAGCGCCTGGGACCTAGGGAAGGACGGGATGCTTCCCAGCCGCTCGGCAGGTGTTGAGGAATGGACTGCCTCCGGACTCGACTAGCCGGCTGGCTGTGTGTGAAGTCCGACATGGCACTTGGGATGGCTCCACTGCACGGGAGGATGGAAGCCCCCTCGTTATCCTTCCCATGAGAACGATGCTTGACAGCCAACAGAGAATCCGAGTGCCTTTCTCCTGTCCCCCCCCCCCCGCCAGCAGCGCCCATGGGAGTGGCAACGGGCTGGAAGCCCCCTTGGACAGTGGAGGGCCCTGAAATGTAGGGCGGTGAAGGGACCGTCCAGAGTTGCCACCCTGATGAGGGATGGATCTGGGACAGGAATGTCGTCGTTTCCCTGTGGCTGGAGATTCCCCAGCCCCTGACACCAACCCACGGCCCCTGAGAAAAGGTCCTGAAGCCCTGAACCAGGAGCTGCCCTCACAGTCTCAAATCCCTCTGTGCCAGTGTTTCTGTAGGGGAGAGCGAGTGCCACGAGACCAGACTCAGTCCTCCCTCCTCTCTGTGTTTGGGGCCCTGACATCAACTATGTGGTGGTTTCTGCCCCATGGGGCCCTAGTGAAGGACCGGGAACGTGTGGCACGGGCCACGTTCCCTCACCTCTCTGCAAGGTCAGCACGGTCGCCCAAGGCCGTCCTGAGTGCCAGTTGCATGCACCCCACGGCTCCTTGGGTTCTGCTTGGCTCCCAAGCTGATTCAAACTCCCCGAGGTCACATAGGACCCCGCCGAGAACTCGCTTGCCTTCCGCTCCCAGAGGTCACACTTTGACCCCGGCGAGGAGTCGCTTGACTTGAGCTGGCCAATCCCGAGGAGCAGTTGATGGTACGAACGGACATGGAGGTGGCCATGTGGGCTGGGGGTGGTTGGTTTCAGGATGGAGATGGATGATGCTGAATGGCCTGAGGAGCCCGGATGGAAGCGAGGCTACCCTGGCTGGAGTGAGTCCCTCCCTACTCTCTCATTCTTCGCCAGCATCCCCTGTCTACTCTCAGGTCTCTTGATCCCCTGTGGAGACTGTCGGTTTAAGCGACAGTCTCCTGTCTCCCTCCCTAGGCCGGGCCTTGAGAACCCAGCCCGGCAGTATCTTTGAGACCAGCAGATGGGCCACTGTGCAGCTGCCGTGTGTTCGGTCCACCCACCCGGTGGCACAGCCCGTTCCCGTGCACTCCCAGGCATCAAGGAAACGGCCCGTGAAACCCTCCACATCAACCCATGAGACCACCCCGCTATCTTCCAGCGTCTCTCCTTCTCAAGACAGCTGCCTTTCGACCGCTGACCGTTCCTCTCCGATGTTGTCGTCTCCATCGGGAAGAGGTGACCGGCACTTGGTTCCCCTCAAATGTGTTGGCTGGGTCGCACCAAGATTCTCCTGATCCAGGGACAACAGTGTGGCGTGTGAGCTGTGTGTTGTCCCCGTAGGACTGTGTGCGACATGGGTATTCAGAAAGAGTACGGTTTTCTGAACGTCGAAGCGATCTAAGGAAGGCAGCTTCCCCAAGAAGTCCCAATGAAATAACCCAGACAAACGAACAAATACAGGCATTGAACCGGGAGGAGAAATCAGAGGGTTGAAAGGAAAAGCCAAAGAGAAGAAGCCGGTCTCTGTAAAAGGGAGGCAACCAGCTTGAGAGAAGAGAATTGAGAAAATTGATAGGCACATACCCGTAGAACAGCAGTTGAGATTCCCCATCCTGGGGACCTTTACACCTGTTCACCAAACTACAAGGGGCTCGGCTCACAGAGTGACCGTTGAAACGGAAGGTTGGATGCATGTCATCAGGTCACCATGGTGATGGCTCATGACAGAACTCTCAGGGTGAAGGCATCCCTGCACAATGTGGGGTCATGGAGGGAAGTGGGTTGGGGAGAGGTCGATGGATGATGGGCATTGAAGAAGGCACTTGTTGTGACCAGCTCTGAGTGGTGGAGAGAAGTGATGAGTCCCTGAATTCTACTGCAGAATGCAATACTGCACTGTAAGTTAACTAACTCCATTTTTTGACATTAAAAAAAGGATACTCCTGAGGGCACCTAGGAGACTGAAATGTTCATTTTACTATCTGCTACTCTGGAAAACTCCTATTTGTACAAGATTGGTTCACAAAGTCTCTCCAGGAGTTCTTGGGTGGCTCAGTGGGTTAAGTATTGGCCATCAGCTCAGGTCCTGCTCTTGGAGTCTGGGATCAAACCTAGCATCAGGCTCCCTGCTCAGGGGGGTGCTTCTCCCTCTGCCCCTCACCCAAGTCATGCCTGCTGTGTCGAATAAGGACCCTGCAATTGCACTACTAGGTATTTACCCCATAGATACAGATGTAGTGAAAAGAAGGGCCATCTCTACCCCAATGTTTATAGCAGCAATGGCCACGGTCGCCAAACTGTGGAAAGAACCAAGATGCCCTTCAACGGACGAATGGATAAGGAAGATGTGGTCCATATACACTATGGAGTATGATGCCTCCATCAGAAAGGATGAAGACCCAACTTTTGTAGCAACATGGACGGGACTGGAAGAGATTATGCCAAGTGAAATAAGTCAAGCATAAAGAGTCAATTATCATAGGGTTTCACTTATTTGTGGAGCATAAAAAATAACATGGAGGACATGGGGAGATGGAGAGGAGAAAGGAGTTGAGGGAAATTGGAAGGGGAGGTGAACCATGAGAGACTATGGACTCTGAAAAACAATCTGAGGGTTTTGACGGGGCTGGTGGGTGGGAGGTTGGGGGAGCCAGGTGGTGGGTATTAAGGAGGGCACGTATTGCATGGAGCACTGGGTGTGGTGCAAAAACAATAAATACTGTTATGCTGAAAAGATGTTAAAAAATAAATAAATAAAAATTTAAAAAAGGAAAATATGTAAAGGGCTTCCTGCGGTGCTCCCCTCCCCAGGAAGGCCCTGTGTGCCTTTCAGGAGCCCCTTGGAGCCAAGGGTGACAGTTCCTAGTATTGTCTGTGGGGCAGACTGCCTGAGCCACGAGCTAAGGATACAAACATATATCTCTCATTTTTCAGTGAGCTGCATTAATTTGGATTGCAAGGTGCCCTTTTTGCAGGGGACAGAGAGATACCCTTTGAAAACACTGGATTCTCCATGCGTGTCTGATTTCAAAGGCCCTTAGTGCACTGACCTCCCTCTTGCCTTCCTCCCATCCTCCATTTCCGGTCTGCAGGTAAGGTCGCCCTTTATGGACAGCGGGTCGTCTCCAGCCCTGGATGGCACCTCCGGGGCCTGCATACATGGCATGCATATGTGGTGTCCCTGCATGGACACAGAGGATGAGGCAGGTGACAGCTGGGTAGGACCCTCTTGGCTGCCAAGGTCAGTCTGTGCACTCCGGAGTGTTTGGACCCAAAACCTCTCTGCTGGTTTCAGCCCTTGTGTGTGCACTCCCGGGAGCTTGGCATGCAGGGTGCCACATGCATTGTAAGTCCCTGTGGGCCTGGCCACTGCCGTGTGGTCTCTTGGGAAGTGACCATTGAGAACTCCTTGGCAACAACCCAAGGGATGTAGGCATTTACAAGCAGCAAATATAATGTGATTTCTTTAAAATAGTTTCTACCTGGGGCACCTGGGTTTCTCAGTCGCTTAAGCAGTTGCCTTCGCCTCAGGTCCAGGCCCTGGGATCCAGCCCGTGTCGAGCTCCCTGCTCAGGGAAGGAGCGCCTGCTTCTCCCCCTGCCTTGGCCTGTCGCTCTGCCTGCTTGGGAGCTCTCTCTCTCTGCCAAAGAAGTGAGTAAAATCGTTACAATATAAATAAACAAGTTAATAAAAATGAAACATAAATGAAGATATTTTATGAGTTCTGCAACGTAATACGATGGGAGGGGGAACAAAACCAAACTAGTAACAGCATATATTTACACACGACAATACCATCATCATGCTGCTTCAGGTAATGCAATTATACCCTTTTACCCAGTTGATATCTAAATAGATAATTTTTCTGGCACAGTTTTGGAAACCTTTCTTAATGATGTTATGAAAATATATACTTTTAAGAAATTGAGTTTTGAATAATATCCAGTAATCTCTGTCCTTTTGGCAAATGTTGGATAACAATTAATTGGAGTTTACGACTTGGCGAGGGTTTCCTTGGTGGAGGTGGTGTGAAGACAAGTCTAGCTATTTAGAGTACCTTAGAGACTACAATGGAGGAAATTGGATGGATTTCTGACGTTCTGTCAAAATAGGCTCTTTTTTTTTTTTTTTTAAAGCTTTTACTTATTTACTTGAGACAGAAATCACAAGTAAGCAGAAGCAGGCAGAGAGAGAGGAGGAAGCAGGGTCCCTGTGGAGCAGAGAGCCCAATGTGGGGCTGGATCCCAAGACCCTGGGATCATGACCTGAGCCACAGGCAGAGGCTTTAACCCACTGAGCCACCCAGGCACCCCCAAAACAGACATTTTATTTCCGACAGCCAGGGCTGGTTCTTTGGAAAGAAATTTCCAAAAAGACTGAATTGGAAACCCATTGGAAACCCATCGATTTCAGGAATCTGAATTTAAGGTGAGGTGGACTTTGGCATTTGAACGTTTCCTCTGATGTTTGCCGTCACCTGATGATGTATAAATAGCCTCGCATGGCCCTTTGCATTGGTACATCTTTGTGTCACTTAAAAAGTGGGTGCTGGGAAAGAAAAGAAAAAAGAAAATGGGATAGTTCTGTTTGGGGAATTAGGAACAGTCATCTGGGAGACACAGAGTGGAGAGAAATCAGGTGTGCTCCCGATTTTGAGCATGGAGTACAGGTTTATGAGGGAAAAGCACAGGCACTTGTTTTGTAAGAATGACGATGAGTGCTGGCAGTTAACAGGATTTGCGTTGTCTCTCTTTCAGTCCAGAGTAGAAGGATGTGTACCAGGTGGTGGTGGATCTGCCACTGAGCAGGTCCATGGGCTGGAAGTCCAAAGTTCACGGTGCTCAGACACTTGAAACAGGAGATGTGCCTAGGGTTTCCTTCCTGTTTGTCCTTCACACTCTAGTTTCAGTGAGGCTCTCTTAGCAAAGCTTCCATCGTTATGAATCTTCCTTGAGAATTCTCGTCCATCTCTTTTCTGCCATCTTTCTAACAGGAAAACACCAGTGAACCGAGTGTGTTTTCCTACCATCCCTTTTCAATGTCTGGGTGCTGGAAACCTGCTTCGGGTCCCTTCTGCACCTGGAAGGTGGCAGTTTCCTAGTTCCTGGATCATACAAGCTATTGAGTCTTCAGACTATATCCCGCTAAGAAGAAGATTTGAGGAAGTCCCATCTAGATGGTACTTAGGGTCTCATTTCTGGGTAGACCTGATGGTTGACTTGTATTCTTGGAAGAACACTTATTTTGACATATCCAGTAGTACTGCAAGGAGAAACACAAGGTAGAAGCCACTGGAAAATGGCAAATTTAAAATAGTCAAGAGTCCATACAGTGCATTTCTTGCTCTGATGCTGGGGTCTGTCCCCATCTGTTCTCACAGAGAGATTCTGGAGGAATGGCAAGACCCATGACGTTGTGTTCTGGTTCCTCTGCTCTTCTTCTGGAAGAGAGCATGCTGTCCCCTTGACCCTCAGTGCAGAGGGGCTGGGTGGGCCTGCTGTTGTTCTGGTTGGATGAAAATCCCCGGTCAGGGAAGGAGGAGGACGCCGCTCCACACAGACCCTCTGGGGATGCCAAGGGCTTTGCCTGCAGAAGCTCAGTGCAGTTCCAAGAGAGGGAGGTGGTTTCCGACCCTCTGATCCCTGTCTCTTTCCACCTGTAGGTGTGAAGAAATACTGGCACTTTGGGGTCATCCTGACGGCCTCCAAGAGCATCAGCCTGAGCCCATCTAGCATCCTGTGGAGGTGTTTTTGAGTGAAGCCGGTATGCTCTGGGTGTCCCTGCCCTCTGGGAGTCCTGGCCTGCCTCTCTCAGGGGCCTAGCAGCATGCCCCTGTTGAGGAACATGGTTCCAGGGCACTATGGGAAGGAGATACTGTGGGTTCCAGGTCCCTGCTGGGAACGAGTAGATCTGTGGAGGGCTGGGCCAACCCAACGGACAGAGAGATGCTCCAGTCTTGCCCTCAGAACTGAGGGATTATTTCACACCTGGAGGCATCCTCCTGCTTCCCAGGACCTGCTCCTGGAGAGAGGTTCTGCCTCCTGTGCAATCCAGGCATGTGCGGACCTTGGCCTCTGCCAAGAAGTCTGTGCTCAGTGGCCCACGGTGCCAGGTGGGCCCACAGCAATCCGGTATCCACGTCAGCCTGACCTGCTGGTCACAACCCCTTCTCAGGTCTGAGAAAGCCCTGTGGCTCATTGTTTATACCCCTTTGTGATAAGATGAAGCCCCGGAGTTCATTGTCATAGCTGCCCCTTCTTTGGCAGCTCCCAGAGGGATGTCATGTCTCATGGAGCGCCATGTGGGCTTGTCTCTGAGCCGAGGTCCCTGTCTCTTCTCCCCTCCTCTGCTGGGGCTCCTGCTCAGGTCAGCTGGGGCAGTTAGAGTGTCATGCCTCTGGCCAGCAATGATGGGAATTCCCTCTGCAGGCAGAACCCCAGGATGGCAGGAGAAGTGGGCGTGGTTGCTGGGACAGTCCTCCGAAATGGGTCAGGTGACCTTTCAAAATCTGGGAAGGTTAAGGGTTCCAAACATCACAACAGCACCTGGGCCATAACTTAGGAGGGTTTTTCCGGAACCATCAAACAACCACTGCCAGACGTGAGGACGAGTGTAATGCGCTGCTGGAGTGGAGGTTGTGTTGGCGTCTGGGGTTTCTGTCCCCAGGGGTTATTCAGGCCAGTGGGGTAGGGGCTATGGGGTATGTTATTTGGGACCGATGTGCCTTGCGACCAAGGAGCCCCCTGTGTTTGAGCAGGAAGGCGGGGGCTGCAGTCCCATCTGGCACCTGGGCCCAGGATTGTCACCACGGTGGTTGGGTTGAGGGGAGCACAGGGCCGGCCAGCTGGAGTCTGTAGCTCCTCAGCTGCATTTGGTGGCCAGCCCCCAGGGCCCGGGGCACCTGGGGCAGAGCCAGAGTCACAGGGCCCAGGCAGATGCTCATAGAAAAGGACTGGAGCCAGGGAGGGAGGCAGGCAGGCCCAGGCAGCCACAGCAGCCATCCAGATCACTGGGGTGCTGAAGCGTGGCTCTATGCTCTGTGCTTTATTGGAGGGTTGGCATTTATCAGGGCAAAATGAGCACAGTGTGAAGTCTGCCGTAGCCACGACCCTGAAGTGCAAGGGTGTTGTGGAAGTGGAAGGTGGTAGTTATTGTTTTTTTTTTTTTTTCCTTTTGAGTTCCAGGGACCGTGAGAGGCATGTCTTAGCAAGGAAAGACCAGAGGCCCATTTCAGCCTCATGGAACTCCTGGCAGCCAAATCGCCAAGCAGGTATTAGGGGGAAGGTCTTCCAGCAGCAATGCTAAGTCTTTCACAGATGGAGGGATCCTGTGGTTTTGACCTCCTTTAGCATGCACTCCCTGCTGGGAGGGAGGGGCCTGCTTTTCCATCATGGGTGACTCTGTTTCTCGCCAAGTTGGGGTCCTGAGACCTCAACTAAATGCTCTCCTTGTTTTTATAGGTGGGGCTTCGAGGCTCAGTGGATGTGTCATCATGGGCAGCATCCAAAGCATCTGGCCTCTGTCTCTTCAGTGAAGATGGAAGTGCAGCACATACGAGAGTGTGACCCCTGTCATCTCCCTGGTGGGTGTGCATCACAGTGGAAAGTTGTCTTGGTTCTGAACCTCTCGCCTGGGTTGAGGTTCAGGCCTTGACTTGGGTGTCTTTCTTGCTGGCTTCTGTCTTTCTTCTGGAGGGAAAGATACCATCTTCTTGTCGATTAAATTGGAGATGTACCCTTAACCAGAATGTCTAGAGTTTGCTGCTTGGGGAAAATGACTTAGTGGCACATATGGAGAAGGTTCTGCAAGTCCCTACCTCACACAAAACTTCTGAACTCCAGGCTGCCTCCGGTAGCAGAATCCTGAGTTATTGCAGGCTGACCTTATAAATAGACATTCTCTCTATGATCTACTTTCTGCCCACACTTGCTTTATTGGGCCATTCATCTAGAGCAAAGAATACCGGGCATTTTTACAAATGGGAATCTGACTGGACTTGCGCACACGTTCTCTCTCTCTTTTTCTCTCCCCTCTCCTTTTTTTTTGAGGGTGGGGTGTAGGAGTTGCAGAGGATGAGAGAGACCCTTAAGTAGGCTCCACATGCCTTGCATAGCCTGACACGGGGCTCAATCCCGTAACCCTGACATCATAACCTGAGCCAAAACCAAAAGTTGGTCCCTTAACTGAAAGAACCACACAGGCATTCTTGGACATGCTTTGTCTTTATGGAAGGGACCGTAAGAACCCCCTCCTTTTCTAAAATCTTCAGCATTGGGGAGTATTTCCATGTGTTCAGTGGTCTTAAACCATCTCAGGCCCAGAGATACGTAGCTGTTCCTGGTGGTGGAGAAAAGCCCTTGGCTCCCACATTCTCATAGATGGGGAGGAAGCCCTAACTGCCTGAACCATAGAGGTTTTCCTGCCCTGGTCCCAAAAGGTCTTCCAGAAACGCACCTTTGTAAAAGATGAAATTAATTTGCTAGCCCCCGGGTGGCGCAGTTGGGTAAGCATCTGCCCTTGGCTGAGGTCAGATTCCCTGTATCCTGGGGGATCAAGGACTGCATTGGGCACCCTTCTCCCTCTTCCCCACTGTCCGACCCCAACTGTTCTTGCTCGCTCTCTAGCTCTGTCACTCTCAAATAAGTGAAGTATATAGAAGTATTTCTAAGCATGTAATTAATTTGTAAATCCTTTGCACTTTGTGAGGACAATATTAGTAGAATTAAGGACACATTAGAGGTAGATCCCAAACCATGTGTTTGTTGAATCTTGTTGCCATTCATCCTTGTGGTCTACATACATCGATAGGTTAATGTTTTCATGAACATACATCGATCATCTTGTGTTCTGAGATTCTGAGTTAACCCTCCAACTGATATACTCATGGATCCCAGGCAGTGTTACTTCCTATGATCCAACTTCTTACCAAGAGACAGTACCTGTGTCAGTTGTGAGAGCTCGTAAAGGTAAAGTCCCCGATTCTTACTTGGCACAGTGTACACCATTGTGAGACCCTGCCTGTTTGGTGATCCTGGCCTTTAAGCACGTACTGATGGATGGGAGCAGATTTGCTTTATTTCTAGGTATTGGTCACTGGAATGGCGCATTCCACATCCCTCAGAACGGGACCCAGTTGTATGTGTTTGCAGTGTCTGAGTTTGTATCTCAATGTCACCCTAAGAAATCCTTGGGAGGTATTTGCCCAGTGATTTTTGGATTTGAGTGTCCAGGGAAGAATTTCCCCCCATTGTGTTGGTATCAGTGATTCCTCGGTGTGAGGGTGTTGTTGCTGGCTAAGGAAGAAGGGATACCTGACTCCCATTCCTTTCCTCATCACACTGGGAGGGTTTTCTTCTGTGCAAATCCTCCCAGGTCCTTCCCATGTTGGCTCCATGAGGAATGGGATTCCCACAGGGATATCATCAGCAGTCAGCCGCAGTGATGATGCAAGGGCTCCCAGCAGGTCCCTGCACCTTCGCTCCCGTGTGAGAGATGACGCACACTCTAAGAAGGTAGTGGGAGCTCAGGCCTGAGGCCCAGTTGAAGCTTCTCCCACCAGGATACAGCACTAGTGGTTCTCCCTTTATGAGTTCTCTCTTGTTGGGAAAGGGCCCATTTCTGGCAGAAGGCTCTGCCTCAGTGATGGGAGACACAGGGTTTGTACTGTGTGATTTCTGTGGTGCTGAGAAAGGTGGGCACTCTGGGTACACGTGGGACCCCCGTGATGACAGACACAGGTTTCTCTGCTCTGAGTTGTCTGCTGTCTCCAAATGTGAGAGCTGTATCTAACGGCTCTTCCATGTTGACCACATTTGTCAGGGTTCCAGCTGGTGTGGATCCTTGGATGCTGGCTAAGGGTGTGGCTGGACTAAATGCTTTCCCCTGAAGATGGCATTCAACCAGTTTATGTCTGTGGAAACATGCCCATGGCCTCAAAGGGATGCATGTTTCTGCAAGCTCTGGTACAGCAATCCCACCACATGGTTTCACCCCTGTGAGGTCCTGGGCATGAATAAGAGCAGAGCTCTCTGAATGAGGGGTCTCCCACCTTCGTTCCATCCCTAAGGTGCCTCTCCGGTGCTCTTGCTGTGTACAGAGGTGAGCACTGTCCTGGGATCATTTCCCCCATGCGTGTCATGTCTACTTTCCTTGGAAGGGTGAGTTCTCTCATGTCTTCCGAGGTTAGAGCCCTGACCAAAGGCTCTCCCACACTGGGAAGATGGGTGTGCTGTGATCCAGGATGAACGAGCTCTGATGTCACTGGCACCAGAGACACATGGCTGAAGGTTCTTCCACATTGTCAGTAAATACAAGGTTTTTCTTCCCAGGACACAACACACATGGAGTGAGGTGAGGGACATGAGACCTCTCCCTCCTGTGCCCCAGCATTGGCCAGGTTCGTGTGCAGTGTGAGCCCTCTGCTAACGGCCAGAACAGGAGGGGTTGTGGAAGGATTGCTCACTCATGTTCCTTCCTTCCTGACTCAACATCCACATTCCAGTCCCTTCATTCAGGAATAGTCTCTGCAAACCACTTTTAGTTCGGTGCGGTGTTCCTTTCCCAAATTCAGATAGATCTTTCTACATGGTAGCCTCACACCCACATCCACTGCTGATTAAATTTTAGATGTTTCCATTTCAAAGACTATACCGGTGAGTCGTGTTGAAAGCAGTGACTTTTCCAGACACTCAGGCGGTGGCTCAACTTGAGGCCCATTTCAGCCAAGAAATGAAACTCTTCAGATTTCTGGTGGGACAGCCCATATGCTCAGGGTCTTGGAAGACAGGAGATTGTGGGGAATGCTTAGCGTAGCCCATGTCCAGTGGTAGTGTGGAATGCCAGGGTTCATGACCCTGAAGATTCCCGTTGACTTGCAGAGAAGCAGACCTTTGAGATACCCCTGTGTGGGTATCCCTTCATCCTTTATAATAGGGAATGTATTGCTGTGAGCTCTTGGGTCTCGTACACACAGAATGAGTCACGGAACACTAGGTGAAAAAGTCCTGAAGTGCTGTGTGGGGACTAACAGAACAGAATGAAAGAAGGAAAGAGGGGGAGGGAGGAAGGAATACAAAGACAAAAAGATAATGCAGGGAAGGAAAGGAGGGAGGGAGGGTGGGTGGGCTTGAAAAAGGGAGAGGAGAAACTGGTAGAGAGGCATTAGGGGAAAGAAGAATTTTGAAAGTTGTGAGGCAAACATCTGAGTGTTAAGACTTGAGCTTGATGACAAAGGACAGAAATGGAGTCCTCTACTCAGGAGAAGAAACCGGTTATAGGGTATTGGTGATAAGAACCTATGGACCAGATAAACATGTGAGAGAGAGAAAGTGAACATGCTGGGGAGTTTCAGATGGGCAAACTCAACCATGCCGAGGACTGAAAGAGGTGCCATGTGTGGGTTTCAGTGCAAGAGTCACAGAAGTGTCCTGTCCTTGGAGGACACAGAATGTGCAGTGGGTTAGGTGGATGGAGTCAGAAGAGTTGACAGAAATGGGCCCGTGTTGCAGGGTTGTTTCCACAGGAGCCCTACAAGAGACAGGACTGATGTAGGAAAGACATTAGATTTCAAGGCGGATGGTCAAGAAGGAAGTCTTGAGACAGCTTTACTTGCAGAAGGTGATTTTTATTAAAGCACAGGGATATGACCCTGTGGGTAGAAAGAGTTGCTTGCTGGGGTCCTGACGGGAGGCTGACTCTCTGGAATGGCATTGGGGGAGGTCAGGCAAAAGGGAGGTTTTGCAAGAACGTTGCAGCAGGACAGAGGACACCCAAGATACAGGAGGCTTTTATCTTGCCAATTGAAGGTGGTTTTTCCTTCTAGGAAGGCATTAATAGAACGATGGTGGGGAGCTTCCTGGAGGAATGTTACCTTCCTCCTCTCACAGGTTCTTCTCAAGGGACTGCAGGTTTGAAAAGAAACTCTGTCTTCCGTACATTTCCTTCGGCCTCAGCCTCCCTCAGTGTCGTGGAGGGGAGGGAGATGTTAGGGCTTCAGGAAACGATGTTTCAGGTCTCTCGAAGTTAGCTAGCCTATTGACAAGCTAGGCTCTTCCCTGGCAATCACTAGGACATTTGTAAACTGAGGGATACTCAGGTCTTGCAGTGTTTTGATCTCTATTTGTGAAGAATCTGTTTTTTTTTTTTCCTTTCCTTGGCTTTAGTTAGGGCAGCAGAGTGCATGAGGAATATCACCCATAATATATGTTGTGGATGGGTGGTGTGGTATGCCACCTTTTGCTTTGTCCTCCGCTAGCCTTCTCCTCCCTCCTCATGTCCTCCTGAACAGTTTAGACCCTTCAGTCATTAGATTTGTTGAAGTAGGACAGTCTCTTCTTCTGTATCTTCTTCCTGCTGAATAGGGGCGTAGAACTGTCCCAGCCTCTGGGTCAGTACTGGTTATTTGGGGACCTTTATGTGTAAGAGTTGTGAATTGCAGAGACTGCTCAGTGCAGGGGAGAACTTCTGTTTGGATTTTGCTGAGTAGAGAGGACCATCTGTCCTCTGGAAATTACTGCAGTGAAGGATTTCTGGCACCACCCAGGGAATTTGTCAAGTCCTGGCTTCTTCTTTATTGGGATATTTTTGATCACTGCTTCAATCTCATTACTATATGTCAGTCTATTCAGGTTGTCAGTTTCTTCCTGGTTCAATTTTGGAAGTTTATAGTTTCCCAGGAATGCATCCATTTCATCTAGGTTGCTTAACTTATTGGCATATAACTGTTGATAATAATTTCTGATGATTGTTTCTATTTCCTTGGTGTTAGTTGTGATCTCTCCCTTTTCATTCATAATTTTATTAATTTGGGCCTTCTCTCTTTTCTTTTGGATTACTTTGGCCGATGGTTTATCGATCTTATTGATTCTTTCAAAAAAACCAGCTTCTAGTTTCATTGATGTATTCTACGTATCACTAGTTTCTATCTCATTGATCTCTGCTCTAACCTTGATTATTTCCCTTCTTTTGTGTGGAGTTGGATTAATTTGTTGTTGATTCTTCAGTTCTTTAAGATGTAGAGATAGCTGGTGTATTCTGGACTTTTCCATTTTTTTTTTTTTTTTTGAGGGAGGCTTGGATGGCTATGTATTTCCCCCTTAGGACTGCCTTTGCTCTATCCCATAGGTTTTGGACCAAAGTGTCTTCATTCTCATTGGTTTCCATGAAT
This sequence comes from Lutra lutra, assembly GCF_902655055.1. NCBI lineage: Eukaryota > Metazoa > Chordata > Mammalia > Carnivora > Mustelidae > Lutra > Lutra lutra. The sequence goes on from NC_062282.1 coordinate 163,494,224, forward strand.
TGCTTAAGTTCTTTGATTTCCTGGTTGATCCAAACATTCTTAAGCGAGGTGGTCTTCAGCTTCCAGGTGTTTCAATTCCTTCCAAACTTTTCCTTGTGGTTGAGCTCCAGTTTCAAAGCAATGTGATCTGAGAATATGCAGGCAATAATCTCAGTCTTTTAGTATCGGTTGAGCCCTGATTTGTGACACAGTATGTGGTCTATTCTGGAAAAGGTTCCATGTGCACTCGAGAAGAATGAGCATTCTGTTGTTTTAGGGTGGAATGTTCTGTATATATCTGTGAGGTCCATCTGGTCCAATATGTCATTCAATGTGCTTGTTTCTTTATTGATTTTCTGCTTGGATGCTCTATTACTGAGAGTGGCATGTTAAGATCTCCTACTATTAATGTATTCATATCAGTATGAGTCATTATCTTGATTAACAGTTTTCTTATGTAATTGGCTGCTCCCATATTGGGGGCATAAATATTTACAATTGTTAGATCTTCTTGGTGGATAGTCCCTTTAAGAATGATGTAGTGTCCTTCTGTATCTCTGACTACAGTCTTTAGTTTAAAATCTAATTTATCTGATATAAGAATCACTACCCCAGCCTTCCTTTGAGGCCCATTGCCATGAAAGTGTATCCTTAGGTTCAAAATGGGACTCTTGTAGACAACATATGGATGGGTGCTGTCATTTTAACCCATCTGCAACCCTGTATCATTTTATGGGCACATTTAGGCCATTCACCTTGAGAGTGATTATTGAGAAATACGTTTTTATTGACATCGTGTTACCTGTGAAGTTTTTGTTTCTATAGATTGTCTCCAAATATTTCTGTTTAATGATAGTCTTAGGTTTTTTCCTCTTTTATAGGACCCCCGTTAATATTTCCTGCAGTGTTGGCTTGGTGGTCACATACTCTTTTAAACCTTCCCGGTCTTGGAAGCTCTTTATCTCTCCATCCATTTTGAGTGTCAGACTTGCTGGATAAAGTATTCTTGGCTGCATGGTCTTCTCATTTAGTGCCCTGAATACATCTTTCCAGCCCTTTCTGGCTTGCCAGGTTTCTGTGGGCAGGTCTGTCATTATTCTGATGGGCTTTCCTCTGTACATAAGGAATTTCCTTGCCCTAGCTGATTTCAAGAGCTCTTGTGTACAATTATGATTCATCACTTTCACTATCAGGTGTCTCGAGGTCTTTCTGGATTCTATAATCTTGGGGGTAAACCTTTATGCCTCTAATACATGAATGCTGGTTCCATTCACGACATCAGGAAATTTTTCATGGAGAATTTGTTCAACTTTATCTTCTAGTCTTCTTTCTTTCTCCTCCCCCTCAGGGATTCCATTAATTCTGATGTTGGAACTTTTCATGGTGTCGTTTATTTCCCTAATTCTGTTTTCGTGGCTTCTAAGCTGTTTGTTCCAGGTTTCCTCCTGATCCTTTTTCTCTATCTGTTTGTCCTCCAGATCACTAATTTTATCTTCTGCCTCAGTTACCCCAGCTTTTAGAGAATTTAGATTAGATTGGAACTCATTGAGAACATTGTGAACATCATCCCTGGTGGCTTTCACTTCTGCCCTAATCAATTCCATTTTGTCATCAAAGGCTTTTTCCAACCTAACTATTGCCTGGATAATTGTTAGACTGAATTCCATTTCCAATATACTGTCTACTTCCATATCCAATAGCTCTGATGCAGGAGGCCCAGTTTCTGAATTTTTCTTCTGTTGGGCAAAAGCCTGTGGTTCTGCCTGCTGGGTGGCGAGGCTCCCTCACCCTCATGGGCGCTGCCACCCAGACACTCTCAGGCTTCCAGTGGCTCAGGGACCAAGACCTGGCTTCTTTGCTGCACTCTATCTGGCTCAGCCCCTGTGGTCGAGTCTTGGGTTGGCGGGCTTAAGCACTTGTCCCTTTCCGCCTGATTTCCCCAATTTCCACCTACGATCTTTGCTCTTTTTGATTGCTTTCAACCACTCTCCAAGTTAATGCTGGTCCCCAGTCGCAGGGCACTCTCATATTGGGGTATTACTTTCCAATGGGTCGCTTCTGGTGGCTCCTTCCCCCTTTTGTTTGTCTTTTGATATCAGTCCGATGTTCCCACTCCGCTTTACCTGCCCACTAGTGTCCTCTGCCCCTGTAGAGATCCAGACGTGTATAATTCTAATGTCAGGCTGATTTCATGGGTGATCAGTGTTCTTTGGTATGGTAATCAGCTCACTTTAGGCGACAGTTTGAAATGGCGGTGCCTCCTACTTCTCCGCCATCTTGTCTCCCCTAGAATTGTCTAGTTATATATTTTTAAAGAGCTAGTGTGAAGAGTGTTTTTTTTTTTTACATTTTCCACCTTTTTTTACATTTATATTTTAGTTTTATTTACATTCAAGTTAGCTAACATACACTGTATTGTTAATTAAGGGGTAGAATTTAGTGATTCATGAGTTCTATATAGCACCCAGTGTTCATGACATCAAGGTCCCTCCTTAATGCCCATCAGCCAATTACCCCATCCTCTAACCCACTTCCCCTCCAGCAACCCTCAGTATATACCCTATTTAGTTAAGAGTCTCTCATGGTTTGTCTTTCTCTGTTTTTAGCCTGTTTTATTTTTCTTTCCCTTCCCCTATATTCATCAGTTTTGTATATTAAATTCCACATAGGAGTGAAATATTATGGTCTTTGTCTTTCTCTAAGTGCCTTATTTCACTTAGCATGATATCCTCCAATTCCATCCACACTGTTGCAAGGGAAAATATTTCCATATTTTGTTTGTTTGTTTGTTTTTAGTTTTTTTGTTGCTGTTGTTGGCTGAGTAATACTCCATTGAGTATGTATACCAAGTCTTCTTGATTCATTATTCAGTGAATGGACATCAAAGTTCTTTCCATAGTTTGGCTTTTGTGGACATTGCTGGAGTAACACTGGGGGCATGTGCCTCTTCTAATCACTATATTTATACCCTCTGGTTAAATACCTAGTAGTGAACTGCTGGGTCATAGGGTAGTTCTATTTTTATCTTTCTGAGGAACCTCTGTACTATTCCCAGAGTGGCTGCACCAGTTTACATTCCCACCAGCAGTGTAAGAGGGTTCCCCTTTTTCTACATCCTTGCTAACATAGGTTCTCTCCTGGGCTGTTCATTTGAGCAATCTGATTGGTGTGAGGTGGTATCTCATGATGGTTTTGATCTGTGTTACTCTGATGAAGAGTGATGTTGAGGATTTTTTTCATGTGTCTGTAAGCCATTTATGTGTTCTTTGCAGATTTGTCTGTTCATTTCTTCTGGCAATTTCTTGATTGGACTTTTTTGGGGGTTGATTATTGAGTTTGATGAGTTCTTCTTAGATTTTGGAGACTAGACCTTTATTTAGGTCAGTTGCAAATATCTTCTTCCATTCTGTATTCTGCCTTTCAGTTTTGTTGATTGTTTCTTTTGCTATGCAAAAGCTTTTTTTCCTGATCAAGTCCCAGTGGTTCATGTTGGGTTTTGTTTCCCTTGCCTCCGGCAAGAAGTTGTATTGGCCAAGGTCATAGAGGTTGTTGCTTGTGTTTTACTCTAGGATTTTGATGGATTCCTTCCTCACAGTTAGGTCTTTCATCTATTTTGAGTTTGTTTTTGTGTATGGTGTTAGAAAGTGGTGAGGTTCATGCTTCTGCCTGTGGCTGTCCAATTTTCACAACATCATTTGTTGAAGAGACTGTCTTTTTTTTCCCCATTGGATATTCATTCCCCTTTGGCAATGACTCAGAGACCATAGAGTTGAGGGTCCATTCCTGAGTCTTCCAATATGCTCCATGGATATAGGTGTATGGTTTGTGCGAGTACCATACTGTCCTGGTAATTACAGCTTTGAAATACAACTTGAAGTCTGGAATTGTGATGCCACCCATTTTTATTCTCCTTGTCAACATTCCATTGGCCTCTTGGATTGTTTTTTGGTTTTACACAAATTGTAGGATTGTTTGTTCCAGCTCTCTGAAAGATATTGAGGGTATTTTGATAGAGATTGCATTGAATGTGTAAATTTCTTTGCGTAGCATAGCTATTTTCTTATGTAATTGGCTGCTCCCATATTGGGGGCATAGATATTTACAATTGTTAGATCATCTTGGTGGATAGTCCCTTTAAGAATGATGTAGTGTCCTTCTGTGTCTCTGACTACAGTCTCTAGTTTAAAATCGAATTTATCTGATATGAGAATCGCTACCCCAGCCTTCTTTTGAGGCCCATTGGCATGAAAGATGCTTCTCCATCCCTTCACTTTCAGTCTGGGTGTATCTTTAGGTTCAAAATGGGTCTCTTGTAGACAACATATGGATGGGTCCTGTCATTTTATCCAATCTGCAACCCTGTGCCATTTTATGGGCGCATTTAGGCCATTCACATTGAGAGTGATTATTGATAGATACGTTTTTATTAACATCGTGTTACCTTTGAAGTCTTTCTTTCTGTAGATTGTCTCTATATTTCTGTTCAATGTTATTCTTAGGATTTTTCCTCTTTTATAGAACCCCCCTTAATATTTCCTGCAGTGTTGGCTTGGTGGTTGCATAGTCTTTTAAGCCTTGCCGGTCTTGGAAACTCTTTATCTCTCCATCCATTTTGAATGTCAGTCTTGCTGGATAAAGTATTCTTGGCTGCATGTTCTTCTCATTTAGTGCCCTGAATATATCTCGCCAGCCCTTTCTGGCTTGCCAGGTCTCTGTGGACAGGTCTGACGTTATTCTGATGGGTTTTCCTCTGTAAGTAAGGAGCCTCTTTGTCCTAGCGGCTTTCAAGAGATTATATCTACAATTATGATTCCTCAATTTGACTATTAGGTGCCTTGATGTTTTTCTGGAATCTCTAATCTTGGGTGGAGACCGTTCGGCCTCTAGTACATGAATGCTAGTTCCATTCGCAAGATTGGGAAATTTTTCATGAAGAACTTGTTCCACTATATCTTCTAGACTTCTTTCTTTCTCCTCCCCTTCAGGGATTCCAATAATTCTGACATTGGAACGTTTCATGGCATCATTTATTTCCCTGATTCTGTTTTCATGGTTTCTAAGCTGTTTGCTCCAGGCTTCCTCTTGATCCTTTCTCTCTATCTGTTTGTCCTCCACATCCCTAATTCTATCTTCTGTCTCAATTACCCAAGCTTTGAGAGAATTTAGATTAGATTGGAACTCACTGAGAGCATTGTGAACCTATCCCTGGTAGCTTTTAGCTCTGCCCTAACATTGTGGGCATCCTGTCTGGTCGCTTTCAGCTTGGCCCTAATCAATCCGTTTGGTCATCCATGGCTTTCTCCAACCTAGCTATTGCCTAGATAATTGTTAGCCTGAATTCTCTTTCTGACATATTGTCTATGTTGATAGCCATTAGCTCTGTTGCAGAAGGCCCATCCTCTGTATTTTTCTTCTGTTGGGCATTCCTCCTCCTAGTCATTGGTGAGAGATGACTGAACAGATGTAGCTGGTTGTATCGAACATGGTGGTGTCTGGGTGCACCCTGGAACACTTCTGAGCAATCAGGATTCCCCACCGAAATGAGAGAAAAAAGAAAAGAAAAAGAAAAAGAGAGAGAGAGAGAGAGAGACAGGAAAGAAGGGGAAGATGAAACAGAAGGTTCAGCCCAAATGGGCCCCAAGGTAAGATTTATGAGGTATACAAACAAAAACAGACAAACAAAAAGACTGATAAAAGTATGTAAGAAAAACAATCTGAAGGGTTTGAAGAGGTGGGCGGGTGGGAGGTTGGGGGAACCAGGTGGTGGGTATTAGAGAGGGCACAGATTGCCTGGAGCACTGGGTGTGGTACAAAAACAATGAATACTGTTATGTTGAAAATAAATTAAAAAATGATTAATAAAAAAAGTATATAACAAAAGAAAAAAAATATATATGCAAATAAAGGAAGAACCTTGTCGAAAAGAACCCTAAGTTTAAGATTTATATACTATCAGGACAAACACAAAAACACAGAAACACTGGTGGAAGAAAAAGATGGGGGAGTGGTTATACATTCTCAGTGTGTGCGAAGAAGGTTGTTTTGATTCTTCCTGGATGTATCTTGATATCTTTGTTAAGGGACTCAACTTTCCTAGGCTAAAGGGGGATTAAAAATTGGTTTAACTATAGGGATAGTATTGATTGGGGAAAGGGAATTACTTTGAAGTTTAACTCTATATGAATATTAGAAAATAAAAATAAAAAAGGATAAACTAGACTAAACTAAACTAAAATTTTTTAAAAATTAAAAAATAGAAATGCAAAAGAAAAGCACAGGTGTATGTATCAAAAAGTTCAGGTTAGAAGGTTATTATGGAATTTGATGTACTGGACAGCTCGCTGTGATGGTAAATAGGTTAAAAAATTATCTATATAAAAAAATGAGCCAGAATAGTGGGAAAAATTAAAAATAAAAGTTGTCCTATGAAGTAGTGGTGGTTGTTCTCTTGTAGTCTTTTTTTTTTCTTTCCTTGTGGGTTTTCTGGAGGAGGGGCCTGCCACGTGGGTTTTCAGTCAATGATGTTCCCTGAGTTAAGTCCTCCAGTCCCCCTCAAGGGGGTGGGCTCTGAGGAAACCAGTTTTTTCAGGCTTTTGTTCTCTGCAGGTTTTTATGTTTGTTCACCTTTTTTTTTTCTTCTTCTCGCCTTGACCGCTTTTGATGGTTTTTGTAGGTTTAGAGGAAAGCAAACCGCACCCTGACCTCTCTCTCAGAGAGAAGCCTCAGTCTGTTCTTCTGTGAGTGTTGCAGAGCCCATATAAATCCCCCCTTGGCCGCTGGCAGAGCAGGTTCCGAGTCGTGGTCCTGGGGATGCAGGATCTTCTGCTTCAGCTGTTTGGGCAGCTCCAGACTGCCAGAGAGGTTCCAAGCAGTGATCACACACTGAGATTTTCCCACTGGCCTGGGCTGGGAGTGCCTGGTCTTTTTGGGTCTAAGAGCGCCCGGCTTGTGTGCACCGCTTTCAGGGGAGGCTGTGGGTCACGAGCACGTCTCAGGCTCTGAGAATGGGGTGCAGGTCTGAAAGCACCAGGCTGGGCCTTCACGCACCTCTCTCAGGGGAGAGTTTGGGGCGTGCGTCTTAGGCTGCCCACTGGTGTCTTCTGCCCCTGTAGAGATCCAGACGTGTATAATTCTGATCTCAGGCTGATTTCATGGGTGATAGGAGTTCTTTGGTAGGTAATCAGCTCACTTTAGGGTACATGTAGAAAAGGCGCCTCCTCCTACTTCCCCGCCATCTTGTCCTCCCTCTTCATAGCATAGCTATTTTAATAACATTTGTTCTTCTAATCAATGAGCATGGAATAGTTTTCCATTCTTTGGTGTCTCCCTCAACTTCTCTCATAAGAGTTCAGTAATTTTCAGAATACAGGTCTTTTACCTCTTTGGTAGGGGTCAATCCTGGGTATCATATCTACCATGTTAGTAGATAGCTCTCCTTTTTCATTCAGGATTTTATTTATTTGGGTCTTTCTCTTTTATTTTTGAGAAGTCTGCCTAGGGTTTCATCCATCTTATTCATTCTTTCAAAAAACCAGCTCTTAGTTTCATTGATCTGTTCTACTTTTTTTTTAAGTATTTTATTTATTTATTTGACAGAGAGAGAGAGGGATCACAAGTAGCCAGAGAGGCAGGCAGAGAGAGAGGAAGGGAAGCAGACAGCCTGATGCGGGGCTCGATCCCAGGACCCTGAGACCATGACCTGAGCTGAAGGCAGAGGCTTAACCCACTGAGCCACCCAGGTGCCCCTGTTCTACTTTTTAAAAAATTTCTGTATCATTGATTTGCACTCTAATCTTTATTATTTCTCTTCACCTGCTGGATTTAGGCTTTATTTGCTCTTCTTTCTTTGGATACTTTATATTTAAGGTTAGGTTGTGTATTTGCTAATATAATTTGTTTCTTAAGAAAGGCTTTTGTTGTCATTACTTCCCACTTGGGACTGCCTTTGCTGCATCCCAAAGACTCGTAGTTGTTCTACATTCATTTTCATTTGCTTCCATGTATTTTTAAATTCTTGTTTAATTTCCTGATTCTCCATTCATTCTACAGTAGGATGTTCTTTATCCTCCACATAGTTGTGGTCCTTCCACATTTTTTCTTGTAATTAACTTCAAGGTTCATAGTACCGTGGTCTAAAAATATTCATGTTATGATGTCAATATTTTGGTACTTGTGAGACCTAATTTCTCAGCTACTATGTGATCTCTTCTGGAGAATGTTCCATGTAACCTCCCAAAGTATGTTTTTTCTGATGTTTTCAGAGGCAATGCTCTGCATATCTCCATGAAGTCCATCTGGTCCAGTGTGTCATTCAAAGCCCATGTTTCCTTGTTGATCTTCTGCGTAGATGATCTGTCCATTGCTGTGAGTGGGTTCTTAAAGTTCTCTTGTATTACTGTATTCTTATCAAAATTCTTTAATTTTGTAATTCATTGGTGTGTATATTTGGCGGCTCCCAAGTTAGGGGCATACATGTTTACAGTTGTTAGATCTTTTCATTGGGTACACCCTTTTTATTATGTTATATTGTCCTTCTTCATCACGTATAATAGCCTTCAGTTTAAAATCTAATGTGTCTAATATAGAAGGATGGATCCTCCAGCATCCCTTACATGCCCATTAGCATAATAAATGATTCTCCATGCCTTTGATTTCAATCTCGACGTGTCCTTGCCTCTGCAGTGCGTCTCTTGTAAGCAGGATATTGATGGTTCTTGTTTTTCTTTTAATCCATGTTTATACACTATATCTTTTGATCGGGACATTGAGTCCATTTGCACTCAGAATGATATTGAAAGGTATGAATTCAGTGCCATTGTATTACCAGTAAAGTTGCTGTTTCTGTATATTGTCTCTGTTCCTTTCTGGATTTTTGTTACCTTTGGGCTCTCTCTACACTCAGAGGATCCCCAAAAATGTTTCTTTCAGGATTGGTTAGTGTTCACAATCCTTAAGTTTTGTTTGCCCTGGAAAACTCTTTATCTCTCCTACTCTGAATGACAGGCTCCCTGAACTACATATTCCTGGCTGCACATACCTGTTTTGCACATTGAATATATCATGCATTGCTTTCTGGCCTTCCCGATGTCTGTGGACAGGTGTGCTGCCACCCCTTTGTATCTACCTTAGTGGTTAAGTTTCTCTTGTCCTGAGCTGCTTTCAGAATTTTATCTTTATCACTGCACTTTGAAAGCTTGACTCTTATATGTCAAGATGTTGACATATTTTTATTTTGATTCTGAGAGGAGTTCTCTGTACCTCCTGGGCTTGAGTACATGTTTCCTTCTGATAGGTGGGAAAGTCCTCAGCTCCAATTTGTTGAAATAAACCTTTTCCCCTTCTGTCCCTCTTGTCATCTTCTGGTACCTCTATTATCAGGATATTATTTCACTTTATGGAAGTGCTGAGTTCTCAAAATCTCCCTTGGTGATCCAATGATTTTCTTTCTCTCTTTTTTATCTTCCTTATTTTCCATTATTTTATCTTCTATATCACTGACTTCCTCTTCTGCCTCATTCACAGTACTTCCCATAGTCTTCATTTGGGACTCAATCTCTGTAATAGCATTTTTAATTTGGGTCTGTCTAGATTTGTGTTCTTTTATTTCTACAGTGAGGGATTTTCTATTGTCTTCTATGCTTTTATTAGCCTGTCTAGTATCTTTTGAATCATTGTTTTGAGTTCTAGTTTAGATATTTGAATTATATTCATAGTGATACAAACCCAGGTAGTGAGTACTACCTCCAGTTCTTTAATTTCAGGTGAATTTCTCCATCTCATTATTGTGTCCAGAAAAGAAAAAAAGAAAGAAAAAATAAAATATAATGAGATGAATAAAACTAAATAAAATTTTAAAAGGACTAAATAAGTATTCCTTAAATAAATTTTTAAAAGGACTAAAAATTATTAAAAACAGATGAAAAATAAGAAAAAAACTGAAAAAATAAATAAAAGGCTAAAACATAAAAATACAAAGAATGCTACCTAGTGTTTTCCCTTAAAGGTGAAGCTTTGCACCCCTCTATGATCAGTAAACTTGACAGGAGTGAGGCGTTTGTGATGGTCTTCTGGGGGATGGTTCTGTGGCACTGATTCTTAGGTGTGCTTTAGCTGGAGCAAATGCACCTCTCCTAAGCGGAGGCAGACCACCAGGTAATCCACCCTGGATTCCAGTATGTGGCCGTCTATTACTCCCTGAAGGCTTACAGCACCAATGGGTGGGATGAATATGGCTTCACCCTGCTTTCTACCCAGAAGCTGAAAATTTGCACCCCAACTCTTCAGTGAGCTCTCACAGGAAAGCATTCCATCAGTTTTATCTCCTTGGTTTCTGTCAGAATTCTGTGTTCACCCAGCCAGTGACAAAGATTTTTATCTCAGGCATGCGACTGAATTCCAACTCTAATTTCTATGGGTTTCTGTGGCAGGCACAGAGTCATGCTGTACCTCCTGGAATTTAGCGGTCTTGCCATGCTTCTGCTTTTTTTTTTCTCTTTTGGTGGACTCTTCCCAGAAATGCGGTCACCCACCTGTGCTGTGATTTGAAGTTTAGGACTACATAGAGCAAAAAGCCAGCACCTAGCCTCATGGTTTTCAGCCAGCTTTCCCCAACTGATATCTGAGGATTCTGAAGCATTCAGTCCCCAACTATTCTTGTGACCCCCATGATCCTCATGCTGCCACACCTGGGATTCTACCCTGCTTCACCACATGAACACTTTTAATCCAGGGACATCCCCCACAGTAGTAAACTTAAACGTTTCAGTTGTGTACTTCTTTGCTGATAAAACTTTTTGGTAGCCTCCTTAGCCCAGGCTCCTCTGCTCTGCTGTATCCACAGCTGTATCACCCACACAACTTATTCCCACCCATGCCACTCAAACTCTGAAGCTGCAGCATGCATCTCAGTAGGAGATGGAGGTAGCTCTTGAAGTGGATCAGGTTCTTGTTCTGGGGCTGGTGCTGTAGCTTCATGAAGAGAAAGTATCCACACCATGATTGACTTTTTGTGTCCTAAATAAAGGAAACATGTCCCATCACTCAATGTTGTCTGAGGCCATGAAGGAACCCCTGGGAGGTCTCTCTTCATGGCTGGTCATGGGCACAGATATCTGAGTTTACTCATTACTCCTGGCCTATCACAGTTGGTAGAGACTTGCTCTGTTTGGCCCAAGCTGTTCCAGTCCATATAAGGCACCCCTTGTCCTCCTCACCTCAGCAACTCTCTGGTTATCCTCCCTCTGCAACTGCCCCCTTCTTGTGTTCTCTTCTCTATAATAAATAAAATCCTAAAAAAATTAAAGATTGAGCATAAAGGTGTATATATAGGCCTTCAAAACCAGAATGGAAACAACCTTCTATGTGTATTTGTCATCTTTCCCCTAGTGCTGATGGTGTCAGAGGTGCAAGACAACCCATGGAGTAAGAAGGCCCATGGTGGAGGGACTCTTGGTTCCTGAAAGACCACATGAAGGAGTTTTGTCTCTAAACTGAAGATTCACTCAGCACTCTCATGTGGGGAAGTTTATGGTGACAAACTACCAAAGTTTGGGGAGTTATTTGGTAATTCAGCATAACATAATATACCTACAACATGTTGAAATCAACAAGTAAACTTTAATCCTTAACAGCCTAGAACCTATAAAATATGACCAGAGAAGCACCCAGCTTCCTCAGCCAGTAGGGCATGTGGTACTTGATCTCAGGGTCATGAGTTTGAGCCCAACATGGAACATAGAGTTTCCTTAGAGTGGGGGAAAGAAAGGTTTTACACATGATGAGACTTCATTCATCTACTGGGCTCTGAGCACTCAGATGGTGCCAGTGTTTATCAGGCAACCACTTTCTCCCTCTAGGAGCTCAGGGTCTAGAGGGGAAGATGGAAAAACATGAGCCAAGAGGTGAATGAAAAGAGCATTTGCCCCATAAGAAAAGAGCAAGGGACTATAACTGGGTCCTGAGCTCCACCATGTGAGGGGTGTGAGAAGGCTGTGCTGAGATGGAATTGAGAATTCCTGTGGCAGGAAAATGAGGAGACAGCCCTGCACTAATCAGTATATTTAGCCTGGCAGAGGGCACCATGGTGCAGAGGATTGGAAACAATATGACATTACTGCACTGGAGTTAGAAATAAGGCCCAGGGAATTGGCAGAAGCTGAAGAGAGGATCAGGGAGGAAGGGGAGGAGGGCCAAGGCCTGGGGCAGGTGGACAGTATCAGTACCCCGCTCCTAGTTCTGTGTGACCACATGATCCCACACTCAGTGGCTTAACCAACAAACAATTTTGCACAGTCTCAGAGGATCAGGAATCCATGAGTGCCCAGCTAGAGGCTCCTGCCAGAGCTTCTCAGTACTTTGGGGCTGTTGAAAACATCAAGGCTGAGAACCTGAGCTCACTTAGGGTTGTTGGCAGGATTCATTCCATCTCAAAGGCCTGAGTTCTTCTGTTTGTTGTTGGCCCTCACTGGGATGTAACGTGCCCATGTCTGGGTCATGGCTCAACATAGGGGCTTGTACTCCTGAGTGAAGATCTGAGAGAGAATAGGGGTCAGAGTCAGCATAGGACTGGGCAATGAGCTTTCATAACTAAATCTCAGAAGGGGCTTGTGGGTCATGTTGCTATGTTCTGTGGAATGGTAGGAATCACTAAGTCCAGACGACACTCCAGGTGACAGGGTTACACAAAGATTTATAAACAGGATTTGGGATTTCAGGGATCCACTGAGAGGAGAAAGTGAAGACCTCAGCATGGTTAGGGCATTGCCCAGAATGGTTAGAAGGCTGAAAGAGGCATGAACCCAGCTCTTTGAGTGTCCTCAAAGTAGGGACACTGGATGCATATAACCATTCACTGGAGAGCTCTGGGAAAAGTTGTGTTGAAAGAAGTGGCTACAGACATGGAAATGGCATAAGGGTGAGTGTGAGCTTTGATGTCCTAGATAGGAGGCATTCCAGCAAGTTCTTGTCTGAGGGGCAGCCCAGCTCATGGCAACACACTGAGTGAAACTCTATCCACATCACACCCAATGGAAAGAAGTTAATGGCTCTCAGTACAGGGTATGCAGTCTCTAGGCATAGGGGTGAATTCTGAACTTCAGAGGGCAAGGCTCCAATCCCTTCTTGCTTTTAAAATTAGAAAGCATATGATCTTGGGAAGCTATTATCCACCCCTCTGCAGGTGAGGCTGCCACCTTCTGGGACTCCAGAATTTGAGCACTGATGAACACATGTGTACACACATGAGAGAGTGTGTGTGTGTGCACGTGCATGCATGCTTGTGCATGCACACACACACACACACACACACACATCAGTAGGAACTGTAGAGTGATATCTGACCAATAGCAGACCCAGAGAAGATAAGAAGAGGAAGAAAATATGGTTGGAGCTCTTTATTACATGTGACACCATTTCTCCATGATCACAGATATTATCCCACAAATGCCTATAGACATATGGAGGAAGTCCATGCTAGAATCATCTGTATTGTACAGACAAGATGCAGACCACCCCTGACAGGGATAATGTCTTATCCAGGGACACAAACAGGTAAGATTGGAGAGCTGTTCCTGAAGACACGTGTGTTTCCAAGCTGGGGCCCTGGCTGCTCCCAGATCTTCCTTAGGGGCCTGTGGAGAGGGGTGTGTTGGTGTCATTGTGTACAGATGTGGCCTTGAATGCAGAATGGGGATGAGCAGATGGCAACCCTGAGCACTGTTTGTGTAGGTGTCAATCCAGGAGTGGACTTGGGTAGGTGATCTCAGGCAGTGAAGTTACTTCCTTGACTGTAGACCCCAACAGAATTTGGAACCCCTGCAAACAGGCTTCCACATTCTAGTGTAGTCTAGCACCACAGTTAATTAGCTAGAGACATCCAATATTGAAAGATGTTCTCCTGGTGTTTGCCTACTTCCCAGGACTCTGGCTCCCAGAAAACCCAGGGGAATGACTTTTTCACATGCTGCAGATATTGGCTCAAACCTCATGGGCAAAGCCTCAGGGCATTTGGCAGGAAGTTTGATAAGGTAATACAGAACAGCTTATGTCAGACCAAGCCACACCTCTGAGCCACCCCAGGGCAGCCTCGTCCTCTCCTCTGGAATTTCTGGCAAAGAGGTATATGTGGGGTTCCTGCCACTGGGGCTGAGGGGGTTGCAAGATAGTGGATACCCTAGTGATCCCTTTATGTTCACACCAATGTCATGGTGGGCAGGGTGGAAAGGATTCCTGAGGTGCATCTCAACTCTCTCAGAGCTCATCCAAAGCGCTAAAGCTGTGTAACATTTCTCTCCTTGGTGGAGGTATGTGCATACTGGGGTGTGGTGTGTCTGGAATGGAGTGCCCTGGGTCTGAGGACCAGCAAAGGCAGCCAGATAGGGCTCTAAGGCCTCCTGCTTGGTTGCTGGGCACTGTCTTTACAGAACTCCACACAGGAGATTGGGCAGGAGCTGAATGTTGAGATCCTCTGCTCTACCTCCTTGAAGGACAACAGGTGCCCCCAAATGCCAACAGAGTCCAGTGCTGGCTCAGGGTGAGTGCAAGTGCTGGGGACATCCATCCCCCAGGGTCCCAGTGGAGAAGAAAGGGACCCATGTCCCAGAAGCCAGCCTAGTACTGCTGTGTGCTTCCTCCTATAGTTCTGAACCCACATGAATCTGCATCACCATCTCCTTTTCAAACCTGCTCTCATTGCCCTTTTCAAAACTGCCCCTACCTTGGCCAGATGTAGAGTCAGTGTCCACATATTTGTAATAATATCAGAAAAGAGACTTTAAACTATGTCTCACGCCATTTTTCTGGAATCCTTGTGCTCCCAGGTGTCCCCACTGACCTGACAGTCCTCCCCAAGTTCTGCAAGTCTTGCACATGATCATGGTGAGTTGGGAGAATTTTACCCAAAGGAACATGTTGTCAATGGTACTATGTCTCTTGTTCTGCCTCTTCGTTTTGAGGAAACACATCCTTGGGGCCCCTCCAGGGTCAGGATCAGGGGCTTCATTCTGCTGCACAACATTCCAGAAGGCCAGTCATTTGTCACAGCCACTGAGACCTTCAGTGATGCAGGACTTTGATGTGATTCTCTTTTGTTGCTAAATCATAGTGCTACACTAAACATCCTACATGCCATAATATCCTGAGCTGTCTCACTTAAGAAAATGTCTCTGTGTTCTCATCTCAAGAATGGAATCTGTTATCAGAAACCACAGGATTGATGCCGTTCATGCAGGGGGTTGCTGTCAATACTCAGTTCACAATCTGACCTGAGATACTATGAAGTTCAGACTTCACCGACTTCGATTCTTTGTATGTCTACCAAGAAAGGTTTTTCTTTTTCCTTAAAGATTTGTTAATTTATTGGTTGATTGACTTATTTGAGAGAGGCAGGGGGAGAGTGGGGAGAAGCAGAAGGGGAGACAGTATCCTCAAGCCAACTCTGACCTAAGTACGCAGCCCTACAAGGAGCTCCATCTCAAGAACTTAAGATGATGACCCGAGCCAAAACCATGACTCCTAGGATTAAGCCAAGGAAACACCCAGTCACCTGATTGTTTTTATGACTGTGGGACCTCTTGTCCCACCTCTTGCCATAAGCCACTGGAATCTTGGGGTTTCGATCAGTGCTCCAACCCCTAAACCTCCTGGTGGCTACAGAACTGACTCATGTCTCTCCTATGTTTCACATAAGGTGAAATATGGATCACTGATGAGGAGGAGTGAGACCTGTGTGCTATGGACAAACCGGGCCAACCTGTTAAATAAGCAAATGCAACATCTGGTGCCTAATTTCCTAGGAAGAGAACTCAGCTATGCCTACATGTTCCTGGGCACATAACGAGCCATTGCCGCTACCCAGGAGGTGTTGGACTTCCTGTTTGCAAGATGAACGCCCTGTCCCTAAGGGCCCAGTTGGATTTGGCCACCACTTGCTGTGAGTCGTGGAAATGTCCCCAAACTTCCTGAACCTCAGTTTGTTCCTCTGACTTGGCCAGAGTTACGTTAGGGACTCACGAAGTCTTGAAAGGAAAGGCACCTGGGTGCCTGGGCCTGTGAAAAGGTCTGCTAGAGAGCCTCTGGCTGTACTCATTTATTATTGTCCTGCTTGCCATGATGAAACCTCTGTCTCATCCCTCACCAACACTATGATCTTGAGTTGGGCTCTTTTGTCATTTGAAAGAGAGATCCGAGACTCTATTTGGGGTCTGTGTCTGGGTGAAAGCTGGGATCCCCGGGGTTCAGAGGTGTTCCAAGGCCCACTCAGATGACTGTGATGGGCTGGTTGGGGCCCTTTCATTCAGAAAGTATTCAGGAAGCCCCACTAGGTGCAGGTGCTTCTCTAGGACTTGACTGTGATCCCTGTGCAGAGCAGACGGCAGCCCAGGTCTCCAGAGTAGTCAGGAGTCAGACAGTGATATTGGGCACAATGAGAGGTAGCATCCACAGGACATTTCATGTGATGCCCCCTCCCTCCTCTAGATATGGGTGCATCCTCCAGTTGTGATGAAGTGGGCATAGCCAAGGAGCAGTGAAACATGAGGGATTTTCCACTGATGCAGGAGGGCCTTCCCTCTCCACCAGAGCAGCAAGGGAACTGTGAGTTGGAGGGACTCTTGGATCCTCATCACACACATTGTGATTCTTCCTCAAGCATGAAGGTCTGAGAGTTTCTTCTGGAGAAAGGAAGGGGCCCTGGTGGAGCTGTGGGTGTGGGTACTGTGGGACAGCAGAGGGGAAGGGAGGACAGCTTTAGCCCCTAAGAGAGTCATTCCCCATCACCGCGCCTTCTCTCCTGTGTCTCTATCCCAATCCTGGGACCTAGAAGAGAGTCTGTGGAACCAGCACACTCAGAAATATGTTGGAACCTGGTCACTGGGTGCTCAGAGGGTTCTCAGGAGACCCAGTGAGGGGATAGGCACCAGAGATTCCAAACCCTGTGGGAGATTAGTGTCAGTGGAAGGAGACCCACTCATGGCACCTAGTGAATAAGGAAGCACATGGGCACAGGAGGTAACTTCTGAAGCATTGGGAGGGTCCTGGGAAGGCCTGGCTAGAGACAGAATCCCTTTGTTCTCTCCTTGGTTGGATCTTCAGAGAGCAGTGGTGTGTGCAATCAGG
Organism: Lutra lutra; assembly: GCF_902655055.1. Lineage (NCBI taxonomy): Eukaryota > Metazoa > Chordata > Mammalia > Carnivora > Mustelidae > Lutra > Lutra lutra. The sequence goes on from NC_062282.1 coordinate 163,511,315, forward strand.
GTAATTAAGAGGCCAGACACCACCCCTCCCTGGGCACATGCAGTTTAGTTCAAGTGGCAAGTGCACAAGGAGACAGACTGAGGAGTATGTCCAGATCTGCCATGAATGACAGAAATGGTCCCACCATTCATCAAGATCTCCCACTCACTGAGGCTCTTGCCAGCCTGTTGTCTGTATCAGGATTGCCAGATCACATGTAGATAAGGAATAGGACTGGTCTCTGATGGAAGCTGGATGCCCAATGACCCATGTTCCCACAGGGTTCCCTGAGATATTAATTTGGGAGGGTGTCCTACCCTCTGATTCCTCTTACTAACTCTCTATTCACGGGGCCATCTCCTCCATCTTGAATACATAGCTAGAAAAATATTCTGAATATTTTTACAGCCCCAGAATTTCCCAGCCTGAATATGCTGCTGGCATACGTGGGGCTCAGTATGCCAGGCTCAGACCTGGAGCACCGTGCCCAGCTTCTGCTCACACAGTTGCAACACCTTGAGCCCACGGAGCCAGAAGCTGTGGGTGAGAAGGACTGGTGGTGACTGATGTGGGCCTGAGGAGGGGACAGGGTGGGCCACACTGAGCAAGCCTCCATACTGTGCAGTTGGGTGGAGAGCAGTAAATAGTCAAAGATCCTGGTCCGGGTGGTCTTCAGAAATGGAGACTTCATAGGGATTGGTTATTGGATGCAGGCAACACTGAGTGGTGGGGAAAGTTTCCTTTATTTGGAAGGGACATGGGAATTCAATCATGCTGATGATAATTTCTGTTCATGGAGCTACAGCACCAGGCCCAGAGCAACATCCTACATCAGGAACTCGCCCCAACTCACACTCTGGCATCCGCTGTATCTCTGGAGACAAAGGTGGCCCTAACCCTCCTTGGTGCTGGAGCTTGCACATTAAGAAGAGTGGTGACACCACCTGCCCTCTTGCGACCAGTGCAGGTGGTAGTCAGGGCTCTAATTCACTCTTCTGAGATGGAAGAGGCACCAGCTCTTTTTCCTGACCTGGAGGTCCAGCAGGGTCTAGCCCCTGCTACTGAGGTCGAGAAGGGCTTGAGCCAGCACCTGTCTCCGTGGAACAACCACCCTCAGGCCCCAACCAGCAGCTCTTTCTGGCTGGAACCCCAAGGATGGTTTCCCCTCCTCTGTCATTGGTCTCTTTGTAAATTTTGTGTTTTGTATACACTTGTAAGGGCTTAATGGATTTTGTTCATTAAATAAAGTAGAATTTGAGTTTACATAAAATTTTATTCTGATCCTTTTAAATGGTATATGGAGATGCCATTAAGCACTTTAAGAGTATTGTACAACCATTTACTTGAAGAATATTTCCATCACAGAGAAACCTGGGCTATGTATCACTCACTTCTTTTTCCCTCACCCCAGTCCCAGCAACCACTGCTTTTCTCTCTGTTTTTGGTACTTTACTTCATCTGTGATTTTCATGTACCTGGTATCCTACATTATGGCCTTCTCTGTCTGGCTACAGAACATAGGAAAGATAGAAAAATCTTTGTTTTTTCAATTTTCATTAAAAAAGCATTTTATTACATCGAATGTTTCAGAAACAGCAATGATCATGGGAAGCCCCAAAATGAACTACTTCATTATCTGGAATTTTGTTCCCTTTCATAAGGACCCCTTGAAAAGCAGAAACCGGGGGAAATGTCTGGGTCCATGAGACAACTTTAAATTATTTCATTTTCCTGCATAGGCCACATTTAAACTATTTTAGTGGGTATATTATAAAAATATTAACATTACATCTTAAATCTTCCCATTTTTTACTAACAAGTCAGGAAATAAATAGTTCTTTAGGCTTAGGCAGACTATATTTGTGTAGTAAAATAATGATTTAAATATGAATAAATGTAGACACATTCCTCCTTCCATGAAATAAAAACCCATAATGGATGGTGTCCAGTTTCCATGCTTTCACTCTGGATTTAGTGTGTGCTTGCTTGCACGCATGTGTGTGTGCAAAGACGGGGAGGGGGAGGCAGGGAGAGTTCAGGGTTGGGCTCTTGTTCTACCTGATGTCCCTACAGTGGATAGGCATGGTCGCTTCTATCCCCTTGGACATTCTCAGTGACAGCATTCAAAGCACCATCTGTTGAACAACTGAGACATTTCCAATTGTTTGACTCACATCATTAAAGTAATAAGTATATCTGTGTCACAAATCTCAGTTCTTTATGTCTGATTCCTATAAGCACCATTTCTGTAACACACGTTAACCACATTTTTGGAGGACATGTTGCAGTCTCCTCTATCTATGTTCTCTTTATCCAGTGGCAGCCTTCCTTGGGAAAGGAGGAATCTGGAGTCTATAGATGAGACATGAAACCATAAGGAGAAGAAGCCAGCAGTGAGTCCGTTGGTAGTGGGAATGACCATAGAGCAGGGAAGAGCTTTCCCACACCCCCCTCATGTTTCATCCCCCACAAGCATCCCTGCTTCCATATCCTGGAACACACATCAGCCAGGCCCTGTCCAGTGATACGCTCCAGCCACTCCAGCCCCTGTGCTCTATAACTCGGATTCTAACTTGAGCAACCACACCCTGCTCCAGGCCAGCAGAGGAGAGCAGACCAGGTCACTCCTATCAGGTTGCTCCCTGTATTTCCTGGCTGGACCACATCCTCTGAGGGAAGAACCTCTAAGGACAATGCAGGTCAGTGAGTTACAGACTTGTGTTCATCCAGATGTAGTTTTAGTGGCATCAGCAAAAGCCACTTGAAACTGTGTGAACAAGAGAGGCCCTTACAAAGCACATTAGCTGCTCATGGACTGCAGGATGGAGAGAGCATCTACCAAGGGTTTTGGCACTGGATATAGTTTGCCCACAGCCCTCAGGCTCCCCTAGCCATGGCCCTGTACCCCTGCCTCCCCAACCTTGGTATCCCTCAAATTCAGCTTGTATGAGAGAGGAAGCTGTGCTTCCAGCTTAAGACACCATGTGAGAAGAAGGGGGAGATCCCTCTCTTCCCACAATATTGCATAAGGGGTGTCCACATAATCTGAAGCTGCTGGAGAAGCCATGTAGTGATCCCTGTCTTCTCTGCCACAAGATGGAGCTAACCAGGCACAGAAGGTACATCTTCAGAGAGAGGACATCTGGGGCTCTCCCTGCAGGAAGAGAGAGAAACACCAGTGTATGGGGACTCAGTGAGAAAGGAGAGCTCTGAACACTAGGGGAAGGGCTGTTGAGGGCTGGGGCTCTGCCCTATTGTTCAGGGGCACGGGTTCTGTGTAGGTTTGTAGGGAGTGGTCAGGCTTCATCCTACCAACAGGCCCATCAAAAACCAAATTCACCTCCAGAAAATACTTTCAACTCTGACCATCAAAAGGTTCTGGTATCGGGGCGCCTGGGTGGCTCAGTGGGTTAAGCCGCTGCCTTCGGCTCAGGTCATGATCTCAGGGTCCTGGGATCGAGCCCTGCATCGGGCTCTCTGCTCAGCAAGGAAGGGAGCCTGCTTCCTCCTCTCTCTGCCTGCCTCTCTGCCTGCTTCTGATCTCTCTCTGTGTCAAATAAATAAATAAAATCTTTAAAAAAAAAGGTTCTGGTATCCTCGCAAACAAGGAAGCCTAAGATGCTATGTACCAATGACTATAGGATAGAGTGAGATAGCAGACAGTCGTGATGGAAGTGAGGGCAGCTCATTTGCCTGCTTTGGAGGGAAAGAGCCCCATCACAAGACACCCCAGCATTTGTTCCAAAAACAGATGACAATTTAGGAACTCCAGACTGACAGTGTCCACACCGAGTATTGTCCATGTTGAGGACACAAGCTCTGGGTGAGATCCTGACCAAGGGCTGGCCAGGGTCTGATGGATGAGGACCAGTGTTGTGGGATCCCAGCTGAGGGACAGGTCACCCATACTGGAGGGGATGAAGGCTTTCTGGAAAGACAATTGAGTCAGAGGGAGTCAGGATTGCCAGGCAGAAGGGACAGAGTAAGGTGGAGGCCCAGAGTCCATGGCAGCAGTGGGCTCACAGTGGGTAATCTAAGCAGGTAGAGCTAGGGATGACTGTGTGTCCTTTGAGAATATGAATCATGTCAGCGAATATCTATAACAATTCCATGAGGAAGGTAGAAATGCTATCTCTGTTTGAAGAATAAGGAAACCAAGGCTTTATGAAATTGCCCCTCTCCATACTCCACAGTGAGGCAAAGGCAGGATTTGAACCCAGGCCTAGCCTACCCTTATTGGCCCCACCTGACAGGAAGGCTGCATTCCAGATACTTCAGAAGGGACTTCTCGACTCTGAGTTTACACGAACCTTTGTGCCTGGTACCCAGGGATAAACATCATCCTGCCCAGACAAAGGCTGGTTGGAACTGGGAGAGTTCTCAGTGCCAAGACTTGCCATTGTCAGACAACAGACCCAGGAAGCTCCAGAGTGGTACCACTGGCCCCTGAGTTCTGTGAGGTCTCCAGGCCTGGGTGTTTGTATGTGGAGCTTTGCACAGCTCTGAATTCCATGTTGGGACCGTGTGAATGGAGCAAAGAGTCCAGTGGCAGAGAGACAGCAGTTCCAGCCCCTATTCAGCCTCTTTGAAGCTGGGTGACCCCAGGCAGGGCTCTGGAGCTACAGACCCCATCCCTAAATTAGAGATAGTAACGGGTACAGCTAAGTAGGATGTAGAAAGCAATGACTCCTATAGTTCCTACCTGGTGCCTGAGAGCACTTGGGGAGCCCAGAGGAAAGGCAGTTGTGTCGGTGACAGATTTACCCATGTATCTGTTCTTCTACTTGTTGATTCTGGCGTCATCCTTAAGAAAACGGATGCTAAATCTAAGGTCAGGAGTATTTATTCTCAGGCTTTCCTCTCTGAGGTTTATAGTTTAGCTCTTAAATTTAGGTCTGTGACCCATTTGGGGTTCATTTTGTGTCTCATGTGAGGGGAGGGTCCACCTTCATTCAGTCATTTATAATTTTATGTATCTGCATGTGCAAGGACGGACACCCTTTAGTCACTCCAGTACCTTAGGTTGTCACTTGTAGGGAACTGTCAGTAGATACCAAAGAATCTTTACAGTAAATAATCCTTGAAGCAGTTGTCTAAGATTTTGAGGGAAGTCCTAAAGGAGGCTAACTTCTGCCTTTTGCAGAGGTAAAGCTATGCCTTCCATAAGAGCACACACTCCCCTCTGGTGGCCACAGGAGACATTGCAGGAGTACCACAGGGCTCCCTGACCTGTCTGCAAAACAAGCCACCTTCAACATCTTCAGGATTCCAGAGAGATCAAAAACAATTCTGTAAAATTCAATGTTTTGGGGGATGTCTTCTAGGAAATCTATGAAAAAATAGGCTTCTTCTCAAGTGCACTATTTTGAGAAGTATTTTCTGAGCAGCTGAATCAGGCTCTGGGTCAAAGGACAGGAAATATGGAGAATGGTGGATGCCTCCCAAGAGGCACAGCTTGTAGGGTGGGAAAGTGTGGGGGAATAACTGGTCTAAGCCACAGCTCTGTATATCCGATTGAAAGAAAGAGTAAATAGAAACAAGCCACATTTATGGATTCCTTTGCTTACATTAACCACAAAACATTTTAGACAATTTGTAAACAATATCTCAGCATACCTGTATTCTTTTTTCCAAGGTAGATGACATCAACCTATATTCCCAGTTAATTTTTTACTTGATAGGAGAACATGATAAGATATATGGAACCCAAAATGATTCTACAAAAATCCTTGTAGAACTAACAGATGGATTAAGTCAAGCTTAAGGACACAGATTCAATATATGAAAATGAGTTTTATGTCTATACATGAATAACAAATTATCACTGAGAGAGAGTAAGAAAAGAATTTTTAATTGATAATCACTTAAAAAGAATAAAATACTTGTGAAGCATTTTCATCAATAAGGGAAAGACCTATATATTGAAAACCATAAATCATTAATGAAAGAATTTGAAGAAGACAGAATGAAGTCTTTAGACACCCCATATTAAAGGATCCCAAGAACATATGTAATCCAAAAGTACATACTGCAAAAAGCAATCTAAACATTCAGTTCAAACCCCATCAACATTTAATGGCATTTCCAGAAATAAGAACAACAATCATACAAAGTGAATAATACCATGGAAGGCATTGAATAGCCAAAGCCATCTGGAGAAAAAACAAAACTGGGGGTGTCATGCTTTCTGAATTCAACGTGTATTACAAAGCTGTAGAAATCAAAATGGTATAGTATTGATATACAGACAGACACACAGATGAATGGAACACAGTACAAACACCAGGTAGAAGCTGACATATATGTGCCAATTAATTTCCAACAAAAGCTCCAAGAATATAAAATAGGGAAGCAACAGTCTCCACAATAAGTGGCTTTGGAAACGCTGGGCAACCTCAAGTAAAGCAATGCAACTGAATGTCTATCCCACCCCATCCACAAGAAGAGTCAACATGCAACAAAGACATCAACAAAACAGCTATACCCATAAAATACCTAGATGAAAACTGGACAGAATGTTATTAACACCCCACCTTTTCTTTAATAATCTCCAGGACCAAATTTGAGCTCAAGATTCTGAGATCAAGAGATAGATGCTGTGCTGACTGAGCCTGTCAAGAACCTTTTTAACACTATGGAGCACAGAGGTGTCAGAATAGATCTATCATTTAACCCCCTTAACCCAATATTTTTGGAAGATTGTTTCTTGAAATCGTTCTTTTTTAAAAGATTTTATTTATTTGAGAGAGAAAATACGAAAGAAAGAGAGTGTGAGAGGGTAGAGGTTAAGAGCAAGAAGCAGACTCCCTACTGAGCAGGGAGCCCAATAGGGAACTCGATCCTGGGGCTCCAGTATCATGACCTGAGCTCAAGGAAGTTCTTAACCACCTGAGCCACCCAGGCACCCGAGAACATTCTTGACTCTGATATTTTGAATTTGATAGCAGAAGCAAATGGTATAATAAAAAGTAAACAGCTGGACTACATAAAACTAAAAACTTTTTGCACAGCAAAGGAAATCTTCAATCATCAACACATCAAAAAGACAACATACTGAAGAGGAGAAAATATTGCAAACTACCTGATAAAGGTTTCATATCCAAATATGAAAGAACTCATACACTCAATAACTCAAAAACAAATAGCAGTTACGAAATCAGCAGAGTTCAGAATATTTTTCCAAAGAAAACACACAGAGAGCCAACAAATACAAGAAGAGATTTTTACCACCACTCATCACCAGAGAATGCAAATCAAAGCCCAAAGTGATGTCACCTGACACTTGTCAGAATGATTTAATATTCAGAAGACCAGAAATAACAAGTCTTGGCAAATTGTGGAGGAGAGGGAACTCTGCTCTGTTGGTGGGACTGTAAATGGGTGCAGCACTATGGAAAATAGTATCAAGTTTTCTAAAAAAAAATCCACATAGGGGCACCTGGCTGGTTCAGTTAGAATAGTAACTCTTCATCTCATGTTCATGAGGTTGAGCCCACGTTGGGGGTAGAAAATACTTTGAAAAAAATTAGAAATAGACAGACCATATCCTGGGCACCTGGATGGCTCAGTTGATTAAGTAACTGCCTTCGGCTCAGGTCATAATCCCAGAATCCCAGGATTGAGTCCCACATTGGAATCCCAGCTCCATGGGGAGTGTGCTTCTCCCTCTGACATTCTCCCCTCTCATGCTCTGACTGTCTCTCTCTTAAATAAATTAATAAATAAAATCTTAAAAATACAAAAAAGAGTGGCCATATCATCCAACATTCCCCCTCTTACATATTAGAAGGAAGCCAAGTCTTCTCTCCTAAATGAAGGTGTATAGTTTGATGTGCCCTGCTGTTTCATTCCAGCACTGAGAGTCTCTGCTTCTTTGAAGTGTATTGTGAAGGGCCCTGGCCACAGGTTAAGGTATAAATTCTCATGTCAGCTTCCCTCCAGAGCTCTACTCAAACCTTCAGAAGTTATCCCTCAGTCTATTTCCCTTGTACCCACAGCTCTGTCTTTTCCCAGTCTCTCAAGGACCAGCCTACCACCCTTGGGAATCTGACATAACTTTGGTTTGGTAGACCCTGGACTTGCTGGGTCTGCACTGAGCCCAAATCCATGTCCTGAGCTGCCCCCTACAAACATACCTGGGTCACAGAAACATATTAACTACTTAGCAGAAAGCTCAGCAGGGTCTCACAACCACAAGCCAACAACCTGAATGCTTGCTGATCAAGGAGCATCCCCCGACCATTGCAGACCCACTGATTCAATGTGCCATCAGGTATTCTTTGCAAATTCCGTCCACTCTTGTCCCTCAGACTAGACTCTCACCAGCCGGTGAGAACAGGTTAAGTCACATGCACATGATCACCAACATCTTACTGGGGTAAGGCCTCTGCTACTCATGCGGATGCTTCCTTCCCAGCTCAGCAGTATCTAGAAGTGAGCAAAAAAAAAAAAAAAAAAAAATTCCCTCCTGCAAGTAGACGCAGTTATGGGGGCTCCATGCCTGGGTTGCTGTGCCCCGAGGTAGGAGTCAGCACTTAGTTCAGATTTGGAGCACTAGCCACCTGATGCCTCTGGACCAGCCACGTTCCTCAACTCTGTATTGGATTTCTCTCAAATAGAGACTACTCTTTTGTCTGCCAATAGGTATGTTTCTGTGTGAAGCATGGAGTGGTGTGACTACTTATTCCTCCATGAAGTGTTGGAACCCCCTAGCTCATAGATACAAATTCATTTCCCATCTACTCTGCAGATCTGCCAGAGCACAGCTCCAGCTCAGCCTGTTACCCTGTTGCCCACGGCAAGCTTCAATGCTCTGTATTATTATCCAGGCCTGATGGCTTTTTACAGATCTGAACCTGAGGCTTAGCATGGTCAATTAACTTCTCACAGGTCATGTGGGTAGTAAATAGTAGGACACAAATTCCAACCCAGATCTCCTCGAGGAGCTCAGAGGTCTTCCCTCTAATGCTGGCCATTCTCAGGCACCTCAAGGCCCTGTGTGTTTCCCTTCTCTGGCTACCTGTGAGAAGTATAATGAGAGATTTGGGCTGACTGTCCCAAATGTAGCCCTGGTCAGTGGCAAGGAAAGATCCTAATAACCAAGACTGATGTCAGGGTGCAGAGTAGGTCTGCAGGGCCTGGTGAATCTTCATCTGGGGGACAGGCCTGAGAGTGCCACTGCAGTGGTTTTCCACCAGGCCCTGCTATCAGGAGCTCCCCATGGGCTGCTGGCTCACATCCCCAGAGAAAGGTGGGTGAACAAAAGAGGTTAGAAGAAAATGTAGAGTCATTGAGGAAATCTGGTGGAAACTAAAGGCAATCCTGAAGTGGCCTGTAGTTGGGGGAAGAGGGTGGGACGGCAAGATAATGGGCTTGAAGAAGTCTTTTCAACTACTCTGCTCTCTGTGACAAAATGCTGCCTAATATTTTCAGGTGCCAGTATGTTGTAAGGTGGCCATGTCAACTAGTGTGTAGGTCCCAAACAGCCATCTTGAGAATGTGCCCCCTGTGCCTCCATCCTACCATCCCTGGCAGGCGAGTACTACTGAAGAGACTTGGTCTTTTCCTCTGTAATTTCTTCTAAGACCTTTAAAGTTGAGTCACTTGCCATAGGAGATGTATGGAAAGAGGCAGTAAGGAGGAGAGGTTAAGACTGTCTTTGTGGTACCTCAGTCCATCTGCTCTGAGCTCACTCTCACTTCCCTCTGAATTCATCAGGACTTCTATCCTTCTCCAGTGCACAGTACCAGTGACAGAGTAGCTGCTAACCCATGGGAATATGAGCACACATGCAAGAATAACTATACACCTGTGATGTACGATTACCACGTAAGAAATCCAACAGAATGAACGTTAAATATCATTGAAATAGAATTATTGGAGTAGACAGACTCCAGAAAATTAATAAACAGAATAAATCTGTCCTTCTGGATATAGGAAATATCAGTAGCAATAAGACCCAAGAAAACTACAGCAAAGAATCAAGTCAAAATATTGCATATGAAAAATCGAATGGTTGAATTAGATTGCACATGATAGGTAAATAATAGGATAAAAACAGATCAAAGAGGTGTGCAATTCGTACTTTCTGTGAAACATAACAGAAGTATCGACTTTGGAACTGGCAAACTTATGGTAGGACCATTTGTGCAATTTTTTTTTTTAACCAAAGAATTAGAGAGATATGGTTGGGGGATACGGAGAAGTGGAAGCTGGTGCAGGAGCCTGGCATAAGCAGCAGCAGAGCTTTTGTCATGCCTTTCATGCCCTTTTCACCCCCTTCCTCACTGTCCCAACCTCCCCAACCCCGCTAATCCTCATGGACAGAGGAAGGAAAATGAGAAGTAGAGATTAGCAGCTGAGGGACACAACTGACTGGGGAAGCCCCACAAATAGGTTTTCATGGAAATAAAAGGGGCCACTCTAATCCCTTCCTCAGAGCTTCAGCTGGGGCTCCCCACTGGCTGAACTCACCCAGACAGAGAGCATAGATAACTGTCAGGCCTTTCTATCTCCCACTTCCACAACCACAGGAGTGGGATGGGAGGAGACTGTGTTTTTAGGGACAGACAGGAGGTATCTGCTATGGGCAGGTGGGTAAAAAGTACTAGATTCCCACTCTGATGCTTAAAAAAAAAGAAATTAAAAGCATTCACTAAAATAATCTCCAGGGGGCACCTGGCTGGCTCAGTTAGTGGAGTATACAACTTTTTATCTTGGGGTTGTGAGTTTTGAGAAACACATTAGGCATAGAGATTAAGCAAAAACAACAAAACAATGAACAAATAAATAAATAAAACTTGTATAGAAGGGCAAACCTAAAAGCCAACTCTCAATTATAGAGAGCAAACAAAATTATAGAGAACAAGCAAACCATTATAGAATGGTACCAGAGGACAGGTGGGGTCATGAGTTCAATAGATGATGGTTTAAAGAGGGCATTTGTTTGATGACCACAGGGTCATGTACTGAGGTGTTGAATCTGCTGTACACCTGAAACTAATATTACACTGTTACTCTTAGTAACCAGAATTTCAATAAACACACACAAGACAAAACAAACAAACAAACAAACAGCAATAAAAAAAAAACTTAAAAAAAAGTCTACATAAGGTACTGCAGAGGAAGAAGAGAGCAGGGATGTAGAAGGCCAAATGCTGAGAAAGCCTGCACTTGAAATAAAATCAGAATATGATTCCCAAAGTTGTTTTTGCTGCAAGGATATTCCTGGCCTTCAACGGACATCTGCAAAGGCCACAGGAAGGTAGCTGTATTAGTCGGAGTTCTCCAGAGAACCAACTGGATGTCTAAAAGTAAATATATAGCATCTATATCTATGCCTATATCTATATATCTATAGGGAGGGAGAGAGAGAGAGAGTTTTATTTAAGGAATTGGCTCATGATTATGGAGAGTAGTAATCCAAAATCTGCAGGTTGGGCTGGCAGGCTCAGACCGTGGAAGAGCTAATATTGCAATTCAAGGCCATATTAATCTTGTTTTTAGTTTTCTGTTTTTATGGTGAGAGACATCTTCTGGAGATAAAAGAAGGTAAGGAAGCCAGGAGAAGCTGTTCTATTCATGGAGATAATAATCAGCTGGTTACATACCTTTTATATCCAAACCAACCAATCCCAAGGCCCCTACCTTAACACTTCCTTATCCTCACTCTCACAAACTAAAGCCAATAGTTCTCTCATTCTAAATCACTGCAAAGGAAGGAATCAGACAACTAAAGGCCACCCTTATACATAAAGATCCTTGAATTATTCAAACTGGCCAGTCCTAGACTGTTTCCCCTGCTCTGCCTTGCTTTGTCCATGGAAACCCCTGTAAAGGCTCTGGGCTATGCTTTCACCTCACTCCCACTTCTCTTTCCTGACCAGATTGGTGTTTCATCACCTGTGAAGTGGAACGGTCCCCTCTTCTGGGGAAATGCAAATAACAAAAATACCTCAATGCCATTTAAGTCTTTGTGCCATCACACAGTCACCTCCATAAGTTAAAATCCCACAGGTATTTTAACACAAAGTCCAAATGTCCTTAGACTGGAGACCTATGAAGAGAAAATATTGCAGTTCAAGTTGGGAGTGGTCTGCTGGGATAATAACCTTCTTCCTTTGGGGCAGTTAGTCTTCCTTTGGGGCAGTTAGTCTTTTGTTCTTGTTAGGCCTTTGACTGATGAGGTGAGGCCCACCCACATTATGGAAAGTCTTATGTTTTAATCCAAGTCCATTGTTTCAAGTATTAATCACATCCAAAAAACACTGTCTCACAGAAATATCCGGGAATAATGCTGGACAAATATATGGACACAATGAGATAAACCAAGTCAATATACAAAATTAACCATCACAAGAAATTTATGGGAATTCTGCACGTATGTACTCTGGGACCCCAAGGAGCCTGACAAGATAAGACACACTGTTCTCCTCAAACTCAGTAGCCTGCAGGGAAGGAGTGGAAAGGAGACAGCAAAGGAACAGGCCGATGTGCCCTTGCAGTCTGACTACTAGGGAATCTGTCAACCAACATCAAGCTATGAATGTGGTTTGAGTTGGTCTGTGACTGATAGGGACTCCAGCCTCATGGTAGACACAAATGTAGAGCTGCTCTAAAGGAGGGTACAGTCATTATTGGTATAAGGAAATTACTATAGTTAGTTTTGCCTAGAATAAAAACCCAGCATATGGTAAAAAAAAAAAAAACACATATATTTGGCAATCAGTCTAATGTTAAATGAATCTGAAAATAGATAACCATGTAAAAGAGTTGCTATAGATTTAGGGAAGATGAAAGCAGTTGTCCCTTCTAAGTTATATATGCTGCTCACTACATTAAAGAACAGACCCAAAATGGCAAAGGACAGTTGCAGTAGAAGTAGCGAGAGAGCAGACCCCAATAAATGAGGGGTAGGGGGATACAGCTAGAAAATCTCCAGAACCAAGCAACCATGGACTTGAGCATTTCAGAGCAACAATAGGAAAGAGAGAGCTCTGTGAGGCTAGAGGTCTGCTTAAGATGTACTGCTTTCTACAAGTCCAAGAAAACAAGTTTAGTGACAGAAAAATAGTACTATGGACTCCCAGGTAGAGGGATTTAAGAGGAAAGGGGAGTACCTTCAGAATAGGTCCACTGAAGAAAATGAAGGCATAAATTCCTAACAAACTTCATCTACTTTCATGTGCTTTTTTTCCAAAATAAAGCAAAAGGCATTAGGGAAATGAAACAGGATATTGAATGACACCATAAATTAGAGTTAGAAAAATTCAGTGAGGAAAGTACAGGCCTCAGGGAAGAAGTAGCAGCACATGGAAACATCACTTCCTAAGTGAAATGTAAAGTAGTAAACAAAAGGCAGCAGACAGTGCTGTATGAGAATGGGAAGCGAGAAGCGAAAAGTGCTAAAAAAGAAACTAAGAGACTACAAGATTTGAGAGAAAATATCAAAATGTGAAGTTATGGACAGGAAATGAATATTTGGAATGCCTCTGGGAAAACCAAAGCAAAGACACAAAAATGTTAAAAGTCATAATACAGAATTTTTTTGCAACACAATAAATCCTTTCAAACTGTTTTATTAACAGAGTACCCTGAGCACTGACTCAGAATCACAAATGGAGGTTTAGTAAAATCATTGAGAGAAAAATGAAATTAAAATGAAATGCACAATTTAATTAAAAACGTAAAGAAATAGGAAATCCTTGGGCATCTAGGGAAAAAGGAGTAGATGACATATAAAGGAAAGGAAATGAGAATGCATCCACATTTCTGAATGCCGTATTTTGTACCACAAGAAAATGGAGTAATGTATTGAAAGACAATGAAGGGAAAGAACTGTGAACCTAGATTTTATAGCTAGAAAACCTGATTTATACAGAATGAAAGTCTTGGCATTCAAGTCATTATGCAAGAACTCAGGCTATATTTTTCCCATGACCCCTCGAAGAGGGATGACCAAACATAGGACAAGAAATGCCTTGAAAGAATGTAAGGACAGATGGTTAACAGGCAATCTTTGATGACTTTGCATAACTAAGGTTCTGTGAGAGGGAGAATGACCTCAGTGGCAGTCTCTAAGGTAATTGTTTCTAATAATTCAAGAGCTTTCTTGGATCGGAATGCTTTTTATTTATGTAAATATATTTTAAAACACTGGACAGTTAATATTGCTTAATATAGATAGCTTATGTTAATTAATTGATTTTACATTCAAAAAATAGTAAACTTCCAACATTAGTTTAATTGTTATTCCACAAAACTCATTCCAGGTCCACACAATTCAGGAAGGAAATAACTGGCACTCCATTAGCTGACTTGGGAGAGAGGAGTGTTCATGGGGAAGCCCAAGAGGCAGCTCTCTTTTTGGCCTCATGGCTGATGGAAGCCCCCGGAAATGGGGCAATCTCCAGCCCCTCCAAGGCCCAGGCTGACTGCTCTGATGAGCAGTGATAAAATCTATAGAACTAGCAGTAATCCAGGTTTCACAGTGATGGATGGAAGATGGCTCAGCAGGGTGGGTGTGTGGGTAACTCTCAGGCCCGGGAAGATGACCTTGAGCCCTAGAATGCCCAAGGGTCAGATGCATAAGGTACTGGGGGCTGTTTGTTGCTCTGTGCTGAGGGGGTGATCTGTCAGCACACAGAATCATTTCACCTGGGTGTCAGGCAGGTCAGCTTTCAGATCAGGTCCTCTGGACTGGGAAATAATGCAAAGGGAAGGGGAAGACTCTAGGTTTTCAGGGATGAAGAGTCTTGAGTTCCACAGACCTGGGCCAAGGGAGAGCTGGTTGTCTCAGGTATCATGGAACAGGAGTGGAAGATGACCCTTTCTTTCCCCCCACTCCTCCACTCAAGTCAGCCCTGTCATGAGATCTGCACCTCAAAAGTGGGCAGCTTCCTGGAGGGCTTCCTTTTTGCTCTAATAAAGATTTTTATTTCTAGCACAACCACTAAATCTTGCCTGTGATTTTCAATTAAAAGATAAAAAATTCTTATGCAGTGGTATTAAAAACAGGAAAGCAGCAAATATATATGAACTTAACTTGCCTTCTCTGCTTCCTCTGAGCACCTGTTCCACATGTCCATTTCCTCTACTTTTTCATGTCATGGAAGTTCTAGCTCACCAATCAGACAACAAAAAGAAATAAAAGGCATCCGAATCAGCAAAGAAGAAGTCTAACTCTCACTCTTTGCAGATGACATGATAATTTATTTGGAAAACCCAAAAGACTCCATTTCAAAACTGCTAGAACTAATAAAGGAATTCAGTAAAATGTCAGGATATAAAAGCAATGCACAGAAATCAGTTCCATTTCTATACACCAGCAAGATGGAAGAAAGAGAAATTAAGGAGTCGATCCCACTTAAAATTGCACCAAAACCCATAAGACCTAGGAATAAATCGAACCAAAGAGACAAAGTATCTGTACCCAGAAATACTGAGTACTCTGTATTTATACAGTACTCATGAAGAAATTGGGGAAGACACAAAGAAATGGAAAAATGGTCCATGTTCATGGCTTGGAAGAACAAATACTGTGAAAATGTCTATGCTACATAGAGCAATCTACACATTTAATGCAATCTCTATGAAAATACCATCAACTTTTTTCAAAGAAATGGAACAAATAATCCTAAAATTTATATGAAACAAGAAAAGACCCGAAATAGCCAGAGGAATGTTGAGAAAGAAAACCAAAGATGACAGCATCGCAATTCCAGAACTCAAGCTTTATTACAAAGCTGTAATCATCAAGACAGTATGGTATGGGCAAAAAAACACACACACAGATCAATGCAAGAGAGTAGAGAGCCCAGGAATGGACTCTCAAGTCTATGGTCAACTAATCTTTGACAAAGCAGGAATGAATGTCCAATAAAAAAAAAAACAGTCTCTTCAATAAATGGTGCCGGGAAAATTGGACCTCCACATGCAGAAGAATGAAACTGGACCATTTCCTTACACCACACACAAAAATAGACTCAAAATGGATGAAAGATCTCAATGTGAGATAAAAATCCCTCAAAATCCTTGAGGAGAACACAGGCATCAACCTGTTTGTCCTCAGACACAACAACTTCTTCCTAGAAACATCACCAAAGGCAAGGGAAGCAAGGGCAAAAATGAACTATTGGGAGTTCATCAAGATCCAAAGATTTGCACAGCAAAGGAAGCAGTCAACAAAACCAAAAGACAACCAACAGAATGGGAAAAGATATTTGCAAATTACATATCAGATAAAGGGCTAGTTTCCAAAATCTATGAAGAACTTATTAAACTCAACACCCAAAGAACAGATATTCTGTTCAAGAAATGGGCAGAATACCTGAACAGATATTTCTGCAAAGAAGATCTCCAAATAGCCAACAGACACATGAAAATTCTCAACATCACTCAGGACCAGGGAAATCCAAATCAATACCACAATGAGATACCTCCTCACACCAGTCAGAATGGCTAAAATCAACCAGTCAGGAAAAACAGGTGTTGGTGAGGATGTAGAGAAAGGGGATTCCTCCTAAACTATTGGTGGGAATTCAAGGTAGTGCAGCCACTCTGGAAAATAGTATGGAGTTTCCTCAAAAAGTTGAGAATAGAGCTACCCTATGAACCAGCAATCCCACTACTGGGTATTTATCCTAATGATAGAAATGTAGTGACCTGGAGGGGCATGTGCACCCAAATGCTTATAGCAGCAAAGTCCACAATAGCCAAACTATGGAAAGAACCTAGATGTCCATCAACAGATGAATGGATAAAGAAGATGTGATATATATATATTTATCTATATATCAATCTATCTATCTATTTATATCTATATCTGTTTCTATATCTATATCTACACACACACACACACACACACACACACACACACACTTTTTTTTTCTTGGAGTCCTGGGATTGAGTCCTGCATCTGGCTCTCTGCTCAACAAGTAGCCTACTTCTCCTCTCTCTCTTCCTGTTTCTCTTCCTAAATGTGATCTTTCATTGTCAAATATACAAATAAAATATTAAAAAAATAAATCCTTTAAAGAAGCAATTAGGTTAAATTAACTAGTAATTAAGTAGCTTAAATTAAATTATAATTAAATCCTAATCCAATCCTAATCAATAACTCAGGTGCCCTTATAAGAATGGGAAGAGACACCAAGGATGGACCTGCATAGGGAAAGACCATGTGAGGATATAGCAAGAAGGTCTCATCTCCAAGTTAGGAAGAGAAGCTTCAGGAGAAACCAAATTTTCTGATACCTTAAATTTGGACTTCCATATTCCAGAATTCTGAAAAAAATAATTTTTTTTGTTTAAGCCACCCAGTCTGGTGGCTGGCATTCTGTTAACACAATCCTAGCAACCTAATGGAGATTTGGCATTGAAAAGTAGGGAGCTGCTGTAACAAATACCTGCAAATATGGAAGTGACTTTGTGGAAGTGGGATGGAGAAAGGCTGGAAGAGTTACAAGGTGCATGTTAGAAAAGCCTACATCGACTTGAAGAGACTGT
This sequence comes from Lutra lutra, assembly GCF_902655055.1. Lineage (NCBI taxonomy): Eukaryota > Metazoa > Chordata > Mammalia > Carnivora > Mustelidae > Lutra > Lutra lutra. Next base: position 163,528,799 of record NC_062282.1, read on the forward strand.
CAGTAGAAGTATGAACCTTTAAAGGTGATGCTCATGTGGTCTCTGATGGGAATGGAGAATGTTATTAGAAACTGGAGGAAAGGCGATCTTTGTTATAAAGAGGTCATGCACTTGGCTGAATTGTGCTTAGTGTTTTCTGGAAAAGAGAATATATTTGTGGTGAGCTTAAATAATTACCTGAAGAGATTTCTAAGAAAAAAAATGTCAAGGGTACAATCTGGATTTTTGTTACAGTTCATAGTAGAGTCCAAGAGCATAGAGATGATTTTAACAAGGAATTGTTAAATAGTTGTTAAGCAAAAAGGAATCAGACTTTGAATAATCAGAAAACTGTCAGCCCATCCACACTGAAAAACACAAGAAAAGCATGATCTGGAGAGAACAAGAATTGTTGGCTGGAAGAATACTTCGGTAAAGACACTATAGGTGTGACTCCTGGTCAGTAAGATAGGAATGTGTAATGTTGAAATTTGAACCAGGGATCCACTTCTGGAATTTCAGTTTTTAACTCCAAATCTCTCAACTTTCACACTTTCTTATTTACAGAACTTACCTCTCTATCCTGTATACTGTGTGTGTGTGTGTGTGTGTGTGTGTATGCACACACACAAACACACATATATATACATTACATGGGATACAAGTTTGGTACTTTCTCCATCTCCCTGTGGTACAGATTTTAAAAGACAAGACATGTGAAGTTAATAGGAGTGACAGTACTATAAAATAATAGTACCATATGATTTCAGTTATATGTGGAATCTGAAAAACAAACAAAAACCAAACTCTTAAATCAGAGAACAAACTGGTGATTGCCAAAGGGAAAATGGGTAGGAGAATGGGAAAAACAGATAAAGGGGATAAAGAGGTAAAATTTTTTCAGTTACAAAATAAATAAGTTACAGAAATGTAAAGTACAGCATAGGGAATATGGTCAATAATACTGTAACAATGCAGTGTGGTGGCAGATGGTAACTATGTTTATCATGGTAAGCATCAAGTAATGTACAGAATTATCAAGTCACTCTATTGTACACCTGAAACTAATATAACATAATATGTTAATGATACTACAGTATTTTTTCTAAAAATATTAAGAATAAAACAAAAAGAACAATACCAGTGCTATGGGTGATTGGATTGTCAAAAACCTAATGAATTTGTGTCTATAAACATAATGTGTAAATGTTTGGGATTTTGTGTTTTCTGGAGTGAGTTGAGTAGTAACTTACATTTGCTAGAAAGGGGGATCTCCCCATCCCACTGTCAATAGAGTTTTCATATAGGAGGGCTAGGTATCATTGGAAAATTCAGATATCTGAAATTAACTGAAAATTGAGAAGATTTTATCTGTGGTAAGCCCACGGGCAGCTTCTAAGAAAGGCATTCATTTCAGTTGAATGTTAAGAATGGTCTAGCTGGCTGGACCCATGTTTTAAAAGATGCTTGTCAGATTTTCTTTAAAAAAAAATGTGTTTTATGGGGCCCCTGGGTGGCTCAGTTGATTAAGCATCCAACTCTTGGTTTTGGCTCAGGTCGTGATCTCAGGGTTGGGAGATCAAGACTTATGTGGGGCTGCCTGCTCAGCATGGGGTCTGTTTATATTTCTCTTCCTCTCCCTCTGCTTCTGCCCCTCCTCCAACTCATGCACATGCACATCCTCTCCCTCCTTCTTTAAAATAAATAAAGGAAAATCTTCTAAAATGTGTTTTTTCATTTTTGAGATTTTGTACATCTGGGTTTTCCCATAAAATTGATATTTTAAATGTTGGGAAGTAGTTAACACCAAGTATATTGAAGGCAAAGAAAGGTTTCTATGCACTGAGACCCAACACCTCATTTGTAATCTCTGGCCTGCACAAAGTGATAAAGAAGAAAAGAGTAACAAGTCTCATTACACACCAGATAAGGCTGGATTAACAAAAATGTTTAGTGCAGCCAGTAAGCTTGGTGACAATTAGCAGTATGGGATTGGAGGAAAGGAAATAGTTGTCACCAATCTGGAAGTTTTGTTACATGGGTTTGACAGGCAGTCAAGAGATGGAAAGAAATCTGTGTATGAAAAGAAGGACATTCATGAACCTATTGTTGGCTAGCCAAAATAGTCTGGAGATGCACTAATTTCTCTTTCAAGAATAAGTTTATAGAAAGAATAAATAATATATAAATGAACAGAGATATCAAAATGAGATAAGTGAGGTCCCTAGGGTACAAAATTGAAGGGGCCACTCACTTGCAGGGTCATGAAAGCTCATCAGAGAGGCTTATGTAAACCTAGGCATGAATATCTCCTGACATCGTGTGCTCTGGATGCATCAATTGCCTCACCTTAGTGCTGGTTCTGGTGTTTATGTCAAAAACAATTAGTTATTCTTTTCTCAGATGATATGGCTATTTTTCAGTTTGGGGAATAGCAAATCTTAGTGAAAAACAGTGATTAATGTGTAGTAAAAAGAAAAAAAATCTGGACACTAGTGGCCCATTTTGTGATGACAAATTTGCAACCATTTGCTCCAATAAATCAAATTTTATTTTGTATTTATAGATTTTCAATTATACTTCCAAACTCTGATATAATTTCACTTTCTTGGTTTACATATTTATTCATTCCAAGGTATTTATTGAGTTCCTACCTAATGTGTCATTTTGCTAGGCAATTGATTATATATTTGTGAATAAAACAGAAAAGGTAACTGCCCTTTTGGAGTTGATAAGTGAGAGAGAAGAAGACATTTAATATGTACATAACTAAATTAGTAAGTACTTATAATTTTGGTAAGGACAGCAAAAGAAACAACATGATGCAGGAATGCTTACTCTTATTGGTTCATGTTCAAGAACACAGTCAAGGATCACCTCCAAGACCCTTGGAGATGCAGTGTTGTTGAGGAGAATTCCTGCCAGAAGTCCTAAGACATTTCAGAAAGTAAATTATATAACATCTTTTCTTTCAATATTAAAGATAAAATTGAAATAATTCATGCATGCTTTAAAAATAGGAAGATATTTTTTTCAAGTACGTAGAATAAAAACAAAACACATTTGGTCACACTGCAAAGATACTACTAATAGAGTTATTTCTTTATTTCTGGTTTTGTCTCATTTCACACTTTAGTAAAATTCATATTACTCCTTGACTACTCTTCCTTTGCTCTTGTCGTTCTTGTTTCTCTTCCTTCTCCTACTCTTCCTTTTAATTCTTACATACTTAGGATTGATCTAATTTTAATTTCTTCTCATTTAAAGCTACTCTTGGAGGGTAGCCTGGGTGGCTCAGTTGTTGAGTTTCAGCTCAGGTCTTTTACTTTTGGGTCCTGGGATCCTGCCCAGAGTTGGACTCTTTGCTCAGTAGGTAGTCCGTTTGAAGATTCTCTGCCTCTTCCTAACACCTCCACACACTCTCTCTGTCTAATAAAAATTATTTAAAAAGAGATGAAAAATAAGAAAAACCTGAAAAAAATAAAAATCTACAAAATAAAAATACAAAGAGTGCTACTTAGTGTTTTCCCTAAGCTCTGAAGCTTTGCAGCCCTCTATTATCAGTAAACTTGAGAGGAGTGAGTTGTTTGTGATGGTCTTCTAGGGAAGGGATCTCTTGCCCTTATCCTCAAGTGTACTTCAACTAGCGGAAAAGCATCTCTCCTAAGCAGCAGAAATAGGGCTCCATGTGAGCAGCTCTGGATTCCAGTATATGGCGCTGTTTTACTCCCTGAAGGCTTGCAGTGCCAATGGGTGAAATGAATATGATTGCACCTGGCTTTCTACCCAGGAGATGAAAATTTGCACCCCAGCTCTTCAGTGAGCCCTCACAGAAGGAAAAACAAAACAAAACAAAACAAAACAATCCACTAGTCTTAACTCCTCAGTTTCGGTCAGTGTTTTTAATTCCAAACACAGTTCTGTGTTCACCCTGCCAGTGAAAAGGCATGTTTATCTCAGGCACACGACTGAGTTCCAAATCCAATTTTTTTTTTGTTTTTAAAGATTTTAAAGAAATTTTAAAAAGATTTTAAAGAAAGAGAGAGAGAGTGAGAGAGAGAGAATGAGAGGGGAGAAGGCCAGTGGAAGAAGCCAACTCCCCATAGAGCTGGGAGCCAGGTGTGGAACTTGATCCCAGGACTCCAGGATCATGACCTGAGCTGAACACATTTGCTTAACCAACTGAACCACCCAGTCAGACCCAATTCCAATTTCTATGGATTCCTGTGGTACAGACCCACACCATACCTGTGGGGTGTTGGAGGTCTTGCCATGGTTCTGATTTTTGCTGGACCCCTCCCAGAAAAGTGAATGCCCTACCATGCTGTGATTCAGAGCATAGGGCTACACAGAGCAGAAAACCAGGATCTAGCTTTGTGGTTTTCAGCCATTTTCCCCTAACTAATGTCTGGGAACTCTGAAGCATTCTGGCCCCACCTGTTCTTCTTGGGACCCCCAGGATCCTGAAATCATACTGTCACACCTGGGATTCCACCCAGCTTCACCAGTTTGAACACTTTTAAGCCAGGAGTGTCCCTCACAGTAGTAGACTCCTAAGTGTTTCAATCACGCACTTTGTTGTAGTAGGCACCTTTAGGTAGGTGCCTCCCCTCTGCTGTATCCACAGCCATATCATCTGCACAACTTATTCCCACCCATGCCACTCAGGCTCTGAAGCTGCCACAGGCACCACACTGGAAGCTAGAGGTAGCTCTGAGGTGGTTCAGAATCTTCTTCTGGGGCTGGTGCTGTAGGTCCAAGAAGAGAAAAGTATCATCAACATCAACATTCCTTTTAAATAAAGGAAAAATTTCCCACCATTCCGTGTTCTCTGAGTCCATGAAGCAATCCCTGGAAGGTCTCCTCTGATGGCAGGACATGGGCACAGGGATCTGAGAATACTCATTACTCCTGGAATACCAGTTGATGGAGGCTTGCTCTGTGGGTCCTAAGCTGTTCCCTCCAAAGGTCTATATCAGAAACACCCTGTTCTCCCCCACCTCAGCATCTCTCTGGTTCCCCCTCCTTCTGCTCCTCCCCCTCCTGCTTGTGCTCTTTTCCCTCTAATAAAGAAATAAAATTAAAAAAATAAATAAAAGATTGAGTGTAAAAGTGTACATTTGGGCCTCAACACCTGGCTGGAAACACCTTCCTGTATGTATTTCTTTGTCATCTTTCCTCTTGTGCTGATGGCATCAGAGGTGCATGACAACCCAGGGACAGTGAGGAGGCCCATGGTGGAGGGACTCTGCATTCCTGAAAGACCACATAAAGGATTTCAGTCTCCTAATCTGAAAAGCCCCTCAGCACTGTCATGGGGGAAAATCTGTGGTGACATGATACCAAATATGGGGAGCTACTTGATAATTTAGCATAGTGTAATATACCTACAACATGTTGAAATCACCAAGTAAACTTCAATAGTTTTTCAGGCTAAAACCCTTTAAAAATGACCAAGTATTGATCTCAGGGTTAGGAGTTTGAGCCCCACATCAGGCATAGTTAACTTAAAAAACAAAAGAAAAGAAAACAAAAGGACTTACACATGGCCAAAATGAATGAGGCTCAACAATGGAGCTGGTCAGTGTCAGGACTGGATCTTGTCTCCCATTCAAGAGCATGGGGAGATGTCTCCTATCTAGGATATCAATGATCACCCTCAGCCCAATACCATTTCCATGTCTATAGCCACTTCCTTCTAGACAACGTTTTCCAGAGCTCCCAGGTTCTCCTATGAGCTCAGGGTCTAGAGGAGACGATGGAGAAACAAGAAACAAAAATGTGAATGAAAAGAGCGATTGCTTCATAGGAAAAGAGCAAGGGATTAAAACTAAGTCCTGAGGTCCACCAGGTGAGGGGTATGACAGGGCTATGCTGAGATGACATTGAGAATTCCTGTGGCAGGAAAAGAAGGAGACAGCCCTGCACGAATCTGAGTGTATGAGCCTTGCAGAGGGCATCATGCAGCAGAGGATTGGAGGCAGAATTTGATGTTCCCAGAATGGAGGTTAGAAAGGAGGCCAAGGTGGCCAGAGGAAACTGAGGAAGAGAGCAGAGATGGAGGGTAGGAAGGCCATGGCCCAGGGCAGTTTGACAGTATCAGTGCCCTTCTCCCAGTGCTGTGTGACCACATTTCCACACACTCAGTGGCTGAACCCACAAACACTGTCTCTCGGTCTCAGGGGGGCAATAACCAACAGTGCTCAGCTGGTTGGGGATTTTGACAACACAAAGAGAGGACTTGCTTCACTGAGAGCCTAACTCACTTAGGGGCATTGGCCAGATACAACGCATCTCAAGACCTGAGTTCTTCTCTCTGTTGTTGACCCACAGTGCTAGGCCACGTGCATATGTCTGTGTCATGGTTCAACCTAAGTGCTTGTACTCCAGTGTGAGGATCTGAGAGAGAACATGTGTCAGAGTCAATATGGGGCTGGGCAATGGGCTTTTATAAATAATCTCAGCAGGGGCCTTTGGGTCATGTTGCCATGTTCTGTGGAATGGAAGTGAATCACTAAATCCAGACCACACTCAGGGAAGGGGGTTGCAAAAGGATGTATATAGAGGAGTTTGGGAACCAGTAGAGCCCCTGCATGGAGAAGTGGTGATGATCCCTGCAGAGTCCATGCCTTCCCCAGAATCAGGCTGGTAGGAAGGATTACTAGGCATGAACTCATCTCTTTGAGTTTCCTCAAAGGTGGGGCCCTGGATGTACCTAGTCATTCACTGGGGGCTCTGGAAAACGTTGTCTAGAAGGAAGTGGCTATAGACATGGAAATGGTATTGGGCTGAGGGTGATCATTGATATCCTAGATAGGAGACATCTCCCCATGCTCTTGTATGAGGAGGACCCCAGTTCATGGCAACTCAGTGAATGGACCCCTATCAACATCACACAGTTTGGAAGGGAGGTAATGGCTTGCATCACAGGACAGATAGTCTCTAGGGGTAAGGGTGGATTCAGACCATCAAGGTCCAAGGCTCCAGTCCCTTCTTTAGGGTTGTGCATTGAAAATTAGAAGCCTGGGGCGCCTGGGTGGCTCAGTGGGTTAAAGCCTCTGCCTTTGGCTCAGGTCATGATCCCAGGATCCTGGGATCGAGCCCCGCATCAGGCTCTCTGCTCGGCGGGGAGCCTGTTTCCTCCCTCTCTCTCTCTGCCTGCCTCTCTGCCTACTTGTGATCTCTGTCAAATAAATAACTAAAATAAAAAAAAAGAAAATTAGAAGCCTAAGGTCTTGGGAAGCTATTGCCCACCTCTCTGTAGGTGGGGCTGTCACCTTCTGGGACTCCAGAATGTGAGCACTGATGAACACATGTATGCACACAGGAGCAAGTGTGCATGCGCACACAAAAGCACACAAACCAGTTGAGACTGTGGGGTGGGATCTGACTAGTAGCAGATTCAAGAAGTTGATTAGAGGAAGGAAATTTGGTTGGAGATATTTGCTACATGTGACACTACTCCTCTAACATCATAGATAGTATCCAACCTATGCCTGTGGATATCTGGTAGAAGGGCTTGCTAGAATCATCTGTATTTTACAGAGAAGACCACTCCAGTCAGGCAAAATGGCTTATCTAGAGTAAAAAACAGGTAAGAATAGAGGAGTTGTGCCTGAAACCAGGTACGTTTCTAAGCTGATACCCTGGCTGGACCCAGATCTTCCCTGGGAGTCTGTGGAGAACGATGTGTTGTTGTCACTGTTTACAGATGTGGCCTTGCATGCAGAAAGGGTATGAGGAGATGGCAGACCAGAGCACTGTTTGTGTAGTTGTTAAGCCAGGAGTGGACTGGTAGGGGATCCCAGTCAGTGATGTCACTTCCTTGACCACAGACCCCAACAGAACTTGGAACCCCTATAACCAGGCACCCAGATTCTAGTGTAGTCCAGTATCAGGGTTACTTGGCTGGAGACATCTGATATGGAAAGATGTTCTCTTGCTTCTTGACTACTTCCAGGGGTTCTGGCTCCCAGAAACCCCAGGGGAATGGCTTTTTACATGCTGGAGACATTGGCTCAAACCTCAACCTCAATGCCTCAGGGTATTTGGCAGGAGATGCTATAAGGTACTTAATACTGAGCAGACTAGGCAATGCCCACCTCTCTGAGCCATCCAAGGGCAACCCCATTCCTTCCTCTTAAGTTTTAGGGAAAGAGAGCTATCTGTGGTTTCCCATCCATGGGCTGGGGGAGGTTGAGCACAGTGGATACCCTGGTAATCCCTTCTTGTTCATACCGATGTCATGGTGGGCAGGGTGGAAAGAGGATTCCCGAGGTCACTTTATCTGTGCCAGAACATATCCAAGGCCCTGAAGCTGTGCCAACGTTTCTCTCCTTGATGGAAGTGTGTGCATACTGGGGTGTGGTGTGTCTGGAATAGAGTGTCCTAGATCTGAAGACCAACAAATCCATCCAGACAGGGCTCTGAGGCCTCCTGCCTGGTTGCCGGGCACTGCCTCTGTAGAGCTCTACAAAGGAGATGGGGCAGAAGCTGAATGATGAGATCCCTGCTCTACCTCCTTGAAGGACAAGAAGGTGCCCCACACTGCCAACAGATCCAGTGCTGGCTCAGGGTGAGTGTACCCGAGTGCAGGTGCTAGGAGGAACTGACCCCTAGGGCACTGATGCAGCAAAAGAGTCCACTTCCTAGAAGCCGCCTAAGCTCCTAGAGTCCTGTACTCACAAGAATATGCATCCCATCTCTTCCCCAACTTGCCTCATAGTCCGCCCCATGCCTGGATAGAAGCAGAGGTCATTGTCACATATTTATAGGAATATTATTAAGAGACTTGAAACCATGTCTCATCCCATTTATCTAGAATCCTGTTGCATTGTGCTATGGGATTTTCTCTAAATCATGCTCCTAGGTGGCCCCCTTGGCCCAACAGTCCTTCCCCGAGTCTGCAAGTCTTGCAAATGATCATGGTGAGTTGGGAGACTTTTATCCAAGGGACCTCCAGCCCATGGTACAATGTCTCTTGCTTTGCCCTTTTGTTTTGATGGAACAAATCTTTGGGTCAGGAACAGGGGCCTCACTGCACTGCACCCCATTCCTGAAGGCCAGTCATTTATCACAGTGTATTGAGCCCTTTACTGATGCAGGACTTTGATGTGATCCCCTTTCTGTCACCAACACACAGTACTGCATCCTACATCCTCCATGCCCTAATATTCTAAGCCCTCTCACCTAAAACATCTCTGTGTTCTCATCTCAAGAATGGGATATGTTATCAGAAATCACAGGATCCATGCCATTCTCACAGAGAGGTGCTATCAATACTCAGCTCACAAAGTGACCTGAGATACTATCAAGTTCAGACATCATTTCCTTCAATTCTTTTATAGATGCCAAGAACATTTTTTTTTCTTTTTCCTTAAAGGTTTACTAATTGATTGGTCGATTGATGATTTGAGAGAGAGGCAGGGGGAGAGTGGGAGAAGCAGAGGGAGAGACAGAATCCTCAAGCAGACACTTCCCCTGTACACAGCCCTATGAGGAGCTCAGTCTCTGGACATTGAAAACTCTGACCTGAACCAAAACCAAGAGCCTTATGTTTAACCCAATGAAACACTGAGTCAACTATTCTTTTTAGGACTGTGGGTCCTATTGTCCCACCTCTTGCCATAAGTCACTGAAATCTGGGGTTCAGTCTTCCCTCCAATCCCCAGCTCTCTGGTGGCTATAGCACTGACTCATGTCTCTTCTGATTCACCTCAGGGTAAAAATGGATCAAACAGGAAGAGGAATGAGACCTCTGTGTTATGGACCAACCAGGCCAACACGCTGGAGACAGATTAAAATACCTGGTGCCTGCCTTCCTAAGAAGAGATCTTAAGTATGTCTACATGTTTCTGGGTACATACCAAGCCTTTGCCACTACCCAAGATGTACTGGACCTCCTATTTGCAAGATGAGCACCTTGCCCCTAACTTCCAAGTGTGATTTGGCCAATACCTGGTGTGATACTTTGGCATGTCCCCAAACATCACAAAGCCTCAATTTGCTACTATCTGGGGCAGAGTTATTATAGGGACTCAGTGGGGTCTTGTAGGGAAAGTACACCTGGGTGTCTGCTCCTGTGGAAAAGTCTGCTAGAGGGCCTGTGGTCAGGCAATTTTAGCATTCTCCTGCTACTCACGATGAAGCCTTTGCCTCATCCTTCACTATCACTATGGTCTTGCGCTGGGCTGTTTTGCCATTTAAAGGGAGATCTGAGACTCCATCTGGGGATCCTGGGTGTGAGTAAGGGGCCAGGCCCACTCACATATCTGTGATAGGCTGGTTGGGGCCCTTTCATTCATCAAGCATTCAGGAAGCCCCACTCAGTAGAGGCGTTTATCTAGGAGCTGAATGGGATCCTACAGAGAACAGGCAGCACCCCAGGGCTACAGACTAGTAGGGGGACAGATGATGAGATCCACAGGACATTTCATGTGGTGTCCCCTGGCCTCCTCTAGATATGGGTGCATTTTCTCCAGCTATGATGAGGTTGGCGGAGCCCAGGAGAAGCAGAACATGTGAGTGAGCTTTAGCTGATAAGGGAGGGCCTTCCCTCTCCACCAGCCAAGCAAGGTACTGTAAATTAGAGGGGTTGTTGACCCTTCAACACACATCTGTCATTTGTGCTTTAGGGTAAAAGGTCTGAGAGCTTCTTCTGGAAAATGGGAAGTTGTCCTGGGAGATGTGGTTGGTGTGTGAACACTGTGGGAGAGCATAGGGGGATGGAGGACATCTTGAACCCCTAAAAGGGTCATTCTCCCATCCATGCCCTCTCCCCAGCCCCTCTCTATCCCAGTTCTGGGACCCTGAACTGAGGATTTAGGAACCATCACACAGCATTCTGTTGGAAACTGGACACCGGATTCTCAGAGGTTCTCAGGAGACCCAGTGAGAGCTAAGGGAGCAGACATCCCACACTCTGTGGGATACTAGTGTCAGTGGAAGGAGACCCACTCACGGCACCTAGTGAATAAGGCAGCACATGTGTACAAGAGGTAAACGTTTGAGGCATTGGGAGGGTCCTGGGAAGGCTGGATATAGAGACAAAGTCCCTTGGTTTTCTCCTTGGTTGGATCTTCACAGAGCAGTGGCATGTGCAGTGAGGGTAATTAGGAGGCCAGACACCCACCCTCCTTGGCACATGCAGTTGAATTCAAGTGCAAGTGGGTAAGGAGACAGACTGAGGAGTGTGTCCCAGCTCCCCTGATAAGGACAGAAATGGTCACACCATTAATCAAGGACTCCCACTCACAGTGCCTTTTTGCCAGCCTGCTGTCTGTGACCAGGCCTGTCTCAGGCAGGACTTGCCAGATCACAGATGGGACCGAGACTAGGACTGGACTCTGACAGGAGCTGGAAACGCAGGGGCCCAGTTTTCCCACAGGGGTTCCCTGGGATATTGGTTAGGATGGGTGCCCTGTCCTCTGACTTCTCTGTCTACCTGTCTGTCCCTAGGGCAATCTATTCCATCTTGAGCACATGGCTAAAACAATACCTTGGGGATTTTTTCCAGCCCCCAGAATTACCCAGCCTGAATATGCTGCTGGCATACCCGCGGATTAATATGCCAGGCTCAGACCCTGGAGTGCCAGTCCAGCTTCTGCTTCACAGCTGCAACGCTTGAGCCCACAGAGCCAGAGCCTGGGGGTGAGGAGGACTGGGTTGGCTCATGTGTGCCTGAGAAGGAGACAGTGTGGGCCACAGGTTGGGCCGAGTTGAGTGAGTAGTCTCAGACCACTGTCCCCATGGGCTTCAGTTGGGGAGACCTTCCAGGGATTAGGTCTTGAACGCAGACCACACTGAGTGGTGGGAAAAGTTTCTTTTATTATAAGGCAAAAGGGAAGTCAGTCATGCTGATGATACTTTCTCTTCTTGGAGCTACAGCACCAGCCCCAGGAGCAAGGTCCTGATCCACCTCAGGAACTCGTCCCCAGCACCCACTCTGGCACCTGCTGCCATCTTTGGAGCCTGAGTTGGCCCACCCCATCCCTGCTGCTATGGCTCACTGGTCAGGAAAAGCAGTGACACCACTTGCCCTGTTGGGGCCAGTGCAGGTGGTAGTCAGGGCTCTAATTCACTCTCCTGAGATGGAAGAGCCATCGACCCCTTTGCCCAACCTGGAGGTCCAGCAGGGCCCTGCCCATGCTCCTGGGGTTCCTGAAGAGCCTAAACCACCACCTACCTCAGTGGAGCAACCAGCCTTAGACCCTGAGCATTATCTGGTGCAGGCTGCAGCCCCAAACAATGCCTTCCCCTCCCCTGTCATTTCCATCTTTATAATATTTGTGTTCTGTATACACCTGCGTAATGCCTTAATAGATTTTGTTCATTACAATAAAGTAGAATTTGAGTTTACATAAAATTTTACTCAGATCCTTTTCAATGGCTATCGAGGTCTCATTAGGTACATTCAGAGTTTGGCACAACCATTTACTTCTACAACATTTCTATCACAGGAGACACCCTGTGCTACTAATCACTCACCTGCTCATCTCCCTCACCCCAGTCCCTGAAACCACTACTCTTCTCTCTGTCTCTGGTACTTTACCTACTCATGGATTTTCATGTGCCGGAATCCTACAATTATGGGCATCTGTGTCTGTCTGCAGATCATAAGAGTGACTCCCAATTTTAAAAAATTTTATACAAATAACATTTTATTAGATAGGAATGTTCCTGAAAGAACAAAGATCACAGAAATCCCCCAAATGAAGTATTTTCATTATCTGTTGTAGGGTTCCCTTTTACAAGGATGCCTTGAAAAGCAGAAAGCACAAGAGAAATGTCTGGATCCATGAGACACTTTCAATTCTTTCATTTTCCTGGATAGTCTACATTGAAGTATCTAATGGACTATTATAAAATATTAAAATCATATCTTAAATATTCTCATTTATTGCTAATAAGTTAGGTAGTAAGGTAAATAGTTCTTTAGGTTTATCCAGACTATGTTTATTTAGTAAATAATGATTTAAATATGAAAAAAGAAGGCAAGTTCTTCTACCAAGAAATAATTGCCTATAAAACACAGTGTCCTTCTTCCTTGCCTTTCCCTGTAAGTGTAGTATATGTGCGCTGCGTGTGTGTGTGTGGCAGAGTGGGTCAGGGAATCTTCCAGGGCTGAGCTCTTGTTCTACCGTATGTCCCCACAGTGGACAGGCACTGTCGCTGGTGTCCCCTTGGGCATTCTCAGTGACAGCACTCCATCATTGAATAACTAAGCCATTTCCAATTATTTGACTCTCATAATGTAAGTGATAAGCATGTCTGTGCCATAAATCTCTGTTTCTTTAGGAATGATTCCTATAAACACCAATACTGAAACAGACTTTAACCACATTTTGGGGGGACTGGCTGCTGGCTCCTCTATGCCCTCTTTATTAAGGATAAGCATTGCTTTGGAAAGGAAGGATCCCAGGTTCTATAGATGAGAACTGAAGTCATGAGTAGGTGAAGCCACCAGTGATAATGTAAGGACCTATTTTACTGTCCCTGCTCCCCTTCCCTTGGGGGACTTAAAAACAATTCCCGGAAACCAGCTCCAGGTGTGGAGGCCAAGAAAAACAAGGCTGTACCCACCTCGAGTCTAGCCCTGACATAAGTACAGCCATCTTGGCAAAGCAAAAGCTGGTACCTTGCACTGTAAAAGTGGGTTAGCATAAGAATAGCCATCCTGAAGGCCGGGAAGCCATTTTTCTGGGCATCCCTAACCAGCCCACAGGGCGTATGTGACTTCAGATAAGAGAAACCAGCTAAAACCTAAGAAACAATTTAATCATATACCACCAGGGCGGTTAGGTGATGGTGCCACAGGAACCAGATGTTAAAGAAAAACATATAGTTAACTTGCAGAGATCACAATCCTGTAATACAGGAGTCTCCCTTGGATTGCAAATGTCCTAGTAATTTACAACAAAAAAGGCTATCTCTTCAATGTCCCAATTTCCAGAGACAAATGGCTCAGTTCCTCAAGGCCTAAGGTTGCCCTCCCCACCATAAAACTGAAGGACGCTGAGGCAGAAAGAAATGTAAATAAAGTTAAATTTCTTCTAAACCTAAATCTCACTTAACCGTCACAGTGATGCTGGGGTGCCAAAAGGTTAAACAAAGTTAAACTGTCAAGGTGGGGCACAAGATATGTATGTAGCTATGAAAAAGTCCCTTGAAAATGCTATATAGACCCTTGGCTTTGAGTGCTTGGGGTCCTTGTTGAAACCCGCTGTGCCAGGCAGATACTTGGACCCCAGCTAGCTGGAAATAAACCTCGCTGTGTGACTTGCATTATCGAGAGTGTTCTCTGTCTAATTGAGGGGTGGTCGACTCTGTACCCTAACAATGCCATCGGGGTATTGGGGGTGACCATAGAGCATGGAAGAGCCTGTGCACAATGCCCCTCATGTGTCCTCTCCCACATGCTTCCTTGCCTTGTGTCCTGGAACACACCTCACTCATGCCCTGTCTGGTGACACACTCCAGCCACTCCAGCCCCTCGTGCTTCGTAACTCAGATTCTAACTAGAGCAACCGGACCCTGCTCCATGCCAGCAAAGGGGTGCAGGCAAGGCCATACCTCTCAGCTTGGTCCCTGTCCTTCCTGGCTGAACCCCATCCTCTCAGGGAGGAAACTCTAAGGACAGTGCAGGTCAGTGGGTTACAGACAAGTGTTCATCCAGTTGTAGTTTTAGTGGCAACAGCAAGAACCACTTGAACTTGTGTGAGCAAGAGAGGCCTCTACCAAACACATTGACTGCTCATGGAAGCTGCAGGATGGACAGAGCCTCAACCAGGGGCTTTGGCACTGGACATAGCTCGTCAACACCTCTCAGGATCCTCTAGCTGTGACCCCCTGACCCTGCCAACCCCAAACTTGGCATCCCTCAAGTTGAGCTTGTCTCAAAGAGGGGGCTGTGCTTCCTGCTGAGACCCCTTTCCTCCCACAAAGTCGGGTAAAGTGGAGTCCACTTGATCTGATGCTGTAATAGAGGCCATCATCAGTAATTCCTGTCTTCTCTGCCATAACATGGAGCTAACCAGGCACAGAAGGTACATCTTCAGAGAGAGGATATTTGGGGTGCTCTCTGCAGGAGTAGAGAGAAACACCAGTGAGTGGGACTCAGTGAGAAAGGAGAGCTCTGAGCACTAAGGGAAGGGCTGCCATGGGCTGGGCACTGCCATATTGGTCCGTGGCACAGGCTTTGTGTTGGCTTGTAGGAATGGCCAGGCTTCATACTACTAATAGGTCCAATAAAAACCAAAATGACATCCATAAAGTATTTTGAACTCCAACTACAAAAAGGCTCTGGGACCCAGGCAGCCAAGGAGGCCCAAGATGCTGTGTACCAATGATTACACAGTGGGGGAAAAGTGGGACAGTCGTGATGGAACTGACGGCAGCTCATTTCCCTGCTTTGGGGAGAAAGAGCCCCATCACAAGGCACCCCAATATTTGTTCCAAAAACAGGTGACAGCTGAGGTGGCTTCTGCCTGCCAGTCTCCACAATGAGGATGTCCATGTCCAGGATACAAGCTCCAGGTGACATTCTGTCCAAGGGCTGGCCTGGGTCTGATGGATGAGCCCCAGTGTTGTGGGATCCCATACTGGAGGGGATGAAGGCTTTTTGGAAGGACAACTGAGTCAGGGGAGCCTGGATTGGCAGGCTGAAGGGACACAGTAAGGCAGAAGCCCAGAGCCATGGCAGCAATGTGCTCCAGGGGGCTAATTTAATAGGTAACGCTAAGGATTACGATGTTCTTTGAGAGATGAATCATGTCAGTCAATCCCCCTAACAATTCCATGAGGAAGTAGAAATGCTGTCTCTGTTTGATGAAGAAGGAAACAAGGTTTAAGAAACTGCCCCTTTCATGCTCCACATTGAGTCACAGGCAGGAATTTGAACCCAGGCTGCCCAGCAATGTGTACCGACCTCGCAAGAAGGTTGCATCAATGCTTCAGAAGAGACTTCACAACTCTGAGGTTACATGAGCCTTGTACCCAGGAAGAAACCTCCTCCTACCCAGACAAATGCTTGCTGGTACGGGGAGCCTCAGTGCCAAGGCACAGCATTGTCAGACAACAGAACCAGGACAAGCCCAAGTCAGAGGTGGAACCACTGCCCCTTGAATTCAGTGAGGACTCCAGGCCTGTGGATCATCTGCACCTCTGAGTCCAGGAGTGAGTTGTGGATGGAACACAGAGTCCAATGGCAGAGTGATAGCACTTCTATCCCCTGCTCAGCCTCTTTGTGGCTGGGTGACCCCAAGCAGGGCTCTGAAGCTACAGACCCATCCCTAAATTGGAAAATGTAATGGGTACTGCTAAGTGGGATGTAGAAAGAAATGACTCCTACAGTTCCTGCCTGGTGCCTGGGAGCACGTGTGGAGCCCAGAGGGAAGGCATTCATGTCAGTGACCACTTTACCCATGTACCTGTTCTCCACTGTTGATTCTGGTGTCATCATAAGAAACAGATGCCAAAGCTAAGGTCAGGAAGATTTCTTCTTAGGCGTTCTTCTCTGAAGTTATAGCTTTTAGCTCTTAAATTTAGATTGTGACCCATCTGGGGTTCATTTTGTGTCTCCTCTGAGGACAGGGTCCATGGACCTTCATTCAGTCATTTATAATTTTATGTATTTGTATGTGTAAGAAGGGACTGGAAATGGATCCACAAGAATTTGTAGAATAATATTATTCTATCCTTGAAAGAAATTCGCTGAGATTGTGAAGAAGTCCAAATGGAGGTTAACTTGTATCTTGTGTGGAGGTGGAGCAGTGTCCTTGTCAAGAGCAACACCCCTGGAGGGAGGAATCAAGATGGCGGAGAAGTAGCAGGCTGAGACTACTTCGGGTAGCAGGAGATCAGCTAGATAGCTTATCTAAAGATTGCAAACACCTACAAATCCAAGGGGAGATCGAAGAGAAGAAGAACAGCAATTCTAGAAACAGAAAATCAACCACTTTCTGAAAGGTAGGACTGGTGGAGAAGGGAATCCAAAGCGACGGGAAGATAGACCGCAGAGTAGGGGCTGGCTCCCGGCAAGCGGCGGGGCAATGGAGCACAAAATCAGGACTTTTAAAGTCTGTTCCACTGCGGGGACATCACTCCAGAGGCTTAACCGGGGTGAATCCCATGCGGGGTCAGCGTGGCCTCAGGTCCCACAGGGTCACACGAAGGATCGTGGGTGTCTGAGTGTCACAAAGTTTACAGGTATTAGAACGGGGAAGCCAGCTACAGAGACAGAGCTGAGGAGTGAGCTCCCAGCTCAGGGTTTACCTTGAACCGGTCACAGGCTGGTCAGCTCGGAGCACGGCCAGAGGCCAGGGTGACGGGGAGCAATTGGGCACTGTTTCTCTGAGGGCACACTGAGGAGTGGGGCCCTGGGCTCTCGGCTCCTCTGGGCCAGAGACTGGGAGGCCACCATCTTCATTCCCGTCCTCTGGAACTCTACGGAAAGGGCTCTGGGAACAAAAGCTCCCAAAAGCAAACCCGAGTGATTACTCAGCCCGGCCCGTGGTAAGGGCGGTGCAATTCTGCCTGGGGCAAAGACAGTTGAGAATCACTACAACAGGCCCCCTCCCCAGAGGATCAACAAGAAATCCAGCCAGGATCAAGTTCACCTACCAAGGAGTGCAGTTTCAATACCAAGGAGAGCAACGGAATTCCAGAGGAGGAGAAAGCAAAGCATGGAACTCATGGTTTTCTCCCCATGATTCTTTAGCCTTGCAGTTAATTTTATTTCTTTTTCAATTTTTTTTCTCTTCCTCTGCCAAAATTTTTTTAACTTTTCCCCTTTTCTTTTTTAACGTTTTTTAATAGTTTATCTAATATATATTTTTTTCTTTTTATATTTTTTCTTTATTTCATTTTTTTTAATTGTTTCTTTTTTTTTTTCTTTCTTTCTTTCTGAACCTCTTTTTATCCCCTTTCTCCCCCCTCACGATTTGGGATCTCTTCTGATTTGGCCTAAAGCATATTTTCCTGGGTCTTTGCCACCCTTTTAGTATTTTACTTGCTCCTTCATATACTCTTATCTGGACAAAATGACAAGGCGGAAAAATTCACCACACACAAAAAAGAACAAGAAGCAGTACCAAAGGCTGGGGGACCTAATCAATACAGACATTGGTAATATGTCAGATCTCGAGTTCAGAATGACGATTCTCAGGTTCTAGCCGGGCTTGAAAAAGGCATGGAAGATATTAGAGAACCCTTTCGGGAGATATAAAAGCCCTTTCTGGAGAAATAAAAGAACTAAAATCGAACCAAGTTGAAATCAAAAAGCTATTTATGAGGTGCAATAAAAAATGGAGGCTCTCACTACTAGGATAAATGAGGCAGAAGAAAGAATTAGCGATATAGAAGACCAAATGACAGAGAATAAAGAAGCTGAGCAAAAGAGGGACAACAGCTACTGGACACAAGGGGAGAATTCGAGAAATAAGTGACACCATAAGACGAAACAACATTAGAATAATTGGGATTCCAGAAGAAGAGGAAACAGAGAGGGGAGCAGAAGGTATATTGGAGAGAATTATTGGAGGAGAATTTCCCCAATAGGCAAAGGGAACAGCATCAAAATCCAGGAGGTTCAGAGAACCCCCTTCAAAATCAATAAGAATAGGTCCAAACCCCATCACCTAATAGTAAAATTTACAAGTCTAATGACAAAGAGAAAATCCTGAAAGTAGCCCGGGAAAAGAAGTCTGTAACGTACAATGGTAAAAATACTTAGATTGGCAGAGAGTTATCCACAGAGACCTGGCAGACCAGAAAAAGCTGGCATGATATATTCAGAGCACTAAACGAGAAAAAGATGCAGCCAAGATACTATATCCAGCTAGGCTATCATTGAAAATAGAAGGAGAGATAAAAGCTTCCAGGGAAAACACAAACTGTAAGAATTTGCACATACCAAACCAGCTCTACAGGAAATATTGAAAGGGGGTCCTCTAAGCAAAGAGAGGCCCTAAAAGTAGTAGATCAGAAGAAACAGAGACCATATACAATAACAGTCACCTTACAGGCAATATAATGGCACTAAAAATCATATCTCTCAATAGTTACCTGAATGTTAATGAGCTAAATGCCCAATCAAAAGACACAGGGTATCAGAATGGATAAGAAAAACAAAACCATCTATATGTTGCCTACAAGAAAACTCATCTTAAACCCGAAGACACCCTCCAGATTTAAAGTGAGGGGGTGGAAAAGAATTTACCATGCTAATGGACATCAGAAGAAAGCAGGAGTGGCAAATCCTTATATCAGATCAATTAGATTTTAAGCCAAAGACTATAATAAGAGATGAGGAAGGACACTATATCATACTCAAGGAACTGTTCAACAAGAAGATCTAACAATTTTAAAAATCAATGCCCCTAACGTGGGAGCAGCAACTATAAACCAATTAATAACAAAATCAAAGAAAACATCAACAATAATACAATAATAGTAGGGGACTTAACACTCCCCTCACTGAAATGGACAGGATCATCCAAGCAAAGATCAACAAGGAAATAAAGGCCTTAAATGACACACTGGACCAGATGGACATCACAGATATATTCAGAACTTTTCATCCCAAGCAAACAGAATACACATTCTTCTCTAGTGCACATGGAACATTCTCCAGAATAGATCACATCCTCGGTCCTAAATTCAGGTCTCAACACGGTATCAAAAGATTGGGATCATTCCCTGCATATTTTCAGACCAGAATGCTTCTGAAGCTAGAACTCAATAACAAGAGGAAATTTGGAAAGAACCCAATACATGGAGACTAAACAGCATCCTTCTAAAGAAGAATGGCTCAACCAGGAACTTAAAGAAGAATTGAAAAAAATCATGGAAACAAATGATAATGAAAACCACAATGGTTCAAATCTGTGGAACACAACAAAGGCAGTCCTGAGAGGAAAATATATAGCGGTACAAGCCTTTCTCAAGAACAAGAAAGGTCTCAGGTACACAACCTAACCTTACACTAAAGGAGCTGAAGAAAGAACAAGAAAGAAACCCTAAACCCAGCAGGAGAAGAGAAATCATAAAGATCAGAGCAGAAATCAATGAAATCGAAACAAAAAAAAAATAGAACAAATCACAAGGAAACTAGGAGCTGGTTCTTTGAAAGAATTAATAAGATTGATAAACCCCTGGCCAGACTTATCAAAAAGAAAAGAGAAACTACCCAAATAAATAAAATCATGAATGAAGAGGAGAGATCGCAACTAACACCAAGGAAATACAGAGAATTATAAGAACTATTTATGAGCAACTCTACGCCAACAAATTGACAATCTGAAGAAATGGATGCATTCCTAGAGACATATAAACTACCACAACTGAACAGGAAGAAATAGAAAGCCTGAACAGACCCATAACCAGTAAGGAGATTGAAACAGCATCCAAAATCTCCAACTAAACAAAGCCAGGGCCAGACGGCTTCCGGGGGAATTCTTTTTTTTTTTTTTTTAAATTGTATTTTTCGGCCTAACAGTATTCATTTTTTTTGTACAAACCCAGTGCTCCATGCAGTCCCGTGCCCTCTCTAATACCCACCACCCTGGTTCCCTCTAACTCCCACCCCCCCCACCCTCTTCAAACCCTTCAGATTCTTTTTCGGAGTCCATCGTCTCTCATTGTTCACCCCCCCTTCCCATCTCCCCCAACTCCCTTCTCCTAACTCCCATGTCCTCCATGCTATTTGTTATGCTCCACAAATAAGTGAAACCATATGATAATTGACTCTCTGCTTGACTTATTTCACTCAGCATAATCTCTTCCAGTCCCGTCCATGTTGCTACAAAAGTTGGGTCTTCATCCTTTCTGATGGAGGCATCATACTCCATAGTGTATATGGACCACATCTTCCTTATCCATTTGTCCGTTGAAGGGCATCTTGGTTCTTTCCACAGTTGGCAACCTGGCCATTGCTGCTATAAACATGGGGTACAGATGGCCCTTCTTTTCACTACATCTGTATCTTTGGGGGATTACCCAGCAGTGCAATGGCAGGGTCATTGGGAAGTTCTATTTTTAATTTCTTGAGGAATCTCCACACTGTTCTCCAAAGTGGCTGCACCAACTTGCATTCCCACCAACAGTGTTAGAGGGTTCCCCTTTCTCCACATCCCCTCCAACACATGTTGTTTCCTGTCTTGCTAATTTTTGCCATTCTAACTGGTGTAAGGTGATATCTCAATGTCGTTTTAATTAGAATCTCCCTGATGGCCAGTGATGATGAACATTTTTTCATGTGTCTGATAGCCATTTGTATGTCTTCATTGGAGAAGTGTCTGTTCATATCTTCTGCCCATTTATGATATGATTATCTGTTTTGTGTGTGTTGAGTTTGAGGAGTTCTTTATAGATCCTGAATATCAACCTTTTGTCTGTACTGTCATTTGCAAATATCTTCTATCATTCCGTGAGTTTCCTCTTTGTTTTCTTGACTGTTTCCTTTGTTGTGCAGAAGATTTTGATTTTGATGAAGTTTCCCGGGGGAATTCTACCAAATATTTAAAGAACAACTAATTCCTATTCTCCTGAAACTGTTCCAAAAAATAGAAATGGAAGGAAAACTTCCAAACTCATTTTATGAGGCCAGCATCACCTTGATCCCAAAAACCAGACAAGGATCCCATCAAGAAAGAGAACTACAGACCAATATCCTTGTTGAACATAGATGTGAAAATTCTCACCAAATTCTAGCCAATAGGATTCAACAGTACATTAAAAGGATTATTCACCACGACCAAGTGGGATTTATTCCAGGGCTGCAAGGTTGGTTCAACATCTGCAAAACAATCAATGTGGTACAACACATTAAGAAAAGAAAGAACAAGAACCATATGATACTCTCCATAGATGCTGAAAAGCATTTGACAAAGTACAGCATCTCTTCCTGATCAAAATTCTTCAACATGTAGGGATAGAGGGCACATACCTCAATATTATCAAAGCCATCTATGAAAACCCACCAGAAATATCATTCTCAATGGAGGAAAAACTGAAAGCTTTTCCACTAAGGTCAGGAACACGGCAGGGATGTCCGTTATCACCACTGCTATTCAACATAGTACTAGAAGTCCTAGCTTCAGCAATCAGACAACGAAAGGAAATTAAAGGCATCCAAATCGGCAAAGAAGAAGTCAAACTATCACTCTTCGTAGATGATATGATACTCTATGTGGAAAACCCAAAAGACTCCACTTCAAAACTGCTAGAACTTGTACAGGAATTCAGTAAAGTGTCAGGATATAAAATCAATGCACAGAAATCAGTTGCATTTCTCTACACCAACAACAAGACAGAAGAAAGAGAAATTAAGGAGTCCATCCCATTTACAATTGCACCCAATACTATAAGATAACTAGGAATAAACCTAACCAAAGAGACTAAGAATCTATACACAGAAAACTATAAAGTACTCATGAAAGAAATTGAGGAAGACACAAAGAAATGGAAAAATGTTCCATGCTTCTGGATTGGAACAACAAATATTGTGAAAATGTCTATGCTACCTAAAGCAATCTACACATTTAATGCAATTCCTATCAAAGTACCATCCATTTTTTCAAAGAAATGGAACCAATAATCCTAAAATGTATATGGAACCAGTAAAGACCTCGAATAGCCAAAGCAATATTGAAAAAGAAAGCCAAAGTTGGTGGCATCACAATTCCGGACTTCAAGCTCTATTACAAAGCTGTCATCATCAAGACAGCATGGTACTGGCACAAAAACAGACACATAGATCAATGGAACAGAATAGAGAGCCCAGAAATAGACCTTCAACTCTATGGTCAACTAATCTCTGACAAAGCAGGAAAGAATGTCCAATGGAAAAAAGACAGCCTCTTCAGTAAATGTTGGGAAAATTGGACAGCACATGCAGAAAATGAAATTGTATCATTTTCTTACACCACACACGATAATAGACTCAAAATGGATGAAGGACCTCAATTTGAGAAAGGCATCCATCAAAATCCTTGAGAAGAACACAGGCCAGCAACCTCTTCGACCTCAGCCACAGCAACATCTTCCTAGGAACTTCGCCAAAGGCAAGGGAAGCAAGGGCAAAAATGAACTATTGGGATTTTATCAAGATCAAAAGCTTTTGCACAGCAAAGGAAACAGGAACAAAACCAAAAGACAACTGACAGAATGGGAGAAGATATTTGCAAATGACATATCAGATAAGGGCTAGTGTCCAAAATCTATAAAGAACTTAGCAAACTCAACACCCAAGAACAAATAATCCAATTAAGAAATGGCAGAAGACATGAACTGACATTTCTGCAAAGAAGACATCCAGATGGCCAACAGGACACATGAAAAAGTGCTCCACATCACTCGGCATCAGGGAAATACAAATCAAAACCACAATGAGATATCACCTCACACCAGTCAGAATGGCTACAATTAACAAGTCAGGAAATGACAGATGCTGGCGAGGATGCGGAGAAAGGGGGACTGTTGGTGGGAATGCAAGCTGGTGCAACCACTCTGGAAAAACAGCATGGAGGTTCCTCAAATGTTGAAAATAGAACTACCCTATGACCCAGCAATTGCACTGCGGGGTATTTACCCTAAAGATACAACGTAGTGATCCTAAGGGGCACGTGCACCGGAATGTTTATAGCAGCAATGTCTCAATAGCCAAACTATGGAAAGAACCTAGATGTCCATCAACAGACGAATGGATAAAGAAGAAGTGGTATATATACACAATGGAATACTATGCAGCATCAAAAGAAATGAAATCTTCGCCATTTGCGACGACGTGGATGGAACTAGAGGGTATCGTGCTTAGCGAAATAAGTCAATCGGAGAAAGACAACTATCATATGATCTCCCTGATATGAGGGAGAGGAGATGCAACATGGGGGGTTGAGGGGGTAGGAGAAGAATAAATGAAACAAGATGGGATTGGGAGGGAGACAAACCATAAGTGACTCTTAATTTCACAAAACAAACTGAGGGTTGATGGGGGGAGGGGGATTGGGAGAGGGGGATAGGGGAGGGTATGTGCTATGGTGAGTGCTGTGAAGTGTGTAAACCTGGCGATTCACAGACCTGTACCCATGGGGATAAAAATATATTATATGTTAATAAAAAATAAAATTAATAAAATAAAGAAGAGCACACCCCCCCCTCTGGTGGCCACAGGAGACATTGCAGGAGTTCCCTGATGTGTCTGGAAAACAAGCCACAGTCAATGTTGGGCATCTTCAAGGATTCACAGTGAGATCCAAACAGTTCTGTAATATTCAATGTTTTGGAGGTTGTCTTCTAGGAAATCTGTGAAAAAAGTGCACTATTTCAAGAAATATTTTCTGAGAAGCTGAGTCAGGCCCTGGGTTCCCAGGTAGAAAGTAGGGAAAGTGGTGGATGCTTCCCAAGAGGCACAGGGTGTACGGTGGGGTAGTGTGGGAGATTACTGGTCTACATCAAAGCTCTGAATATCCAGTTTAAAGAAAGCAGTAAAAGAATACACGCCATATTTATTGATTCTTGTGCTTATATTAACTATAAAACGTTTTAGAAAAATTGAAAAGTATCACTCAGCATATCTGTATCCTCTTTTCTCAGTTAGATGACATCAACTTATATTCCCAGCTTATTTTTTACTTATTAGGAGAAGATTATGTCATATATTGAACCCTTAATGACCCTACAAAAATCCTTGCAGAACTAACAGACGGATTATAAGTCCTAAACTTAAGGACAGAGATTCAATATACAAAAATAAGCTTCATCTCTATACACAAATAACATGCTATCAAGGACAGAAATTAAGAAAATAGTTTGTAATTGATAATCACTGAAAAAGAATAAGATACATAGGAATTACTTTCACCCAGAGCTGAAAGACCTGCATACTGAAAACTTAAATCATTAATGAAAGAATTTGAAAAAGCCAGAATTAAGTCTGAAGACACCTGATGCTAATGGATCCCTAGAATATATCTAATCCAAAGGTCCACACTGCGTAAAGCAATCTGAATATTCAGTGCAAACCCCATCAAGATCTAATGGCATTTTCAGAAATAAAACCAATAATCCTACAAAAGTGGATGATACCACAGATGGCCCTGAATAGACAAAGCCATCTGGAGAAAGAACAAAACTGGAGGCATCATGCTTTCAGAGTAGAAAATCCAGCAAAAACCCCACACATATGTAGTCAATTAATTTAGAACAAAAGCTCCAGGAATATAAAATAGGGAAGCAACAGTCTCCACCATAAGTGGCTTTGGAAACACTGGGCAACCTCAAGTAAAGCAATGCAACTGAATGTTTATCCCACCTGATCCACAGCAACAAAGTCACAATGTGGCAAGGACTTCAACAAAACAGCTACACCCATGAAATACGTAGCTGAAAATTGGGCAGAATGTTATTAACACCCTTGATTTTTTATAATAAATTCCATGAACAAAATTTGAACTCCAGATTCTGAGATAAAGAGTCAGATGCTGTGCTAACTGAGCCAGCCCAGAATCTATTAAAATAATGGGGCACAGAGGTGTCAGCAGAGATCTATTTACTCATCCCCCTTAACACGATTTTTTTTTGGGAAGAATGTTTCTTGAGTTCCTTCTTGACACTGATTTTTAGATTTGACATCAGAAGCAAAAGCTACAATGAAAAATAAAATGGGACTGCATCAAACTAAAAGTCTTTTGTGCAGCAAAGGAAATCTCCAGTCATCAACACACTGAAAAGACAATATACTGAAGAGAAGAAAATGTTTGCAAACTACCTAACTGTTAAATGTCTCATATCCAAAATATTGAAGAACTCATATCATCAGGGAGATGAAAATCAAAGCCCAAAATGTTGTCACCTGTCACCTGTCAGAATGACTAGTATCCAGGAGACCAATCAAGAAGGTTTGCCAAGATGCGGAGGAAAGGGAACTGTGCTCTTTTGGTGGGACTGTAAACAGGCTCTATTGGTAGGACTGTAAGTGGGTGCAGCCACTAGGGAAAACAGTATCAATTTTTCTAAAAAAAAATTCAAAATAGGGGCACCTGGCTGATGCCGTCAGAAGAGTGAGAGACTTGATGTCAGGGTCATGATGTTGAGCCTCACACTGGGGGTAGAGTACTTTAAAAATGGATATAGAACAACCGTATCATCCAGCAATTCCCTTATGTATTAGAATGAATCCAAGTCTTCTCTCTTGTATATGGGTGCCTGGGTGGCTCAGTCCTTAAGCGTCTGCCCTCAGCTCAAGTCATAATCCTAGGGTCCTGTGATTGAGTCCAACTTCGGGCTCCCTGCTCAGTAGAGTCTGCTTCTCCCTCTCCCACTCCCCCTGCTTGTGCTTTCTCTCTCTCTCTCTCTCTCTCTCTCTCGCTGTCTCTCTCTCTCTCTGTCAAATAAATAAATAAAATATTTAAAAAATAAAATGAAATGAAGGCATATAGTTTTATGTGCCCCGCTGTTTCATTCCAGCACTGAGAGTCTCTGTTCCTTTGAAGTAGACAGTGAAGGGCCCTGGCCACCAAAGCTCAGGTAAACTGCCCTCCAGAGCTCTACTCAAATCCTGAGAAGTTAGCTCTCAGTCTATTCCCCTTGTACCCACAGCTCTGTCCTCCCCAGTCTTTCAAGACCCAGCCCACCACCCCCTGGGAACTTGACATAGGCTTGTGGTTTGGCTGACCCAGGACTTGCTGAGTCAGCACTGCCCAAAAGCTATGTCCTGAGCTGCCTCCTACAAACATGCCTGGGTCACAGGAACTTACTACTTAGCAGAATGCTCTCACAAGCACAGATCCCCAACCTATATACTTGCTGATCAGGGAGCATGTTCCGACCATTGCTGTCCCACTGTATCCAATGAGCCATCAAGTGTTCTGTGAAAATTCCTTCCACACTTGTCCCTCAAGCAGCTGAGTCAGATGCACATGATCACCAAAATCTTGCTGGCTTTAAGTCTTCTGCTACTCATGCAGATATTTTCTTCTCACCTCAGCAGTATCTGGAAGTGAGGACACTCTACCGAGTCTTCTGATCTTGAAATCTTAGACCCTTCATCTCTCTCATGGTCTGATGTGCCTGGTATCTTCCTTCTTCTCTCAGGAATCTTTTTCTTCATAAGGTCCAGCCCTTGGCTCTGAGTGCTGCATTCACCCATGGAGTCCACCAGGTAACTTTCTTGATCCTTAGAGTCTCCCTGTTGATGGCTTGGGAACAATAATCTGGAGTTTATGGATTTCTAGGAGTTTCTGGAGTGAATAAGTGACATATATCAGTCCAGCTGTCTCAGATTTTGTTTTGTGGAGGGAAACATTGATGCTGACAGGGCAATCAAAGTACATTCAAATGCAACATATTTCATACATATACATGATCAAAAAGGAAAATTCAAACCATAATTTTTATTTTTTATTATAAATATATTTTTATTATATTTTTATTTATTTTTAAATATATTTTTATTATAAATATAAGTATTTATATTTATTCAAAATGATGACCTAAGTTTAGTTCCTTCAACAGGTCCACATAAGACAGCAAGAGCCTATTTTAAGTGGTCATTTTGACAAAAGTCTAGGTGGTGTTTTTCCTCTCCCATCGCTGAGCTTTTCTTCCTCCAACTTGCAACACATAGCCTATTCTTTCTTTCTCTTTGGAAGTAAGCCAGGTGCCCACCTTAATGCTCAATCCCTGAAGAATATATATATATATATATATATATATATATATATATATATATATCATAGGGTCTTCTGCTAATCACACAGAAACAATGGCTGACACAGGTGAAGAAGACAGATTACCCACAAGGGAACTGCACTTCCACTTTTGGCAACATTATCTGAGGTGAAATGTTAGATCCCAACTGGGGAAATTTGGAGTGAATTTTTCTCAACTCCTTCCAGAGGTGAATGTGGGATGTGACTGCCCCAGGGCCTGACTGCTACAGCAAGGAGCACTGCTCCAGAACTCCAGACTTTGAAGACTATGGGAGGATTAACGCTGAAACTGCCTGTAATCAAAAGAGTTTGGGAGTGAGGGAAGGAGAAACAGTGAAGCATCCATGTGGGAAATACCCACTGGATGCTAAAAGTACTTGAATGCTGAGCAAGGACTGGGCCTGATGTTTTGCACCTGGCATGTGTCCCCACAGGAGGCTCTCTCATGCAAGAACTAAAGCCATAGTTGATGCCAAACTCAGAGTAGAAATTTACAGTCTCTTCCAGGCAGTGGAGATGTGAGAGAAAGTGCTTGGGCTTTGGAACCAAGGCACCAAAACTTCAGTGCCCAGTTTCTCATATGCTGGCTGTGTGCTTACATAGTCCTCCAGTCTCTGTTCCCTCACACAGCACACAAAGACCATAATGGTGCCTTTTATTTTCTCATGCTTGATCAAATGCCATGAGGGAAATCTAAAGCCTGCTCAGAGGTGAAGTTTATTGTTAGATGAAGTTATTACTGACTCATTAACAGAGATTCTGAAGTGTGGTTTTTGTTCATTTACAACCATGTGAACATGTTTTTCAGTGGTGATGACATTTCTCCCTAGGTTTATTGAGGTGCTACTTGGTATACAATAAACTGAGGCCCAAGCATCACCAGGCTTCCCTCAAAAGAAGGCAGAGGATCCAAGTGGATGCTCATTACTCACAATCCTTGTCTTGACTTCTGGGCATTACCTGTAAGACTGGCCATTGGGGAGGTACAGTCAACATGAGTTAAAAATTTGCCATACTAGCATTTGTAGGAACTTTCACATGATGACCCCATGCCAATGCTTAAGTGGTTCTTTAGATAAACAGAAAACAGAAGGAAAATCAATAGAAAAAGAGATAAATAGAAAGAGAATGAAAACTTCCCATCTCTATGAAGCCAGCATTAACCTGGTCCTCAAACTAGGCAAAGATCCCATGAAAAAGAAGACTATCCCGATGAGTATGGACACCAAGATTCTCAACAAGATTCTAGGTAATAGGATCCAACAGTACATTAAAAGGATTATCAGCCATGACCAGGTGGGTTTGATCTCTGGGATGCAAGGGTGGTTCAATATTTGCAAATGAGTCAATGTGATAGAACAAATCAATAAGAGAAGAGAGAACCACATGATCCTAGAGGATTGATGCAGAAAAAGCATTTGACAAAATACAGCATCTGTTCCTGATTAAAATGCTTCAAAGTATTGGGATAGAGGGAACATTCCTTAACTTTATCAAATCTATCTATGCAAAACCCACAGCAAATATCATCCTCAATGGGAAAAACCTGACAGCCTTCCCTTTAAGATCAGGAACACGACAAGGATGTCCACTCTCACCACTCCTGTTCAACATAGTATGAGAAGTCCTAGAAACAGCAGGCAGCAAAAAGAAATAAAATGTACTCAATTTGGGAAAGAAGAAGTCAAACTCTCTCTCTCTGCAGATGACATGATACTTTATACCCAAAGACTCCACCCCCAAACTACTAGAAATCATATAACAATTCAGTAATGTGGCAAGATACAAAATCAATGTACAGAAATAACTTGCTTTCTTATTTACTAACCATGAAAATACAGAAAGGGAAATTAGAGAATTGATTCCATTTACTATAGCACCAAGAACCACAAAACACCTTGGAATAAACCTAACCAAAGAGGTAAAGCATCTGTACTTGAGGAACTAAAGAATACTCATGAAAGAAATTGAAAAAGACACAAAAAGTTGGAAAAGCATTCCATGCTCATGGAACAGAAGACTAAACATTGTTAAAATGTCTGTACTGCACAGAGCTTTCAATTCCATCCTGGTTCCATGGAACTTTCAATTCCATCCCAGTCAAAATTCCACCAGCATTGTTCAAAGTGCTGGAACAAACAATCCCAAAATTTGTATGGGACCAGAAAAGACTCCAAATTGCTAAGGAAATGTTCAAAAAGGAAAACAAAATCAGGGGCATTATGTTGCCTGATCTCAAGCTTTACTACAAAGCTATGATCACCAAGACAGCATGGTACTGGCACAAAAACAGACACATATACCAGTGGAACAGAGGAGAGAGCCCAGATATGGATGCAAAATTCTAACGTCAAATAATCTTTGACAAAACGTGAAAAAATATCCAGTGGAGAAAAGACAGTCTCTTCAATAAATGGTACTGGGGAAATTGGACAGCTATATATAGAAGAATGAAGCTTGACCATCCTCTTAGACCATACACAAAGATAAACTCAAAATGGATAAAAGACCTCAATGTGAGGCAGGAATCTATCAAAATCCTAGAGGAGAACATAGGCAGTAAACTCTTTGACATCATCCACAGCAACTTCTTCCAAGACATGTCTCCAAAGGCAAAGGAAATGAAAGCAAAAATGAACTTTTGGGACTTCATCAAGATCAAAAGCTTCTGCACAGCAAAGGAAACAGTCAACAAAACAAAGAGGTAACCCATGGAATGGGAGAAGATATTTACAAATGACAGTACAAAGGGCTATTATCCAAGATCTATAAAGAACTCCTCAAACTCAACACCAAAAAAGCAGATAATCTTGTAAAAAAATGAGCAGTAGACAGGAACAGACACTTCTCCAGAGAAGACATACAAATGGCTAACAGACACATGAAAAAATGTTCATCATCATTACCATCAGGGAGATTCAAATCAAAACCACTTTGAGATACCACCTTACACCAGTTAGAATGGCCAAATTAACAGCACAGGAAACAACAAGTGTTGGAGAGGATATGGAGAAAGGGAAATCATTTTCCAGGGTCCTGTCCCTCGAGTTCTCCAATTGGGGAACCCTGAGTCAGACCCCACAAGTCAACCTGCTACCCAGGCAGAAACAGTACCTTTTGGAGCTGCGGAAAAGCTTCAGAGTGAGAGAAACCTTTGTGATGCAACAGGGCCATATCCAAACTCTGGCGCCACAGCGGGTCAAAAGTCAGAGGCTGATGCCCTGCCACAACACCTCCCTCAACTCTGCTCCAGGAAAGCTCCCCTGCACAGGGGCCCCAGGTGGGTCCCATCCTCTCTACACCTTTTCCAGATGGTGGAGACATGCCCTGAGCAAGAAAGCGCTCTAGGCCACAGGGGACAGGGCGGTCTGAAGGGCTGCCCAACGTCGGCCAATTCCCACGAGTTTTCTGCCCCAATTGATATCAATTTGGGCATAAAACTCATGAGAATTGGTCAGAAAACCCCCAGCAAACTCGCTTTATGCGACGCATGTCTGCCTTGCCCAGGATCCCGAGTTGTCCCGGCTGGAACCCTGCCAGAAAGCCATCTGTGAGTCAGGTGCAGGCAAGGCCAATGCTTCCTGCTCCTCAGCCTCCAGGGGTCTCCTCCCTGGCGCTGGCAGATGGGGCCTGCCATGCCCCTAGGCCCAGGCCCGAACCTGCGCCTGGTTTTTCAGTCTTCCTTTTCCAGGGTCCTGTCCCTCGAGCCCTCCAATTGGGGAATTCTGAGTCCCACATCACGAGTCCACCTGCCACCGAGACAGAAATGGTACCTTTCAAAGCTGTGGAAAACCCTCAGAGCGAGAGAAACCTTCATGCCCCCACTGAGGCCATCTCCAAACTATGGTGCCACAGCGGGCTGAAAAGTTGGAGGCTGACACCCAGCCAAAACCCATCCCACAACTCTGCTCCTGGAAAGCTCCACTGTGCCAGGGCTCCCAGGTGGGCCGCATTGTCTATGTGCATTTTCCCAATGGCCGAGACATGCACCAAGCGAGAAAGCACTCTAGGCCATGGGGGACAGGATGGTCCAAAGGGCTGCCCAATGGTGGCCAATCCTCATGAGCTTTCTGGCCAATCCTCACGAGCTTTCTTCCCAATTGATTTGGGCAGAAAGCTTGTGAGGATTGGCTGGTGTTGGGCGGCCCTGTGGACCGCCCTGTCCCCCATTGATTTGGGCAGAAAGCTCATGAGAAATGGCCAGCATTGGGCGGCCATTGGGACTGCACTGTCCCCCGTGGCCTAGAGCGATTTCTCACTTGGTGCATGTCTCAGCATCCGGAAAACATGCTGAGACGACCCTGCCCACCTGAGGGCCCCTGCCCAGGGGAGCTTTCTAGGAGAAGAGTTAAGGG
This sequence comes from Lutra lutra, assembly GCF_902655055.1. NCBI lineage: Eukaryota > Metazoa > Chordata > Mammalia > Carnivora > Mustelidae > Lutra > Lutra lutra. The sequence continues at coordinate 163,560,840 of NC_062282.1, forward strand.
AGGGTTTGGGGCCAGGCATCAGCCTCCAACTTTTCGTCCCAGTTTGGTGTCGATGGTTGGAGATGGCCTCAGTGGGGGCATGAAGGTTTCTCTTGCTCTGGGGGTTTTTACGCAGCTCTGAAAGGCACTGTTTCCTCTTGGTGGCAGGTGGATTCATGGGGTGTGACTCAGGGTTTCTCAATTGGAGGTCTTGAGGAACAGGACCTTGGAGAAGGAAGATGGATAAACCAGGTGAGGGTCAGGGCCCTGGCCTAGGGGCATAGTAGGCTCCATCTACCAGCGCCACCAAGGGTACCTCAGGAGGCTGAGTAGCAGGAGGCAGTGGCCTCGCCTATGCCTGACACTCTGTGGGCTTACTGGCAGGGTTCGAGCCAGGGCAACTCAGGATCCTGTGCCAGGCCCAGGGGGTAGCCCTGCAGACATGCGGCGCATCATGTGAATTCACCACAGGTTTTCCAGCCAATTCTCACGAGCTTTCTGCCCAAATCGATATCGATATCAATTTGGGCAGAAAGCTCGTGAGAATTGGCTGGCGTTGGGAGACTATTCAAACCACACTGTCTCTCGTGGCCTAGAGCACTTTCTCGCTTGGTGCATGTCACGGCCATCTGGAAAACACACTGAGAACATGCTGCCCACCCAAGGGCCCCTGTGCAGGGGAGCTTTCCGGAAGCACAGTTGAGGAAGGGAGTGTGACCGGGCATCAGCCTCCGACTTTTTGGCTCAGTGTGGGGACATGAAAGATTCTGAGGGCATTCCGCAGCTCTGAAAGGAACCATTTCCTCCTGGTTGACATGTGGACCCATGGGGTGTGACTCAGGGTTCCTCAATTGGAGGGCTTGATGTACAGGACCCTAGAAAAGGAAGGCTGAAAATCTAAGTGAGGGTGAGGGCGCAGGCCCCATCTGCCTGTGCCAGGGAGGGTACTCCAGGAGGCTGAGAAGCAGGATGCTGTGGCCTCACCAACTCCTGACTCACTGAGGGCTTTCTTGCAGGATTTGAGTCAGTGGAACTCAGGATCCCGGGCCAGGCCCAGGGGGTGGCTCTGTAGAGTTGTGGCACAGGAAGCGTGTTTGCCAGGTTTTTTCCGGCCAATTTACAGGAGTCTTCTGCCCAAATCCTTAGCTCTTCACAGATGACATGATGAGAGGTAAGGTGTTTAATGATCCTGACTATGTAGAAAAATGAGACCGTTAATCCACTGTGGATGAAATGGAGGGCATATCTGTAGTATAAGAGATTCCTTTGAACCAGCAAGCCCTGTACGAAAGTCAGTGAAAAACGACAACTGCCCAATCCAGGCAGAACTACTGGTAGTCCAGAAAACTCAGGAATGAAGGTTTGGGTCACCACCAGATAAAGAATCATGACCAGCTGAGGTGCTTGTTCACAGCAAATGTAATGTAGAATGAGCAGCCGAAGTAGCAGGTAGAATATTAGCTATGATCATGTGACCAGTTACAGAAATAAGGACTCTAATTCTTTTTTTCATAAGATTTTGTTCGTTTGTTTCTTTGTTCAGAGTGCAAGTGGGGGGTGGGACAGAGGCAGAGGGAGAGAGAATCTCCAAAGATTCCATGCTGAGCACAGAGCCCCATGTGGTGCTCAATCTCACGACACTGACATCATGACCTGGGCCAAAACCAAGAGTCGGATGCTTAACCAACTCAGCCACCTGGGCATTCCAGGACTCTAATTCTTATGAGTATTTCTTCCTTATTTTGTTATGAGTATTTTTGTGTTGATCCATCTGTTTTATTCCTTCTCTTGGTCCCTTATCAGAGAACATACAATGCATGGAGTTTGCACCATGGTATTGAAGTTACAGGTTATCAGGGAGAATAGGACTTTGTATCCTCTGCTAGGGAATGTATTAGTGCATTTTAAGTTGTATGTAAGACAGCTGCGTCATGATAGACAGAAGTATAACCTTGTTATTGTCTTTATTTGGAGATTAAGCATGACTTGAAGAGACGTATACAGGTCCTAAATTGACAAGGGTTAATTGTGATGGTTAATTCTATGTGCCAACTTGTGTAGACCAGAGGAACCAGATAGTTGATCAAATACATGTCTGGATGTAACTGCAAAGGTATTTTTTATATGTGATTTTCACTTAAATTTTGAAAAAAGCTGATTATGCTCCATAGTGTGTGTGGGCCTCATCTAATCAGTTGAAGGTCTTAAAAGAAAAGATTGGGGTCCCCAAGTGTGAAGGAGTTCTGCCTCCAGGCAGGGATCAGACTCAAATTGCCACATCAGCTTGGTCTGCCACCAATCTGCAGAATTCAAACATGCCAGCTTTCACAGTCAGCAAATTCTTTAAAATAAATCTCTCTCTTTCTCTGTCTGTCTCTGCCTCTCTCTTTTTCTCTCTCAGTAAACACACACACACACATTCTAGAACCCTACTACAGAAAGTACTTCATATTTGTAATTAAGAAAATGATGAATAAAGAATGGAAGATGGGTATCATATTTACTCAGAAATTATTGGCATGTGTCTTGGTTATTAATTATAAAAATTCTAACAGAAGTTTCTAGTAAATTCTCAACAAGAACCTTCAAAGAAAGTATAGAAAAGGACTAGGCTATATACCAAAACCCAGAAAAAAAAACAAAACAAAATGAAAATCCAGTAACTGCATGAAGTAGTAGGCAAAGTGATCATAAGAATAAAATTAATCAAATAAGGAACATGCACAACTGCAACTAAGAAGGGACATATAACCAGATATCAACAAAACATGAGCATGGGATTTGCTTCTCCTGGAGGCAACGGAGCCAGGACGCTGGGTTTCTCCAAACTCTAGCAGGCCAGTCTGGGTTTGATCCTCTGACAGAGCTACCCACTGAAGAACTCAGCCATGGTTTTCTTTGTTTCAGAGAATTGCTGATAGACCATCTGTCACACACTCAGCCTGAGCCTGAGCATAAAGAATAGCAGCGTCAGCCACAATTGTGATTCTTAAGAATGACTCTCACCCCCATGTTAGTGCAGTATCCTCTCACGGAGAAGAGCCTGGTCAAGAAGCTCGGAAGCCAGGCGACTCAGATTGGAATTCACACTGGGCCAGGGCGCATGGCTCTGGGGTCAGCTGTTCCCAGGACGGATTGGGAGATCTGACTAGCTCCCTGATCAGCATAAGAAGTGGGTCAGATTGAGCAGGGTGGAGATGCGTAACAAAGAAATAAACGTGGACACCCGTGGCTGGCTGATACTCAACCTGGATGGCTCAGTGGGTAAGGGCCTGACTCCTGATTTCAGCTCAGGTCAGGATCTCAGGGTTAGCTGGGCTAACCAGCACTTAGCAGGGAGTCGGCTGGAGATTCTGTCTCTCTCTCTTTGCTCCTCCCCCCTGTTGTGCTTTCTATCACTCTCTCCCAAATAAATATGTAAATCTTTTTTTTTTTAAAAGAATGATAAGAAGGGCTGCAGAGTTAAATAAAGTGAAAGGCCAGTGAGTCATGATGACATCTCAGATTTAAAAATGATAATGAAGAAAGTGAAGAATAACCCATTCTCCAAAACATGCCAAACTCTGGGGGGAAAAATCTGTCAGCTTTAAAAAAATGTACCCTTGGAAAGTATTTCCAAGGACATCTTCTGTTACCCACTCATTGGGTTTCTTCTGAATATTTATGGCACAGGTATGGAATGAATGCCATTACATAGAGCATGAACATGAAAACAGGCAGGAGCCATAAACCCGGCATCAGAGAATGCATTGCTAAGGCAATTTCTGGTGCTTCAGGGTTTCTTGTCAATTTGGCTGTGACTGTGATGGTGTCTGTGGGGTGCTGTCTACTGATGGACATGGCTCAGGGGCCAAGCCATGGACTACGGCTTATCTTCCAGGGTCTGTTTAGAGAGAGGCCAGAGCTCAGAATTGTTAAGTAAATTGAACATTTTTATTAAAGCAATAATCTTTGAAGAGTTTAAATACTATTTTCCACTTCGGATGTTATGTACCACCTGAAGGGACAGTCAGCACTTAGCATCATGGGAAACACGGGGGTGACCCCTGGGTTTATGCTGCAAGAACCTCTAGGAGCTTCAGAGAAACACACATTTGCTCAAAATAATTTTTTAAGTGAAACTGTATTAGGAACTAGTTTCAGTCCCTTTCTGGCTCACATTGGCCATTTTTAAAAAGGGGTAGAGGGAATGTAGCCACAGCACGGATTTATCCATTTCCACACCAGACCTGGGGAAACTCATGCTCTGCATTCCGTGTTCTCCAGAGAAGGATGAGCACCACTGTGATCCACAAAGCATGACCACACAGCATTCCCATACTTTCATGTATGGCACAGGTGGAAACACCCGTGGCCAGCCAGTCGGGCAAGCGACTGTAGCTGGGGTCACTGGGGCCAGAGAGTTAGTATGGGTCAAGTCTGCCCATGGAAGTGCATTTTAAATGAAACTTGCTGTAATGGGATGTAAACATCAGCAGAGAGAGGAGCCCTGGCGACTTCCTGCCCATGCCCTTTACAAATACCAGTGACTATCTCACTGTCAAGGAAGAGCCATGCATCATTTGTTTTCTTGTAAATGGCAGAATCAGAATCTACAACTGCCTTGATGTAATAGAACAGGTCTTATCAACTTGACATTCAGCACGATCCAATGTCCTAGTACAGCCTCCTTCAGGTTCTCTTGAACTTCTTTGGACTTCTGAGGATCCAAGGAGCTAATTAGTACCATTTCATAAAAATTTCCTAATGGGGGGTCAGGGCTTGGATGGTTAAGTGTCTGCCTCTGTCTGATCTTCAGATCCTTGGACCCAGCCCTGTGTAGGGATCCCAGCTCAGTGGGAAGTCTGTTTCTCCCTCCCCCTCTGCCTGCCCCCTCTTTGTACTCTCTGTGTCTCTCTCTGTTTCTGTCTGTCTCTGTCTCTCTCTCCTCCCTCTGTCTCTCTCTCAATTGAATAAATAAAATCTTTTTAAAAAATCTCCCAACATCATATCTAGGGAGGGATTGTCACTTCCTTGTCAATTAAAGATGACAATAACCCAAACTGTTGAAACTTTTGTGCATATCCCACTCTGATCCTGGGATAATTTGGTAGGTTGTCTTCATCATGTTGATGGTTTCCTTTTCTGTGCGCCATACTTTTCAGTGCTCTGAGAACATGCACGTAAGCCCATTTTTAAAATTCAATAGCTCCTCCTGGAATATTCTGGAGTGGATGACCACCACTCACACCTCACCAGCACATATGAGAGCACCTGTGATCCTGCTCCTTCCCCAGCATCATTTTTTAGCTTAGCCAATCTGATGATTGAAACGCATTATCATATCCTCGAATGTGTGCAGTTCGCTCTGTCGATGAAAGACTCAGGTAGGAGGCAAAGTGGTTGCAACTTCACTAATCCTAGAAAGCTAAAAGGCTAGACAGCATATGAAGCAGAAGCATCCTCTGTGTACTGAAAGGGACCACAAAAATCCTTCAGGTCTCACTGAACTGGCTTTATTTACAAAAATATTTATATTGAAACCTAAACTCCTTCTTTAGATACTAACATAAATATTATGAAGGTTTCACTGTAAGCCTGGGAGAAATGCAGAACCATTTGGAAGTTCTTGTCTATTTCAGGGAATGTTCTATAATCTGGGGCTTGTGTCTCTCTGGCCCAGAGTTTGGGCAGGACCTCAACTGACCTTCCCGGATTTGAAGAGATGACACAGAGGCACAGATGTGCTCAGTACTACAACCTGGGCTGTTGAGTGAGCACTCCCAGGTAAAACATTTCTCAAACCTTAGCATTCATCACAGAAAAGGGAGGGTGGTACACCCTGGGTTCTATCATTGGAGATTTTATAAGGTATCAGATGAAGCACAAGGAAGAGGAAAACAGGAGTGGAATCCATCTCTGTGAGCATCAGTGTCATTACGAGGCATGTAATAGTGCACTTCAGATGTCTGCCCAGCATAAATACATGGAAACATTGTGCTTTTCATACAAAAAGATACATATTACACCTAAATACGTAGATCAGTGTTTATAACTAAACAAGCAAAATGCTCCAAACATGAAAACCCCATCTAAATTTCTCCAAAAGCTGCTATATATCTCAAATGTTTACTTTTCCCCATGTTTTATTTATGAAAAGCTCCTTTTTCTCCATCATGTGGCAAGCTCAGGGCTTGTTAGCCTGAACAACCCTGGCCTATATTCAAACACATTTTCCCTCCTCTTCTTTGCTTTAATAAAATCCATCCACAAGTGTGAGGCCTGGTCTGATCTGTTTTCTGTCGAGTCACGGTCACCTTGCTTCACGAGCCTGGGTGGTGGGCGAGCCAGACCCAGGTCCTGCTGCCTAGCACAGTCAGAATGCAGCCTGCTAAAAGCCACAGCCCAATACCTTCATTTACTGCTGAAAATCTCCAGCTAGGAGGAAGCAAGTACCATCCACTAAGAATCAAAAGCCTGCATTTTGTTCTTTTAGGTTTTTGAACCATCAGAAAGTAATCTTAGTTGGATTCAGCTTGTCATAAACAGGACAGTGGGGAGGTTTCAAAACTGAAAGTCACACTGGGATCTTTAAGGTCTTGGCAGCAAAGACCCCTGCAGGGCACAAAGTATCTTACAATCGGTTTTTCTCCTCCCTTCCTGTTGGCCGTCTTATTTTTGCTATGTCTGATTTTATTTCCAAAGGGGTTGTTTACATTATAGTCTATCTTAGTGTTTAAAAGCTACAAGCTGATATTTATGAATTATATAGAAGATATAAGTAATAAGGAAAAGAAACCTGTACACATCCCAACCGTTCTAAGAAATGCAGTATCATCCACATCTTTGGAGTCGTCTGTACATCCCTCCCCCTGTCCATCAGTCCTGTTCGCTATTCTCTGTGTTTACTTTATATTTTTACCAAAGTAAATGCATCACTAAATCGTATTTGATTTTGTATAGTTTTGAAACTAGAACAAATGCAACTGTCCTGCACAATTTTTCTGCAAGTCGCTTTTATCTCTTCCTCAGTAGCAGGTCTATGTAATTTACACTTACGATATTTCACTGTAGTTTACTGTAACTTGAGCATGATACTGCAGAGCACATACCTTCCACTCAATGGCACTGCATTGGTCCCCATTTTTTATTACTACAAAATGGCAGGGCTTCTCTAGCTCTAGCAGCAGAATCACTCTTTCAAAAGGCTGCTTTCTTCAGCTGGCCCAGGTCATGGTGAAGCATTTTCAAAAGCGATGGCTCTAACTCACAGCTCCACCACAGTCAGAGCCTATGGGCACAGGCATGACATCACACAGACAGCTTTCCATGGTGTCAGCAAAACACTCCATACCCAAGACATTCTCAGAACTGAAGCTACTTTCTAGACACCAACATGAATGTTGAGAAACTTGGGCTCTCAGGTAGCAGTTTGCTGCAAACCTGGAGAAATGTGGACTCATACCTACTTAAAGGAGTGTTCTCAGAAAGAAGGAGAAATGGGGAGGAAGACAGAATATTTATAGAAATAATGGCTGAAATCTTATCAAATTTGCTGGAAACCCTTAATTATAGAGTCAATATTTACCTGCAGTAAAATAAAAACAAGCAGATCTGCTCTTAGATATATCACAGTCACACCATGGAAAAACAAAGGAGAAATTTTGAAATTGCAAGACAAAAAGTCCCTTCATATACAGAGGACTGCATTAGATTAACCACTGACTTCCAATCAGAACCAGTGGGGGAAAGGCCCTGAAATGACACTAGTCAAAAAGCTGAAAGAGAAAAACTTGTCCAGGTGCCTGGGTGGTTCATTCTGTTGGGCATCTGACTCTTCATTTCAGCTCAGGTCATGATCTCAGGGTCCTGGGATCAAGCCCCATGTCCGGCGCCCTGCTCAGTGAGGGGTCTCCTAGCCTCTCCCTCTGCTCCTCCCCCGCTCATGCACACATGCACATATTCTCTCTCTCTTTCTCTCAAATAAATAATCTTTTAAAAGAATTATCATCCCCAAATTCCATACCTAGCAAATTTGTCTTTCAAAAATAAAGGCAAAATAAAGATATTCCCAGATACACAAACTTACAAGAATTACTAACGGAAATCTTTGAACTGAAAAAAAAAAAAAAAAGCAAAAACAAAACAAAATGAAAACTTGATTCCAAGATTTGAAAATGCTGGATTTGTTAAGGAATGTGCGTGAGCATGTGGATGTGTGCCTATACAGAATGTTGTGAAAGTGTTTCTGCAGTTTACTCTCTGCTCATCTCAGAATGAAAAAAACACTAGAAAGGACTGAGAAACTTACCTAGGAGGTTTAACTATTTCAATTTGTTTTGTACTTCCTTAGCTTTGTAAGTTTTGAATAATCATTAACTTTCTAAGTCCCTCTAGCTGAAGTTAGTGAAGATTAATTGAAATCAAACATCTTAAGATGTTTTCAAAATGCACATGGCTAAAGATGCACAAAAGAAATTTGAGTTTCATTTGTACTAGGGTCATGCAAGGCGAGAAAATATGTGGGGACACTGGAGCTGCAGACAGAGGACAAAAGTTCCTAGGAATTAACCAAAATTCCAAGGACAACTCCAGATTTTTAAAAGCTATGAAACTGATGGAGCACAACTGGAGATCTCAAGGGGAACAGGTATTCTCTGAGCTCCAAGCAGGATGAAAGGCAAATTGACAAAGGTCTGTCTCTATCATGGTGAGTGGGTAGGAGTGTCAGGCCTGTGAGGGTGGAGGAATGATGGAGCTACAGGGCTAGCGGTGGAGAGGGGATGTGGTCCGGCTACTTGTGTCCCTTACTTGTCCTCAAGGGCCCTTTCTGACCAGACAACAGCTCTGTGATGTGGGCATGGGGCTTGTGTAGGCACGTACACACCCAGGGATCAGTTGCCTGGGGGCAGCAGTGCGATCCAACACTAATGCTTTTCAGAGGAAAGAGATGGAGAATTATCTCTTCCCTCAGGAATTCCTTACTGGGTTGGCTGAGCTCCAGTACCACTATCTGGGCAGTTAATGCCATCCTTGCCTTCATATGTGGACAGGGGCTCTTCTTCTTCTTACTTTCCTATTTCCAGCCTGATTCGTCCTCACCACCATGCAAGAAATACAAGAAGAGCAGGAAGGTAAGGAACCCTCTGCCCAGACCCAGCAGAGTGTAATTCTATCATCTTTTCTATTATTCTTTCCACTTTTCTGAGTCACTGGAGAGACTCCTGAAATGGGAAAGAATAGAATGGGTATTCTCAGGAGAGAGTAGACCACCATCCATCCAGGACAAGCCAGAGCAGACAAGGGTTAGAGGGACATGAGGATTTCTCCCTGAAGATCTCGGGCCATAGTCCAGGTGTGGTGGAGGGGTCCAGGACAGCATCCCAAACACAGTGACCAGTGGCCAAGGACTGGAGGTTAAGAGCTGCCTCTCTAGTGGAGGTCAGGCCCCTGAGCACTGGGTCACCTGCTGCTATGGTGGTGGTTCCAGTCTCCCCGTGTTCTCTTATCTCAGTACCAAGTGAAGCCATGGAGAAGGAGCAACAGAAGCAAGAAAAATCAGACCCTGAAAGGTGAGCGTCTGCCACTCACCCCTGCATGCCCCAGTTACACTGTGTCTCCCGCTCTGAGAGCCCAGCCCCACTGTCTCCAGGACACCAGGGGCTGAGCCCATCCCTCATGAAACAGAGCCCGGGGTGGGGGCTCTGAGGAGGGAGAGTGAACCCAGAGGCTTCCCAGATTCTGCACCAGAACGAAGCCCTGAGGTGCTGAAAACCAGTATCGCTCACCAGGGGCCCCAGGGCCTGAACTGGGAGTGGGACCTCCCACTCCCACTGTGGACAAGCTGTTCAACTCCGCTCTGATTCCTCTGTGAGACTATGCGGTCCTTCCTCCCCCAGCAAGGTCATGAATGAGGAAGCACTTTGTAAAAGACAAAGTGATCCCCATCATGAATCCTGTAATCACATGCAGGCACGTGGCCTTGGACAGTGCTGTTTGGGGCTCCCGAGTCCAATCCCCCAAAGGTCTTCCCTAAAGGAACATTGTACCAAGCCTCCCATAAGATCTCTGGACCCTGCCTTCTGCTGTGACCCGGTCTCCTGTTTCCAGGTTTCAGAGAATTTCTGAACGATGTGGAAGAGGTTCAGGACCTGTTCTCCCTTCTGCAAAGGTAAAGAATCTGCACCCTTCTCCCCTGGATGGGCCTCCCCGAGTCTATGGTGTGACCCCTGGGCTGAAGTGAACAGCCTCTGGGACTGTTTGGGGAGTTGGGAGGAGCCGTGGGGACATACTGTGACCAAAGCCCCAGGCTGAGGGACAGCAGGAGCATTGTAATGTGGGTGTGGGGCATGGAGGGCTGTGGTGACTGCCCCCAGCCCCAACTGCTACAGCGGCAGCTCACACCTCCTGTCTCCTACAGCCACTTGGCTAGGATCTCTGACTAGGGGGGCTTTCACCAGTTCTTACATCAAGCGGCCCCTGGGCAGGTATGCTGAGGGGTGCCAGCTGGAGCCCGTCAGCCATGCAGGAAGCCTGTGGAAGATGCTGCTCCTGCTGTGGTCCCATCACCTGCCCTAACTCCACTGATGGGGTCCCCTTGGCCTCTGGCCTCCACCCTGCCAGCAGGACCAATGACCTCCTCAATTTCTGTTGCTTCACACTCCTCCCTGAGTACTTCCTGGCTAGCAGAGCCTTTCCTCTCCTCGGATGGCTTTTCACACCAGCCACTTGTTCTTCCCCCTTCCCCACCATGTCTCCCTCCTTTGGAGGCCTCCCCTGGGCCTCTGACAGCCTCCTTGGCCCCAGAGCGTCTGGACCCTCCTTTGACTCCCCCTCAGTGTGACTCAAGGGCACCCCTGTGGTGCCCCATCCCACAGAGCTTGGCTCTGCACACACCTTGGTCAGCTGACAGATCAGCTTCTCCTGTCCCAGCCATCTCGGGCCTGGGCCATTCACGCTGCACCATTTCGGCCCTGTCTTGGTGGCAGGAGGCTGCCAATGCCTGGAACCTGTCCACCTCAACATGCTTGGAGTCCCATCAAGCGCCTCTGTCCCATGGCCCACCAGAGGCCTTGTTCTAGGGAGACTCCACACACAGGCAGGAAGAGACTAGAATCCCCCCTTCCAACAACCTGGATGTCCAGAAGCTTCTGGAGATACTCATTGCCAAGAGAAAAGAACTGAAGTTTTGGAGGGAGAAGGAAAAGAAAGAAAGGTCAAAATACCAGCTGACCTCTTTCCAGAGAACGTTCAAGTCCCCAGGTGATGGGCAGGACACCATGGTCTGCCCATCATTCTGGAGCATGAAGGGCAAAGTGAAACAGCTGCTCGGTCCTGAGAAGCCCCCACGCCCCAAGATTCCAAGGGACAATTTGGAGCAGAAATGCCTCCAGCTTTTCTGGGGTCTCTCCTTTCTGCACAGCGAGTCCCTTGTGGCCACTGTCAAGGTGACTGATCCCGCACTGGAGTTCCCGTCTGTCATATTCAATGAGCTCTCTCATGCCTTGCCACTCCAGATTCAGGGCAATGTGGCTCCACGCCTCTCCCTAACCCACGATTACATGATCCTTTGGCCGGGCCCCAACCCTTGAACCTGAGATTGTTCCAGTCCCTGCCCCTACCTCTGGCTCAGCCCCAGCCCCTGCCTCTGTCTCAGCCTCAGCCCCTCCCTCTGACTCAGCCCCAGCCCCTCCCTCTGGATCAGCCCCAGCTCCCATATCTAACTCAGCCCCAGACCCAGGCACACCTTGCACCCTCTGTCCCAGTGGGACCCTCTTCTCTGCCACCCAAGATGGGGAGCTGCGAGGTGTCTTGCCCTGTAGCCCAGAAGACACTGTCTTACATGTCAACTGTTGTTCAAAACCTGGAATGTCACTTTCTGGAGAAGCAACTAGAAAGGGGGTACTCTGTGGTGAAAAGATCTCAGGAAGTCTTTAGTCAAGCTCCTCCTGACCTTCCACAAGGTGGCCAGGCCCCCGAGGGCCACGTGTCAGTCTCTGTCCTTCCTGGAGAATTGATCGACTCTGAGCTCTGGGGGCAACCGGATTGGCACCTTTGGAAGAGGCTTATGAGGCAAGGAAGGGCCCTCCCTGCAAGATCCAGCTATCCCTGAAGATACAGCCTCACCAAGAGTTCCAGAAGGTGCACAAGGCACACAGCTGGCACAGTCCCATGTCCAAGTCTGAGTCTATGGATGGAATCTGCCAGGCCACACAGAAGACTGGGTCCAGATACCCAGGAAGGACCATGCTAGGAAAAAGACTGGGCCAGGATTCAAGGTCCAGTGCAGGGAGGATCTGGAAAGATCTTCACAGGGGTGTAACAAACTCTCCAGAGAAAGCTCCAGGAAGAAATCGTGAGGAGTCAGACACAGACTTGAAGCCCTCCACAAGCAGCACAGACGAGAAGCGCCAAGAGAAGGACCTGAGAGCCCATTTCAGGAAGTTGGGGCAGTTCAGAGAGGGTCAGATGCCTTTGGATGTTCATCCTTCCAGGCTCGCTGCCCACCACACCTTGGACCTTCCCAGAAAGCCAAGCCCTCATGGGAAACCTGGAAAGCCAGCGCTTTCCAAGTATTGGGAACCCTCCCACGATTTTTCCATCCTCAGTCCATATGCTCAGCAGATGCTAGAAGCACTTAACATAAGGCTCAGGGTGAACCACTGGTGGGGCCTCCGCCTCAAGACTCTCAGGCCTATAAACCTCTTCAAGTTGAAGAAGGGCTTCCTCCTCTCCCAGTCCTTCCCTCCCTGCTCAGTCACCTGCGTATCCAAGGCCAGCTCGGGTACCAAGATCGTGGGAAATCCTTCTCAGCCCTATCAAGGAGAGGGGATGAAAGAGTCTTACCCCACCTGGGGGGGTCCTCTCGGTGCTCCTCAGCCTATGTGTGAGGAAATCCAGCAGGCTCTGGAAGGGACCTCACCTGGGGGTGACCCTCTGACTGTACAGGGGTCCAGGTCACCTTCTCAGACCTTCACATACAGCTTTGTGGGCAGAATCTGTCACAGTGAGACTTCCTCTAGGACTCTTATGAACAGCAACTTGGAGTCAAGTCCAAGTCCAGCAATGGCCACAAAGGAGCCAAGGAGGGTGAATGGGGGTCGGGCCTCTCGGAATGTGACTGTGCTAGAGCTCAACTTAGAGCCCTAGGATTTGAGTGCCAAAGAGCCTGGGATGTGGGGGAGGTCAAGGAGGCCCCTGCTTGGGGAGTCACCTTAGAACCCCGTGTGCTGGCCAACAACCAAGGCCTCCGTGGCAAGCTGAGAAGATCATGGTCTTCAGGAAAAAGTGATAGCGCCCTGCAACCTACAAATTTGGTCACCCAAGACCCCAAAGAGCTACTCCTTGAGGCACGGCTCAGGGGATCAGAGCCCCAGAAGTTGATGGAGTCAGAGAACTGGCCTCGTGATGCCACCCCCACGGTGCTCCTTCAAGTCTGTGAAACTGCAGATGTCCTTCAAGATTGTGAGACTGAGAGTCTCCTTCAAGACTGTCAGTCCAACATGTTCCTCGCTGCCAACATCTTGCTTCTCAGGATCTTTGTCTGGCTTCCAGAGCAGGTCCAGTGAAGACACATCTACTTCCTAGGTGCTGCATGGCCAAAGACCCCGTGACCAGAGCCCCCACAGGCAGCCAGGACCCCTGGGACTGCAGGACCAATGTAAGAGCCTGAGCAGGTCATGTGTTCCCCCCGAGGGGAGAGAGAGTTCCAGGAGGTCCCCCTTGGGAAAGCCTGCCAAGAGTTGTCAGAACTGAAGCTCCTCCAGATCAGTGAGGTGAGACGTCCAGTCCAGAGCAAGGAGTAAGGAGAGGCCTCAGGAAGCAAGGCCTGTGAGATCTTGCTAAAGAAGGAGGAGGCACCTCCGGAAAACTACTTCAGGAGAAGGGTGACACACTTACTCCAGTGGTTCTTTCCCAGTAAAGGCAAAGGACTGGAAGATTCCTTCCAAAAGGGCAAACTTTCATCACTCCAGGGCCGGGGACAAGTCATGGGCAGGTCAGCCATGGACAGCGCTTCTGCCGAGGCTCAGGTGGTCGTGAGGGCTGTGGGGCGGATCCTAGAGGAGAAAATGTTGCCTTATCAGGGACTCAGGGTCCCAGAGATTGGCTGGTGCAAAAAGGATCTCCAGGCTTTGGCAGGCCACAGTGTCTGCTGCCACAGGGTTCTCTCCTACCAAGAAAAGAGGAGAGTGATGAGGGAGACAGCCAGCGCACAGGGCACCCCCAGGGGCCACAACTATGCCAACAAGACTGAGTGGATCAGTGGCCTTCCCCACCAGGGTGCCAGAGTGCCCAACCAGACCCTGCCAGAACGGGTCCCTGGTGCAGGGCCCTTCAGCCCACACCCTGCAGGCCCACTGCCCCAGGCACTGCCTCCTTCAAAGAGACCTCTCACCTGGCCAGCCACTGTGTGCTTCTTATGCCTTTCCTGGGAGGACAACTTTCCTCCAAGAAAAAACGCAAACGTTGCAGAGAAAAACTTTTTTCTCACATTAGCACATCTTCTATGGGCTAATGGCTTCTCCGTGCCATTTTGCTTTGCTTCCCCAAAATAAATTTTTTTTTTTCCTCATGAGTGGTGCTGGCCTCTGTGTGTGTTCTGCTGTGGTTGGGGGGAAGGATCAGGGTCTGCTCTCCCCGAGGACCTGCTTTGGCTTCCAGAATGAATGAGGCCTTGGAGGACGGGTTATCTCAGTGTCCACCCCCGCCACTTCCTTTCCTTCAGTTTCCATGACAAGGTGAACAAGACCCAGACCAGGACCTCGCTCTGCCCATCCTCTACTGCTTTCCCTCCACCTGGAGCTTGTGTGGCTTTAGGGAGGGTTTGCCAAGGCAGAAATCCTGCTCAGCCTTCAGGAAGACAGAATCCTAGGTCAGAGTGGGACCCGCAGTTGGGAGACACAAGGCTGGCATTGAGGGCAGAGGTCATAAATTCTGCCCCACCCCCCGCAGTCTCCTTCGGGGAGTAGAGGACGGCCACCCCAGGAGCCTTCTCACCCCAGGGAATCCCGTCTTAGCTCCATCAGTCCCTCTTCTCACACTCAGAGCCATAAGGATGAGCTCACTCTGGGTGCTGAGGGTGTGTGTGGGGTGCCACAGAGATCCCAAGGGACCCACCTGCCCAGGCCCAGGGCACTGAACGGGCCTGCCCACCAGCACCCCCCTTCCCCCCTTGGGGGATTGAGGGAGTGTGGCTGTGGGTGGGGGGAACCTGCACTTAGGGTGGGATGCCAGGAAGGAAGCCATGTGACAGAGTGTGCCCATGCCTGATGCTGTCCTCGCAGGTTCTGAGCCCCACTCCAGCTGCCAGTTCCAGGGGTGGGGGGTTGGAGGGAGTGGGGTGGGGGTTGTACAGAAGCCACCTGAGTTCCAACACAGATGTCCAGATGCCCAGAGGCAGCAAGGCCTTCAGGCAGAGAAGTTAATTTCTGCACAATTTGATAAGCTTGAAGGACTGGGGGCCCCAGACAGACTTGTGGTCTGTGACCTTTACGTACACGTATGGCCCAAGGATGTCTCTTAGGGGACTGGTGGGGACTCAGAGGCCAAGGGACTGGCCTGGCTCCTGGTCTTGGTTACCCCAGAGCCCGGAGGGGCAGGAGGCCCTCAGATGGGGCTTCTCCCATCCCAGGCTGGAAGGAATGTGTCCAGAAGGAGGGTGGAGTCTAGGAGGCCCCCCCTGCGTGTCCCGCTCCCAGCCCAACATTGTCCTCCAGGGCCCCCCCACACATCGCTCTGATGGAGATCCACACAGAGACCCCACACAGAGACCTCTGATGGAGACCCACACAGAGACAGTGCACAGAGAACTCTAACAGAGGTATCTGATGGAGATCCATACAGAGACTCCACAGAGACCCCTCAGCACAACCCTACACAGAGATCTCTGCCGGAGACTCACAGGGGCAGGGACTAAGTTTCTGCTTATCATGATACCATTACTTATTATCATCCACGTTGTAGACAGCAAGGCCTTCTCAGAAACACCCAGAGGCCAAGCCCATCCCATACTGAGAGATGCCCAACAGCTGTTGCTGTTGGGCTGTGACAAACACCATGGCAGGGGCCATGAATGCCCCGGTGTGAACAGAGGAGTGGGGAGCGCGCCCTGAGGGCAGGCATCCTGCACTGCAGACTCCTATGATGAGGATCTCCTCTGGAAGCTTGTGTGCACACCACTATGGACCACGCCTCCCCCCGTGACAGAGGAGCTTTGCTACACATCCTCGCAATCCATTTCTGATGGTGTTTGGCCACTTATGTAACAGAAGACCATTGATTTCCAAAATTTCATGAAGTTTACATTAACTGAAAATTTTGTTTTCTAGACTCTATCTATGGGGGGGCAGAGGGGGAGGAGTAAAGGAGGGAGGGAGAAGGACAAGCAGACTCCCCACTGAGCGGTGAGCCTCGGCCCATGGG
The DNA here is from genome assembly GCF_902655055.1 of Lutra lutra. NCBI lineage: Eukaryota > Metazoa > Chordata > Mammalia > Carnivora > Mustelidae > Lutra > Lutra lutra. The sequence goes on from NC_062282.1 coordinate 163,577,220, forward strand.
TTCTCAGGACCTGAGATCATGACCTAAGTTGAAACCGAGAGTTGGTGCCTTAATTGACTGAGCCAGCTGAGTGCTCCTCAGATTTTTGAACCAACTTTCAAAGTACGCAAGAGAGGAGAAAATATGTTACCAAAGTATTCACAAAATGGTAATGATGTTGATGTTCTGTGCTTGTGGAGGGTTTCTTTCTCATGAAGCCCTGAGTCAGGACCTTGGCGTAGAGCACCTCACTCACAACCCTAACCCCCTCCTCTAACCCCTCCCCTAACTGCTCCTCTAACCACTTCCACTAACCCCTCCCTAACCCCTCCTCCAACCACTTCTCTAACTCCTCTTCAAGCCTCTCCCCTAACCAAGTCCCACCTTCCCAGGAATCAATCCATGTAACTGATGAAGAGCAGGAAAGTTTGTTGCTGTTGTCTGCTTTGTAAAGCAAGGTTGCTTGTTGCCACCTTTCTTCTGGATTATTTCACAGACATTAGACAAAGCTTTAGAAGAAAGTTCTACCTTATCTAAGAGAGTGGATCTTCCCACGTTTTATCACAAACCTTTCCCACAAACATTTCAGAAATGCCAATATAATATATAATATTTTCTACAAATGAATAAAAGCAAAGATTTATCTCATTCATGTAAATGCTAAGAAAGCAAGATAGTGAATTAGTGATTGAAGCCTCACACCTGAGGCTTATGCAGACGAGCAGAGACCTGCAGTCGATCATCTAAGAGAAGGATGATACACACAAGCGATGTCGACTTTGCAATCATGGGGAAAACTATGATGTGGGATTTGAAAAGTCCTAGAAATGGTCACTGCCTTTCAAAACATCCATCGTATTCTTCCCCACAGAGTCCGAGAGGCTGGCGAGGCCTCAAACTTTTGATTTACCATGAGCCATAAAAGCTTTTCAATCTGGAGAAGTCCCTTTCTGAAATGGAACCACCCTTTTGTAGCATTCTTTTAAGTTAGGTTATCTCCTTCGTTTCTTCATCCAAACATATTTGCCGAACAGCCAGGGTCGGCATGGAACCTGGAAGAGGACCCCCCATCAGCCTCTTTGCTGGCTTGAACCAGACAGACAGACAACTAAAGAAAATGGCTCACCTGTGGTGAGATGTGATTGTTTCCAGGACACTAAATGTGATTTTTTTCAAAAGCAGGATCTCAATAAATCCATGCCATGACCCTGTGTGTTAAGGTTAACCAGGCTGTTTTTTATGGAAAGAAAGAAAAACAGAGGTTGAGGTTGGGAAATTTCTTGGCCAAGGGGTCATCCCCTGAGAGACCTGCCCCTGAGACTGAGGGTGGGAGGTTTCTGGAATAATGTCTCCCACACTAGGGCACATGCTGGGAGGAATCCACTTACTGATGGGAGGTTTTATCTACACATACTCCTTGGTTTTCCTACCAAATAGGACTACTGAGTCATGGAAACACTAAGTAGGAATTCTTGGGGGAAACACCAAGAAAGAAACATCGAGACTAGGGTGCTGAGTGACTTTCTTAAGTCAATCCTTCATCTGTCTCATGCCTTCAACTACCCTGTCAGCACATGGAGGGTTCGGACAGATGGGCTCAGAAGCCGTACAAACTCTGACTAAAAGAAAGACCCCATGACAAGATTTCACCAGTGCCCAGGAGTTTAAAGGACAACAGAGAGAGCCAAGATTCTACATCCGAAGAAGCCAGGGACATCTGGAGGAGAAAGGTACAGCTTAGCCCCTCATAAGCCTGCTTCGCATGGAAAGGCAGGCATACAATTCTGGCACTCCTTCCCATGAGCATCGAAAGACCATCCCCCCAAAAAACAAATGAACAAACAAGCAAACATAACATGTGGAAAGGTTGAGACAGGAGCAGTGGTTTCTACCTCAACTATTCCTGAGTTAGTAGTATGGTCTTACAATACCTCACTTTTATTGTTTAACTGTTCTGCTCTGAGTACATTTCGGAGAAAATTCTTAAGTGAGCATTCAAGTGAAGCCATAAAAATGTTCTGTACTGTGATCAAGTGGGCATTTTAATGACTTATAGTTACGCTTCTAACGTAGGAAATGCTCCATACCTCCCAAGCTAAGCTTGTTAGGGGTCAGACAGATTCATGAATGTGTGCAGTCTCTATTATATTTCTGTCCTGGGTTGTTTTTCTTCTAAATGTTTATAGCTGCTTAAGCAGTGATTTAGAAAAAAATACTTTGACTACTTTTTTTCACTGTACAAACCCACTTCAAATATTGTGGAAATATTAAAAGATATAATTCTTTCATTCCGTTCTCATGCCTTGAAGCCTTTTAGTTTGTGTTTTTGAGAACTCTGTGCATTGAAAGTGACATAAGTGTGCTGGGTTTCCTGATACAAGGGTGGTGTTTTCCATTCGATGCCTGTTTCTCGAAGGTTCACTTCAGCCCAGAGGAGCTGCTGACATGTTCTACTGCTTCTGCACGGGCTCTGCCTGTCCCATCACTGGGCTTACTTGCCCTGCTCTGTGCGGCCTACAGTTTACCGGACTGCTGGGGGTCTGTGTTCTGGGATCCTGGCTTCTCAGCTGGACCCACTGGGAGAGCCCTGGAGACCACATGATCTACCCACAGAGTCCTGCCATGGCCCAGGGTCATAAAAAGGAAGATCAAGAGCAGTGAGAATGCTTAGCACTGCTTCCCCTGGGCTCCCTGTCCCCCTCACTGGGGCAGCACCCCACCTCAGCTCCCGGCCACCCAGTCCCAGGACGCAGTGGTGACTGCTACAAACTATGGTTATAAGAGCCTTCTGCCCACATGTGACATACATGCAATCTTAGTGAGGCAGTGATGGACCAGGGAAGAAAACAGTATCAGTTAAGTAGCTCTAATGCAGAGTTCGACTGCCCTGCAACGTCTGTGCCTAAATCTTTAACTCTTCATGGACTTCCACTCTTTCCATGCAAAATTGAGGGGACAGTGACGCCCTGGCTAGCCCCCATCATGGAGGAGGGAAGGGGTGCTTGTGATTTATAGACTGAGAGGAAAGCACAGGAATCCCACGGTTGATGATTTGTGGAACCAGGCCAGGTAGGAAGAAAGAAGTAAAAGAAGGAACAAAAACAGAAAGGTGCAGTGTCCTTTTCTTTCAGACAGTAACAGATGCACAGTCTGAAAGGTGTCCAGGAGCTGGGGTCTAGGGCCCTGTGGACACCAGGGACCCCTGAGCCTCAGATGAATGCACAAATCTCAGTTCCACGTCATCATTAATGAACTGAAATGTTTCCTCTCTGTCAGTTTCACGTGACAAAAGACTGTTTATATATTTTGGAACTGTCCCGGGCAGTACCAGAGCCTTGGTTCTCTTACCTGAGAAGGAAAATAAGGTTGAAAATGAGAATAAAGGGTGAAGACTGATCGTAAATTGTTAGCATTTCTTCTCTCCCTGATGACTCAACATCACCAGGCAGAGGCTGTGAGCCCCCTCCTGGGCCCACCAGGGTGGTCAGGCTGGCTCCTGTCACAAGGTCCCCATCTCACCTTCCCCTGTCTGTGACCCAGGGACTCCAAACATAACAGTGAAATCCCCTCAAGGCTTTGTGGCCATCCCGACCTGAAATACAGGGAGTTGCCTAGGGGTTCTCAGTGGTTCAGGTCTGCACCTGCTGGATACGGTCACCTCCTGGGCCCGCCTGTCATGTGGCCACCAGCAAGGAGTGCCAGTTGTGCCTCTTGCCCTAGCACCTGTGAGTGTAACAAGGCCGGTCATTTCTTAGCTTTCCTGCACGTGACTTCCACAATCATGCTGGAATGTTCCTTAAAGACCCCACAAGGGGGACTGACCTCCCCCACTCACAACACAGTGGTATTGGCAGAAAACAGAATCTTCATTACAAATACATGTGGTCCGGGAGAGCTAAGTGACTTACTAAACCAGACTTCTAGAAGGTGTCCTACATCCTAGATGCCTGATGAATTCAGAGAACCTGTTTCCTGCACAGTAGATCACAACAGCTCAGTTCCTCTCTGCCCCAAATCCTTGCTTCCCTGCTCATGGCTGACCCTGTTCTCATGACCATCAGCCATGGCTTATGACTAGTCAATTCTGATTGTGTAAAATACACTAGAAGGAGGACCTTGCATGACAAATGATTGAGACAGAAGAAGTCATACTTCAGCTGTAGTCTCTTAAAACAGTAAGAAACTTCTTAAAACATGAATCAGAAGATGTCAGGATATCATCACAGGAGGCTATGCAGCTCTGTCTGAGCGGGCCAGTCCCTCAGATCGCTCACCATCTATGACTGATTTTTTAAAAGAGAGTGTATAAACATAATTTAACTTATATAATTTAGGAATGCTTTACAAAAAGGACAGAGTTCCTGATATTATCTTTTTATGATTAAGAAAAGAGTTAGTTTGACCTTTGCTCAGTATTTATTCAAGTGTGATTTTTAAGCCTCATTTTACTAAATGAGATGAACCATAAAGCTATGGGATACTATAGCATGAGCAATTCAGAAGTCCTGAATGCACCTGAAAGGCTAACCCATGCAGAGAGGATCTAAGGGCAGGTGACCTGGAACAATGTGCTTGTAGATGTCACCATAGGCTTATGTCACACACGACTTTTCAGTCTTACAATGAATGCGTTTTGTGAATTCAAAATTATTCTGTAGAAGCTGTCATAGCTGTCCTTACCTTCTGTCATCACTCTGGTGAGTGGGCACTAGGAATCCTGTAAAATATTTTATATCAAACCTGCCCAGCCACCAGTGATAAAACTACAATATGCTCTATATACAAAGAATCATTTAAAAAGATTATTTTCTATGAGATGACAGCTGCTTTCACCTGGAAATGCAGTAAATACTTCCCTTACAAGATTGCAATGACTGACAGGTGAGAAAACACACTGGACACCAAGTGCAAGGGGCCAGAGTCAGGCTCTCAGGGCTACGCAGGCTGGGGCTGTGGGCCAGGAACCAGCACCACCAGATCAGGAGCCCCAGAGCCTGGGGTCCATGGTGAAATGCAGTAGGTGTATTCGTCAGAAGTCAGGGAGTGCTCCCTGGAGGAGGAGGCAGTGGATGCGGGGTTTCCACAGCACAGAGTTTAGATGGAGGCCAATAGAGCAGGGATGACTTGGGCAGGGCACACCTGCAGGGAAGAAACCGAGCTGGAAGGAGGACACAGAGAGCTGGCAGGTTGCCCCCGGGACATGGGAGTATGTTCAGGACACGGGCTGGCCAGGGGACAAGCCTGCAAACTGGGTCAGGACGTCACACTGTGAGGGGTACTGAGTGTCCAAGCCAGGAAGAGCGATGTGGTCCCTAGGCAAGGGGAACCCGGGGAGGCTTCGGGGTGCAGACTGGCACCTGCTCCAGTGGGATGACCCTGCAGGGCCTGGAGTGGAGGAGAGGAGTGGGGCTGCTGTGAACCTGGGCCGGGAATCTATCTTTACAGACTGTATCTGAAATGGAGCTAATTAGTGATCAGGACTGAGTGAAATGGAGTGAGACCAGTTCTTGGAAAGTTGCAAGGTGGTTTGCCTCCTGGTGTCCAACCTGGCTTTTGTTGTTGTTGGGTTTCCCTTCTTTTCCAACCAGCTGCCATGAAGTCAGCATACGTCAGAGTTCCAGTGACTAGCTGGGCATGGGTGGGGGCCACAGGAAGCATGGTCCCTATCTTCTTGTGTGGATGCGGCTCACCCAGGGCTCCCCGGGGGGAGGGCCTGTGCCCTGAGAGACTCACGTGGATCCCGAGTCCTTGACCCTCCACAGCCTGAGGTCAGAGAGAGGACTGTCCCTCCTTCCTCTGGAGAGGGTGTCCTGGAGAGGGTCCTAAGAGGGGGCCTGTGGACCTGTCCCTTCTTTGCCAGTGGCCTCCCTGCTGCACTTGTTGGGGTCCCTGGGCTGTGAGGATGTGCCCCGCAGAGGTGGTCATTTAGTGAGTCCTGGAGATGGCACTGCTTCCCCTCCTGGGTGATGGTCACATCCAGCTGGCCCTCAGGAAACATCTGATAGGAAATGGGAAGTGTGGGTGCCTGAAAATGGGCTGGAGGAGGGAAGGGCAGAGGGGCTTTGCAGAGTCAGTGATAGGGGCACACAGGACATGGCTGGAGGTCGGCAGGGACATGTGAGGAGCCTGTCTGAGTGCTGCATCGCAGGTGGGGTTCCAGCTCTCTTTCAGTGTCGCACAATGCCCACAAACCTCCCCTGAGGAAGGAAGGCTGCTTTGGTCGCTGGCGTGTTATTACAGTAACTGTCATGGCCTGAGCACCAGTTGGATGGTCCCTGGTACCCGGGAGCCTTGGCAGTGCCCTTTCATGCCATGAGTGTCCAGACACGTGGTGTTTCCAGCAGCATCTGGAAAGATGGATACCAGCCCTCAGTGCAGAAAGCACATCTGTGTGCAAGGAGGAGCCTCTCCACTCACACACGGTCACTCAGTTTAAAGGTCCTCTTAGGCATCACACATATCAGGCTGGCAGGGTAAAGACTTCTTCCAGCAGTGACTGGAACCCACTCACACTGTGTTTTCATTTTAAAAATATGGAAACTGGGAGATGAAAATAACAGAACATGAACATGTATGCACCAGCACATTTTGAAATAGACTGGATATTTTAAAAACTTACTTAAAAATTCAGGACAGTGATGTTATCAAGATGACACACAAGAAAACTCCAGGCCTGTTCTCTCCACAGAAACACCAAATGCACAACTAGAGACTGACCAAAATAACCTTTGGGAACTATGGGAATGGCCAAAGAGTCACAGTAACCAAGTGAGTTCTTGGTCAAGAATGAGCCACATGTGGCAGGGCAGGAAATTCCATGACCATGCTGGGCAGGACACCTTGAGCAGAGTAGTTGCCACAAGCTAGTCCCCTTTGCAAACCAGAGAGAGCAGAGTGGACTAATCTGCGACCCTTTTCTAGCCTGTCTAGGGGATACTTGAGGGACTGGTCTTGGGACAACCAACACAGAGTTCAGACAAGCAAAAGTGGCTCACAGCTCAAAAGGGGAAAAGTCACTGGAAGCAGCAGGTATGACTTGCGAAAACCATCCTAAAGGTAATTACAGACACAGACATCTGGGGCAAGTGATTACTGATTGAGGAATACAATAGAACAGCTAACATCCTTAAAATGAGCAAGGATGTGAGCCTTACAGAGAGGAAGACATTAAAAGCAGCCATACCAATGGGAGACCTGGGAAGAGAGCACATGCACAGATGTGGCGACAACACAGGCATGAGAAAAGTGCATGCCAGGTTGATTAGCAAGGGTCTCCCCTGTGTGAAGCCAGCATGCAAAGCCTGGGAGAGGGGGCTATTTTTAAAAATATCCAGTTTTCAATAAAAGATCACAAGCTAAACAAAGAAGAAGTAAAATATGGCTCATTCAAAGGAACAAAATACATCTCCAGAAACCATCCCTAAAGAAACATTGTCTTTGGACTTACTAGAGAAAAGTTTTAAAACAATTGCCTTAAATATGCTCTAAAGCCTGAAGGAAAACATGGACAAAAGAAATAAAGGAAATAAAAAATATATATGAGCAAAATGAGAATATCTACAAAGAATTTGGAATTATTAGAAACAATCAGATGGAAGGGCACCTGGGTGGCTCAGTGAGTTAAAGCCTCTGCCTTCAGCTCAGGTCATTATCCCAGGGTCCTGGGATGGAGCCCTGCATCCAGCTCTCTGCTCAGCAGGGAGCCTGCCTCCCCCACCCCCTGCCTGCCTCTCTGCCTACTTGTGTTCTCAATCTGTCAAATAAATAAGTAAAATCTTTAAAAAATAAAAGAAACAATCAAATGGAAATTTTGGAGATGAAAAATACAAAACTGAATTAAAAAAATCATTTGAGGGGTTAAATAGCAGAGGCAAACAGAAAGAAAGGCTCAGTGAACTTGAATACAGGTCCTTTGAAACTATTGAGATTGAAGAGTAAAATGAGAAAAAAAGGAAGAACAGTGAACAAAGCCTGAGAGACTTATGATGGGAGAACATCAAGCTGACCAATATAGACATTATGGGACATGCAGGGGAGAAATGACAGAGAAAAAGGCAGAGAAGCAATGGCCATGCATTTCACAAGTCTGAGGAAAGTCGTGGATATAGCAATACAAGTTTAACAAATGCCAAGTAGGATAAACACAAACAGACCCACACCAAAAGAAGAGTGGCTCATCATATAGAGGGCAGCCTCTGTAAAACTATCAGTGGGTTCCTCAGGCAAAAAGGCAGGTCAGGGAGAATTCAACATTAAGCAAATGTCCTGCAAAAATGAGGGAGAAAGAAAGACATTCCCAGATCAACAACAGAAAATGAGAATGTCCATAACCACTAGACCTGCCATACAGGAAATGCTAAAGAGAGTCTATCAAGTTGGAATTAAGGATGCTAGATGGCAACTCAAAGCCATATGAAAATATCAGATTCTCCAGGAGAGACAAGTAAATGGGCAAATACAAAATCTAGCAAAGTATTATTATAATTTTGGATTGTTACTCCTTTCCACTTTTATTGAGAAATTACCCACATCCATTATAACTCCACTTTTATTCTGCTACAAGATTAACAACAAATAGCCATAAGTATCTATTTAAGTATATATAATACTTATAAATCTATGTTACTAAGTACAAAATATATAAAGATGTAATTTGTGACATCAATAAGGTAAAGTGTGGGTGAGTAAATAAATAAATAAATAAATAAGGTGTGGGTAGAAGACCTAAAAGAAGGGTTTTTGTATGCAATAAAGTTAAACATCAGGTAAAAACAGGTTATTATAACTTTAAGATATTATATGCAATCACCATAGAAATCACAAAGAAAATATTTATAGAATTTACAGAAAAGGAAATGAAAGTTAAATAAAAATGTATAAATCAAAATGAGTAAAAAATTAAATTCAAAAGAAAAAAATAAAGAAGGAACAAAACATTTAAGACATAAAGACAACAAATAACAAAATGCCAATAGTAGGCCATCCTACCAGTAACCACTTTAAATGTAAGTGAATTATGTTCCCCAATCAAAAGGCCTGTATTGGCGGAATGATACCAAAAAACTAAAACAAAAAACAAAACAAAAATACCCAGGATCCAACTTTATTCTATCTATAACATACTCATTTTAGAAGTAAGGACACAAACATAGATTTGGAAGTAAAAAGAATAGAACAAGATATTCCATGCAATTAGTAACCAAAAGACCAGGGTTGGGTATACTAATATCAGATAAAACAGACTAAGGCAAGAAGTGTTTCACGCAATGAAGAAGAACATTATATAAGGATAAGAGGTGGGGCGCCTGGGTGGCTCAGTGGGTTAAGCTGCTGCCTTTGGCTCAGGTCATGATCCCAGGTCCTGGGTTCGAGCCCCATATCGGGCTTTCTGCTCAGCAGGGAGCCTGCTTCCTCCTCTCTCTCTGCCTGCCTCTCTGCTTACTTGTGATTTCTCTCTGTCAAATAAATAATAAATAAAATCTAAAAAAAAAATGATAAGAGGTCAATTCACCGAGAGGATATAAGAATTATAGATAAGTGTGCAACCAACATCAGAGAACCTACATATCAAACTACCAGAACTGAAGGGAGAAATAGATTGATCTGGAATAAAAGGAGACTTCAATACCATATTTTCAATAACAAAGAGAATAATCAGACAAAAGATCAGTAAAAATTAGGGGACCTGAACAAGACTATAAGCCAATTGGTCACAACAGAGATTTACAAAATACTCCATCCAAAAAGAGTAGAATACACATCTTTCTTGAAAAGACATGGAACATTCTCCAGTATAGACCAGATGTTAGCCCATAAAACAAGTCTTAAAAAATTTAGAAAGATGGGGATCATGAAAAATATATTTTCTGATCAAAATGAAATGAAACCAGAAAGGTTTCAGAAGGAAAACTGGAAAATCTACAAATATGTGGAAATTGAACATTACCTTAAACAACAAATGAGTCAAGGAATAAATCACAAATAAATGTGAAAATTTATTGAGACAAATGGGAATGAAACCACAACCTAGCAAAACTTCTGGGAGGTAGCAAAAGAAGTGCTAATAGGGAAATTTATATCTATCGATGCTTACATTGAAAAAGAAGAAATATCTCAAAGTCAGCAACCTAACTTTACACCATAAGGAACTAGAAAAAAAAAAAAGAAGAAGAAATGAAATCAAAAGCAGTGGAAGGAAAAAAATAATAAAGATTAGCAAAATCGAGATAGCAAAATAGAGAATAAAAATAAGATAAACAAAACAAGATAAGCAAAATAGAAAATAAAAACAAAAAATTCACAAAATCGAGTTGAGTCTTCAAAAATCAAAATTTGACAAGCCGTTAATGACACTGACTAATTAAAAAAAGAGCGCATACTCAAAGAGCTAAAGGCAACAATGAAAGTTGGTCATTATGACAGATTTTATAGATAGGGAAGGGTTATAAGAGAATACTGTGAACACTGTATAGTAACAAATTGAATAAATGAGATGAAATGGATTAATTCCTAGAAATATGAAATTTCACCAAGACTAACCCAAAAAGAAATAGAAAATATGAACAGATACATAACAAGTAAGGCTACTGAATCAGTCATCAGGTCTCCTTACAAAGAAAAACATCGGGCTTGATGGCCTTACTGGTGATTTCTACCAAATATTTAAAGAAGAGCCAACACCAATCCTCTTAAACATTTCCAGAAATATGAAGAGGAGAGAGAACTCCCTGACTCATTCAATGAGACCAGCATTAATCCATAATCCAGAGATATTACAAGAAAAAAAAAAAAAAACTACCGACCAACATTCCTGATTAAGACCAGTGCAAGAATCATCAACAAAATACTAGCAAACTGAATTTGGTAGCATATGAAAAGGATTATGCACCATTACCAAGTGCGATTAATTCCTGGAATGAAAGAATGAGTCAATATACAGGAAACAATCAGTGTCATAGGTCACATTATGAAAGGAAGGGTAAGTCACATGATCATCTCAACTGATGCAGTAAAAGCACATGACAACGTTCAGCACGTTTTCATGATAAAAGCACTCAACAGACCAGGAATAGAAGAAACTATCATATATAAGAGCCATATATGAGATACCCACAGTGAGCATCATATCCCACAGGGAAAGGTTACAAGCTTTTCTGCTAAGATCAGGAACAATTCAGGGATGCCAGATTTTGTCACTTCTACTAAACATAATACTGGAAATACAAGCCAGAGCCATTAGGCATGAAAAGGGAATCCAAATTGGAAAGAAATAAGTAAAATTATCTCTGTTTGGAGATGGCATGATCTTATATGTAGAAAACCCTGAAGATTCCAGGAAAACAACAGTTTTAGAACTAATCAATGATAGTTGACCAAAATCAACTACAGAAATCTGCTGCAATTCAATACCCCAGCAATGAATAATTTAAAAAGGAAACTAAGAAAAAATTTTTTATGTATAACAGCATCAAAAAGAATAAAATACATTGGAATAATCTTACCCAAGAGGTAGTAGAGTTGTACACTGGAAACTATGAAATGCTGCTGAAAGAAATGAAAGAATACACTTATAACTGGAAAGCTATACCATGTTTATGTTTTGGAAAACTTGATATTTTTAAGATGTTAATGCTTTGCAAAGGGATCTACAAATAATTTTCAACATGGGTGCCAGGACTACTCAATAGGGAAAGGACAGTTTTCCAACAACTGAGGCTAGGAAAATTGGATAACAGTATGCAAAGGAATAAAAATGGACCTTCACCTTATACCATATACAAAAATTAACTCAAAATGAATCAAAGTCCTCAGCATAAGATCTAGGGCTATAAAACTCTTAGGGAAGAAAAACAGGACGAAAGCTTTACCACATTAAATTTGGTGATGATTTCTTGGATAGGACACTAAAAATACAGACAACACAAGATAAAATAGATAAATTCAAATACATCAAAATTTAAAACTTTTGTGCATCAAAGAATGCCATCAGCAGAGTGAAATGGCAACCCATGAATGACAGAAAATATCTGCAAATTCTCTATCTGATTAGGGGTTCATATCCAGAATACCTAAAGAACTTTGTACATCCCAAAAACCAAAAAATCAAACACCTTGATTTTAAAATGCACAAAGTACTTCAATAGACATTTATCCAAAGAAAATATACAAATGCCCAATGAACACATGAAAAGATGCTCAACATCAGAAGTCATCAGGGAAATGCAAGTCAAAACTACAGTGAGACACCACTTCACACCCTTTGGCTATTTTTTTAATGGGAAATAAGATGTGTTGATGAACATGAGTTGGAGTTGTGGTGCACTGGTGGGAATGTAACGTAGCAAAGCAGACAGCTCCTCAAAAACTTAAAAATAGAATTACCACAGAATCTAGGAATTGCACTTGTTGGTATACACCCAAAAGAACTGAAAGCAAGGTCTCAAAGATATTTGTTCACCCAAATTCACAGCAACTTTATTCACTACAGCCAAAAGGTGGAAAAGTCCACAGATCCCTCAGGAGAGGAGATGAGCAGAATTGGAATATACATGTCATAGAACATTCTTCAGAATTTGACACAAGCCCCAGCACTGATGGACCTGGAGGACATTATGCTACATGAGATCCGCCCATAACAGAAGGACAAAAATGGTATGATGCCACTTAGATGAGGTGCCCAGATGAGTCAAAGTCATGGAGACAGAAAGTGGAATGGTGGTTGCCAAGGTCTGGAGAAAGGGGGGGATGGAGAATTAGTATCTAGAGGGCAGTGAGTTTCAGTTTGGGAAGATGGCATGGATTCTGGAGAGACCACAATGTGAATATGCTAATGCCATTGACCCGTCTACTTAAAAACAGTTACAAAATTAACTTCTATGTTATGTCTGTTTTACCACAGTAAGAAATATTTAAACAAAAAGTGTGCTTTCATTAACGTGAATGAGACCCAGCCCAATTTGTGATGCAGTGAGAAACCCAACTCCTGCACATACACTCCCTGGGGTGATGTGGAACCCCACCCAATCCTGCCCCCCAGTGCAGATATACTGGTCACCCTGTGCATCAGCCACCATGCCCACCCCTAATATCACAGCAGTGACATGGGACCCACCTGCCATCATGCCTCGTTTGGAGTCACAGAGTGGCAGGACGCTTGGCACAATTTCTCACCTGTCCTCACACAGTGGGAATATACCCACCACCAACTTCACACAGTGAGGGTCCCAAAATGCTCACTCTGGTGTTTCTTTTCTTTTTTTTTTAAAAAGACTTTATTAATTTATTTGAGAGAGAGAGAATGCATGTGCTTACACTGAGAGAGAGCACATGAGACAGGACAGGAGAGAATGAGAAACAGCCGCCCCACTGAGCAGGGAGCCTGAGGAGGGGCTCTATCCCAGGACGCCAGGATCATGACCTGAGCTGAAGGCAGATGCTCCACCACCTGAGCGCTCAGAATGCCCAGGCGCTCAGAATGCCCAGTCTCTTAACCTAGATGTAGCCACCAACAACAACTTTTATCTTCAGGGTAATGAACTCTGACTCATTAATCCAAACAGAGCAGTGAAACACAGGAAGTTACAATCCATGACTCCATTAGGATAAAAGCAGAGGCTTCCCCTCCCATCCCCTTATGATTTGCATGGGGGCAGGGCGTACAGCTGAGCAGTCAGGTCTCACTAAAACTGCCCCCCCCGGGACAGGTAGCAGCCTCTCCCAGAAGGTTTTCTGTGAGCCTGTCCCCACTGGGCTTCTTGGGGACTGCAAAGCAGGAGAGGGATCATCTCCAGAGGCTGCTCGATAGGCTAAGCAGGACAGAGGTAACAAAATCCGCCTTTGGAAACAACATAAAATGTCTAACAACAAAAAAAAGTATAACTTGGGAGTCACAATCCTAAAATCAGGAGTAAGAAGCAGAAAGCAAAACCGAAGCACATTCAGCTGCAAAGTGTGAAGGAGAAACTTAAAATGAAGAGTTGAAAATGACAGGGAATTGCTGAATGGAGAGCCTTGGCTCTGGGGTGCTGTCCAGCCCCCTGCCCAAGGAGCTTCGGGGAGACTGGCAGTCAAGTGGCAGGTGTCTGAGGCTCTGCATGTGGTGATGGAGCCGGGAACTTCCAGCTGCCTCTCCCCTGTGTCCTCTATCCTAATCTCTCGATTCTTCTGATTCATTCCTGGCCCACAGTGGTTCCTCAGAATCAGGCTCCAGGTTTGCAGTGATCCAGAGAACAAGAGGTAATAAGGGCTGGAGAGGAGGATCTCCTATGACAGTGGCTTCAGAGAGAAAGGATATGAAAGCCAGAAAGGTGGAGAGGGAAGTGAGCTCAGAGACACTGTGTCCAGGAAAGGGCAACAGTAAGCCAGAGGCAAGTCTAGGATGGCTGTCTTCACTGCCTTGTATTTACCTGAACCAAGATGCCCTGAGATGCTGAGCAAGTCCCCAGCCCAGGATGAGGCAGGTGATGCATATTCCCAATGCTGAGCAGGTCTCTTTGCTGGCACCCAAACCTAGAGGAAACCGCCTTGCCTGCTCTGCATCTCACTCCCACTAGAGAGAAACCATCAGCAGAGGCACTGTGGGGGAACTCTAAATAAGATGGCAGAGCTCTAGGAACCGAGCCCAGGCGAGGCTGGGATGGCAGCCAAACCACATCATTCTGGAATGCCACAGAGGATCCCGAGGGTAGCAAGTGCCCAGACATCTGACCACTGTCCTTGGGTGCAACTTCATCTGCAAAACCCAAGCCTTGGGGGGACCCAGATCTGCCTCTACCTCACCAAGGGCACGGCCATCCTCTCATGCCTCCTCCTCCTGTTCTGTAAAGCTTTCTTCTGCATGTGCAGGGAATGGATCTCAAATCAGGTAACAAGAACAAGAGCGAAAAGGAAAATAAATGACTATGTTGATCTTATCTAACACTATTCCAGGGTAGCACTGAAACCGACCATTGTGTACCTCGGAGCTTTAGTTTCTCATTCTGCAACATGAAGACACGTGCTGAACAAGATGAAATGACATAAAGCACCTGGAATGCTTGAAACCACACCTGGCTCATAGTAAATGCTCACTAAATGTTGGATGCCAGGCCCCGGGCATCACCTTGGCTCACATACCCACTTCCCTCTCTGGGTCCCACTGCACGTTGCACTTGGGATGCTGTTTGCTCATCTTCCCACGTCCCTCAAAAGCATTTTTCTTCAATTCCCTATCAATTCCAGATTATTTCTTTTCCTCCCTTATAAAAAATGCTCACAACAGACAAAATGAGAAGGTCTATCTCTGCAACTGCCCTTCAGAACAATGCATTACTTAAACTATAACCCCTGGATGATTTTACTAGTTACCAAGCACATTTAGATATGGCTTTAAGAAAAACATATACTGGCAACAGGTCTTTGGGGGAAAGGACGATATATGACCTTGAAGCTGAGCAGCTGGTGATGCCCAGCTAGCTCAGGGCAGAACACAGTCTGCTTCCTGGAAGCTGAGCATCTGGGAATGCCCACCCCCTCAGGTCTGACCGCTGCCTGCTTCCCTTTTCTGTTGTCTCTCCTTTCTCCTCCCAAAAGCACCTGTTGTTAGTTAGATGTGCTCTTTGAATGTGCTTGTTTAACTATAAACTTTAACCTCCTTCTTGTTTGTCCACAAGACATGGGACTAATGTTTGACCTTCATCAACTCTTCTGTTGGTTACTGTTTCTATCTAATAAAAGTGAGACTGAGGAGTTGCTTGGTGCAGCAGTCTTTTTGACTGTTGTCCCCTGCTCCCTTTCTCTTGCAAGCTGACTTGTTTGTGCCTAAAACTTCCCCCGTCCACAGACTGGAAGTGGCATATCTCCTCCTGTCCAATAACTATCATTTGACTACAGCCACCTTTGTCCTTCTTGGCCATTGTCACTTTGGGATGTGTTGGAATCTCAGCTCTGGGACCTGTGAATGTGACCTTGTTTGTTATCTGGTCTTTTCAACAATCAAGTTAAGGTCACTGGGATGGGCCCTAATCCAGTATGACTGGGCAGTTTATAAGAAGACAGATGAGAGTAGAGGGGAGACAACAAGAAGACACACGGAAGGTGCCTTGTGCTGACAGATGCAGACATTGTAGTAATTCATCTAAAAGCAAGGGGCCTCAAGAATCACCAACAACATCGAAGTATTAGAAAGACATGCAAGGTTCTCCCCTAGACCCTCTGGGTGGAGTATGGCCCTGACAAAAGATTGAGTTTGTACTTCTAGCCTCCAAAGTCATGCAAGAATAAATTTCTGTTGTTTTAAGCCCGAGGTACTTAGTAACAGTACCTAGGAATATCTTACAGGGATAGACTTAATTCCTTCCCACCTCAAGGTACCCAGGAGTGTCTGAGAGGCAGGTTTTCCAAGAGAGCCAAGAGATCACTGTGGGCCTCCTTAATAATCAATTAATGAATTTATTGAATTTAAGCATAGAAAATCTTCAACAAGGTGATGAGTGCATTGAGGATTTCACTTGTTGTTATTATTTGGGGGCATACAGAAAAAAGCACTACGGCAGTAGCTTCGCCTTCCATTTCAAGACACTTTTCCGCTAACCCTCAAGTTTCCTCCCAGGAAATAGGAGCTTGTTCTGGGTCTGAATCTTCCCTCAGTGGGAACTTCCGATAATAAAGCTCTTGCTGCAGAATGCGCCCAGCTCCCCCACCTCCCCGGGGGTCTCTTTCCGTGGTCCTGAAAATTTTCTCTTCTTCTTTTAAAAAAGAAGGCTATTGAATTGTTACAGTGATCAAAGCTCTGAAAGGAAGATAAGTCACTTGGGTTTGAATGATTAAGACCATTAAAAAATACACAATAGAAGATGGGATCAAATAAAAAAAAAAGTGCCTTTGCATAATGCACATCAAATGGGGAGGATTTTAAACTTCTCTCTCTTGGTCACAGACGTGACATGAGGCAAAGTTCGGGGACATCTGCTGCCTGCCTTTCTCCTCCTGGAAAAGGGGTCTGACCTTGGATGCTTTTTCAAAACTGTGCTCTTTTGATAGTTTTAACTGATTTCTCTTCAAGGGCATAAGGAAAAAGATTATGCCAATAAGAAAGTAAAAAGAGTTCTGAGCACAGCACAGCATCACAGTGACTGTGACTGGCAGGAGATCTGGTGTCTCCCGTGTGGAGCTCAGCTGGCAGACAGGAACGGGACAGACAGACACGCTCATCTCCATGCACACAGGCCTCTGTACTATAATTCTAGAGGCAGCTTGCCCTTTTATGTGCAAGATGAAAGTCACCTAAAGAAGTTTTCTTTAAATTGGAATAATATTTATTCTTATCTGTATCATCAAAAAGCCTATATTAGGAATATAGTAAAAGTGGAGATGACTTAAGATTCTATTTACATGAAGGACACTCAAGCCTAAATCCTCATTTCAGCTGACTATCTCATATAAATAGCAAGCATATTTTTATTTTTTTATGTGTAATAAAAACAGTGTGAATGATATGCCTTGTAGTCATTAGCCTGTAGATCTTAGAATCAACACAATTTATGTCAAGGGTGTAATCTGGGGAGAAAGGCCAACACTGAGCACCATGAAAGAGAAGTCAGTAAGTGGAAGTTTCCAAATGCCTTCAGGGAGAGCCTGGCATCATGGAAGTCACAATTATCTAGGAAAATAGCCAGGAATGACACTGTTTTGGAAGCCATTCACTCAACAGAGAAGACGTGGCTTCATGAATATGGGGTCAGCTCATCATGCCTTCTTGAGAACCACAGAGATGCAAAGGGTCCTACTGCTTTAGAGGACAAGAGCACAGAGTTTGGGGGGATCCACGTAGAGTGAGCAGAAGCAAAACCTGGACTGGGTCTGGGGAGGCAGGCCCTCAGATCTCAGGGTTATTCTGATACACCCTGAGAATGGCCTCCATCAACCACAGTCGGGTCTTGCACTCCTGGCATACCCAGCAAGGACATGTGGGGGCCATTCAGGGTCCATGGGATTGACTGTCCTTACAAAGCCCAAGGGTAAGAGAACCACAGAAACACACTGTGTAGATGAGAGATTAGAACCCCTGTGTGCCGTTGGTGGGAATGCAAAATGGTGCAGCCCTTGAGGAAAAGAGTTTGGAGCTTCCTCAAAAACTTAAAATAGGATAAACATATCCAGCAATTACACTTCCAGGGATATGTCCAAAAAACTTCAAAGCAGGATCTCCAAGAGACAGGTGCACACCCATGTTCAATGCAGTATTATTCACATTAGCCAAGAGGTAGAAGCTACTCAAGGGGCCATTGATAAATGAAGGGATATCTCAGTCCATTCAGGCTGGAAGAACAAAACACCATAGACTGGGTGCCTTCTAAATGACAGAAAATTACCACTCACAGTTCTGGAAGCTGGAAGTATGGGGCTGGTGTGCCAACATGATCAGTGAGGACCCTTTTCTGGCCCACAAACGTTCAATGTGTCCTCACAGGGCAGAAGGGGGTAGGCATGTGCCTGAGCCTCTTTGATAAGGCACCGTCCATTTCTAGAGGATTCCACTCCCGTGACCTAAGCACCTCCCAAAGGTCCCACCTGCTAATACCATCATCACCATTGGGGGTTTGGGTTAGAGCAGTGACTTCATGTGGGACACAAACATTCATATCATAACAACAGATAAAGAAAGGATGGTGTATCAAGACAATGGAATAATATGCAGCCATTACAAGGAAAGAGGTCTTGTTCAATGTTACAACGTGGATGAACCTCAAAGACCTTATGCTGAGTGAAGAAAGCCAGCCATGGCTAGACTCATACTATAGGATTCCACTTACACAAAGCACCTGAAGCAGTCAAAGTCCTAGACACAGTTAAAATGTGGTTTCCAAGGGCTGGGGAGAGGAGGAAGGGGAACTTGGTGTTCAGTGTGTTCAGACCTCCTTCCATTTTACAAGATGAGAACTTTCTAGAGATGTGTTGCTCAACAACATGAATATATTTAATATATTAATATAATTATCTTCAGTAATTATACTTAAACACCTAAAACCAGTTAAAATAGTAAATTTAGAGAGGTCAAGATGGCGGAGAAGTAGCAGGCTGAGACTACTTCGGGTAGCGGGAGATCAGCTAAATAGCTTATCTAAAGATTGCAAACACCTACAAATCCAAAGGGAGATTGAAGAGAAGAAGAACAGCAATTCTAGAAACAGAAACTCAACCACTATCTGCAAGGTAGGACTGGCGGAGAAGTGAATCCAAAGCGACGGGAAGATAGACCGCGGGGGGAGGGGCCTGCTCCCGGCCAGCGGCGGAGCAACGGAGCACAAAATCAGGACTTTTAAAAGTCTGTTCCACTGAGGGACATTGCTCCAGAGGCTTAACTGGGGTGAAGCCCAGGCGGGGTCAGCACGGCCTCAGGTCCTACAGGGTCGCAGAAGGATCGGGGATGTCTGAGTGTCGCAGAGCTTACCGGTAGTAGAACGGGGAAGCCGGCTACAGAGACAGAGCCGAGGAGTGACTCTCAGCTCAGGGTTGCCTTGAACCGGTCGCAGGCTCGGTCAGCTCGGAGCACGGCCAGAGGCCAGGGTGTCGGGAGTCATTGGGCGCTGGCTGTTCTCTGAGGGCGCACTGAGGAGTGGGGCCCCGGGCTCTCGGCTCCTCCGGGCTGGAGACCGGGAGGCCGCCATCTTCATTCCTGTCTTCCGGAACTCTACAGAAAGCGCTCAGGGAACAAAAGCTCCCGAAAAGCAAACCCAGCAAACCCGAGTGGATTACTCAGCCCGGCCCCGGGTAAGGGTGGTGCAAACCCGCCTGGGGCAAAGACACTTGAGAATCACTACAACAGGCCCCTTCCCCAGAAGATCAATGGGAAACCCAGCCAGGACCAAGTTCACCTACCAAGGAGTGCAGTTTCAATACCAAGGAGAGCGGCAGAATTCCAGAGGAGGAGAAAGCAAAGCACGGAACTCATGGCTTTCTCCCCATGATTTTTTAGCCTTGCAGTAAATTTAATTTTTTTTTCTTTTTCAATTTTTTTTTCTTTTGATCTTCTTCCGCTAATTTTTTTTAACTTTTACCGTTTTCTTTTTTAACGTTTTTTAAAAGGTTTATCTAATATATATATATATATTTTTTTTCCTCTTTTTATATTTGTTCTTTATTGGCTTTCTTTTTTTAATAGTTTTTTTTTTCTTTTTTCTTTCTGAACCCCTTTTTATCCCCTTTCTCCCCCCTCACAATTTGGGATCTCTTCTGATTTGGCTAAAGCATATTTTCCTGGGGTTGTTGCCACCCTTTTAGTATTTTACTTGCTCCTTCATATACTCTTATCTGGACCAAATGACAAGGCGAAAAAATTCACCACAAAAAAAAGAACAAGAGGCAGTACCAAAGGCTAGGTACCTAATCAATACAGACATTGGTAATATGTCAGATCTAGAGTTCAGAATGACGATTCTCAAGGTTCTAGGCGGGCTTGAAAAAGGCATGGAAGATATTAAAGCAACCCTCTCAGGAGATATAAAAGCCCTTTCTGGAGAAATAAAAGAACTAAAATCTAACCAAGTTGAAATAAAAAAAGCTATTAATGAGGTGCAATAAAAAATGGAGGCTCTCACTGCTAGGATAAATGAGGCAGAAGAAAGAATTAGCGATATAGAAGAACAAATGACAGAGAATAAAGAAGCTGAGCAAAAGAGGGACAAACAGCTTCTGGACACGAGGGGAGAATTCGAGAGATAAGTGACACCATAAGACGAAACAACATTAGAATAATTGGGATTCCAGAAGAAGAGGAAACAGAGAGGGGATCAGAAGGTATGTTGGAGAGAATTATTGGAGAGAATTTCCCCAATATGGCAAAGGGAACAAGCATCAAAATCCAGGAGGTTCAGAGAACCCCCCTCAAAATCAATAAGAATAGGTCCACACCCCGTCACCTAATAGTAAAATTTACAAGTCTTAGTGACAAAGAAAAGATCCTGAAAGCAGCCCGGGAAAAGAAGTCTGTAACGTACAATGGTAAAAATATTAGATTGGCAGCAGAGTTATCCACAGAGACCTGGCAGGCCAGAAAGAGCTGGCATGATATATTCAGAGTACTAAACGAGAAAACATGCAGCCAAGAATACTATATCCAGCTAGGGTATCATTGAAAATAGAAGGAGAGATTAAAAGCTTCCAGGACAAACAAAAACTGAAAGAATTTGCAAATACCAAACCGGCTCTACAGGGAATATTGAAAGGTGTCCTCTAAGCAAAGAGAGGCCCTAAAAGTAGTAGATCAGAAAGAAACAGAGACAATATACAATAACAGTCACCTTGCGGGCAATACAATGGCACTAAATTCATATCTCTCAACAGTTACCCTGAAAGTTAATGGGCTAAATGTCCCAATCAAAAGACACCAGGTATCAGAATGGATAAAAAAACAAAACCATCTATATGTGGCCTACAAGAAACTCATCTTAAACCCGAAGACACCTCCAGGTTTAAAGTGAGGGGGTGGAAAAGAATTTACCATGCTAATGGACATCAGAAGAAAGCAGGAGTGGCAATCCTTATATCAGATCAATTAGATTTTAAGCCAAAGACTATAACAAGAGATGAGGAAGGACACTCTATCATACTCAAAGGAACTATCCAACAAGAAGATCTAACAATTTTCAATATCTATGCCCCTAACGTGGGAGCAGCCAACTATATAAACCAATTAATAACAAAATCAAAGAAACACATCGACAAGAATACAATAATAGTAGGGGATTTTAACACTCCCCTCACTGAAATGGACAGATCATCCAAGCAAAAGATCAACAAGGAAATCAAGGCCTTAAATGACACACTGGACCAGATGGACATCACAGATATATTCAGAACATTTCATCCCAAAGCAACAGATTACACATTCTTCTCTAGGGCACATGGAACATTCTCCAGAATAGATCACATTCTTGGTCTTAAATCAAGTCTCAACCGGTATCAAAAGATTGGGATCATTCCCTGCATATCGTCAGACCACAATGTTCTGAAGCTAGAACTCAATAACAAGAGGAAATTTGGAAAGAACCCAAATACATGGAGACTAAACAGCATCCTTCTAGAGAATGAATGGGTCAACCAGGAAATTAAAGAAGAATTGAAAAAATTCGTGGAAACAAATGATAATGAAAACACAACAGTTCAGAATCTGTGGGACACAACAAAGGAAGACCTGAGAGGAAAATATATAGCGGTACAAGCCTTTCTCAAGAAACAAGAAAGGTCTCAGGTACACAACCTAACCCTACACCTAAAGGAGCTGGAGAAAGAACAAGAAAGAAACCCTAAACCCAGCAGGAGGAGAGAAATCATAAAGATCAGAGCAGAAATCAATGAAATAAACATAACAAACAAAAAAAAACCCACAATAGAACAAATCAACGAAACGAGGAGCTGGTTCTTTGAAAGAATTAATAAGATTGATAAACCCCTGGCCAGACTTATCAAAAAGAAAAGAGAAAGGACCCAAATAAATAAAATCATGAATGAAAGAGGAGAGATCACAACGAACACCAAAGAAATACAGACCATTATAAGAACATACTATGAGCAACTCTACGCCAACAAATTTGACAATCGGGAAGAAATGGATGCATTCCTAGAGACATATAAACTACCACAACTGAACCAGGAAGAAATAGAAAGCCTGAACAGACCCATAACCAGTCAGGAGATTGAAGCAGTCATCAAAAATCTCCAAACAAACAAAAGCCCAGGGCCAGACGGCTTCCCGGGGGAATTCTACCAAACATTTAAAGAAGAACTAATTCTTATTCTCCTGAAACTGTTCCAAAAAATAGAAATAGAAGGAAAACTTCCAAACTCACTTTATGAGGCCAGCATCACCTTGATGCCAAAACCAGACAAGGATCCCATCAAAAAAGAGAACCACAGACCAATATCCTTGATGAACACAGATGCAAAAATTCTCGCCAAAATACTAGCCAGTAGGATTCAACAGTACATTAAAAGGATTATTCACCACGACCAAGTGGGATTTATTCCAGGGCTGCAAGGTTGGTTCAACATCTGCAAATCAATCAATGTGATACAACACATTAATAAAAGAAAGAACAAGAACCATATGATACTCTCCATAGATGCTGAAAAAGCATTTGACAAAGTACAGCATTCCCTTCCTGATCAAAACTCTTCAAAGGGTAGGGATAGAGGGCACATACCTCAATATTATCAAAGCCATCTATGAAAAACCCACCGCAAATATCATTCTCAATGGAGAAAAACTGAAAGCTTTTTTTGCTAAGGTCAGGAACACGGCAGGGATGTCCGTTATCACCACTGCTATTCAACATAGCACTAGAAGTCCTAGCCTCAGCAATCAGACAACAAAAGGAAATTAAAGGCATCCAAATCGGCAAAGAAGACGTCAAACTATCACTCTTCGCAGATGATATGATACTCTATGTGGAAAACCCAAAAGACTCCACTCCAAAACTGCGAGAACTTGTACAGGAATTCAGTAAAGTGTCAGGATATAAAATCAATGCACAGAAATCAGTTGCATTTCTCTACACCAACAACAAGACAGAAGAAAGAGAAATTAAGGAGTCCATCCCATTTACAATTGCGCCCAAAACTATAAGATACCTAGGAATAAACCTAACCAAAGAGACTAAGCATCTATACTCAGAAACCTATAAAGTACTCATGAAAGAAATTGAGGAAGACACAAAGAAATGGAAAAATGTTCCATGCTCCTGGATTGGAAGAATAAATATTGTGAAAATGTCTATGCTACCTAAAGCAATCTACACATTTAATGCAATTCCTATCAAAGTACCATCCATGTTTTTCAAAGAAATGGAACCAATAATCCTAAAATTTATAAGAAACTCATCTTAAACCCGAAGACACCTCCAGGTTTAAAGTGAGGGGGTGGAAAAGAATTTACCATGCTAATGGACATCAGAAGAAAGCAGGAGTGGCAATCCTTATATCAGATCAATTAGATTTTAAGCCAAAGACTATAACAAGAGATGAGGAAGGACACTCTATCATACTCAAAGGAACTATCCAACAAGAAGATCTAACAATTTTCAATATCTATGCCCCTAACGTGGGAGCAGCCAACTATATAAACCAATTAATAACAAAATCAAAGAAACACATCGACAAGAATACAATAATAGTAGGGGATTTTAACACTCCCCTCACTGAAATGGACAGATCATCCAAGCAAAAGATCAACAAGGAAATCAAGGCCTTAAATGACACACTGGACCAGATGGACATCACAGATATATTCAGAACATTTCATCCCAAAGCAACAGATTACACATTCTTCTCTAGGGCACATGGAACATTCTCCAGAATAGATCACATTCTTGGTCCTAAATCAAGTCTCAACTGGTATCAAAAGATTGGGATCATTCCCTGCATATTTTCAGACCACAATGTTCTGAAGCTAGAACTCAATAACAAGAGGAAATTTGGAAAGAACCCAAATACATGGAGACTAAACAGCATCCTTCTAGAGAATGAATGGGTCAACCAGGAAATTAAAGAAGAATTGAAAAAATTCGTGGAAACAAATGATAATGAAAACACAACAGTTCAGAATCTGTGGGACACAACAAAGGAAGTCCTGAGAGGAAAATATATAGCGGTACAAGCCTTTCTCAAGAAACAAGAAAGGTCTCAGGTACACAACCTAACCCTACACCTAAAGGAGCTGGAGAAAGAACAAGAAAGAAACCCTAAACCCAGCAGGAGGAGAGAAATCATAAAGATCAGAGCAGAAATCAATGAAATAGAAACAAAACAAACAAACAAACAAAAAAAACCACAATAGAACAAATCAACGAAACGAGGAGCTGGTTCTTTGAAAGAATTAATAAGATTGATAAACCCCTGGCCAGACTTATCAAAAAGAAAAGAGAAAGGACCCAAATAAATAAAATCATGAATGAAAGAGGAGAGATCACAACGAACACCAAAGAAATACAGACCATTATAAGAACATACTATGAGCAACTCTACGCCAACAAATTTGACAATCGGGAAGAAATGGATGCATTCCTAGAGACATATAAACTCCCACAACTGAACCAGGAAGAAATAGAAAGCCTGAACAGACCCATAACCAGTCAGGAGATTGAAGCAGTCATCAAAAATCTCCAAACAAACAAAAGCCCAGGGCCAGACGGCTTCCCGGGGGAATTCTACCAAACATTTAAAGAAGAACTAATTCTTATTCTCCTGAAACTGTTCCAAAAAATAGAAATAGAAGGAAAACTTCCAAACTCACTTTATGAGGCCAGCATCACCTTGATGCCAAAACCAGACAAGGATCCCATCAAAAAAGAGAACCACAGACCAATATCCTTGATGAACACAGATGCAAAAATTCTCGCCAAAATACTAGCCAGTAGGATTCAACAGTACATTAAAAGGATTATTCACCACGACCAAGTGGGATTTATTCCAGGGCTGCAAGGTTGGTTCAACATCTGCAAATCAATCAATGTGATACAACACATTAATAAAAGAAAGAACAAGAACCATATGATACTCTCCATAGATGCTGAAAAAGCATTTGACAAAGTACAGCATTCCCTTCCTGATCAAAACTCTTCAAAGGGTAGGGATAGAGGGCACATACCTCAATATTATCAAAGCCATCTATGAAAAACCCACCGCAAATATCATTCTCAATGGAGAAAAACTGAAAGCTTTTTTTGCTAAGGTCAGGAACACGGCAGGGATGTCCGTTATCACCACTGCTATTCAACATAGCACTAGAAGTCCTAGCCTCAGCAATCAGACAACAAAAGGAAATTAAAGGCATCCAAATCGGCAAAGAAGACGTCAAACTATCACTCTTCGCAGATGATATGATACTCTATGTGGAAAACCCAAAAGACTCCACTCCAAAACTGCGAGAACTTGTACAGGAATTCAGTAAAGTGTCAGGATATAAAATCAATGCACAGAAATCAGTTGCATTTCTCTACACCAACAACAAGACAGAAGAAAGAGAAATTAAGGAGTCCATCCCATTTACAATTGCGCCCAAAACTATAAGATACCTAGGAATAAACCTAACCAAAGAGACTAAGCATCTATACTCAGAAACCTATAAAGTACTCATGAAAGAAATTGAGGAAGACACAAAGAAATGGAAAAATGTTCCATGCTCCTGGATTGGAAGAATAAATATTGTGAAAATGTCTGTGCTACCTAAAGCAATCTACACATTTAATGCAATTCCTATCAAAGTACCATCCATGTTTTTCAAAGAAATGGAACCAATAATCCTAAAATTTATAAGAAACTCATCTTAAACCCGAAGACACCTCCAGGTTTAAAGTGAGGGGGTGGAAAAGAATTTACCATGCTAATGGACATCAGAAGAAAGCAGGAGTGGCAATCCTTATATCAGATCAATTAGATTTTAAGCCAAAGACTATAACAAGAGATGAGGAAGGACACTCTATCATACTCAAAGGAACTATCCAACAAGAAGATCTAACAATTTTCAATATCTATGCCCCTAACGTGGGAGCAGCCAACTATATAAACCAATTAATAACAAAATCAAAGAAACACATCGACAAGAATACAATAATAGTAGGGGATTTTAACACTCCCCTCACTGAAATGGACAGATCATCCAAGCAAAAGATCAACAAGGAAATCAAGGCCTTAAATGACACACTGGACCAGATGGACATCACAGATATATTCAGAACATTTCATCCCAAAGCAACAGATTACACATTCTTCTCTAGGGCACATGGAACATTCTCCAGAATAGATCACATTCTTGGTCCTAAATCAAGTCTCAACTGGTATCAAAAGATTGGGATCATTCCCTGCATATTTTCAGACCACAATGTTCTGAAGCTAGAACTCAATAACAAGAGGAAATTTGGAAAGAACCCAAATACATGGAGACTAAACAGCATCCTTCTAGAGAATGAATGGGTCAACCAGGAAATTAAAGAAGAATTGAAAAAATTCGTGGAAACAAATGATAATGAAAACACAACAGTTCAGAATCTGTGGGACACAACAAAGGAAGTCCTGAGAGGAAAATATATAGCGGTACAAGCCTTTCTCAAGAAACAAGAAAGGTCTCAGGTACACAACCTAACCCTACACCTAAAGGAGCTGGAGAAAGAACAAGAAAGAAACCCTAAACCCAGCAGGAGGAGAGAAATCATAAAGATCAGAGCAGAAATCAATGAAATAGAAACAAAACAAACAAACAAACAAAAAAACCACAATAGAACAAATCAACGAAACGAGGAGCTGGTTCTTTGAAAGAATTAATAAGATTGATAAACCCCTGGCCAGACTTATCAAAAAGAAAAGAGAAAGGACCCAAATAAATAAAATCATGAATGAAAGAGGAGAGATCACAACGAACACCAAAGAAATACAGACCATTATAAGAACATACTATGAGCAACTCTACGCCAACAAATTTGACAATCGGGAAGAAATGGATGCATTCCTAGAGACATATAAACTACCACAACTGAACCAGGAAGAAATAGAAAGCCTGAACAGACCCATAACCAGTCAGGAGATTGAAGCAGTCATCAAAAATCTCCAAACAAACAAAAGCCCAGGGCCAGACGGCTTCCCGGGGGAATTCTACCAAACATTTAAAGAAGAACTAATTCTTATTCTCCTGAAACTGTTCCAAAAAATAGAAATAGAAGGAAAACTTCCAAACTCACTTTATGAGGCCAGCATCACCTTGATGCCAAAACCAGACAAGGATCCCATCAAAAAAGAGAACCACAGACCAATATCCTTGATGAACACAGATGCAAAAATTCTCGCCAAAATACTAGCCAGTAGGATTCAACAGTACATTAAAAGGATTATTCACCACGACCAAGTGGGATTTATTCCAGGGCTGCAAGGTTGGTTCAACATCTGCAAATCAATCAATGTGATACAACACATTAATAAAAGAAAGAACAAGAACCATATGATACTCTCCATAGATGCTGAAAAAGCATTTGACAAAGTACAGCATTCCCTTCCTGATCAAAACTCTTCAAAGGGTAGGGATAGAGGGCACATACCTCAATATTATCAAAGCCATCTATGAAAAACCCACCGCAAATATCATTCTCAATGGAGAAAAACTGAAAGCTTTTTTTGCTAAGGTCAGGAACACGGCAGGGATGTCCGTTATCACCACTGCTATTCAACATAGCACTAGAAGTCCTAGCCTCAGCAATCAGACAACAAAAGGAAATTAAAGGCATCCAAATCGGCAAAGAAGACGTCAAACTATCACTCTTCGCAGATGATATGATACTCTATGTGGAAAACCCAAAAGACTCCACTCCAAAACTGCGAGAACTTGTACAGGAATTCAGTAAAGTGTCAGGATATAAAATCAATGCACAGAAATCAGTTGCATTTCTCTACACCAACAACAAGACAGAAGAAAGAGAAATTAAGGAGTCCATCCCATTTACAATTGCGCCCAAAACTATAAGATACCTAGGAATAAACCTAACCAAAGAGACTAAGCATCTATACTCAGAAACCTATAAAGTACTCATGAAAGAAATTGAGGAAGACACAAAGAAATGGAAAAATGTTCCATGCTCCTGGATTGGAAGAATAAATATTGTGAAAATGTCTATGCTACCTAAAGCAATCTACACATTTAATGCAATTCCTATCAAAGTACCATCCATGTTTTTCAAAGAAATGGAACCAATAATCCTAAAATTTATAAGAAACTCATCTTAAACCCGAAGACACCTCCAGGTTTAAAGTGAGGGGGTGGAAAAGAATTTACCATGCTAATGGACATCAGAAGAAAGCAGGAGTGGCAATCCTTATATCAGATCAATTAGATTTTAAGCCAAAGACTATAACAAGAGATGAGGAAGGACACTCTATCATACTCAAAGGAACTATCCAACAAGAAGATCTAACAATTTTCAATATCTATGCCCCTAACGTGGGAGCAGCCAACTATATAAACCAATTAATAACAAAATCAAAGAAACACATCGACAAGAATACAATAATAGTAGGGGATTTTAACACTCCCCTCACTGAAATGGACAGATCATCCAAGCAAAAGATCAACAAGGAAATCAAGGCCTTAAATGACACACTGGACCAGATGGACATCACAGATATATTCAGAACATTTCATCCCAAAGCAACAGATTACACATTCTTCTCTAGGGCACATGGAACATTCTCCAGAATAGATCACATTCTTGGTCCTAAATCAAGTCTCAACTGGTATCAAAAGATTGGGATCATTCCCTGCATATTTTCAGACCACAATGTTCTGAAGCTAGAACTCAATAACAAGAGGAAATTTGGAAAGAACCCAAATACATGGAGACTAAACAGCATCCTTCTAGAGAATGAATGGGTCAACCAGGAAATTAAAGAAGAATTGAAAAAATTCGTGGAAACAAATGATAATGAAAACACAACAGTTCAGAATCTGTGGGACACAACAAAGGAAGTCCTGAGAGGAAAATATATAGCGGTACAAGCCTTTCTCAAGAAACAAGAAAGGTCTCAGGTACACAACCTAACCCTACACCTAAAGGAGCTGGAGAAAGAACAAGAAAGAAACCCTAAACCCAGCAGGAGGAGAGAAATCATAAAGATCAGAGCAGAAATCAATGAAATAGAAACAAAACAAACTAACAAAAAAAAAAACCACAATAGAACAAATCAACGAAACGAGGAGCTGGTTCTTTGAAAGAATTAATAAGATTGATAAACCCCTGGCCAGACTTATCAAAAAGAAAAGAGAAAGGACCCAAATAAATAAAATCATGAATGAAAGAGGAGAGATCACAACGAACACCAAAGAAATACAGACCATTATAAGAACATACTATGAGCAACTCTACGCCAACAAATTTGACAATCGGGAAGAAATGGATGCATTCCTAGAGACATATAAACTACCACAACTGAACCAGGAAGAAATAGAAAGCCTGAACAGACCCATAACCAGTCAGGAGATTGAAGCAGTCATCAAAATCTCCAAACAAACAAAAGCCCAGGGCCAGACGGCTTCCCGGGGGAATTCTACCAAACATTTAAAGAAGAACTAATTCTTATTCTCCTGAAACTGTTCCAAAAAATAGAAATAGAAGGAAAACTTCCAAACTCACTTTATGAGGCCAGCATCACCTTGATGCCAAAACCAGACAAGGATCCCATCAAAAAAGAGAACCACAGACCAATATCCTTGATGAACACAGATGCAAAAATTCTCGCCAAAATACTAGCCAGTAGGATTCAACAGTACATTAAAAGGATTATTCACCACGACCAAGTGGGATTTATTCCAGGGCTGCAAGGTTGGTTCAACATCTGCAAATCAATCAATGTGATACAACACATTAATAAAAGAAAGAACAAGAACCATATGATACTCTCCATAGATGCTGAAAAAGCATTTGACAAAGTACAGCATTCCCTTCCTGATCAAAACTCTTCAAAGGGTAGGGATAGAGGGCACATACCTCAATATTATCAAAGCCATCTATGAAAAACCCACCGCAAATATCATTCTCAATGGAGAAAAACTGAAAGCTTTTTTTGCTAAGGTCAGGAACACGGCAGGGATGTCCGTTATCACCACTGCTATTCAACATAGCACTAGAAGTCCTAGCCTCAGCAATCAGACAACAAAAGGAAATTAAAGGCATCCAAATCGGCAAAGAAGACGTCAAACTATCACTCTTCGCAGATGATATGATACTCTATGTGGAAAACCCAAAAGACTCCACTCCAAAACTGCGAGAACTTGTACAGGAATTCAGTAAAGTGTCAGGATATAAAATCAATGCACAGAAATCAGTTGCATTTCTCTACACCAACAACAAGACAGAAGAAAGAGAAATTAAGGAGTCCATCCCATTTACAATTGCGCCCAAAACTATAAGATACCTAGGAATAAACCTAACCAAAGAGACTAAGCATCTATACTCAGAAACCTATAAAGTACTCATGAAAGAAATTGAGGAAGACACAAAGAAATGGAAAAATGTTCCATGCTCCTGGATTGGAAGAATAAATATTGTGAAAATGTCTATGCTACCTAAAGCAATCTACACATTTAATGCAATTCCTATCAAAGTACCATCCATGTTTTTCAAAGAAATGGAACCAATAATCCTAAAATTTATAAGAAACTCATCTTAAACCCGAAGACACCTCCAGGTTTAAAGTGAGGGGGTGGAAAAGAATTTACCATGCTAATGGACATCAGAAGAAAGCAGGAGTGGCAATCCTTATATCAGATCAATTAGATTTTAAGCCAAAGACTATAACAAGAGATGAGGAAGGACACTCTATCATACTCAAAGGAACTATCCAACAAGAAGATCTAACAATTTTCAATATCTATGCCCCTAACGTGGGAGCAGCCAACTATATAAACCAATTAATAACAAAATCAAAGAAACACATCGACAAGAATACAATAATAGTAGGGGATTTTAACACTCCCCTCACTGAAATGGACAGATCATCCAAGCAAAAGATCAACAAGGAAATCAAGGCCTTAAATGACACACTGGACCAGATGGACATCACAGATATATTCAGAACATTTCATCCCAAAGCAACAGATTACACATTCTTCTCTAGGGCACATGGAACATTCTCCAGAATAGATCACATTCTTGGTCCTAAATCAAGTCTCAACTGGTATCAAAAGATTGGGATCATTCCCTGCATATTTTCAGACCACAATGTTCTGAAGCTAGAACTCAATAACAAGAGGAAATTTGGAAAGAACCCAAATACATGGAGACTAAACAGCATCCTTCTAGAGAATGAATGGGTCAACCAGGAAATTAAAGAAGAATTGAAAAAATTCGTGGAAACAAATGATAATGAAAACACAACAGTTCAGAATCTGTGGGACACAACAAAGGAAGTCCTGAGAGGAAAATATATAGCGGTACAAGCCTTTCTCAAGAAACAAGAAAGGTCTCAGGTACACAACCTAACCCTACACCTAAAGGAGCTGGAGAAAGAACAAGAAA
This sequence comes from Lutra lutra, assembly GCF_902655055.1. Lineage (NCBI taxonomy): Eukaryota > Metazoa > Chordata > Mammalia > Carnivora > Mustelidae > Lutra > Lutra lutra. The sequence goes on from NC_062282.1 coordinate 163,609,229, forward strand.
GAAACCCTAAACCCAGCAGGAGGAGAGAAATCATAAAGATCAGAGCAGAAATCAATGAAATAGAAACAAAACAAACTAACAAAAAAAAAAACCACAATAGAACAAATCAACGAAACGAGGAGCTGGTTCTTTGAAAGAATTAATAAGATTGATAAACCCCTGGCCAGACTTATCAAAAAGAAAAGAGAAAGGACCCAAATAAATAAAATCATGAATGAAAGAGGAGAGATCACAACGAACACCAAAGAAATACAGACCATTATAAGAACATACTATGAGCAACTCTACGCCAACAAATTTGACAATCGGGAAGAAATGGATGCATTCCTAGAGACATATAAACTACCACAACTGAACCAGGAAGAAATAGAAAGCCTGAACAGACCCATAACCAGTCAGGAGATTGAAGCAGTCATCAAAAATCTCCAAACAAACAAAAGCCCAGGGCCAGACGGCTTCCCGGGGGAATTCTACCAAACATTTAAAGAAGAACTAATTCTTATTCTCCTGAAACTGTTCCAAAAAATAGAAATAGAAGGAAAACTTCCAAACTCACTTTATGAGGCCAGCATCACCTTGATGCCAAAACCAGACAAGGATCCCATCAAAAAAGAGAACCACAGACCAATATCCTTGATGAACACAGATGCAAAAATTCTCGCTAAAATACTAGCCAGTAGGATTCAACAGTACATTAAAAGGATTATTCACCACGACCAAGTGGGATTTATTCCAGGGCTGCAAGGTTGGTTCAACATCTGCAAATCAATCAATGTGATACAACACATTAATAAAAGAAAGAACAAGAACCATATGATACTCTCCATAGATGCTGAAAAAGCATTTGACAAAGTACAGCATTCCCTTCCTGATCAAAACTCTTCAAAGGGTAGGGATAGAGGGCACATACCTCAATATTATCAAAGCCATCTATGAAAAACCCACCGCAAATATCATTCTCAATGGAGAAAAACTGTTCCCACTGTTGGTGGGAATGCAAGCTGGTGCAACCACTCTGGAAAACAGCATGGAGGTTCCTCAAAATGTTGAAAGTAGAAATACCCTATGACCCAGTAATTGCACTGCTGGGTATTTACTCTAAAGATACAAACGTAGTGATCCGAAGGGGCACGTGCACCCGAATGTTTATAGCAGCAATGTCTACAATAGCCAAACTATGGAAAGAACCTAGATGTCCATCTACAGACGAATGGATACAGAAGATGTGGTATATATACACAATGGAATACTATGCAGCCATCAAAAGAAATGAAAGTTTTTTTGCTAAGGTCAGGAACACGGCAGGGATATCCGTTATCACCACTGCTATTCAACATAGTACTAGAAGTCCTAGCCTCAGCAATCAGACAACAAAAGGAAATTAAAGGCATCCAAATCAGCAAAGAAGATGTCTTGCCATTTGCAACGACGTGGATGGAACTAGAGGGTGTCATGCTTAGCGAAATAAGTCAATCGGAGAAAGACAACTATCATATGATCTCCCTGATATGAGGGAGAGGAGATGCAACATGGTGGGTTGAGGGGGTAGGAGAAGAATAAATGAAACAAGATGGGATTGGGAGGGAGAGAAATCATAAGTGACTCTTAATCTCAGAAAACAAACTGAGGGTTGATGGGGGAGGGGTGTTGGGAGAGGGGGTGGTGTTATGGATATTGGGGAGGGTATATGCTATGGTGAGTGCTGTGAAGTGTGTAAACCTGGTGATTCACAGACCTGTACCCCTGGGGATAAAAATATATGTTTATAAAATAAAAAAAAAGAAGCAATGTGCCAGCCAGAAAAAAAATGAAATAAAATAGTAAATTTAATGTTATGTGCTTTTTACCATAATAAAAATTAACCGTTTTGTATTTTCTTTGTTTTTTTAAATCCTTTCAAAGCAGTATTTAATCAAACAGCAATATATACATGTAGTTTAAAAATAACAAGTATTGTGTATTTTTAGCCCCCAGCCCCTTCCATAGAGTGAGAAATGCTATTACTAATTTGTTATGTATCTTTCCAGAATTACTGCGTGTGCACACATGCATGCGTATGTGCACGTTCATCTCAGGGACTTCGGATGGAGGCACAGTGTAGGTATTACTTTTCCTAGCTTTAAAATACTGTTTCCTAAAGCTCATTATCAATAGATTCACCTCTCTCTCTTCAAAGGAAAGCTTGGATGATCTGTCCATTTCAGTGAGGGGAGTGTTAAAATCCCCTACTATTATTGTATTCTTGTCGATGTGTTTCTTTGATTTTGTTATTAATTGGTTTATATAGTTGGCTGCTCCCACGTTAGGGGCATAGATATTGAAAATTGTTAGATCTTCTTGTTGGATAGTTCCTTTGAGTATGATAGAGTGTCCTTCCTCATCTCTTGTTATAGTCTTTGGCTTAAAATCTAATTGATCTGATATAAGGATTGCCACTCCTGCTTTCTTCTGATGTCCATTAGCATGGTAAATTCTTTTCCACCCCCTCACTTTAAACCTGGAGGTGTCTTCGGGTTTAAGATGAGTTTCTTGTAGGCCACATATAGATGGTTTTGTTTTTTTATCCATTCTGATACAGGTGTCTTTTGATTGGGGCATTTAGCCCATTAACATTCAGGGTAACTATTGAGAGATATGAATTTAGTGCCATTGTATTGCCTGTAAGGTGACTGTTATTGTCTATTGTCTCTGTTTCTTTCTGATCTACTACTTTTAGGGCCTCTATTTGCTTAAAAGATTTTTGATGACTGTTTCAATCTTCTTACTGGTTATGGGTCTGTTCAGGCTTTCTATTTCTTCCTGGTTCAGTTGTGGTAGTTTATATGTCTCTAGGAATGCATCCATTTCTTCCCGATTGTCAAATTTCTTGGCGTAGAGTTGCTCATAGTATGTTCTTATAATTGTCTGTATTTCTTTGGTGTTCGTTGTGATCTCTCCTCTTTCATTCATGATTTTATTTATTTGGGTCCTTTCTCTTTTCTTTTTGATAAGTCTGGCCAGGGGTTTATCAATCTTATTAATTCTTTCAAAGAACCAGCTCCTCGTTTCGTTGATTTGTTCTATTGTTTTTTTTTTTTTTTTTTTTGGTTTCTATTTCATTGATTTCTGCTCTGATCTTTATGATTTCTCTTCTCCTGTTGGGTTTAGGGTTTCTTTCTTGTTCTTTCTCCAGCTCCTTTAGGTGTAGGGTTAGGTTGTGTACCTGAGACCTTTCTTGTTTCTTGAGAAAGGCTTGTACCGCTATATATTTTCCTCTCAGGACTTCCTTTGTTGTGTCCCACAGATTCTGAACTGTTGTGTTTTCATTATCATTTGTTTCCACGAATTTTTTCAATTCTTCTTTAATTTCCTGGTTGACCCATTCATTCTTTAGAAGGATGCTGTTTAGTCTCCATGTATTTGGGTTCTTTCCAAATTTCCTCTTGTTATTGAGTTCTAGCTTCAGAACATTGTGGTCTGAAAATATGCAGGGAATGATCCCAATCTTTTGATACCGGTTGAGACTTGATTTAGGACCAAGAATGTGATCTATTCTGGAGAATGTTCCATGTGCACTAGAGAAGAATGTGTATTCTGTTGCTTTGGGATGAAATGTCTGAATATATCTGTGATGTCCATCTGGTCCAGTGTGTCATTAAGGCCTTGATTTCCTTGTTGATCTTTTGCTTGGATGATCTGTCCATTTCAGTGAGGGGAGTGTTAAAATCCCCTACTATTATTGTATTCTTGTCGATGTGTTTCTTTGATTTTGTTATAATTGGTTTATATAGTTGGCTGCTCCCACGTTAGGGGCATAGATATTGAAAATTGTTAGATCTTCTTGTTGGATAGTTCCTTTGAGTATGATAGAGTGTCCTTCCTCATCTCTTGTTATAGTCTTTGGCTTAAAATCTAATTGATCTGATTTAAGGATTGCCACTCCTGCTTTCTTCTGATGTCCATTAGCAAGGTAAATTCGTTTCCACCCCCTCACTTTAAACCTGGAGGTGTCTTCGGGTTTAAGATGAGTTTCTTGTAGGCCACATATAGATGGGTTTTGTTTTTTTATCCATTCTGATACCTGGTGTCTTTTGATTGGGACATTTAGCCCATTAACATTCAGGGTAACTATTGAGAGATATGAATTTAGTGCCATTGTTTTGCCTGTAAGGTGACTGTTATTGTATATTGTCTCTGTTTCTTTCTGATCTACTACTTTTAGGGCCTCCTTTTGCTTAAAGGACCCCTTTCAATATTCCCTATAGAGCTGGTTAGGTATTTGCAAATTCTTTCAGTTTTTGTTTGTCCTGGAAGCTTTTAATCTCTCCTTCTATTTTCAATGATAGCCTAGCTGGATATAGTATTCTTGGCTGCATGTTTTTCTCATTTAATACTCTGAATATATCTTGCCAGCTCTTTCTGGCCTGCCAGGTCTCTGTGTATAAGTCTACTGCCAATCTAATATTTTTACCATAGTACGTTACAGACTTCTTTTTCGGGCTACTTTCAGGATCTTTTCTTTGTCACTAAGACTTGTAAATTTTACTATTAGGTGACGGGGTGTGGACCTATTCTTATTGATTTTGAGGGGGGTTCTCTGAACCTCCTGGATTTTGATGCTTGTTCCCTTTGCCATATTGGGGAAATTCTCTCCAATAATTCTCTCCAACATACCTTCTGCTCCCCTCTCTGTTTCCTCTTCTTCTGGAATCCCAATTATTCTAATGTTGTTTCGTTTTATGGTGTCACTTATCTCTCGAATTCTCCCCTCGTGTCCAGTAACTGTTTGTCCGTCTTTTGCTCAGCTTCTTTATTCTCTGTCATTTGGTCTTCTATATCACTAATTCTTTATTCTGCCTCATTTATCCTAGCAGTGAGAGCCTCCATTTTTTATTGCACCTCATTAATAGCTTTTTTTATTTCAACTTGGTTAGATTTTAGTTCTTTTATTTCTCCAGAAAGGGCTTTTATATCTCCTGAGAGGGTTGCTTTAATATCTTCCATGCCTTTTTCAAGCCCGCCTAGAACCTTGAGAATCGTCATTCTGAACTCTAGATCTGACATATTACCAATGTCTGTATTGATTAGGTACCTAGCCTTTGGTACTGCCTCTTGTTCTTTTTTTTGTTGTGAATTTTTCTGCCTTGTCATTTTGTCCAGATAAGAGTATATGAAGGAGCAAGTAAAATACTAAAAGGGTGGCAACAACCCCAGGAAAATATGCTTTAGCCAAATCAGAAGAGATCCCAAATTGTGAGGGGGGAGAAAGGGGTTAAAAGGGTTTCAGAAAGAAAAAAAAAGAAACTATTAAAAAAAGAAAGCCGATAAGAAAAAATATAAAAGAGAAAAAATATATATCTTAGATAAACTATTTAAAAAACGTTAAAAAAGAAAACGGTAAAAGTTAAAAAAATTTAGCAGAAGAAGAGAAAAGGAAAAAAAAATTGAAAAAGAAAAAAAAATTAAATTAACTGCAAGGCTAAAAAATCATGGGGAGAAAGCCATGAGTTCCATGCTTTGCTTTCTTCTCCTTGGAATTCCGCCGCTCTCCTTGGTATTGAAACTGCACTCCTTGGTAGGTGAACTTGGTCCTGGCTGGGTTTCCCATTGATCTTCTGGGGGAGGGGCCTGTTGTAGTGATTCTCAAGAGTCTTTGCCCCAGGCGGAGTTGCACCGCCCTTACCGGGGGCCGGGCTGAGTAATCCGCTTGGGTTTGCTGGGTTTGCTTTCGGGAGCTTTTGTTCCCTGAGCGCTTTCCGTAGAGTTCCAGAGGACGGGAATGAAGATGGTGGCCTCCCGGTCTCCGGCCTGGAGGAGCCGAGAGCCCAGGGCCCCACTCCTCAGTGCGCCCTCAGAGAACAGCGCCCAATGACTCCCGTCACCCTGGCCTCTGGCCGCGCTCCGAGCTGACCGAGCCTGCGACCGGTTCAAGTCAACCCGAGCTGAGAGTCACTCCTCGGCTCTGTCTCTGTAGCCGGCTTCCCCGTTCTACTACCGGTAAGCTCTGTGACATTCAGACACCCCCGATCCTTCTGCGACCCTGTGGGACCTGAGGCCGCGCTGACCCCGCCTGGGCTTCACCCCAGTTAAGCCTCTGGAGCAATGTCCTCAGCGGAACAGACTTTTAAAAGTCCTGATTTTGGGACTCCTGGGTGGCTCAGTTGGTTAAGCGGCTGCCTTCAGCTCAGGTCATGATCCCAGAGTCCTGGGATCGAGTCCCACATCGGGCTCCTTGCTCAGCAGGAAGCCTGCTTCTCCCTCTGCCTCTGCCTAACACTCTATCTGCCTGTGCTCACTCTCTCTCTCTCTCTCTCTCTCTGACAATTAATAAAAAAAAAATCTTTAAAAAATAATAAAAAAAATAAAAGTCCTGATTTTGCTCCGTTGCTCCGCCACTGGCCGGGAGCCGGCCCCTCCCCCCGCGATCTATCTTCCCGTCGCTTTGGATTCACTTCTCCGCCAGTCCTACCTTGCAGATAGTGGTTGAGTTTCTGTTTCTAGAATTGCTGTTCTTCTTCTCTTCAATCTCCCGTTGGATTTGTAGTGTTTTGCAATCTTTAGATAAGCTATTTAGCTGATCTCCCGCTACCCGAAGTAGTCTCAGCTGCTACTTCTCTGCCATCTTGACTCCTCCTCTAAAAAAAATCCTACTTTTAATGAAGTAGGTACAAAGGATAGAGAAACAAGCCAGAGACCCTGACTCCAGAGCTGATGTGAAATAGTCATGAGATGAATGAGTGGAGTGGAAAGAGAGTAGTGAGTGAGAGATGAGATTAGTGAGTGAGACATGAGAGAGTAGTGAGAGAGACATGAGAGAGTAGTGTGCGAGATGAGAGAGTAGTGTGCGAAATGTGAGAGTAGTGAGCGAGACATGAGTAGTATGTCAGACGAGAGAGTAGTGAGCGAGATATGAGAGAGTAGTGAGTGAGACATGAGAGTAGTGAGTGAGACATGGGAGAATAGTGTGTGAGACATGAGAGGGTAGTATGTGAGATGAGAGAGTAGTGAGCGAGGTGAGAGAGTAAAAGAAAAATAAGTAAAAGGCATTCAAATTGGCAAAGAAGAAGTCAAACTCTCTCTTTGAAGATGACCTGATACTTTATATGGAAATGTAAAAGACTACACCCCCAAAGTACTAGAACTAATTCAACAATTCAGCAATGTGGCCGGATACAAACTCAATGTACAGAAATCAGCTGCTTTCTTATACACTAACAATGAAAATATAGAAAGGGAAATTAGAGAATCAATTCCATTTACTATAGCACCAAGAACCATAAGATACCTGGGAATCAACCTAACCAAAGAGGTAAAGGATCTGTACTCAAAGAACTACAGATCACTCATGAGAGAAATCGAGGAAGACACAAAAAGATGGAAGACCATTCCATGCTCACGGATCAGAAGAATAAACATTATTAAAAGGTCTGTACTGCCCAGAGCCATCTATATTTCAATGTCATCTGGATCAAAATTCCACCAGCATTTTCTAAGAGCTGGAGCAAATATCCTAAAATTTGTATGGAACCAGAAGAGACCCTGAATTTCTAAGGAAATATTGAAAAGGAAAAACAAAACTGGGGGCATCCCATTGCCTGATTTCAAGCTTTACTACAAAGCTGTGAGCACCAATACAGAATGGTACTGGTGTCCTACTTTTATTACACTATCACACTTGGGTATTGTTTCTGCTTAAACAGTAACTATCAAGAACTTATTTTTAAAAAGTAAAACAATGTGTATTTGCCCCATATTTATCATTTTTGGCAGTCTTCATTTTTAATGATTTTAATGATTTGTTCTGCCTGGTAAAAAACATTGTTTTTGAAGAGATAAGAGCTGTTGTTTGCAAAATGACTGTTTGTGAATTTGTTTTATTTTTACTGTTCTCATTCCTTCATTGAAGAGTCTCAAATTGGGATTATCTATCAAGTATCTATTATACACAGGCAAAACGAACAGCATTTGCAATATACCCTTTGCATTTGCAAATGCAAATACCATTTGTTCTCACCTGGAGACCATTTTTCAGGGAACATTTGCTAAAATCCCAAGGTTTGTGGGGTTTTTTGGTTGTTGTGAAACTAGGTGGGGAGGGTGTGCTAACTGGCATCAGTGGCAGAGCACACGCAGGCTGCTGAAAGCCCTGCAGAGCACCTGCAATGAAGAAGAATCTGGCCCAAGATGTGAATTGTGTGGCAGGTGAGAGACACTGAGGCTGGTGTGTGAGGCAAGATGGCTCGTTCTGCAAATTGTATCTGTGCAGTGGGAACGACGTGCACTGTGTTTGTGTGGGACCAGCCCAGGGTCCCATGGGCACCACAGCAGGGTCTGTGGAGGCCAAGAAAATTAAGGCCATTCCACCTCAGGTTTAGCCTTAGCATAAGTACAGCCATCTTAGCTCCCGTAGCCATCTCAGACCCTGTGCCCAAGGGCTGAACTTTCCCCCACCCTGATTTAGTAAGCCCCACCCTGCTTTGGTTCCGGAGACCCCCACCCTGCTCTGGTTCCAGGAATCCCCACTAAATCCCCCTTTTGTAACAGGAACCCATAATACCCTGCCTTAACTAAACTCAGCGTCCAAGTCCCTACTCCGCTGTGTCGGGTATACTTGGGCCCAAGCTTAAGCTTGTCAATAAACCCTCGTGTGATTGCATCGGTGCTTGGCTCCTTGGTGGTCTCTCAGACGCAAAAACTCGGGCACAACATTTAGAGGTCCCACCGAGATCTGGGATACTCCCAGGACCCCAACCTGGAGGGTCTTGGGTCTTGTGCTGGCTGGTGAGTGCACCGTTGTTATCTATTTGTGCACATACTTTGGGAGCTCCACTCTGCTTTTTTTTTTTTTTTTTTTTTTTCTTTACCTGTAGGAATTCCAATCTGGATGCTCGGCTGCTGTTGCAGTCGGGCCCATATCTGGAGGCTCGGCTGCTGGTGTGGTCGAGTCTGTATCTGGAGTCCAATATTGGCTCTTGGGGACATGTGGTGGGCTGTTGACTGGGGGGTCTTGGGAGACGTCCCTCTGCCCCTGTCTGGAGCCTCGGCTGCTGTTGCAGTTGGGCCGTATCTGGAGGCTTTGCTGCTGTCGTAGTCAGGCCCGGAGGACAAGGTCCTCATCCGGAGGCTCAGCTGCTGTTGCGCTTGGGCCGTATCGGGGAGGCTTGGCTGCTGGTACAGTAGGGCCCGTATCGGGAGGCTCAGCTGCTGGTGCAGTTAGGCCCAGAGAACAAGGTACTCTTCTGTGAAGAGAGCAGCTTCTGGTACGGCTGGATTCTCCCTTAACTTCCTTCCAGTTTTGTCTTCATGGCCACGCTGGATCATTTGTCTTTGTGAGTGTGTTCTTGTTAATTGTCGTAAATATTTGTCTTGTAGACTGAGGACATGATGGGACAGATGCAGACAACTCCTCTGTCTCTGATGATTGACACTTCTTGGACGTTAGGGAAAGAGCTCATAACCTGAGCATGGACATACGAAAGGGAAAGTTTGGACTTTCTGCATGTCTGAATGGCCATCCTTTAATGTTGTATGGCCCCGGGAGGGCTGCTATGTCTGCGGTTGTCTTTGTCTTGTCTCGTTGTTCCCTGTTGTGTCGCTTGTCCCTAGGGGACCGAGAAAATCCTCACTGGTGAGTGTCCTCTAGGGGGCCGAGAATGGTAATAAGACCCAGAAGCTTGATGTCCTCTCTCTGTTCCTGTTCTTATATAAAGTTGTCTCTCTTAGGCATGGACAGCCACCTAAGTCACCAGGACAGCTGCCAATCTTAAGACTCCCATGTGAGGTTTTCCTCCTGACTGATCTAATGTGTATCTCTTCCATATCCCTGGTCTAGCCACTTCTGGCCACAGGACCTCCACTGGGAGCTGGCCAAAAGCAGTACTCAATTGAATTAAAACACAACCTGGGACGTTTCCTAGGGAAGTTGGCTGTAAGGACCACATGTGTTGGAATGTCTCATAGACCATGATGGATTTCTGCCTTTACTGTTTCTTGTCAGTGTCTTCTACTAATACTTAAAGCTATACCTTCATTGCTCTACACCAAGACCCTGATCTAAGGGCCTTTTGCAGAATAAGCCTTCTAGTAAACCCAGGTTGCTGGGCCATCCCTAGCAAAGTGGACTATGACTTTCATCTCTCTGTTCCTCCTAATAGATGTGGGGCTTCTCCCTCACTCATTCATGTGTTAAGCACTATAACTGGAGCCAACTGGGGTTAGTCTAACTCAAGACAGAGACTTTAAGGATATTCCTAAGCAGCGGGAAACTCCCTGTTTCTCTGGCCCGACATGCACTGCCTAACCCCTTCCCCCTTGCTGATGGGAAAACAAGGCATCTGCTCCTCTGTTGGAGTTGATGAGCTCTAAAACTGGGAATCCTTCTTTGCTTCCTGGCAGCACTTTGTTTCTTCTGTCTCCGCTTTCTGTTTCTGCACCAATGTGCGTGCAGCCTACATGACTAGCCTCTAGATCATGCACCATGGATCATTCTCTCCTCACTGTCAAGGAGCAAGAAGAGCTGGGCACCTATCAGAAGCTGACACATTACAGCATGGGGAGGGAGACATACCAGCTAAATATCCCCACACATCCAGACAAAGGCACCATAATA